>NC_090266.1:634036829-634661829 GCF_040414725.1 Anabrus simplex | reverse complement strand
CTTCCCGCTCCTAGCCTTTTTGCTATCCCATCATTGCCATAAGACCTGTGCTGGTGCGACGTAAAGCAAATTGTAAAAAAGAAGACAAAGCATTAATTTCACCACAATAGAACGTGAAACGTCAGCTCGTATTTTCACCACAATGAAAGCCTTTTTCGAGGGTTTTATATTCTTTCACACTACCAATGATTTCAGGTTTTAACACTTCGTTCCTTGAAGAAGGCTTTAACTTTCGTGCTAATTTCATACGATTACGGATTTTTGCACACATTCTACTTGTGGAAACCACTTTCTGAACATCTTTACTATGAAGCCACCTTGCAGCCCATGAAGTTTCAGTACGCTGTTCAAGAGCTGATGTTATTTCTTGACTTTGTAAATTATTCTGAGCAAATTCTTTGGAAGAGTCCGTTTCTATAATTTTTCCATTCTCCTTACATTTATCAATACATTTAGTTACCTCTGATTCAAACTGCAGTGATTTTTGAGCACAACCTCTACCGATACCTGCAAATTTTATTGCATTTTTAGAATCATCCTTTCCACCAAAACTTGACTGGAATATTGATTTTTGTGAGTTACAGTTTTCTTGTGTTTGAGATTCTCTACCTATGGTTGAAACTGCTTGTTTACTTGAACCTAACACTGCAAGATTATCACCAGATAGATCATCTCTTCTCACATCTCCAGTTTGATCGTTGCCAGGTGTTTCATCATCATGTTGTTTCAATAGAGCTCGAATGGCACGTGCTCTCATTTCTAGTTCCAGAATTTCTAATAGTGTCTTTCCTTTCTTCTCATCCAAACCATTTTTGTTTTCTTTCACTGGAGGAACATCTGTAATCAGAAAATAGGATGTTATTGGCAAATTGCACTGTTGTTGTTAATTTTTATTAGGGAAAACATGTTGGGTCAACAGACCTATAACTTTATGTTAATATATCCAATATGTGTTATTGTGGTGTAACTAATTCCTTGTGTCTAGAACTCAGGTAGTTCCACGGAAGTTGAAATAAATTGCTGCTCAAGCATATGTCTGGAGTGAGTATAAAGAAAAAAGAAAAAAAAGGAAAAATTCACACTCAGAAGTTGTCATGTCACTGTCGCCTGGACTGAATACACAACTCCAGCTTTCTGATCAGATTACTATTATGAAGAGGTATTATGGATAGCAGGTCGAGACCCTCTTTTGAGGCAGCTCCACTCAGGGAGTGGCGACTCTGTCCATATGAGTTCCAGAGCATGACACGGAGCATCTGGTAAGGGTCCCAGCTCAGGGCTACGAGAGAAGACATCAACAGTACCTACAGCGGAGAGGAAGGGCTTTGGTACGGTGTCAGTGGCGGAAGAGGCAACCCAGTGCTTGGGTTAATTGAGTAAAAGGAATATGTAACTAAATTGGAAGCAGATATCAGCCATAGCGCCTGTACCTTGGAGAGGGGGCTACAACTGTTTCCTATGTGAAGGGCGGCTGATGAATAGCCTAAAATGGCGTTGAGGAAGGCAACAAGAAATCAACTCAATTTTCCTCAGGACAACATGATCAGATCACAGCCATGATTGACCCTGCCAATAGGCAAAACAACCTATGATTATGAAGTTTGTCTCAGTGCTCGATTATAAAGATGGGGTGCGACAAGGCAATTAGTAAAGCTATGTGGAATCTCAACTAAAGAAAAGTGCCATTCTATTTCAGGAATATCTCACATCCACTGACCGAGCTTTTAACCGCGGCTGTGTTGATTAAAAGTTAACAATGATGCTACTGAATTATAATGCCACATTTAAACATTAACGCATAATTAAATACAATTAAAAAAGAAAAATCCCACTTATATATGTTTATTTCTGCTGGGTGGTTTTATACATCCCACCGCTTTTACTACAACTCTGGAATACATCAGCCCCTCTGCCTACACTGGGGTAATATAATGAAATGTGTGGTTACGGGCTAGAAGACAGCAGGAATTGTGATCACCACTATTAATTCAAAACAGGTACCTTGAACGAACCCATAAAACAAGCACAGATACTATGAACACGTGCCTTACAACAGGAAGTGCTCACACAGACCATGAACAGGTATTGTATAGGCTGGGAACTGCGCGCTGCATGTCAAGCCTCGCAGTAGCTCATATGGCAAGGGCGTGGAGGGTGATATGATAAGAGGACAATAATCAAAGTTTCGAATTACAAGCAAGTTTTTTTTCTTAGCACCAATTTCGACAAACTTGACCATATCGGTCCTTAATTGGTCCGTATTGACTCACAATAACGTACAACGGGTGATTGTTTGGTCCGCCCTGTCAATATATTTTGAATAATTTATACGTACATGTTTCGGGAGCCTTAACTCCCTTACATCAAAATCTACTTTACCTAAGTTTCAGGATATAACATCTTATCACATTAACATTCAGCATTGTCCTTTCTAACCTCAACTCTAGATACTGTATGTACACTTTGCATTTTTGTATAATAATGCCAGTTGTACCCGACACGTAAGGCATGGAACATTTTTAATAACACTCTTGAATCGTCCATTCATTCCTCCTGTCCTTTGCACTGATACACGTGTATCATCATCCTGGATGGATCCACTAGCTGTGTCGGCCACTGATGAAATGTTACTTGTCACTGCTTGCATTGTGTTGACACTATGAAGCTACCATCTTACGTCCAATTTGATATCCCTGGAAGTTATAACCCTTTGTTGCACTGAATATTCCATTTAGAAGGAGATTCTGTTTCTTTCTCACTTACAATATTTTCAGAACACACGTATCAATCTCACTTTAAAAATCTGTCACGAGCACCGAATCGCAACACGTCCTTCTGTGGGAAATTATGGGGCGAGCCCATCGAACGAGATTCGATCCGTAACCTCCCAGTCAGAAATCCCTAATACTCATGAGTAGTTTAAGTGTAATATATAAAGGGAAGATACATCAAGAAACAGTGGAAGTGAATGATTAAGTGTAATAGAGTATCAGTGCAGTGAATAAGTGCAGAATTACAATTATAATTAAAAGCATTTCTTAAAGCTAGTCTCAACTTGGAACATTTCAGTGAGCTGAGAATGAGGCAAACTTGTGCAATCAGAATATTGGCCAGAAAAACAAGTAAACAGACTACAAGGTCATAGTTAGAAGCTTTTAGTGGGTGGACCAGGAAAATCAAACCTGTTGTTAGTCACGTAGCAAGGTGCCCTGTAAAAATAAGAACACACGCTGTGGTGCAATAATTCTTTCTAGAAAGAATCTCTGGAAGTTCACCAGTCACATGTTCATCCATGAGACGGGTGGGACCACACTTGAAGTAACCAATAGGAAGGTAACAGATCAGTGATAAAGGGCAGTGACAAGGGAGCCTCTTGGTCATTCTGGGTCATTCTGTCATTCTTGGCCATTCTGTGTGATTCTGTGGTCATTCTGTTGGTCGTAATTATGGTGTCATTCAGGAAGTTATTCTATTAACATTGGAAAGGAACGTTCTCTAGGGAAAGGACGGACACTAGATCACTTGGCAGAGAACAGACTCTGTAGAAAAGTCAGTCAAGATAGCAGTATATGGAGTTAGTCAGATCAGGCAGTAGTTGAGCCCGCCATCAGTTAGTGAAGACAGCAGTATAAGAAGTTATTCAAATTAGGCAGCAATTAAGACTGTCAAGCAGTAGAACTGGTTAGCAGTGTCCCACAGGGTAAAGTACAGAGTCAGTACGTAGAGAACTCACCGAGTGTTCGAAGGAGACTGTAGCTTCAGTTAGCAATCACCTTAGAGTTCTGTGTTTGAGTCCTGAAGTCGTCAGGGAAGATTCAGAGGAACATCACAACGAGGATTCAAGAGTGAAGCAAGAAGAAAGAAGCTTCAAAACCCGAGATAAGCACCAACTAGTTAAGAGACTGTAAAGACTGAAGGGAATTTATAAATGTTGTAAAGTGAATCATAGAAGTGTGTGTATTTTCCAAGGAGGTCAGAGACTGATAAACTGTTTATTTACAAGTAATATTGAGAAGAGAATAATAACAAGTGTGATGTAATATTATTGGAAGGGTATGTTTGATAGTCTGTTTAAATAAATTAGAATAAGAATTTAATGGTGTCAGAAAGTGTTTTATATCAAGGTCAATCTGATATACGAACCTAAGTCCTCAGCCTGTCCTGTTCATAGAATACGACAAATCGCTTAACAATTCATTAAAATCATCATCTTCATCATCACTTTCTGCTGTGGTAGTAACTGAAAGATTCTTTGTTCCAAAATAACATCGCTGCAACAGCAACTAGCTTGTTGTTCCGCCATGCATGTTTACATCACAAATAAACTGCACAGACATCTACGAAAAGCTCTGTAAGTTACTTCTGAAAGCTATAAGCTGTGATCAATTAGTCCTACATAATGCCCAACAGATGGCAGAACATGCCAGAGATCGAATCGGCACTCGAGAGTGATATAGCAAAAATATTATAATAATATTTATGGATCCACCTGTTCAATACAATACAATACAATCCAATCCAATCCACCATTTCATGTGGTTTAAATTTATACATAATACTTAAAAGTCATAGGTACATATTTACCCTTTTTTACGGGCATCATCATCCTATCTCAATCTTAAAATTATTGCATATAGGATCTTTCTAATCTTAAAAACTATAGAGTAAAATGTTGAACAATGATCTCATAAAATGTTATACTATAACATTTAAAATGAGGATAATGCACAGAAAGTATGTTAAAAAATATACTGTGAATTAACAGTTATGATGATTATGACGTGGTTAATCTCGAATATTTGAGCATTTAAAACTAAAAAGGATCCTCTTCTTATACACCATTAGGACTATGACGGCCTTGAGTGTAAAAGCACAATCATCCAAAGGGAATATTTGTTCCACTCTCAAAACTTGAGTTCAAGATATGAAAATCAATGTCAGTTATTTAAAATAGAAGTGTGAACATATCAATTGTGTTAAAATATATACGGTTGATTTATCAGAAAGTCGTAGAAAAGAAGATGGGACTTCTTGTAGAAGACGTTGCTACTATAAAATGTTGAGGTGTCAAAGCTAGCTGATGTCAATGTTTAGCTATGTCGGTCAAGTGGGAATTATTATCCCTGTTGAAATATTTGTTCAAAGAAATGATCGAGTTTTACCTGAAACAAAATGTTAAAAAGAGCTAGTTGAATGGTAATGTGCATGAGACTTCCCATACGTCAAAAATGCCTAAGGCGGTACTTACTCGTACGGTGCGTGTTAAGTACTTCGGACTGTTCCAGCAACGCTAGCTTAACTGACTTTTCTACTTCTAGTATTATAACAGTGTGGCTGAGGCTGTGAAGGATTTTCAAAGTTCTGTGTATTAAACTATAGAATGACGCCTGTTTTTGAGAATTGGGATGAAATGAGGAATTATTTATGGTTATAGGAGATTGTGTGGGTTTCCTAAAGATTTGAAAATCAAAAGTATTATTGACGCACGTGATCGTTATATCTAGAAAATTTAAGGACTATTTAACTTCGTCTTCCTTAGTGAATTTTACATAAGGGTCAATTTTATTTAAATTCTCTAAAACTTCGTCGCTGTTAGTAACATTTTTGGCAATAACCACAAAAGTGTCATCCACGAATCTTAGCCATAAACATATACCTTCTATATGTGCTTTGATTTTTGTATGCTCTAATGAATCCATATAAATGTCAGGTAAGATGCCAGATAAGGGGTCACCCATGGCTAAGCCAGTTTGCTGATAAATCTTTCCATTAAAGGAGAAAAAGTTGTTACTCAATACAAAATTCAAGATCTTCATAAATTCATCAATTTCCAGCTTACTCAGGCCGCTATGTTTTGAAATATTGTCATAGATAATTTTGACAGTTTCTTTGGTAGGTATATTTGGATACAGGCTTATGACATCGTAGGGACACATTACGTGGTTAGGTTGGAAGTCAAATTTACTTAAATATCGCAAAATTTGATTGAATTCTTTACAGGATGTTTATTATTAAACTTATAATATTGTTTTAGAAAACCGTGGATATATTTGGAAACTTTACAGGTAGGGCTATTACGGCAATTAATAATCGGATGTACGGGAATGTTATTCTTATGAATAGTCTTTTGGAGCCAATTGATTGCCGTACCAACATAGCTAAACATTGACATCAGCTAGCTTTGACACCTCAACATTTTATCAGTAGCAACGTCTCCTACAAGAAGTCCCATCTTCTTTTCTATGACTTTCTGATAAATCAACCATATATATTTTAACACAATTGATATGTTCACACTTCTATTTTAAATAACTGACATTGATTTTCCTATCTTGAACTCAAGTTATGAGAGTGGAACAAATATTCCCCTTGGATGATTGTGCTTTTACACTCAAGGCCGTCATAGTCCTAATGGTGTATAAGAAGAGGATCCTTTTTAGTTTTAAACGCTCAAATATTCAAGATTAACCACGCCATAATCATCAAAACTGTTAATTCACAGTATATTTTTTAACATACTTTCTGTGCATTATCCTTATTTTAAATCTTATAGTATAACATTTTATGAGATCATTGTTCAACATTTTACTCTATAGTTTTTAAGATTAGAAAGATCCCATATCCAATAATTTTAAGTTTGAGATAGGCTGATGATGCCCGTAAAAAAGGGTGAAACATGTACCTATGACTTAAGTATTATGTATAAATTTAAACCACATGAAATAGTGTATTGTATTATATTGTACTGAACAGGTGGATCCATAAATATTATTATAATATTTTTGATATACATCATATTCAATACGGAACCAAAATGAGAATAGTTACTTGTAACTCGAGAGTGAACGGGTAAACTTAAAAAAATTAAGTTCTGGTGCAATGTCCATAGACGGGCGTAACAGTGGTGGACCGGCCGCGTCAGCCCATCTATAGGCGGGCGTAGCACTTATTGGGTTAAAGAATCTCACTGTGACAAATGTAAGTTGCATAACTTGAACACAAAGTTATGAGACAATTTAAGTTAGGCTCAGTAGTTAATTCTAATGAAGGATGCAAATTGAGTGGAATATTCACACAAAATCACTGTGGAGACTCCTGGCTGAAAAATAGTGTAAATTCAATTAACTGTGAAAAATCTCAACAATCAACCTAATAATTATAAAATAACTACAAACATGAACAAAAAATATTAACAGACATCCAGGAAGCAGACAGAGCAAAATATATTAAAATGTTTGATTAACAGTCAAGATCAGTTACCAATGTTTTAAAACAAGTAACATAATGAATGACATTAAAGATCAATTTCTGAAGCACATATATCAGAAGTCCCCCCCCCCCTGCGAACCATGTGACCTTGCCACAGTGGGGAGGCTTGCGCGTCCCAATGAAGCAGACAGCCGAGCCGCAGGTGCAATCATATCGGATGAGCATATGTTGACAGACCAGACTAACGAATGGTTCATCGAAAAGGGGGTAGCAGCCTTTCGGATGTTGCAAGGGCGGCAGTCTAGATAATTGATATGGCCTTGTAATAATATTCAACATGGCTTAGCTGTGTTGATACTGCTACACGGCTAAAAGCAATGGGAAACTACAGCCATAACTAACTCGCGAGGACAAGCAGCTCTCTCTGTATGAATGTACTGATGTACTGATGATGGCTTCCTTCCAGGTAAAATATTCCGGAGGTAAACTAGTCCCCCATTCGGATCTCCGGGTAGGGTAGGAAGATGGATACCGACATTCTGCAAGTCGGAGCGTGGAATGTTAGAAGTTTGAATCGTTGTGGTAGATTAGAGAATCTGAAAAGGGAGATGGATAGACTAAAGTTAGATGTAGTTGGTAGAAGTGAAGTACGTTGGCAGAAGGAACAAGATTTTTGGCCAGGTGACTACAGAATTATCAACACAAAATCAAACAGGGAAATGAATAACAAAATAGGGCAGCGGGTAAGCTACTACGACCAGCATGGTGAAAGAATTATTGTCATCAAGATAGACACCAAACCAATGCCCACCACAACTGTGCATGTCTATATGCCTACCACTTCAGCGGATGATGATGAAATCGAAAGAATATATGAAGAGATAGAAGATTTAATACAATATGTAAAAGGTGACGAGAATCTAATTGTGATGGGAGACTGGAATGGAGTGGTAGGCCAAGGAAGAGAAGGTAATACAGTAGGAGACTTCTGACTGGGACAAAGGAACGAAAGAGGAAGTCGGCTGGTAGAATTCTGCACTGATCATAATTTCATCCATGCCAATACTTGGTTCAAACACCACAAACTACTGCTGTATATCTGGACTAGACCTGGAGACAATGGAAGGTATCAAATAGACTTCATTATGATTGGACTGCAAAACTTCCCCAGGAGCAGACGTGGACTCTGACCACACACAACTTGTTGGTCATGAAATGCAATCTGAAGTTGAAGAAATTGAAGAAAGGAATGCAAGGAGATGGGATATAGACAATTGAAAGAAAAGAGTGTGAGGGATTGTTTCTTGGAAAATGTTGCCCAAGTATTAAATGAAAAGGATGAAGGAAACATAATAGAGGAAGAGTGGATAGTCATGAGAAATTAAGTCAGTACATCTGCTGAAGAAATGTAAGGAAGGAAGTAAAGATCAACTAAGAATCAGTGGATAACTCAGGAGATACTAGACCTGATTGATGAATGATAAAAATACAAGAATGCTAGAAATGAAGAGGGCAGAAAGGAATACAGACGATTAAAGAATGAAGTAGATGGAAAGTGCAAGGTAGCTAAGGGAGAATGGCTGAAGCGCAAGGATGTCGAAGGTTGTATGGTCCTAGGAAAGGTCGGTGCTGCATACAGGAAAAATCAAGGAAACTTTTGGAGAAAGGAAATCTAAGTGTATGAATATTAAGAGCTCAGATGGAAAGCCACTTGTAAGGAAAGGAGACAAAGCATAAAGACGGCAGGAACATATCCAACAGCTGTATGAAGGTAAAGATGTAGATGATTTGGTTCTGGAACAAGCAGAGACTGTTGATGCTGATCAAATGGGAGACCCAATTTTGAGGTCAGAGTTTGACATAGCTGTGAGAGACTTAAAAAGGAACAAGGCACCTGGAATTGATGATATTCCCTCTGAATTACTGACTGCCTTAGGAGAAACCAGCATGGCAAGGTTATTCCATTTAGTGTGCAAGATGTATGAGACAGAAGTGCCATCCGATTTTCGGCAGAATGTTGTTATACCTATTCCAAAGAAGCCTGTGTTGACAAGTGTGAAAACTACTGCACCATTAGTTTAGTATCTCATGCCTGCAAAATTTTAACACGTATTAGCCTATTTACAGAAGAATGGAAAGACAAGTTGAAGCTGAGTTGGGAGAAGATGAATTTAGCTTCAGAAGAAATGTAGGAACACTTGAAGCAATCCTGACTTTACGTCTGATGTTAGAGGATCGAATTAAGAAGGAAAAGCCCATGTACATGGCATTCGATAATGTTGATTGGGCCAAGCTATTTAAGATTCTGAAAGTGATTGGGAACAGATACCGAGAATGAAGAATCTGTATAAAAATCACTCTGCAGTGATAAGAATTGAGGGCTTTGAAAAAGAAGCATCAGTCCATAAAGGAGTGAGGCAAGGCTGCAGTTTGTCCTCTCTCCTTTTCAATGTTTACACAGAACAGGCAATAAAGGAAATCAAAGAAGAATTTGGAAACAGAATCAATCCAAGGAGAGGAAATCTAAACCTTGAGATTTGCCGATGATAATGTTATTTTATCTGAGATTGCAGAAGATCTCGAGAAGTTGCTGAATGGTATGGACGAAGTCTTGGGCAAGGAGTACAAGATTAAAATAAATAAGTCCAAAACGAAAGTAATGGAGTGCAGTCGAACAAAGGCAGGTAATGCAGGAAATATTGGATTAGGAAACAAAGTCCCAGGGTAAGTAGATGAATATTGTTACTTTGGTAGTAAAATAACTATGGCGGAAGTAAGGACAACATAAAATGCAGACTAGCACAAGCAAGGAAGAGCTTTCTTAGGAAAAAAAAATTTTCTCACTTCAAACATTGATATAGGAATTAGAAAGATGTTTCTGAAGACTTTCATCTGGAGCGTGGCATTGTATGGAAGTGAAACATGGACGATAACTAGCTCAGAAAGAAAGAGAATAGACGCTTTTGAAATGTGGTGTTACAGAAGAATGCTGAAGGTGAGATGAATCACGAATGAAGAGATACTGAATCGAATTGGTGAGAGGAGATCGATTTGGTTAAATTTAAATGGTTCGTTACTAGACATTATAAATTTTCCAGCTAACTCATTCCTGGTTGCCAGCGTTTTGCCCCCCGTGTGCTAGGCTGGGCTCATCAGTTGGTACCTAGCACATCTACCAAGACGCATTCGGAACAAATATTTAAGATTCCCTATGGGAATCAACATCTATATCATTGGTTAAATTTGACGAGAAGAAGAGATACAATGATAGGACAAATCTTAAGACACCCAGAACTTGTTCAGTTGGTTTTTGAAGAAGTGTAGGCGGTAAAAACGGGAGGGGTAGACCAAGATATGGATATGACAAGCAGATTAGAGCAGATGTAGGATGCAATAGTGACGTAGAAATGATAAGGTTAGCACAGAATAGGGTGGCATTGAGGGATGCATCAAACCAGTCTATGGACTGATTACTCAAACAACAACAACAACAACAAAATCAGAAGTTGTGTGTGTGAGTTAATTATAACTGAAAATTGTCCTCAACACAAAATGATTGATATTTTTATAACTATGGAATATATGAGGGTGAGTCAATAAGTCGCAAAACTGAATTGAGGCAAAAATAATCAAAGTAACTTTCTGACATTTATTTCACGTTTCCACATATTCACTCTGTACATTCACGCACTTTTCCCATCTCTTTACAAGTCCTTGAAAGCCAGCAGCAAAGAAGTCCTTTGGTTGCTGTCGCAAGCAACATGTAACCTCATAGATTACGGCATCATCTGTATCAAAACGACGGCCACCCAAATGATTTTTTAGGGGCCCTAACAGATGAAAATCACTTGGGCCTAAGTCAGGACTGTACGGTGGATGTTCCAAGCGCTCCCCCGTCTCTGATGCTTTTCCTTCCATGGTTAAACTTCTGGATCCAATTGAACACAGCTTTCCGTGAGAAACAGTTTTCACCATAGACGGGATGCTTTTCGCAATGCACTTCTTCTGTGGACAGTCCTTTGGCCCACAAAAAATGCACAACTGCACGCTGTTCTTCTCGTGTACAGTCATGCATCACATATGCCATCATGCACTAACAGCCTCTGGCGGACTGAGTGCCTGCAAGATGCTGTATGACAAGCATACATATGCTGCCATCTGCTGGCAAAACTTGCGTGGGTAATTTCGAATGGTATAAGGCACACACATGTTTGCGTCTTATTTATTGACTCACCTTCGTAGAGACTATCATGTATGATAAAATGGAATATAACAACTTTATATGAACAGAATGAATAATACCTTCCAAAAGTTCCCCAATTTCTCTGGGAGTAATACCAATTTCAAGAGTGTCCATATCAGAAGAGTTGTCTGACTGCTGCACACCAAGCAACTTCAAACCATCAGTCAGTGGCCTTCCTTTCTTTCCAGAAAGCCTGAAAAAGGAAGAGCAGTTTGTTTTTAGATCAATGTTACTGAGAAGGATAAGTGGTGGACAATGAGGAAAATAGTGAAAGTAGACAGTACATCAAACATGAGATCGACTGATTGATGATGATGATGATCCACCAACATAGGAAATTTATACAAGTTAAAAAAAAAAAAAATTAATATGGGTACCTGAGTTCACCATACACAGTGCTGTATTACTAAAAAAGCAAATCGCTCCAGTTCTCATCTATGACTTCAGTACAAAAACTAACATAAGTTGGGCTTGGCTGAACATAGGTTCTCTACCAATATATCAAAACTTTCATCTTCTGTTAAAAAATAAAGAGGAATAAATGAACACTGAATATAAAACATGAGAACTGAGTAAGTGGCTACGGGGTTTGGTCACATAGCTGTCAGCTGTCGGGAAATAGTGGGTTCGAACCCCACTGTTGGCAGCCCTGAAAATGGTTTTCCGTAGTTCCCCATTTTCACACCAGGCAAATACTGGGTTTGTACCTTAAACATGTCCATGTTCGCTTCCTACCTACTCCTAGCCCTTTGCTATCCTATCATTGCCATGAGATCTATCTGCATCAGTGAGACAAAGCAAATTGTAAAAAAATGTAAAACCTGAAAATTTTACAGAACGGGAAAGGGCAAATACAAGAAAGGTAGCGGCCGTGGTTTAGATTAAGGTGCAGCCTCGGCATTTGCCTGGTGTGAAAATAGGAGAGCAGAGAAAACGAAAGCTATTTCCATAGCTGCTGACGGTGGGATTCGAACTCATCATCAGCAAGCTTACAGGTACGTGATCTGTATGATGTAGCCAATTCACTCCAAATAATTAGGATGTGTGTACTAAAAGGAACTGGTGTACTATGTCTTTTTAAAAACCAAGTCATTTTTGGGTTGATTAAAGCGCAAAAAAGTATTTATAAAAAATATTAAACAGAAAATACTCTCTGCAACATATTGCCTCAACACAAGCTACTTCCTGTGGAACGATAATTACTACAAACAAATTGACGACGTTGCCATAGGCAGTCTCCAAGTCCAGTGATCGCAAATTTCTTTATGGAAAAATATGAACAAGCAGCGCAAGAGATCGCACCACTGAAACCTAAGGTGTGGCTTTGCTTTGTAGATGACACCTTTGCGATATGGAGCAACGGACAGGAACAACTACAGCTGTTTCTACAGAATGTGCCTAATATTAACACCAATATTCAGTTCACCATGAAAACAGAAAACAAAGGGAAACTCCCTTTCCTCAATGTTCTGGTAATGAAGACTCCCGATTTAATCTTGGGACATGCAGTGTACCGCAAAGCAGACTCTCACTGACCGCTATCTTCAGAAGATATCCAGCCACCAACCACAACAAAAATATGGAGTGATTAAGACGCCAGCCGACCATGCAAGGAGAAATTTGTCAACCTCAGCACTTAAACATGGAGCTCAGCCACAAAATATAAATTTTATGTTTCCGTATTGACAGCTGAACTAATATTCTTTAAATCACTATAACAGTTATTTATTTTTGAACAATGTCCTCCTTATTCAATACCTTATGGTTAAGTGTGGATTAAAATCTACTGACGATGATCCAATTAGCATCGAAACGTGTATAGTTGTGATGAATGTGAAAATTAAGTTTTTTAAAAAGAAATTCTGATTAACTGTCAGGTATTTAATAAGGAGGATATTGTTCAACAATAAATCATTCTTTTAGTGATTTAAATAATATTAGAATAGCTCAGCCACCTCAATAAGGCCCTAATCGCTAACAGATACAGCCATAAAGATATCCAGCAAGCACTCCATCCCAGGCGTCCCACTACCAGGGAGAAAGAAAAGGGGCAGCCGGCAGCTAAAGCCGTTCTGCCGTGTATTGGGAAGACAACTGACAATACGCAGGCTACTGGTGTCCCATGGGGTAAAAACATATATAGGCCAACGAAGAAAATCCAGGAACTGCTAAGGTCTGCTAAAGACAAACACCATCCTCTCTCCACAGCAGGTGTCTACAAGATCCCATGCAGCTGCGGCCAGGTATACATGGGCACTCCAAACGCAGAATCATCACATGACTGAAGGAGCATAACAGACATAGCTGGCTGGGACAAGCAGAAAGATCATCAGTCTCTGAATACTTGCTGCTAGAAGGCCATGACATACAGTACAGTGACATCAAAGTACTGTCAACTAATGTAACATATCATGCCCGGCTACAAACGAAAGCCATTGAAATCCTGAAGCACACCAACAGCTTCAACCGTAAGGAGGAATATGAATGGGTAAACAAAGCCTAGTTTCCAGTCCTAAAAGCCTTAAATCCTGGAGGACACGATGGCCACGACAGACCAGAAAAAGTAACAGGTGATCAGCTGCCTGTCTCTGCCAAGGCAGGCCGACATACATCGGTCTTCTTAATGCTTCAATCATTGGCCGTAGAATGGCCAATCTGCGACTGTCCCTCCAGCATGGCGTACCAATAGGTGAGCAGCGCACCGTAGCCTGCACTACATAATAAGGTGGAATTGGAACACAACTCAATTCCACTGTGAGCTTTGCTGCTATCCAAGTCGGTCGGGACCCTTGATAAATTACAAGTAACTAATCTCATTTTGTTCCGTATTGAAGATGCAGTAAGTAAACTCTTTCAAGATTAAAATTATTGTGTCCACCTTTTCAATACAAATATATAGATTTTTAGTGGTTAAATTCTAAATGAATGAAACACACCAGTTAGGGACATGTTTTGCCCTAGTTATCGGCATCGTCAGCCTATATTAATCCTAAGGTCAAGAATTAAAACTATAAACATTGGAACTTATAGTAAACTAGCTTAATGCTAAATACAATTGTCTTATGCTATTTACACAGTTTACAATATGTACAGTATGTACAATAAGTGCATTAACCTTGCCAGAATTTATGAACAATGAATTACATTTTTTACAATGACCAAACCTCTAATTGCAGATTGGATTGATCACAGCTTGAATTGGGGCTTCTCAATAGTATTGACTAGAATTTATCACTGAGTGAGTTGGGGTTTCTTCAGCTGTTATAGTCGCCTGAGTCATAAGAATTTTTACAACACCGGAATCTTGGATAAAATCGTTAATATTCAATTTATAGTCCACATGTAGTTGGAAATGAAATCCATTCAAATGAAGACAACATTTGGGCCAAAAATAAATGAACTTTATATAATTGTAAATTTAAGAAGGCTTTCTTTTATACGTTGCTTTAATTTCATTTCTTATCCAAATCTCGTTGACCTTATTCTGAATTCTATTCGTATTATGAACATGAAATTTGAATTAACTTATTTTATAATGACTAGAATTCCAATTGTGAATTGGATTGATCAAGCGTGAATAGGGGCTTCTCAAAATGTATTGACTAGAATTTATCACTGCGTGAGTTGGGGTTTCTTCAGCTGATATGGTCGCCTGTGTCGTAAGAAATTTTAACAATACCGGAACCTTGGTTAAAGTCGTTCATGTTAGGGTTTAAAACAGTTTGAATATTCCTTTAGAAAGAAGTATGGTTATGTTTTAAGGTTGAAGCGTGTAAGTAGGATACATATTGTTGATTTCAATCATTGTTTATCGGAATAAAAATATTCCGTCATTCTTGTGGATAAACTTCCCATTGGTGCATATTCAATCTGGGAGGAATATGAGTTGTCTGTAACTGGATAAGAGAAAAAACGGGGAATTAGAATGATGAATGTGGAACCCAATACGGTAATAAAGTAGAGTGAGTGTTTATCGTATCGTTTACATATTTTGGACAAACCGGGAGGAGCTTTTACACGAGGCACCTGAAACATTACAATGCTTCCAAGCATAATAAGTATTCGGCCATGAGCCAGCATATGACTGAAACAGGCCATAAGTTCACATCTATAGAAAATGATTTGACGGTCATTAAAAACCTAAGCAAAGGGAAATTATTGAACGAAACGGAAAACTTGTACATTTATTTGGACCAATCTTATAACAAAAATAATAATCTTAACGATGCCATCGATAACAAAAATCTGTTATATGAAACAACTCCGAGGTTAATCCAGACCGTAAATCAGAGTAAAGTTCCCAGTATGTTTAAATCACAGAACGCATGCGCTCCAATAGCCACACCTTATGCCAGACCCGTCCAATCCAATTCAAGTAACGCCTCTCAAGCAACAATACAGACACACAATTTGAATCTCATGCCCCCTTCCCCACCAGGCTCCACCCCTCCGCTTCAGCATCGATACTACACTAGGAGCAAGCTTAGCCATTTAGACACAACCGGAACAATTGATCCCAGGTAACGTCGACAAGACAAGTAACTTCATACGATAAACACTCACTCTACTTTATTACCGTATTGGGTTCCACATTCATCATTCTAATTCCCAGTTTTTCTCTTATCCAGTTACAGACAACTCATATTCATCCCAGATTGAATATGCACCAATGGGAAGTTTATCCACAAGAATGACTGAATATTTTTATTCCGATAAACAATGATTGAAATCAACAACATGTATCCTACTTACACGCTTCAACCTTAAAACATAACCATGCTTCTTTCTAAAGGAATATTCAAACTGTTTCAAACCCTAACATGAACGACTTTAACCAAGGTTCCGGTATTGTTAAAATTTCTTACGACTCAGGCGACCATACCAGCTGAAGAAGTGATAAATTCTAGTCAATACATTTTGAGAAACCCCTATTCACGCTTGATCAATCCAATTCACAATTGGAATTCTAGTCATTATAAAATAAGTTAATTCAAATTTCATGTTCATAATACGAATAGAATTCAGAATAAGGTCAACGAGATTTGGATAAGAAATGAAATTAAAGCAACGTACAAAAGAAAGCCCTCTTAAATTTACAATTATATAAAGTTCATTCATTTTTGGCCCAAATGTTGTCTTCATTTGAATGGATTTCATTTCCAACTACATGTGGACTATAAATTGAATATTAACGATTTTATTCAAGATTCCGGTGTTGTAAAAATTCTTATGACTCAGGCGACTATAACAGCTGAAGGAACCTCAACTCACGCAGTGATAAATTCTAGTCAATACTATTGAGAAGCCCCAATTCAAGCTGTGAACAATCCAATCTGCAATTGGAGGTCTGGTCATTGTAAAAAATGTAATTCATTGTTCATAAATTCTGGCAAGGTTAATGCACTTATTGTACATACTGTACATACTGTAAACTGTGTAAATAGCATAAGACAATTGTATTTAGTATTAAGTTAGTTTACTATAAGTTCCAATGTTTATAGTTTTAATTCTTGACCTTAGGATTAATATAGGCTGAAGATGCCCATAACTAGGGCAAAACATGTCCCTAACTAGTGTGTTTCATTCATGTAGAATTTAACCACTAAAAATATATATTTGTATTGAAAAGGTGGACACAATTATTTTAATCTTGAAAGAGTTTACCCTTGATAAAGCCAAACACAGTCATCGGTGAAACGTCAGGACCATCACACGCTACTGGACCACAGCCTACAAGCCCGGAAAACACCGACATGATTTGTAACGCTGGTTGTGAAAGCCACAATTGCTATATACATAAGCCTGGTGTACTCAGCAGCTGAATATGGTGTACCTTTGGCTAAACAGTCCATATGTAGGAAATGTAGATGCCCAGTTGAACAGTATTTGATCCACACCCACACACTGGCTCCCTGCACTATGCCAAATGGCCCGTACAAATCTTCGATAGGATGCTTTGGTTCGTGAGCACAGGAAGATAAGCAATAACCCCAATCTTCCAATACACAGGGATATCCCTACTTCCCATGGAAAAAAAGACTTGAATCACGAAGATCCCCTACATCAACAGCCCAAGAGATGGAAGAGAACTTGCATATCGCAACAAGGTGGATTCAAAAATGGAAAGAGGAAACAATCCCCGCTCTTCACGGCTTCCTGGACATGAAGAGAAAGGCCCCTGGATTTGAGATTCCCCACACAAATTGTGTAACTTCAAAGAGGTCAAACCATGGAAGACGTGGCCACCTCCTACACAAGTGGGGCAAAGTGCAATCACCGAGATGAGATTGTGGTGCAGCTTGACAGACTATCCAGCACATAGCGACCGAACGCGCCCAACATTTGTACCATGGAGATAAAAATGACTGTTGGCTGCTCCATCAACACTTCAGTCAATTTCAATTTGAATAGATTTTTATTACCCGTACTTTCAACATTTTATTTCATGCGTCATGCCATATGCTAAATGAAACAATAGCGGGCAGAATTATTTCCTTTCACGTTCCCATTTCCTCTGCACTTACACTCATGGCTTCGCCACTAATTGTTCTGTAAACCATGCTTTTAAATCTGCTCAGCTACCCATTCGAGGCAGTAAAAGGTACCTTTAATCAAAATGCGATTTCGTTGGGTTTTTCTTTCACAATAGACTCAACTCAAAGGTATGTTTAAACTTTGCTGCTGTTTAAATCACATTGGCAACGCTTGTTCTACTTCACTGTACTTCCCACATTTAATTTTCTTGCAATCTGCTGAAGTGTTTCCTGCAGAAATCAAGATCTCTTCTTTCTTCGCTATGATGCCATTCAAAGCAGATGGTGGCATCCCCAGCTCCTTAACCACAGCAACACAGGAAAATGTAGAAGATTCCATATTCCTTATAATCTCCACTTTGTTCTTAACTGTTAGTGCCTTTTTCTTATTCTCTCTCCTCTGAATTCTGCTAATTTTCACTTTAAACCTTTGCACACCGATATCACAACTTAAATTCATTGACTCCATTTGCATACTTGCCAACTTTACAAAACCAAAAATCACGAGATTTAGATATGAAAATCAGGAAGAATTAGGGGATACAATTGGTAAAAAGTGCTTATTCTCCATGTGTTGTGCAATACAGGAGTACTATGGTATATCATAACACTTATCTCATAACACGATTGTTGCTATACAAGGCTAAAAAATTACACATCTCTACTCCCTCACAGGAAGTATGTGAGACAGATGATCGGTCTCTGATATGTCTTCCAAAAATAGTATGAACTCATGCACCATACATGTGAATCAGTCATGCACTTAAGATGCTATTACTTAGCAAATTCATAGATTAATATGTTGCATCAGGCGCCCGCGTGATTATGCGAAGCGTAGTGTTATTTTTATCAACTAATAATTGTACCGGGCGGTACACCTCCACGCCGCTTATTTAAAATTTGCGCCAGTTGAAACCCCCTACTGGAAGAAGTCTGAACTTTGTCTTATGTGCTAATTTTCAAGTTACCCTGAAGATGTCACTACTTGGAAATTTTGAAGTTTCTGAACTGTGTTGTTTTCGACATATTTTTGTTTTGCTTGTAGTAAGAAGTGTGAACATTCTCTTCTAGAGGACACTACTGAAGAGCTACAACAGTGCACCCTAGTGCGAAGTGAAAGAACTTTTTTTTTGGAGAAAATTTAATTTCAAAAGTTTGTTCTTTGCTAGATTTCTTTCAGTCATTGTTTAAGTTGGCAATATTAACCCTTTCTTTCCCCTTGTTTTGAATTTAGCCAATCCCGAATTTCTTTAATTAATTTTCCACCAATAATGTGTTTCTTCTTCATCTTGTGTAGGGGTTTTCTTTATCCACCAATAAAATGATTGTGGGCGGGTGTTTTCCTTCCTGAAACGCCTCGAACTTTCTGCGAGAGTATATAAACTGCTGATTTTAGGGTCTCTGCGCCACTTCAGTAACATCTTTCAGTGTGTAGCAGGGGGCGGGAAGCGCCTCTTTCTTCGGGCAGCAGTTCAACAACCAGGTAATGGCCATTTAATAACTTCTTTTCTTGCTAGCTCAGCAGTTTAACTCTCGGGGCGGGTCCGAAGCGTTTCCACCATGTAACCTTTTCCTAAAATGTAACTACTCTTAGCATCTATTATCATTTAAAGTTACATATTGGGATAGAGAGTGCTTAACCCTCTCGAGCTCCCACTCATATTGTTTTGAGGTGAACTTATTTCTCACAACCGATTCTTCCTTAAATGTAAAGTAAATTGTTCTTTTCTAAAGTCACCTCTGTAGTATGGGATTAGCCCTTGCATTAGTGGCCTAGAGCCAGATTAGGTTTTAAAACAAATGCATTAGGAGTGCAGATCGCCTCCTCTCAAATTGTTATTTTAGAGGTCATGTAATTAACCCTTTTTCTCACTTAATAGACCTCAGTAGGTTGGGTATTTTACCCCTGTGTATATGTCCTTAGAGGACAGCTTGAAGGTGGAATTAGGTGTGGCCTTTGACAGGCTTAAATTTTGAGAGCAAGTTGCTCTTTCTTGAAAATTTTGTTTTCTGCGCGCCTCAAGGAGGCCTTACGGTGTAATTTGGAGCAAGTGCTCCTGGGCATGAATGGGGTTTTCTGCCCCTCTGTTGAAACTTGTGTTGGGATAAAACTGGGCTAATTGCTCAAGAATTGTGAGGTTGGGGCTCGAAGCCCAAATCCTGTAAATATTGTAATTGTACTTTTATTGCCTTGCTACTCTGTACCTGTTTTTCGTGTTATTTCTGAATTTTGGAAAAAGAATATAACCTTGTGAAATTTTACATTAACTTTAATTTCGTAGTTTGAGACCCGTTCACACCCGCACCTTCTTTCACCTCTACCTACCACAAAAAAAACGGTAACAATAATAAATTAAAATTTGCCAGAATCATCTAAAATGGCTCCTAAAATATCTAGAAAAGTCAATAGTCGCTATCTTTTGATATTCTGCGACTAAATTACTAAAAAAGACTCCAAATCTGGTGACTAGTCTCTAGAATCGATTAGACTGATGTGAATTGTATTGAATAGGTGTACATAGTAAATTTTATTCTCGAAAGAATTTTACTGATTGTTATCTTCAATTTATAATAATATAAGAAATTTATTTTAACTCAACCTATTCAATACAGTACAAGATGTTAACATATTAGTTAAACATCGTTAAAAATAGTCGAGACATGTTTCGCCCCTTCTGTGGGGCATCATCAGTCATACCTCAAAATTGTACCAGACGTCTGGTTGGAAATTATAAAAATATGTAGCATGAGTGAATACATTAAAATACATTTACAAGATCTTATCATTAACAAAATATCAAATTGATTAAAAAAATGTTACACTAGTGAACACGCTGGTGAATTTTCACTCAAAACAAGGCCATCATATGTACAGTATTGACAATAATGGTAGTTAAAGTCTTATTTGATGCTAAGTTCGAAGACAGTTTAAAATTTATATACAAAATATTAGGAATGAATGCAGAATACATATAATTACAATTTACTGTACATGTATTTTACATTGTAAAATAATATGGAAAAGCATTCCAAATTTGTATTCATTTCCAAAAAAAAACTTTTTTTTTTACCTCAATATTACGGTCCTGGTGCAGTCTAATCAGAAATGGCTTCAAGATGTGAAATTTTGTATGTGATTTATGACCAGCTCACGTAAAAATATTGCATTACGTTGTAATTCAACTTGGATGTCTGTGTTGACAAATTATATTTTAGACTCAAACAAAATAGTTCGTCGAAGTATCCATCGGCTAATCACCTTCGTTGGACACACTCTATGAAAACGGAGTGCCTAGTGCATGTAAACAACAGTTGATATTACATTCAAAATGAACCATGTTGAAAAATATTAAAGTAATGGCTTGAAATAGGGCGGTTGAAATGTCGTTAAATCTTCCCAATTGACTAGTGTTTTTACGCTTTTCCGTGTGTTTATGTTGTTGAAGTATGGGATTTTAGTTTTATTGGTTGAATGGGCGACAGTCGAAAACATTGTGCGATGTAATTAATGTTGAGCTGTCTTACGTATGTGAGAATCTGAAAGGAAGGAATAAGTCCTTAATAAGTTGAGTGAAATGATGGGAAAAGAGAAAGAATGAATGCATTCAAGAATTGAGACTGTGAAGTTAAAACTTACCTTGAGTGTTGCTGGGTTGTTACCTTATTGTAAAGCACTGGCTGTCACTAATGTCTTGCTCCTCGTACGTGTGACGTCTTGGTGGAGGGGAGTGGGCCTGTGATTGGTGCATGGGAAGGAGTTGTGTGTATTGGAGGGAGAACAGGGGCGTGATAAGTTGAACGGCTTAGTGGGGGTGCTTGAAGAGATTGTTCTGAGAACGTCAACTAGTCTTTTGTTTTTCAGATATAACTAATTGAACGAAATTATTAATTGTTCATAAAGAGGGCTTCGGTTGTCTATTAGATCATTTAAGTTTTTATTACTGTGGTATTTTTGGTCCAAGAAAATGTACAAATTTTCGAACTCGGTCATGAGTCTGCCTTTATCTAGTCTTTTTAAAATTTGGAGATCTTGTTCGATTGTGGTGAAACTGTGTCCTGCATCCTTCATATGGATGCTCACTGCTGAGTGTTTGTTGTGTTTCTGGGCATTAAAATGTTCTGCATATCTAGTTGTGAAGCTTCTTCCGGTTTGACCGATGTACGAACTATTGCACTCAGCGCATTTCAGTCTGTAAATGCCGGAACCCAAAAATTTATTGTTGTCCGAGAATAACTTTTGATTTGAATTTTGGGTCTTAAAGGCTATCTTAATATCATGTTTCCTTAAAGGGGTAGCGATTTGATGTATGATGGGATTAGTATAGGTAAAGGTTGCGTACTTTGATTTGTTTTTTCCCTTGGAGAGGGGTTCGTGGTCAATTTCAATTTCATTTTATTGATTATTTTATGTATGATTGACGGATTGTATCCGTTGAAACTAGCTATTACTTTTATGGTATTTATTTCTTTTTTCAAGTTGGCGGTTGACATGGGAATTTTTAGCGCTCTGTACAGTAAACTGTAAAATGAGGCTTGTTTGTGCGACTGTGGGTGAAGAGAATTTTGTTTTATGTTTGTAGGAGTGAATGAAGGTTTTCTATAAATTTGGAAATCGGAATTGTTTTTTTTTGCTAGGGGCTTTACGTCGCACCGACACAGATAGGTCTTATGGCGACGATGGGATGGGAAAGGCCTAGGAGTTGGAAGGAAGCGGCCGTGGCCTTAATTAAGGTACAGCCCCAGCATTTGCCTGGTGTGAAAATGGGCAAATGCTGGGGCGAAACTGTTTAAGGTCCTGGTAATTGTAATGTAAAGAAAATTTATTGAATTATTGTCCTCGTCCTCTTTGGTGAACTTGATGCAGTTGTCTAGGCTATTTAAGTAGGTTAGTATGCCTTCACTATTGTTGCAACTTTTATCTATTATTGCTAATGTGTCGTCGACATAGCGTAGCCAAAGACACAATCCATTAATGCTATTTGTTATTTTATTATTTTCGAGATTATCCATGTAAATTTCGGCGAGTATTCCCGAGATGGGATCTCCCATGGCTAGACCTCCTTGTTTGTATGACTTGTTGTTGAAAGTGAAATACTTATTATGAAGTACGAAATTTAGCAATTTTAAGCATTCTTCTATTTCTAATAGACTTAAGGTGCTGTGTTTGGAAAGATTATTTCGTATGATTTCTATAGTTTCCTTAGCGGGAATGTTCGAGTACATGTTGGTAATGTCGAAAGAACACATTATGTGGTTAGGTTGTAAATTAAATTTATTTAAGGTTTCACTTAGTTCTATTGAGTATTTTACAGGGTGTTTGTTGTGAAATGTAAAATGTTTCTTGAGAAATTTCTGGAGGAATTGTGAAGTTTTGTATGTCGGACTATTTCAGCTATTTATGATGGGTCGAATGAGAACGTCCTTTTTATGTATTTTTGGCAATGATCTGACGGTGGGTAATTTGGGATTCATGTTGATGAGTTTTTTATATTCGTGTTCGTTAAATAAGAAAGGTGAGTTTTTTAGGAGTGTTTTTAGACTACGTTGAGTTTTTAAGGTAGGATCTTTAGAGATTATTGAGTAAGAATTGTCGGAAAAGAAATCCTCCGTTTTTTTAATGTAGTCATGTTTATGCATTAGGACTACGGTATTGCCTTTGTCGGCTTTCGTTACTGAAACATTATTGTTGTCAACCTTTTTTCTTAATTCTTGGGTTTGCTTTAGTGAGGTGAAATTATTGGTGTTGGATACTTCTTTTACAAGAGTGGGTAATTTCTTTTTTTATCTCATATATCGCGTCGTTCTGTTTGTCAAAGGGAATTTGTTTGTTTATGTTTGATTCGGCTTCCGCTATTGTGGTAATTATGTCCTCAGCTTTGTGAGGACTATGCCAATTATATTTTAGGCCTTGGTCAAACAAATGTACTTCATTGTCCGAAAATGTGGTGTTGGATAAGTTGATCGTGGTTGGAGTGTTGTTCCATGGGGAGATGGGAGTTTCCCTGTTTCTGTTTAAGGATTTTAGCATTCTCTTCCATTAGACATGTTAACCTGCGGTTTAAGGTTTTTTGCTTTTTGTCCAATATGTTCTGTAATTTGTGAGTGATATGTCTTTGGTATGAATTTCATTCAAGAGGTGATACTGACTGAGCAGTGGTCAAATATTCCCGGTAAAGTTGCAGGTTTAATAGGGATTTTTTTCTATACATAAATTTTATATATTTTCTGAGCCAGATGGTGTTTACTTTGTTTTGGATGTCTTCAGATTTGTGTTTTGGAATGTTTTTCCTTTGGGTTGATATTAAAAACTTGGGTACCAGACCTAGTCTTAAACATTCCTTTAAGAATAGAATATCTTTTGAAGTTTTACTGATATTGATTTTGAGGTTTTGATACCTATTTTTATTTTTATTAGCCTGGTTGGCCTTATCATTACAAGTAACGAAAATAATTTTCCCCGTATTGAAAGATTCCTAATTTATAACAATATAAGAAATTTATTTTAACTCAACCTATTCAATACAGTACAAGATGTTAACATATTAGTTAAACATCGTTAAAAATAGTTGAGACATGTTTCGCCCCTTCTGTGGGGCACCATCAGTCATATCAAATACCTCAAAATTCTACCAGACGTCTGGTTGGAAATTATAAAAATATGTAGCATGACGGAACACATTAAAACACATATACAAGATCTTATCATTAACAAAATATCAAATTGATTTAAAAAAAAGTTATACTAGTGAACACGTTGGTGAATTTTCACTCAAAACAAGGCCATTATGTACAGTATTGACAATAATGGTAGTTAAAGTCTTATTTGATGCTAAGTTCGAAGACAGTTTAAAATTTATATACAAAATATTAGGAATGAATGCAGAATACATATAATTACAATTTACTGTATGCGTATTTTACATTGTAAAATAATATGGAAAAAACATTCCAAATTTGTATTCATTTCCAAAAAAAAGAAAAAACTTTTTTCTGGGACCTCAATATTACGGTCCTGGTGCAGTCTAATCAGAAATGGCTTCAAGATGTGAAATTTTGTATGTGATTTATGACCAGCTCATGTAAAAATATTGCATTACGTCGTAATTCAACTTGGATGTCTGTGTTGACAAATTATATTTTAGATTCAAACAAAATACTTCACCGAAGTATCCATCGGTAATCACCTCCGTTGGACACTCTCAATAAGAGGGAGTGCCTAGTGCATGTAAACAAAAAGTTGATATTAAATTTAAAATGAACCATGTTGAAAAAATTAAACAATGGCTTGAAAAAGGGCAGTAGAAATGACATTAAATCTTCCCAGTTGACTAGTGTTTTCAAGTTTTTCCATGTGTTTATGTTGTTGAAGTATGGGATTTCAGTTTTATTGGTTGAATGGGCGACAGTCGAAAACATTGTGCGATGTAATTAATGTTGAGCTGTCTAACGTATGTGAGAATCTGAAAGGAAGGAATAAGTCCTTAATTAGTTGAGTGAAATGACGGGGAAAAGAGAAAGAATGAATGCGTTCAAGAATTGAGACTGTGAAGTTAAAACTTACCTTGAGTGTTGCTGGGTTGTTACCTTATTGTAAAGCACTGGCTGTCACTAATGTCTTGCTCCTCGTACGTGTGACATCTTGGTGGAGGGGAGTGGGCCTGTGATTGGTGCATGGGAAGGAGTTGTTTGTATTGGAGGGAGAACAGAGGCGTGATAAGTTGAACGGCTTAGTGGGGGTGCTTGAAGAGATTGTTTCGAGGACGTCAACTAGTCTTTTGTCTTTCAGATATAACTTATTGAACGAAATTATTAACTGTCCATAAAGAGGACTTCGGTTGTCTATTGGATCATTTAAGTTTTTATTACTGTTGTATTTTTGGTCCAAGAAAATGTACATATTTTCAAACTCGGACATGAGTCTGCCTTTATTTAGTCTTTTCAAAAAGTTGGAGATCTTGTTCGATTGTGGTGAAACTGTGTCCTGTATCCTTCATATGGATGCTCATTGCTGAGTGTTTGTGTTTCTGGGCATTAAAATGTTCTGTATATCTAGTTGTAAAGCTTCTTCCGGTCTGAGCGATATACGAACTATTGCACTCAGCGCATTTCAGTCTGTAAATGCCGGAACCCAAAAATTTATTGTTGTCCGAGAATAACTTTTGATTTGAACTTTGGGTCTTAAAGGCTATCTTAATATCATGTTTCCTTAAAGGGGTAGCAATTTGATGTATGATGGGATTAGTATAGGTAAAGGTTGCGTACTTTGATTTGTTTTTTTCCCTTGGGGAGAGGTTCATGGTCAATTTCAATTTATTGATTATTTTATGTATGATTGACGGATTGTATCCATTGAAACTAGCTATTTCTTTTATGGTATTTATTTCCTTTTACAAGTAGGCAGCTGACATGGGAATTTTTAGCGCTCTGTACAGTAAACTGTAAAATGAGGCTTGTTCGTGTGACTGTGGGTGAAAAGAATTTTGTTTCATGGTCGTAGGAGTGAATGAAGGTTTTCTATAAATTTGGAAATCGAAATTGTTTAAGGTCCTGTTAATTGTAATGTCAAGAAAATTGATTGAATTATTGTCCTCGTCCTCTTTGGTGAACTTGATGCAGTTGTCTAGGCTATTTTAGTAGGTTAGTATGTCTTCACTATTGTTGCAACTTTTAACTAACTTCACAGTCTCAATTCTTTAACGCATTCATTCTTTCTCTTTTCCCGTCATTTCACTCAACTTATTAAGGACTTATTCCTTCCTTTCAGATTCTCACATACGTAAGACAGCTCAACATTAATTACATCGCACAATGTTTTCGACTGTCGCCCATTCAACCAATAAAACTAAAATCCCATACTTCAACAACATAAACACACGGAAAAGCGTAAAAACACTAGTCAATTGGGAAGATTTAACGACATTTCAACCGCCCTATTTCAAGCCATTACTTTAATATTTTTCAACATGGTTCATTTTGAATGATATATCAACTGTTGTTTACATGCACTAGGCACTCCGTTTTCATAGAGTGTGTCCAACGAAGGTGATTAGCCGATGGATACTTCGACGAACTATTTTGTTTGAGTCTAAAATATAATTTGTCAACACAGACATCCAAGTTGAATTACAACGTAATGCAATATTTTTACATGAGCTGGTCATAAATCACATACAAAATTTCACATCTTGAAGCCATTTCTGATTAGACTGCACCAGGACCGTAATATTGAGGTCCAAAAAAAAAAGTTTTTCTCTTTTTGGAAATGAATACAAATTTGGAATGCTTTTCCATATTATTTTACAATGTAAAATACACATACAGTAAATTGTAATTATATGTATTCTGCATTCATTCCTAATATTTTGTATATAACTTTTAAACTGTCTTCGAACTTAGCATCAAATAAGACTTTAACTACCATTATTGTCAATACTGTACATGATGGCCTTGTTTTGAGTGAAAATTCACCAACGTGTTCACTAGTGTAACATCTTTTAAATCAATTTGATATTTTGTTAATGATAAGATCTTGTAAATGTATTTTAATGTATTCGCTCATGCTACATCTATCTATATATATATAAGAGTTTTGTCTGTACATTGCTCAGAATTTGAAAAGAATGGTATTTCTGTATCGGCCATGTCCATAGTAACAAGAGAATGCATTTTTTACTTTTCCATAATTTCTGTCTGTCTGTCTGTCTGTCTGTCTGTACACGCATCATGAGAAAACGGCTGAAGAGAATTTAATGAAAATCTGAGTGTATAGTCGGGTGATGAACCGCTACAATCTAGGCTATAAATTATTTTAATCACGCTGAGTGAAATGGTAGTTTAGGGGAAGGCCTGAAATTTAATTCTCAAATATTTATGTTATTAATGGTCGTGTCTTAATGAAAATCGCTAGACAAAGATGGGAAATAAGTCGCTACAATATAGGCTATACACGCTGAGAAAAATGGTAGTTTACCGGAAGGCCTAAAATTTAATTGTCAAATATTTATTTTATTAGTGGTCGTATCTTCACGAAAATTGGTATGCAAAGTCGGGGAATAGGTTGCTATAATCTAGGCTATCAATAATGTTATTCGCACTGAGTGAAATGGTAGTTTAGGGGAAGGCCTGAAATGTAATCTATATATAAAATAAGTGTCTTGCCTGTGCATTGCTCAGAATTTGAAATGAATGATTTTCTGTATCCGTCATGTTCACAGTAACAAGGTCATGCAAATTTTACTTATCCGTAATGTCTGTCTGTCTGTACACGCATCAATAGAAAACGGCTGAAGAGAATTTAATGAAAATCGGTATGTAATGTCGGGTGATGAACCACTGCAATCTAGGCTACAAATTATTTCCTTTACGTTATGTGAAATGGTAGTTTAGGGTAAGGCCTGAAATGTAATTCTCAAATAAGCTATTTATGTTATTAGTGGTCGTATCGATAAATACTACATAACTAACATAACTTTAGTTATGTCGTAAGTTAGTAGTAGTTGTGTAAGAAGTTATTAAATTTCCGATCACTAATGTCTTATACATTGTTACCGTACCTCATAAAATCGGAGATATTCATGAATTTGGATTTTTGTTACTAGGTCCACATCAGCGCCGAGTCACGAGAAAATGTGCAAACAGAATTTAGTGAAAATCGGTATGTAAAGTTTGAGAATAAGGAACTACAGTCTACGATATCAATAATTTTGTAAGACACCCTAGTATCACAGAGTCGAAAGAAAACTAATGTGAAGGACTGCAATATAGAAAGCTCATAAACTTTATCAACAATAACATTACATTGACCGTTGTTTGTTGTGATGTGCTTTTTGTCTTCTGTTTCCTCTCATCCCCGATAGTATCACTGCAGCGTACCGAGGCTTTTTCAATTTGCTTGACGTCACGCCGACACAGGTAGGTCTTATGGCGACGATGGGATAGGAAATGAATAGTGGTGTGAAGGAAGCGGCCTTGGCTTTAAGGTACAGCCTGGTGTGACTGGTGTGAAAATGGGAAACCACGGAATACCATTTTCAGGGTTGCCGACACTGGGGTTCGAATCCACTATCTCCCGGATGCAAGCTCACAGTTGCGCGCCCCTAACCACACGGGCAACTCGCCTGGTCGGACCGACTGTAACAGCCTGCCTGTATATTGGCGGGAAGTAGCTGGGGAGTAAGATAACTTTCTTCTTTAGCATGCCATTCCTCTGGTTCATACATTTTCTGATATATCTGGTACGTAACACACTGGTTCATCATAGTATTCGAGCTATTCAATCCCTACTCTGAGGCACTGATTGGAATGAGTAGTGTGCACATTTAACGGAATAATGACAGAGGAGTGTTCACGGCAGTCTGCGACCTGGTTATTCCAGCTCTGGAACTTTGGACTGTTAGATCGGCACCGTAGTACTGTTCGTTGAAAGTGAGAAAGTGTGCAGTTTTTAATTTGATCGAGTATTTTATATGATAACATTGCTTTCAATCGCTACATTCCTACTGACGTTTTTGTAATGACCTATGTTCAATTCAGTTAGGAAAACCACAAAGGCAGTCTTTCTGAGAATCCCGTAGCGAAGCACGGGTACATCAGCTAGTATTTTTATAATTTCCAACCAGACGTCTGGTAGAATTTTGAGGTATATGATATGACTGATGATACCCCACAGAAGGGTTGAAACATGTCTGAACTATTTTTAACGATGTTTAACTAATATGTTAACATCTTGTACTGTATTGAATAGGTTAAGTTAAAATAAATTTCTTATATTATTATAAATTAGGATTCTTTCAGTACAGAGAATATTATTTTCATTACTTGTAATTGTTATCTTCATTACGGAACAGACATGAGATTTGTTACCTGTAGACTGATATGAACGAACAGGAATATAGCACGCGAGAACGGGAGATTGACAATCTATATACGCGTCGCGATATACAGGTTTCAATATACATCAAACATTTGCGTGCATTTCTTGTTAATAAACGTCGATATTTCATCCGAAAGCGGCCGATTACCGTAGGACTTCTGGCCACTTGCGTACAAAGCTGAAATGCTCGGATGTGAAAACAAATGTTTGAAGTTCACCACAATATAAGCTAAAATCTGGATAAATAAAAGAATATCTTGATTGATAAATTTCATTTATGACTTAAATAAAAGAATAATCGGGAGGCGGGAAAAACTGTCGAAAATCGGGAGTCTCCCGCCTAAAACGGGAAAGTTGGCAGGTATCCATTTGTATTAATTATGACGCTGCACTATGTTCGGCAATCCTTAGCTTAGGTATAGAAGCGCGGTGCAGCATGTGTTTTCTATCTCCCCCACACCCCCTGCACCAGCTTCAAGGTGTACAGCAGCAAATGAGAAACTTAGCAAATTATTCTTAGACCCTATATTGCCCCTGCATTTCTACTGGTTGTCATAGCAACAGCTGGCTGTTTTGCAAATAACTAGGGTCAGGCTGGGATTACGTTTATTTCCCATTTTAATCCTTTTCCTGCTATAGGCAATGAAGAAAAGAAACATAAGTTCGAATTAATTACAGAAATGAGTGCAAGGAGAGTTCTGGGAATATATGTTTTTGTTTTGTTTTGCTATTTTGCTTTACGTCGCACCGACACAGATAGGTCTTATGGCGATGATGGGACAGGAAAGGCCTAGGAATGGGATGGATGCGGCCGTGGTCTTAATTAAGGTACAGCCCCAGCATTTGCCTGGTGAGAAAATGGGAAACTATGGAAAACCATCTTCAGGGCTGCCGACAGTGGGGTTCGAACCCACTATCTCCCAGTTGTGAGCTCACAGCTTCGCGCCCCTAACCGCACGACCAACTCGCCCAGTTTTGGGGATATTACATGCGGGTGATACAGGCATAGTGGCATACAGAAATGAACAAGCCCAGCTCAAGCCATGGAAATACCTTTTATCTCCAGAAGCCAGCCTGAACACGATGTAACGGTGTTGCAAGCTGGCCGGCACAAGCTTCCTAATGTTCATGCTGGAAAGTGAGCAAGCCCAGCGGGTCACAAGGTCAAGTCATGACAAGCTCAAAGAACTCGGGCAACATTAGTGATGAATCTATATGTCTTTTTATCTTTTCCTTTTTTGTACCATGGTAGACTTTATTATTATTATTATTTTTATTTTTTTTGCTAGGGGCTTTACGTCGCACCGACACAGATAGGTCTTATGGCGACGATGGGATAGGAAAGGCCTAGGAGTTGGAAGGAAGCGGCCGTGGCCTTAATTAAGGTACAGCCCCAGCATTTGCCTGGTGTGAAAATGGGAAACCACGGAAAACCATCTTCAGGGCTGCCGATAGTGGGATTCGAACCTACTATCTCCCGGATGCAAGCTCACAGCCACGCGCCTCTACGCGCACGGCCAACTCGCCCGGTACTTTAATATTAGACATGATGCAAATTTATATGGAACTTTTTTATAATTATGTATAATTTACCTTGTGTAATGACCAAATATGTTTGAAAAACATGTAAAATGAATATTACTCCTTTTATGTAATAAACAAATCTAGAATACCTGTCTTCAGTTGAATGTGGTTAGATGCTTGTTGACCATAGATATTGTAAGTTGAGATTGAAAACAAAATTAAATCAAATGCATTAAAAGAAAATAGTGCTGGGAAGAGTGAAGTATGGCAATGCTTTTATGTTGTTATTGATGACAAGAGACAGAAAACCGAATCTGTGCAATGAAAAATAGCACAATGCCTCTTACGAAGCTCAAATACCAGCACATTAGCAAGGCATAATTGCACTCTCTCTATTTGAGTCAGATGATGCAGTTGAGTTATTCACACACACACACACACACGCGCGCGCGCGAGCCCGAGACCGCTTATTGCTCATCTCTATAGTGGCAGTAGCGGTGATGTCCTCAGTGCACACATATACAGTACATATAGAAACAGATATGTGAACGGATGATTTAAAAAAAAAAATTCCTTTATGGTTCACTACATTAATGAGTCGGCAATAAGAGTTCTTTAAACCTGCCTCTTCTGCAATAGTGCGAAGTCCGGTGAAAACATCATGAAAGCATTTATCACTCAGTGTGCCGTGTTTAGGAATTCAGCTGCCAGATTTACGAAGGGTTACGTTTGTAACAGATCAAGGTGTGAATATTAGGAAGGCGTTAACGGTTCACGAAGGCTTAATGGAAAATTCTAAATTCCCTCCATGGGAATTTAGAATTTTCCTTTCGGAATTGCTAGGCGGGCAATAATTCCATTGTGGAGATTTATCTCCCGTATGCAGTTATCAGACTGTGCCTCTTATACGGGCTTCTGATAAGTTCACCTGCATACACCCCAGCGTCAGTGGGTAGGGTCTGACAAATCCCACTCTGATGAGTCTAGTGTCAGACCTAAGACGAAACGCTGGTTAATAGAGCAAAACACCTGGAAAGCCTTACATCTGATATGTTTTTGACATTCACGAAGGCTTTTTTTTGTTTTTTGCTAGGGGCTTTACGTCGCACCGACACAGATAGGTCTTATGGCGACGATGGGATAGGAAAGGCCTAGGAGTTGGAAGGAAGCGGCCGTGGCCTTAATTAAGGTACAGCCCCAGCATTTGCCTGGTGTGAAAATGGGAAACCACGGAAAACCATTTTCAGGGCTGCCGATAGTGGGATTCGAACCTACTATCTCCCGGATGCAAGCTCACAGCCGCGCGCCTCTACGCGCACGCACGAAGGCTTTACGTGAATACCTTGTGTAGGGAATTGTTTAAATATTGTTTTACGGCACACATTTCAAGACGATTTTCTAAATTGTCAGGCACATGTACGAGCCCGAAACCGCTTATTGCTCATCTCTATAGTGGCAGTAGCGGTGATGTCCTCAGTGCACACATAAATGTCAAAAAAATGTCTTTCCCAGCGAGAATTTTATTTTACGTCTTCTCATTGTCATGCCACATTCTAATAATGTGGTGTAATAATTACGAGTGAACCAAGAATTAAAATGCTCTGCTCGTATAAAGGTATAAATAAAAATCATTTTCAATTTTGTGCCTACATGTGACATATATATTTGTAACTCCAATAATTCTCCAGGAAATTAGGCTTTTCGTATCAAAGTACGTTCCAGAGTAAGAGCGGGCCAAATGCTAATTCAAATCTAGAGCAAACTTGAGTGCTGTTTGGCTGGGTTTTTGTCTCAGGTGAGCTGACCGCTAATGTAGTGTACGAAGAGGCCTTTGGAAACTTATAAACAGAGTTGTTAACTAATGACTTGAAAATGCAGCATACACATTAATAATGGGTAGAAATATAAGTTGGCAACATCGACAACTACTAATCGTAATGCTTACATTATGCATCTCCATATAATATAAGAGTTAAAATATGAACTATTCAAACAGAAAAATCCTTTATACCGGAACACATCTAATCGGAGAAATGTATGTATCTTTTAATGCGCTGATCATGGGAATGACAATATCAACATGTCTTTGGGGAATTTCGTTTTCATTTTTTAATAATAATAATGTTATTGGCTTTACGACCCACTAACTACTTTTACAGTTTTCGGAGACTCCAAGGTGCTGGAGTTAAGTCCTGCAGGACTTTTTTTACATGCCAGTAAATCTACCGACATGAGGCTGACATATTTGAGCACCTCAAATACCACCAGACTAACCCACTCAGCCTGGCTTTTTTTTTTTTTTTTACCTACGAGTTGACTGGATTATCAAAGGAAACATTCTAAGCTCCACTAGATGTACTGTATTGAAACAAGTTCGTTTATTTTCCTCCATTGAGCCAGAATTGAGTAGAATACATTTCTAAAGTGAATGTTTCAGGAATTTATCTGGTGTGAATGAAGGTAAAACTCAATGAAAAGTTTTCGTAACAGCGTAAGTTACAAAGGTTGACTGATTAAAGAAAGAGTCATTTCAAGACAGCAGAATACTCGAGACATGATTTCCATTCTTAAACAGATATCACAAGACATATTAGCTGTTCTAATAAGAATAAATTCTTATATGATAATGATATAAATTTCAATGCTTACCAGCTTTCATTGCTATCTTCCTCCACATTATTCCCATTTATCACAGCATATTTTGAAGCAGTCTTACAACCTGTTAATGAAGCATAAACTGCATTAAAAACCTGCATCTGTAAAGGATGGGGAGGGAGAGAGTAAGAGCGGGGAGAGGTCGAATTGGGGGTATCAAACGAACAAGTGGTAATCTAAAAATTACCATGGTATTTGGAGTGAATAATAGGTGTGACAATGATGTGATTAGGGTAGATTTAAAATACTAATAATGACATACAGTACCGTTTCAATTATCCGAGTGAATGCGGATCAAGACTAAATGGGTTAAGCAAAAACTTGGATAAAATGGACAGTTACTGAAAAACTGTTCTGATTAGGAATTATACAAACTCCTTACTCACAGGACTAAACACAATGAACAAATCTGGTTAATATTAACTATAAGCATTTAAGAATATAGTTCATGTACATTGAAAAAAAAAATAAAGAACATGTAATACCGCACAGTATATTGAAAGCCTATAATTCTGTAAATAATTCTTCAATAGTCTTCTGTTTAATTACATAGCCTCACCTTTTCGCCGTCATGTTGTGCAGACGTCACAGCATCGTAATGTCGACCGGGGACATGTCATCTAGCTTGCTGCATAGAGCAGTGTCTTTTCGATCGCATTCAAACCATCAGTATGACTGATAATACTTTCTACAGTGGTTGTAATAATAAGAATAAGAAGGTGTGCTCATTAGAGTATAGTAAATAATCTTAGTCCTTACTGTAGTCTGTGATAGACTTCGTTCTTTTCGTGCACTTTAGTATGGGGTATGTGTCACAATTTTTGCCGCACAGCACACACACGCAATCTATGTCTGGTTTGTGAAATCGCTTGTTAATACACAGCTTGTAGTGAAAGCCGTGTACTGAAAGTCTGGCTATTACATGTCTTGCTTGTGGTTCTCTCTGGTTCAGGACTTCTCTAGCATAGCAAGCGAGCTGTAGAATTCTGGCTGTATTTCTTCTCTCTTCTTATTTCGGTTCCTTAGTAGCTCTTGATATGGTCCTGGGCGGTGTTCACAAAATACGACTTTGAGTAGAGTTGGAGTAGAGTAGAGTACCGCAGAATAACTAGTAAGGTTAACTCTGAGTAACGCTATTTCATGAATGCTTGAGTGAATACAGAGTAACAGAATATGGCTAATCAATTAAGGAAGGTTATTTGTTTTACCATAACCTCATTTGCGAGGAATTTAATGTCTAATTCCCAAGTGAGTTTCTTCATAGCAGCGTGCTATATGAGATGTTACTACTTTCGTCACCAAGTTATGCCTTAAAACAGTATCCATTATTCTTTATCTCGTAGGCACAATCTGATTACGTTGATAATAAATACCAATAGGCCTATATCGGCTCCGCACTGGTGCACAATAAGCCATTTAGGACAACTAGCTATGTAGATTAACTACGATGAAACTGAATTTAAACAACATTTCTGACTGCTCGGATCAGCATTCAAACATCTACTCAGAGTCATTGGCCCTAAACTTTCTAAATAAGAAATCAGGGAATGAGGAAGACCACTGCAAGACCCACGAAAGCAACTTCTGGTTGTAATTGCCTCTCAGGACCTGATTTGTTCAGATCCATTTCGTGAGAGTTATAAATGCACTGTGTGGTATTTCTGATCATATAATTAAATGGTCTCATTCAGAAGGTCATCTAAAATTAAAAAGTTATGTATTATACATTTACCAAGGAAATCTTAGAAAGCTGAGGCTAATAAATCAGCTGATCATTCATAACATGGGTATTCTTATAAAAATTCAATCATGTTATTTCTGCCGATTATTAAAATTGGTACCTATTTTCCTGTTTTAAATGAAATATCTCCTTTATTCAATACATAACACCCTTTTTTGACAACTAGAAAATAATTTGAATTCAATACTGGTACCATGTCAATATACTCGCAGTTTAATCTTTTTTTTTTTTTTTTTTACCGCTACCAATGAATGCATTACTGCGCATGTCAAGTTAAATCTACCCACCTATTTACGCGGAGTAAAAAGAGTATACTCTGAGTTAACTCGAATGCATTTTCTGAACACCTTGTAGAGTTAACTCTTTACTTTTGTGAATGGATAGAGTGAACTCCGAGTTTACTCGGAGTTGGAGAGCAGTATTTTGTGAACGCAACCCTGTTGATGGTAGGTGGTGTTGGATCCTGCTGTCCTCTAAGAAGTAGGTTTCTCCCATCATCTTGTATAGAAGTCGTGAAGGGGCTGTCTTCCCTACTTCCATCACTCTTTTCATGTACATCGCCTTCACCTTTTCACTTTTTGTTAATTCACCTATTTTTAACTTTTCCCGGATGATCTCTATGCCGTGCTCATAGACAAGTTCCTAATATTCTTTATGTAGTATATTGCTCTGATTGCTGCGGCTATCCTTTCTTCTATGTGAAGACTGTGTGATGATGCTGCTGTTTGCAGTGTAACCCCTAGGTATTTGAATTTGTTAACTCTCTCTAGTAGAGTGCCTGAAAACACAATTTTGTTGGTTGCCGCTGCTTTTGAACCCTTCCTAAAAGTCATCTGTGCAGTTTTCTCTTGGTTTATAGTGACATCGTTTTCCCTGGCCCAATTCTCCAACTTGTTAATTGCTTCTTGTACTTCTGTCCTTATAGGAGACCTGATCACCATGTCATCTGCATACAGGATTATAGCTGTATTGTCTACAGAAGCTGCGCCATCGTGTGATTGTCAGGAGTGTCAAGCAAAATGGTGTGGGCGCATGTTTGACATTCAGACAATGTAACATCATTTCAAAATTATATTTCCGTGAGGAGAACATGTACAATGAACTACGAAGAAAGTGAAGTGGAGTGTGTTCACCAGGTAGTTGTCTGAACTTCGGTTTAAATTAAATGGTACTCAACCACCAAAGTTGTGTTTATTGGGCTCCAGAAAATCGGCACATTTATGAGGACAAAGCAGTCAATTTACCGAGGGTGGGGGTTAATTGGATCATTCTTGTTTGATGGTAGGTCACTGGTTTCGTGTATCTGAACATGCTGCACATACCATTTTACCAGTCATCCACGTGCTTTGTGCGGATGAGCAATTTTACTTCCAGCACAATGGTGCATCACTACATGACCGCCACGGCAGGAGAGCCTATCTTGATGACGTACTACCAGGACGTCAATCTCGATCGAGTAAGCAGTGTGAGCGGATGTGTTGAGTGAGTGCTGAGGTATGGGGATGTATAGATAAGAAAAGGTTTCACCTTATCAATACAATTTTATTATTGTAAGAATGAACTTACAGGACCCGTTTCGACTGTTTGAAGTATTGTATTGATAAGGTGGAACCTTTTCTTGTCTATACATAAGTGAACTATCAATATAGAAATGAAACTAGTAAATCAAGAGGTATGGGGATACCGCTAGAAATTTATCGAATGAGGATTAGAAGTTGGCAGTGCAGGAGAAAGAAGAAACCGGAATAGAGTATGAGAATGAAGGGTGAGAAAATAGGGAAGATGGCAGGGCTGCTGGTGGCAGTGGTGCTGGTAGCACTACTTATAATAGGTGGAGTAAAGATAAACCCAGGGCCAGGCCTGATTGGTGCACTAGGGTGGTAAGAGATCGAAGTGTTGAAAGAAGTGGTAAAGGAAGCGTATCAGATAGACCAATTAAAGGAAATGATAAGAGATCATTCCAAGGAGTTAAAGGACTTAGGACAGTGTGTTAAAAATGAGGTGGATGAGGTGAAGGAAAAAGTGGGGAGAAATGAGGCGGAGATGGAGGAAATGCGAAAGTAAGTTCAGATGCTGGAGGGGGAGGTAGCGAAACTCAAGAGAGAAGTTGCAGATGGGAATCAGGAACAAAGGAGAAAGAACATTTTTATATACGGTGTTGAAGAAGCTGCAAAAGAAGATAAGGTGACACTAGCTTATAAGGTGGTTTAGAAGGCACACAATAGAATGAAGATCAACTTTAGTGAGGTGGATATTGAGGAGGTTCAGAGAGTGGGAAGAGTGAAAGGTAAAGGTGGGAGACTAATTAAGCTTACATTGATATCTACCTGATTGCTGACATTCTCCTAAGGAATGCAGGGAACTTAAAGAAGAGAAGATTTGGTTGAAACAAGATATAGGTAGTGAAACGAGCAGAGCGTTTAAAGTGATAAGAAGACACATGTGGAGAGCAAGGCAACAAGGGTTGAGAGCGTTCATTAGGGGCAATAAGTTGGTGGTGGGGAATGGTATATGGGTAAGAGAATGGTCAGTGGAAAAGTTGCAGCAAATGGACAAGAATTATCTGCAGGCGATTACGCAAACGAGAGCGGCAGGTGTGACAAGAGAAGAGGAGGGTTCGGCTGGTGATGACTGAGTAATGGCTGTTGGCGAGGAGAGGAGCAATGTCCAGTACAAAGAAAGAAGAGGAGGCAACAGTGAAGATCGCTGGGGAGAAGAGGAGGCTGATCAATGTATGGAGAGAGGTGGGGTCAGTCGTGCGCCACCGACAAGTGCTGTGGAGGTGGAGGAGCCAAATAGCCGGAGAGAGGTAATGAGCACGGTTAGAAGTGTAAGTCAAAGATCTGTGGGGGAAGAAAAGCAAAGGGCAGGAGGAGAGGGGAGCAAAGAATCTGCTAAGACGTCAAAGAAGGTAGAGAGCAGGGAGGAAACAGAAGGAATGCGCAAAACTAGAAGTAACTCAAATAACGCAGCTGATGTAAATAGAAATAAGGGTGATAAGGAGGGGGCAAAGGAGTGTAGTAGGTAGGTAAGGTGTAAGTTAGGCTTTGTAAATACTGAAGGGGTAGGAAGTAAGTTGGGTAATGTGGAAGAAAGAAGAGGAGGTGGAGATGGTGAAGAGTTTTGATATAGTGGCCCTCCTAGAGACATGGCTAAGTTGGAAGGGGTTCCCGGCCAGGAATAAAATGAGGAAATAGCAGGGAAAGAAGGGAAGGAGTCCAGGGGGTATTTCATGATTAGTTAAAGATGAGTTGAGTTGAGTTTTATATACAACCCACCAAGGGGCTCGATATATGCAAATTAATATTTTTTGATGGTCTGATAGAGGAAATAAATAGTATTAGCGGAAAGTACGAAAAGGATGGATTGATTTTGTTAGGGGATTTGGACGAGAGAATTGGGTGCTGCAGTCCAGAGTATGGTAAAGAGGAAAAGGGAGTAAAGATGGGAGGAAGGAGAAGTGAAGATAAAGGGAGAAATGTTTACGGGCAGAAGTTGTTAGAATTATGTGGGTGAGCAACTTGCATCTTCTGAATGGGTGGTCGAAGGGTGATAGAGAAGGAAAAATGACATATATTACAAATGAGGAAGTGTTATTGATTTGGTAATTAGTTTGAAAGATATGTTAGATAGAATCAACAGGTTGATTGGGTAGGATCACACCATTCCCCGGTATATATAATTGTGAATAGAAGTGGGAGAGTGGAAGAGGGGGATTAGGAAGAGAGGGGAGGGAGAGAGGTCGCAGAGTCCCCAAGCATATTTGGACTGAGGAGGGTAAAGCAAAGTTAAGCAACTACCTGTATGATGAATTTCAGATCAGGGTGGGGATCGAGGTAGCAGTGGAAGGCAATAATATTGATAGGGCTTTAGAGCTACTGGAATATCCTGGTAGGAAAGTGGCGGTGGAAAAATCATACAGGAAAAAGACCAGAGAAGTGAGGGAGAGTTGGTTCAATAAGAAGTGTAAGGTGACGAGGAAGGCAGTGATGAGAGCACTGGCTGAGTTCAGAAAACATGGTGGGAGGGGGTCAAGGGAACAATTTTGCAGGTTGAGAAAGGAATTTAAGAAAATGCTAGGAGAGAGGAAAAAGGCATGGCAGGAGGCTCAAACGGAAGCATTAAACAGGGAGTGTAAAGACAGGGAAGGAGATAAGGTGCAGGCGAGGGTTAATAAAATTAATAGGGGGATGAGTAGAGTAACAAAACCTAAAATAGAGTATGGACATGGGTGGAGTACTTCCAGGAACTATTAGGTGAGAAGGAAGGGTGGGTAAGGGTAGAAGGAGGCTATAAAGTTGAAAGGGGGATACAGAGGGATTGTCAGGAGTTGGATAGGAGAATAACAGGGGAGGAGGTGATGGGAGTGATAAGTAAATTGAAGAACAGGACTGCGGGAGGGGAAAGTGGGACAACTAATGTTTATTGGAAGGAAGTAGGAAAAAAATAGATGACAGAGAGTTTGGTTACATACCTAAGCAAGATATTCGAGGGGGCAAAATTCCTAAAAGAATGGCAGAAGGGGATCATATGTCCTATTTATAAAAACAAAGGAGAGGGGACAAATGCCAGTAACTATAGAGGCATAGCCCTGCTGGACTACCCTGAGCAAGGTGTACACTGGTACTTAAGCAAACAGGTTGAGGAAGTGGGCAGAAGATTACTCAATTCTATCTATTTTTTCACAGTGGTTTCAGAAAAGGGAGGGGGACAGCAGATAATTTAATGATTGTGAGAACAATAATTGATAAATATGTGAGAAAAGAAGGCTCTAAACTGTTTATATCTGCAATTGACTTCCACAAGGCGTTCGATACAGTGAGCAGGGAGGCCGGTGTTTGAAAGACTGGGGAGGGTAGGGGTGGGGGAGAAGATTAGAAGAGTGATCAGAAGCATATGTGAAAAAGTCTATTGTAGCATTAAGGTGGAGGAAGGGGTGGTTAGTGGATTGATTGAATCGAAAGTCGGGCTGAAACAGGGGTGTAAATTGTCACCAATTATTTTCTTATTGTTTATTAACGACTTATTAGGCGGTCATGTAGAGAAAAAGTGGGCTTATCCGGTACTAGGCATACAAGAAATTCCAGGATTGATTTTTGCAGATGACGTATTATTGCTGACTGACAGCTGGGGGCCTGCAAAAAAGCTTGAACGAGGTTTGGAATTTTGCGAAGAAATGGTCACTGAAGATCAACGGTAAAAAGACAAGGGTGATGGTATGTAGGAAAGGGAACAAAAAGAAACCAGAGATAAGTGGGCAATAAATGGGAAAGAGATAGAGGTGGTGGAAAAGATGGAGTATTTGGGGGTGATAAGTAGAAATGGTAGTTGGATGGAGCAGATTAGGCGAGCCAGATGGAAGGACCAAGTTGCACTTTCAGTAACTAGGATATTGGAGAATAAATTTTGGGGGGGGGGGGGGTAAGCGATGATATTACAAAGCATGGTGTTTAATGCGGTGGTGAAGAGTAATATGCTGTATGCTTCTGAAGTTTGGGGTGTGGAGAAGGAGTGTGGGGTATAAGAGCAGATAGAGAGAAAGTTCTGTAAGATTGTTATGGCGTTACCATTGTGTACCGCGAGTGCAGGAGTAAGGATGTTGTGTAAAGAGTACATTAAGATTGACATTTTAAAAAGAGTGCTTGGTTACTGGTGCAGATTGAGAGAAGGTGAAGGGGGCCTAATTCTGCATTCAGCTTACCAGTGTCAAATGAAGTGCAATTATGGGGATTTATTGGGTGGAAAAGGTGAAGAATGCCTTACATAGACTGGGGTTAGGTGAGTTTTATAATGCTGAATGGGAGAGGAGTAGGGGTACATATTGGAAACACGTCATTAAGAGGGCGAGAGATATTGCTGAACAAGAGCTGGTAGCCGAATGGGCTCTTGTGAAGAACTAGGGAACTGGAAATAATAATAACATTGCATTGAAAATTACTCGCATGTGTTCAGGACTCCGTTTTGAATATTATTAGGTCCCGAAATGTTGCCTTTTTAGTGATTTTGTGGGTAATATTGGTAATAATTTCACATAAGAAGTATGAGGATGTATTCATGATAACCATCTTTGTTTCCAGAGATGTTATGGTATAGACTCGTTACTTTGACTTTACAGCAAAGCATGGAACTTATGATAGGTGAGGAAAGCATGGAAGTTACAATGCAAAGCATTGATATTACAACATAAAGCATGGAAGTTACAATGCACAGATGTTATTTTCATGACAGAGCTTGGTCTGGATTTTTTCAAAGATAGGTTACAGCTACTAAATTTTATATATATGTATCTATATATATATATATTTTTTTTTTTTGCCGTGCAAACAAAAATAATAGCAATTCCTAAACCAGGAAAGGAAACAAATAAGGCAGAAAACTATCGCCCTATAGCTCTCCTCAGTGCTTGCTATAAACTATTGGAAAGATTGATTCTAAACCAAATTAACAGCAAAATTATGGATCATATCCCACATGAACAAGCTGGTTTCCAAACAGGAAGGAGCTGTACAGATCAAGTCCTTAGTCTTATGACTTATATCGAGGCAGGCTTTCAAGACTGTATGAAGATGTCTGTAGTATTTACTGATTTGACAGCAGCCTTTGACACAGTATGGAGAGAGGGCCTCCTTTTAAAATTCTTAAGAGTGATCCCCTGCAGAACTCTAGCCCAATTAATAAATAACATGCTATGTGAAAGATATTTCCAAGTTACCCTGGGCAAGGAAATCAGTAAGCAAAGAACTTTGAAAAATGGTCTTCCACAGGGCTCTGTACTCGCACCAATCCTTTTCAATCTATATATTGCAGACATCCCTCATACTATAAGCAGGAAATTTGCTTATGCAGATGATCTAGCCATTGCCATCAGTAGAAAATGCATAGGGGAAACTGAAAGGATATTGACAGACGATCTTTCAGTCCTATGGCAGTATTACCACAAGTGGCGACTCACACCAAGCCCAAGTAAAACAGAACCTTCGTGTTTTCATCTTCATAACAAACAGGCACATCAACAACTGAAAATCTATTTTAATGAAAATCTAGTTAAATATAATCTTACTCCAAAGTATCTGGGTGTCACACTTGACAGATCCCTAACTTATCGACAACACCCGAATAATACAACAGCCAAAATCCGTTCCAGGAACAACATCCTTCAAAAGCTGTGTGGTACTACATGGGGATCAACAGCTGCAACACTTCGTTGCTCTGCACTGGGACTAGTCTATAGTACAGCAGAATATTGTGCTCCAGTCTGGCTGAACAGCAACCATACCAGTAAACTCAACATCCAACTCAATACTACAATGCGTACAATTACAGGTTGTCTAAAAACTACACCAACATTTTGGCTCCCAACTTTAAGTCACATTCATCCACCTGCACTGAGAAGACAGGATGCTTTGTTATGTGAATATAAGAAAATATTGGATCACCCAGATCTTCCAATTCATGACTACATTCCAAGTGCAATATCTGGCAGGTTAAAATCCAGACATCCAGCAATTAAATCTTGCTGAACTTTTCAATATAGGTTTCAATATAAATGATCATTGGGAAAAAAATTGGATTCAACATGCACCACCAGACATTATAACCATTTCAAATACCCAAACTAAACCAGCTGGTTTTGATCTGCCTCGATGTACGTGGAAAACTGCCAACAGGATTAGTACAAACCATGGAGTATGTAACGACTTCCTCTACAAATGGAACAAAATTCCTGATCCATCGTGCGTTTGTGGAGCGACTCCCCAGACCATCCAACACATTGTGCAGCAGTGTAGTATTATGTCATACTCAGGATATCTGAAGGACTTTCTATCGTTGACTCCAGATGCCGTTAACTGGATAGACAAATTGACTCTCACAATATAAGTGCATACACTGTCATTGTATACTCTGTTTCATGTCTAATGGTAATAGGGCCATAGTTTTTTAGTATATGTTTTATATATTGTTGTATATAATGGATAGGCTAAAGTTAGATGTAGTTGGTATAAGTGAAGTACGTTGGCAGGAAGATCAGGATTTTTGGTCAGGCGACTATCGAATAATCAACACGAAATCAAACAGGGGAAATGCAGGAGTTGGTTTAATAATGAATAAGAAAATAGGGCAGCGGGTAACCTACTACGACCAGCATAGTGAAAGAATTATTGTCGTCAAGATAGACACCAAACCAATGCCCACCACAATAGTGCAGGTCTATATGCCTACTAGTTCAGCGGATGATGAAGAAATTGAAAGAATATATGAGGAGATCGAAGATTTAATACAATATGTAAAAGGTGATGAGAATCTAATTGTGATGGGAGACTGGAATGCAGTGGTAGGCCAAGGAAGAGAAGGTAGTACAGTAGGAGAATTTGGATTGGGACAAAGGAACGAAAGAGGAAGTCGGCTGGTTGAATTCTGCACTGACCATAATTTAGTCCTTGCCAATACTTGGTTCAAACACCACAAACGACGGCTGTATACGTGGACGAGACCTGGAGACACTGGAAGGTATCAAATAGACTTCATTATGATTAGGCAGAGATTCAGAAACCAGATGTTGGATTGCAAAACTTTCCCAGGAGCAGACGTGGACACTGACCACAACTTGTTGGTCATGAAATGCCATCTGAAGTTGAAGAAATTGAAGAAAGGAAAGAATGCAAAAAGATGGGATCTAGACAAGTTGAAAGAAAAGAGTGTGAGGGATTGTTTCAAGGAACATGTTGTTGCACAAGGACTCAGTGAAAAGGCTGAAGGAAACACTATAGAGGAAGAGTGGAGAGTCATGAAAAATGAAGTCAGTAGGGCTGCTGAAGAAATGTTAGGAAGGAAGAAAAGATCAACTAAGAATCAGTGGATAACTCAGGAGATACTAGACCTGATTGATGAACGACGAAAATACAAGAATGCTAGAAATGAAGAGGACAGAAAAGAATACAGGCGACTAAAGAATCAAGTGGATAGAAAGTGCAAGGTAGCTAAGGAAGAATGGCTGAAGGAGAAGTGCAAGGATGTCGAAGGCTGTATGGTCCTGGGAAAGGTAGATGCTGCATACAGGAAAATCAAGGAAACCTTTGGAGAAAGGAAATCTAGGTGCATGAATATTAAGAGCTCAGATGGAAAGCCACTTCTAGGGAAAGAAGACAAAGCAGAAAGATGGCAGGAGCATATCCAACAGTTGTATCAAGGTAAAGATGTAGATAATTTGGTTCTGGAACATGAAGAGGCTGTTGATGCTGATGAAATGGGAGACCCAATTTTGAGGTCAGAGTTTGACAGAGCTGTGAGTGACCTAAATAGGAATAAGGCACCTGGAATTGATGACATTCCCTCTGAATTACTGACTGCCTTAGGAGAAACCAGCATGGCAAGGTTATTTCATTTAGTGTGCAAGATGTATGAGACAGGAGAAGTCCCATCCGATTTTCGGCAGAATGTTGTTATACCTATTCCGAAGAAAGCCGGTGCTGACAGGTGTGAAAACTACCGCACCATTAGTTTAGTATCTCATGCCTGCAAAATTTTAACACGTATTATTTACAGAAGAATGGAAAAACAAGTGGAAGCTGAGTTGGGAGAAGATCAATTTGGCTTCAGAAGAAATGTAGGAACACGTGAAGCAATCCTGACTTTACGTCTGATCTTAGAGGATCGAATCAAGGACAAGCCCACGTACATGGCATTCGTAGATCTAGAAAAGGCATTCGATAATGTTGATTGGACCAAGCTTTTTATGATTCTGAAGATGATAGGAATCAGATACCGAGAACGAAGAATTATCTACAATCTGTATAAAAATCAGTCAGCAGTGATAAGAATCGAGGGCTTTGAAAGATAAGCAGCAATCCAGAAAGGAGTGAGGCAAGGCTGCAGTTTGTCCCCTCTCCTTTTCAATGTTTACATAGAACAGGCAGTAAGGGAAAGCAAAGAGAAATTTGGAAAGGGAATCACAGTCCAAGGAGAGGAAATCAAAACCTTGAGATTTGCCGATGATATTGTTATTTTATCTGAAACTGCAGAAGATCTCGAGAAGTTGCTGAATGGTATGGACGAAGTCTTGGGTAAGGAGTACAAGATGAAAATAAATAAGTCCAAAACAAAAGTAATGGAGTGCAGTCGAACGAAGGCAGGTGATGTAGGAAATATTAGATTAGGAAACGAAGTCTTAAAGGAAGTAGATGAATATTGTTACTTGGGTAGTAAAATAACTAACGATGGCAGAAGTAAGGAGGACATAAAATGCAGACTAGCACAAGCAAGGAAGAGCTTTCTTAAGAAAAGAAATTTGCTCACTTCAAACATTGATATCGAAATTAGAAAGATGTTTTTGAAGACTTTCGTGTGGAGCGTGGCATTGTATGGAAGTGAAACATGGACGATAACTAGCTCAGAAAGAAAGAGAATAGAAGCTTTTGAAATGTGGTGTTACAGAAGAATGCTGAAGGTGAGATGGATAGATCGAATCACGAATGAAGAGATACTGAATCGAATTGGTGAGAGGAGATCGATTTGGCTAAATTTGACGAGAAGAAGAGATAGAATGATAGGACACATCTTAAGACACCCAGGACTTGTTCAGTTAGTTTTTGAAGGAAGTGTAGGTGGTAAGAACGGTAGGGGTAGACCAAGGTATGAATATGACAAGCAGATTAGAGCAGATGTAGGATGCAATAGTTACGTAGAAATGAAAAGGTTAGCACAGGATAGGGTGGCATGGAGGGCTGCATCAAACCAGTCTATGGACTGATGACTCAAACAACAACACATATTCCAATGTGTTGTCATACGCTAAATAAATAAATAATTCTTGCCGTGCGGGCAGTATGCGCCGCGGCGATAGTTAAGAGCCTCTCGAAGGGAGTGTGGCCCCCAAAGGGGGCCACTGTTCTCATGACAGAGCTTGGCCTGAATTTGCAAAGTTAAGTTACAGCTACTAAATTAGAGGAGTTGTAACATCCATGCTTTGCATTGTAACTTCCATGCTTTCCTCACCTATCGTAAGTTCTATGCTTTGCTGTAAAGTCAAAGTAACCAGTCTATACCATAACATCTCTGGAAACAAAGATGGCTATTATGAATACATCCTCAATGTGCAATTATTACCAATATTACCCACAAAATCACTAAGAATACAACATTTCGGGACCTGATAATATTCAAAATGGAGTCCTGAACACATGCGAGTAATTTTCAATGCAATACTATTATTATTTGCAGTCCCTTACTTCTTTACCACTGCCGCCGAATGTAGGAAGAGGGCTACCCTAAAGATGTTTCTGAGGGTTAATCAGATTGTGAATATGAGAGTGGTAAATGTAAATAGGATGGTGAGGTGAGGTTTAATTTGGTGGTTTTTAGGTTTATATATGAATAAAGGTTGGACGAAGTTAAAAGTAAATACGTTGTGTTATGTGGTGACGAGAGAAAGGACTTCCATTTGCTGACAGTATGTAAAGAAACAATTGAAGAGAGGCAGGTGTTTAATGAACAGCAGATGAAGTGGATTGCTCATCCGTGCAATGGAGATAAGCTTTTGAGGTGGTTAGTATCTGAATGGAAGTGTGCTGGTAACTTGTGTAGGTTTTTGACCAGAATTAGAAGCAGATGTACAGCCGCCTTAAAGGCTCGTCCTCAGATGTGTCAAGAGGAGACCAAACCAGGTAGTGGTTTATCATGACACAGGTAGAGCATTGAATTTTGCTACTCAGCACAGAGGAAATGGCGGCCTTCCTCACTACTGGCTAGCAGTGGGGAAAGGGGAAAGGTGATGGCATGCGTCACCAGAAGGAGGCATCCTAGCATATGCATTATGCTACGTCAGGAGAGATTGAGTTACACATGCCATCACGTACCCAAGGAGTGAGGTAGTTAACCTTGTGTTGCTGTGACATCTTCAAGTGGAGATGGAGTAGATGTATTCTTTGCAAAGAAAGAAACTGTTGGCTGGGAAGACTTAGCTTTCATGTACTTTATATGAGTAGGTTCTTTAGCATGGGTAACATATTACTAAGTTTCAACGATTTAAAACACACTTTGCAATATGCTGAAGTTACGTCATTTACCAATATTCCAACCAACCACTCAGTTGAGAAACACTTCACCGTCTAACCAGAGTTTATTAAATGTACATTGCTTGTTAGCCACTGTAATGAGTTTCAAGCAAGCATCCTAGAACTGAAATAAAAAGGAACATCAAAATGGTTGAAAGAAATGATGCAAGGGCACAACAAAAAATGTAGAATTGTTGTGCACTTCTTGTGAAAAGATACGTGAAAAAGAAATGCTACAATAGCCTGGGTTACAGCAGACTAGAGCATAAAAATATCCCTTCAAATCCATCATTGGGAACGATTTCCCTGACTTTCCAGAATGTAGACACTATGCATACAATGTTCATATTTTAAATCAATCAGAATCTGATTTTTTTATCTCAGTAATTCTGTAATCAATACTTAAATCAAAATTTTTATATCTTCTTGTCTTTCTGTTCAACATCAACAGTAAATTGTAAAAAGTACACTAAGTAGTTTACCCGATTTGTGAGAAATGCGCAAACATTAAAAGTGCCATATCTCTAAACATTGAGCATTCTTTCTGATTATATGTGATGCTTGTAAAGCTTAGGGAAAGGATGCTTTCTTTATTATATTAGATATATTTGCAAAATTACTGAATGGTTTGATAGACGGCAGCTCTGGATTTGGAAAGGTTACTCCGGTGAGGCTCCACTTTTAGATTCCAGAAAGGTATAGCAGATATTTTAGATTCAGGAGGTCAAGTGGACTGTACTGCCATTGACCTATGCAAGGCTTTCTAAAAGGTGTAAATCACAGAAGACTACTGACGAAAATGAGGGCTACTGGATTAGACAAAATAGTGATTGAATGGGTAACTAAATTTAGTGGATGATGTTATACTGTATAGGGTAGTAAATAATTTACAGGATTGTGAGCGACTGCAAAAAGACCTCGATACTGTTGTGAGGTGGACAGCAGAAGACTGCAGTCAAATGGTAAATGGGATAAAAAGTCAGGTTATAAGTATCACCAAGAGCAAGAGTCCTCAATTTTAATTATTGTATTGAAGGGGTGAAAGTACCTCATGGGGATCACTGTACGTACCTGGGTGTTGATATAAGGAAAGATCCTCATTGGGTTAATCACAGTAACAGGGTTGTAAATAAAGGTTACAGATGTCTTCATATAGTTTTGAAGGTATTATAGGGATTGTAATAAGAATGTAAAGGAGAGGGAGTATAAGATGTTGGTAAGACCCCAATAATTAGAGTATAGTTCAACTGTATGAGACCCAGACCAGGATTACTTGATACAAGAACTGAAAGAGTTCGAAAGGAAAGAAGCACGACTTGTTCTGGGTGATTTTCAGCAAAAGAGTAGTTATGAAAATGATGTAAATTTTGGACTGGGAGTAAAGAGATGTGCAACTCAACTAAAGGGTATGTGCCTGCCTCGCTGTCAGCGGAGAGATGGCATGGAATGACATAGTAAATGAATAAGCTTGCGTGGAACTTCTAAATGTACTGTAGAAAAGATCACGATATAAAGATATGGTTGGAATTAAAGGGGACAAATTAGGGCAAATCTTCATTTAGATGAAGAGGATTTTTTCTTACAATTTTGCTTTACATCGTACTGACACAGACAGGTCTCATGGCGATGATGGGAGAGCAAAGGCCTGAGAGTGGGAAGGAAGCGGCCGTGGCCTTAATTATGGTACACATTCTGTCTGAATTTGAACACCTGCAGTCCCTGACTATTTCAGACATAATTTGTGCTTCATTGCTTTGAAGATATCAAACATGCCTGGTGTGAAAGTGGGAAACAATGGAAAACCATCTTCAGGGCTGCTGACAGTTGAGTTTGAACTCACTATCTCCCAGATGCAAGCTCACAGCCGTGCGCCCCTCACCACACGGCCAACTCGCCTGGTAAGAAAACGAGGAATTAGGGATTGGAATAATTTATCAAGGGAAAAGTTCAATAAATTTCAAAGTTCTTTGAAATCATTTCAGGACTAGGTGAACTACTAATAGGGAATCTGCTACCTGGGCAATAACAATAAATGCACATCAATGATAAGGTTGATGACTCCGACTGTGTTATCCACTTAACAAAGACAAAAAGACATACAACTGTACGAACAAAGATTTTAAATGATACCGGCCAGCTGCCAGGTGTATGAAATAAGAGAACATGCACGACTTCTGTCTCGAAGGTGATAATTTTTGCTTTCAATCAACAAATTGCTTGCAAACCAATTTTCAAAATTTTGCACATGGGTGATTTTCTGCTCAAATTTTTTTTTTTTTGCTAGTTGTTTTACGTCGCACCGACACAGATAGGTCTTATGGCGACGACGGGACAGGAAAGGGCTAGGAGTGGGAAGGAAGCGGCCGTGGCCATAATTAAGGTACAGCCCCAGCATTTGCCTGGTGTGAAAATGGGAAACCACGGAAAACCATTTTCAGGGCTGCCGACAGTGGGTCTGCTCAAAATAAGGAAACATCCACAAAAATTAAGATGTACAGCAATCCTACTTAAACAAGAATGAGTGGAGGAAGACTGTCTGATGTTCAACAACTGAACAATAAGGAAATCAGCCATTAGAAAAAGAGCACATCAGTTTAGTTCAGCTTCAAGAGTTCAAGGAAATATCACAGAAAAACATGAACATCTGGTCCCATACACTTTGATATTCTTTACTAACCTGTTTTGGATTGGACAGTTACATTTTCATTTCCCACATCTGAGTCTGATGAGCTCTCCAACTGCTGACCTGTAAATGCAATAGAACCCAAATTAACCATACCATATATTATTTAATTCAGCTACAATAGGAATTTTCATACAATTTCTAAGCTTCAAATGTCTATTCTGAAAGGAATCCCCTTAAATAATTTGTTTTTCCAAATAACAGAAAATAACATTTTCACAGGAGAAGTGTGTGGGTTTATTTAAACCCCTTCATAGTTCATTTCTGGCAAACTATTTATGTCAACAACATTCAAAAGAATTTTATGTATAAAACTCAATTTTACAGGTTGGCCCATGAGACAGTTGGCAAAACTGCAAACACCATTTTTATTGTAGAGGTGCAGCAAGGATACAGAAATGCATACAGAGAGTTATAGGATAGTTTTCATGACCTACAAGAAATGCTCAAAGTATCCTCCATCTTTTTCTATGCATATTTGATATCTTCAAAGCAATGAAGCACAAATTATGTCTGAAATAGTCAGGGATTGCAGGTATTCAATTTTAGACAGAATGTGTTCCTTCAAATGTTCCACATCATGAATCTTCACAGAGTACACTGCATTTTTTAGTATACTCCAGACCAAGAAGACCATTGGGGCAAGATTAGGAGGACACAGAGGCCATTCAATACGACACCATCCACCAATTACACGTACTAAATATCATTTTTGGTCCGTATTGATGATATTTGATTGAAATAATAACATTAAGTTATTTATTAGACCACCTAATCAATACAAAATTGTCTTGGATAATTTACATAAATTTGTTAACTAATAGTGGTACATGTTTCGCCTTACCTGAAGGCATCATCAGCCATAGTCTTAACCTTAAATTAAAAATAAGCATCTAAATAACATGTAATAATGAAATGAATTTTAAAATCTTGAAGAGATTTGAAGTAAAATAACAATGATGGTTTAAAAATACAATGTGATGAGATATAATAGCGGAAGTATTAACAAAATTAACATTAGAAGGCTGCTAAAATAAGTGCAATGGATAAAACAACAGATTGTTATACAACAAGTAGTAAGATTGCATAAAAGTAAAGTTGATAGTCTGGCGGTTATAATTAGACGATGGCGAAAAATCATATATAATCAAAGTAAAGAAGAGAGAATAAAAGTCAAAGTTAGTCGAGAGATCCGAAGTTAATCATGATCTTGAAGATAAAAGACGAAAGTCAGAGGCATATGGTGAAGTTGTAGAACACATTGAGGATATGAAGTTGTAGAATAGAAGTTGAAGAACAGTTTCAAATAGGATCTCCATGGACCATCTCAAAATTTGAAGTAATGCTCAAACGTTGTAAATTGTGAGTTTGTAGATATTCTAGTTGAAAAAGCATATAATAGTGGAATCTGTAAAAGGAAGCAAGAAACGTGGAGTTAATTGTGTGAAAAGATATTTGAAAATATTGAAGTAGAATCGTGTGTACTTACCATTTGACAGTGACAAAGATAGCTTGTAACGTTATGAGTTAGAAGTATTTGCAACAGTAGACTTCTTGCTACGTGTGTTATAGCTGAAGGTTTGTGCTGGAGGGGGATCTGTTTGCGTTGACGTAACTATTGGAGGGGGGCTGCTATTGGTGGGAGGGAATGAAGAGAGCGTATTACTGTGCGTGTTGTATCGGTGTAAGGCTATTGGAGGGAGCGATGTTACGGTGGGTGTGGCTATGGGTTTATTGGTTGTATTTGAATTAGAGGTACTAGCGGCGAGGGGAAGGGAGGGGGTATATTAGCTGCAGGGGAGGTGGGAACGCTAACTGATGTGAGGTTGAAGATTTTTAAGAATATGTTGGTGAGGGGAGTTGATTCTCATAATAAAATAAGAATCTGTTCATACAAGGGGCTTTTTTTTATCAATAGTGTCATTTAGGTTCTTATCTTTATTAAAATGTTGGCCGAGGAAAATAAATAAGTTTTCATATTCTGTCATGAGTTTACTTTTATCGACTCTTTTTACAATAAGGAGGTCTTGTTCTATTGTGGTGAATTTATGCCCTGTGTCCCTCATGTGGTTGGCCATTGCGGAGAATTTGTTGTGTCTTTGGGCATTGTAATGCTCGGCGTATCTGGTGGAGAAGCTGCGGCCAGTTTGGCCAACATAAGAAAAATTACATGTAGAGCATTTCAATCTGTATATTCCTGATCCAGAGTAACTATTGTCTGTGATGTTAATAGAGTTGTGATTGAAGAATAAATTACGATTGGTGTTTTTTGTTGTGTAGGCTATTTTTATTTTGTGCTTCATTAATGAATTGGTTATCGGATAAATACTATGGTTAGTGAACATGAATTTAGCATATTTTGGTTTGACGGGTTTCAATGGAGTTAAATTTGTAGCTAGTTTCAGTTTGGTTTTATTAATGATTTTATCAATCATACTCGTGTTAAATCCATTGAATTTAACTATTTCCTTAATGAATAGTAATTCTTTCTTTAAATTAATAGAGGACATAGGGATCTTTAATGCTCTATATATTAAACTGTGATAAGTGGCTTTTTTATGTGGGTTGGGATGTAAATCATTTTTTATGGTTGTTGGAGAAAAGGTGGGTTTTCTGTATATTTGGAAGTCAAATTTGTTCAATGTTCGTGTGATTTTGATGTCTAAGAAGTTCAAAGAGTTATTGAACTCATCTTCTTTAGTGAATTTAATATTATTATCTAAGTTGTTGAGAAATGATAGTATGTTATTGCTGTTGTTGATTTGTTTATCAATGATAGCTAAGGTATCATCAACATAGCGATGCCAAAGACAGAGTCCGTTGATGTTATTAATAATCTTACTATGTTCGAGATTATCCAAGTATATATCAGCTAGTATTCCAGATAACGGGTCTCCCATCGCTAGACCTTCTTGTTTGTAAATTTTCTTATTGAAGGTAAAATAGTTGTTGCCTAAGACGAAATTAAGTAATTTTAACCATTCAACAATTTCGATTTTGCTCAATGTGCTATGTTTCAACAGATTGTTTTTTATGATGTTAATAGTATTGTTGATAGGGATATTAGTATACATGTTGGTGATGTCGAAAGAACATAAAACGTGGTTAGGTTGTAGACTGAACTTATTTAGGGAATTACAAAGTTCGATCGAGTTCTTTATGGGGCTGGAGTTGTGAAATTTGAAGTGTTTTTTCAGGAATTTGTGTAGGAATTGAGAGGTTTTATAGGTAGGACTATTAATACTATTAATTATAGGCCAAATGGGGACATCCTTTTTATGAATTTTGGGCAATGATCTGACTGTAGGTAATTTTGGGTTTATTACAGTTAATTTCTGATAATCTTTTTAAGAAGGTTCTTTAAGTTACGCTGTATTTTGTTTGTTGGATCTTTGTTAATTAAGGTATCGGTATTGTCTGAAAAAAAAAGTTTCAGTTTTATTGATGTAATCTTGTTTGTTCATTATTACTATGGTGTTGCCCTTATCTGCTTTTGTAATTACTACATTGTTGTTATGGATTTTGGATTTCAGGTTTAGAATTTGTTTCAAGACGTTGTGGTTATTATTAGATGTTATTTCATTAATCAAAGTTGGGAGTTTCTTTTTTACTTCATAACGTATGTCATTCTGTTTATCAATTGGGATTTGTTTATCGATATTAGTTTCAGTTTCAGCGATAGTAGTGATGATGTCTTCTGCTTTTTTGTGATTAGGCCAATTATGTTTGATGCCTTTATCTAATAGATTTAATTCTTGGTTAGAGAAGGTTGCATTAGATAGGTTGATTGTAGTGGGAATGTTAGTCAAATGGGAAGGGGACACTTTGTTGTTTGTATTTTGGTCAGGAGTTTTACATTTGTTTTTTTGAAGACATAGTAATTTATGGTTTAGGGTTTTCTGTTTCCTGTCTAATACGTAAGATAGTTTAAGGTCAGTGTACCTTAAAAGTGAGCTCCATTCAAGTGGGGGTAATTTCTGAGAGATGGTCAAATGAGCCCTATATAATTGTAAATTTAGTAGAGATTTCTTCTTGTATAATAGTTTAATTTCATTTTTCAACCATATGTTGTTTACTTTCTTCTGAGTGGCATTAGATTTTGAATAGGGATGACGTTTTCTTTGTAAAGATTTGAGAAATTTAGGTACCAACTCTAATTTCAAGCAATCTTTAAGAAACTTGATATCTCTAGAAATCTTGCCTATTTTAATTTTTAGGTTCAAGTACTTGTTAGGTCTTACTATTGCCTGGTTAACATTGACATTACACGTAATAAATATCATCAGCATGTGAGTTGGTACGTGAAGACTAATCTCATGTACTACACCACCAATTTCAGTAATTTTTTCCTACTTCAAAAGCTTATTCATACCAGATTATTATAGGCTATATAAAATTATACTGTCTTATCAAGGGAGCAGGTAGTTTAAAAACAAGTAAAGCTAGTCAGAAAAATTGTGCCTCTGGGACCTTTTAAAGTCAATACATTGCCAAAACTATTAGTTGAATTACAAAATTGAGTCCATCAGATTTTTCATCACCCTCCTCCTTTCCCCTTATCCAGCTCCTGCCAGGCTCAGGGCATTTATGGTACTTCTTCACATTCCTCTTTCCTTCCACCATTCCTCTTCCAATATTTTGTCCCAGTCCAGGCTGCTTCTTCTTCTTCTTCCACTCCTCTTTATTGAATCGATTCACCTCGTTTTAAGTCTCCCTCTCGCTCTCTTTCCCTTAAACTTTATCTCCATCATGTGTTTTGGTATTCTTCCCTCCTCCATCCTCTTTACATGTCCAAACCATCTTAGTTTACTCCTATCAATTCTCTCATTTAGGTTTTCCATTCTGATCTCCTTTCTCACATCTTCATTTCTCAATCTGTCTTTCCTTGTCATTTCTATCATACTATAGTATTTTTCTACTCTGATGGCGGGCGGCCTACATGCTGTCAGGGGAAGCGGGGAGCATGGGGCCGACCAATCCAGCACGACGTGAGAGGCCGTTATGGGAGAGAGACAGAGGCCACTACTACAACGTTGCCAGGAGCGCCCGCGCGCTTTAAAGTTGTGTTGAAATCTAAATAACAATAAAATACAGAGCTTCGTATGTTACAGTTCGATTATGGCCCGTGGATGAGTTTTATTATTTTTATTTATTTATGTATTTATTTTTATTATTTCTTATATCTTCGATGTAGTATGATACGAGTTAGTTAGTAATGCATATAACAAGTGCATTGACAACAGACCGAAAAACAATTCGTTCAAAAGTACAGAGTTACACAACACATTTTCTTACTTTACCTTACCTTATTCCAGCTGAAGGATCCGTGTTACAGCACCCCGACACTCGCCATCGTCACCAGAGCTGTCACCGGAAATATCCTCGTCACTCGACTCCTCACTGTGGCTGTCGTCTCGCAGATTTATGATGATATCATCCATGACTGTGTCCAATACCACGTCCCTTTTGTAATCGTCCTCTTGAAATTTTTCAGCATGTGACACACAAGCCTTCCACTCCTGTTCGGTTACTTTATCCAGCTCCTCTTCCATTAAAGATTGGACGTCAGTTAGTTTGAACGTTTTGTTCCTTTTCCCTACAGCAGTTTTAACGTTTCCCCAAACCAGCTCTATGGGGTTATATTGACAGTGATAGGGTGGCAGGCGAACAACGGTATGACCCTTTCTGTCAGCAAGTGTATCAATTTCGTACATTTTTGACTTTGGCTTGAATTGTTTCACAAGAGACAACAGTTCGAGTCTGGTGTGATTGCTGTCATGAGGAATATTCCTAGCAGATAACCACGATATAATATCAGCTTTCCGTGTGTTCGTTGTAGGAATTCGTTCTAGCTGTACTGAATGGTAGCTGGCATTGTCCATTACAATCACTGCGTCTTTGATGTTCCTTTCGTCAAGAGCGTCTAAAAACTTCAAAAACCACTCTTTAAAAACCATAGCGTTCATATCAGTGTGGTAGTCATCACTGGTCGATTTCACCTTTGGCCTGAAAACCAATTTACATTCCTGTAGAAAACCAGTGCGACTGGAACCTACGTGACAAACTATAATTCGTCCACCTTTCCCTACAGGAACTTTTAAACCTCCTGTACCCTCTTTATCTTGCCAGATTTTCGTTGGAGCGTAATTCTGATGAATGTAAGTCTCATCTAAATAAAATATATGGGGCGATGGGTCCTTATTCATCAGGAGATGCATTTTTCTCAAAAACGTTACTCTGGCTGTTACTATATCAGCTCTCTCCATTAAAAATCTTCTCCCGTCGTTGCTTTTTTTATACTTGAACCCCATAGACTTTAGTATCCTCCACAATGAAGTAACTCCCCATTTAAATTTTATATCTCTTTCTAAATCATCACGTAATTTGTTCAGTGTCGGGTATTCACCCTTTACGTAATAACTGAGGAGAGTTCTTCTAATTACATCTTTATGGAATCCGTCGATTGCCTTTGTTATACAGTTCCTTTTGATTCGTTTGCGCGGTGATTGAAATGAGATGGAACCAGATGACTGGGTACTGTCTTTACCTTCCTTTACTATACGCTGAACGGTTCGCGTACTAACTTGACAAGCTTCCGACACTCTCTGCTGCACTTTATACACACTCACTAAAGGGCCATTATTTTCTGCTTCCTTTTGAAAATATTCATGAACATTGCTGATCAGTTTTCTACCCTGGCTCCTTATCTCCTTCCTCTTCGCCATTGTACGATATACGTATAATGCAATTATTATATAAAAAAACAACACAGAGCAACACAAATAGAAACAATAGAAAAAACTAACGTCACATCACATGCCACTAAAACGTTAATCGAAAAATGCAGTAAAGGACGCGGCAAGAATTACTCATAAAACAAACTCGTCGAACAAGCTCTTTGTAATACCCAACGCACACTGTAAGACTACTCGGCAACACAGCAGTTCGTGGAGCGAAGTGAGCGCGGCAAAGTCTCCGGGCGACTGAATAGTTCTCAGCGCCACCGCTAGGCGATCTTTTGTCTGATTGGGCAGTGACATACTGCCCGCACCCCACTTCCCCTGACAGCATGTAGGCCGCCCGCCATCAGAGTAGAAAAATACTATACTTGGGTATTTCATTTCACTGGCTTGAATTCCACTTGTCACTGTCCAGGTCTCAGCCACATTGGTCAATATGGGTGCATACATTTTATCCATTATCTCTTTATACTTCCTTTGTACAGTCGAACCTGTTCTAACGGACACCCCTATTCAGCGGACACCTGCCAATACGGACAATTTCCCTCCGAACTGATTTTATTTTACATAAAACAAGTGTTAAATTGGCCTCATTTAAGTGGACAACTCAAATTCCGGACAGCGGACATCGCCATTTGTCCCGTCCACTTGACTTAAGCGGACACTTTACACGTTCCAGGACAATTTATTACGCCGCACCGCATGTCATCCTTTCTTTTAAAACCTTCTTCAGACATAAGGAAATCCCTTTTGAATGTTTGTACTATTTCGAGTGCGAGTGGAGAGAGTGTACATCGGAATGCAGTTCTATCTAGTGGTGTATAGGCGTATTCCGAGAATTCTAATTGCCCAGAAATGCTGCCAGAGACAGTTGGCTCACAAGTTACCTGGGGATTTTCGTCCCTTCTTGCATCATCCTATTCATACCTCGGATCGTCGCTGATAAGGTCGAGCTCAGGTAGTCAACTTGAGAAGGAAAAGACAGTACAGGCGCTAATTAGTGAGAAAGAAATACTGTAGCAGTTCAGTTGTCTTTTAAACATGAGTAACAAGGGACGATCATGTTTAGATTTCGAGGTAAGAAGAAATGTAATGTAATTATAGAAAGTGACAAGGGACTATGGTTCATGTTTGTGGGTTACTGTAGTCACGTCCTAGTTCATGAACCATGGGCAACGGCTGAGTGGCCTAGTAAGTGGTCCTGAAAGTAGGGATACCAGTTGCTATAGAATGGGAGTGGGCATCTCGGACATATTCTGAGTCGTGGCCCTCCATGTGCTCAGGCGGCTAGGACTATACAATTCACCGGTGGTCCATAACCCGTTAGAGGAGAGATCCTCACTTGGACTATGTGCAAGTAGGGTAGCATCCTGCTTCATGAATTTACCGAGCTCAGAACATTTTAAGTAAGCCTCGGACCTATGGGAGTAATGGAGTCCCACTCCCATTTGACAGGCGAGGGACTCCTTGGAAACAACTTGGCGAACGAAATGGAATTCGATGGGGAGCTATCAATATTAATGGGGCTTATGGAAGAAAGAAAGAACTGGCTGAGTCAGCAAAGAGGATGCATCTGGATGTGCTAGGAGTAAGTGATATTTGCGTAAGGGGAGATAATGAGGAAGAGGTAGAGATTATAAAGTGTACTTGACGGGTGTTAGAAAGGGAAGGGCAGAGTCTGGGGTAGGGCTCTTTATCAGGAATACCATTGCACGCAATATAATTTCTGTTAGGCACGTAAATGAGCGAATGATGCGGGTAGATTTGTCAGTTGGAGGAATTAGGACTAGAATTGTGTCCGTGTATTCACCATGTGAGGGTGCAGATGAGGATGTTCACAAGTTTTAAAGCATTGAGTGACATCGTGGTCAGGGACAACAGCAAGGATAGAATAGTGTTAATGGGCGATTTCAATGCGAGAGTTGGGAATAGAACTGAAGGATACAAAAGGGTGATTGGTAAATGTGGGGAAGATATGGAAGCTAATGGGAATGGGAAGCGTTTGCTGGACTTCAGTGCTAGTATGGGTTTAGCTGTTACAAATACATTCTTCAAGCATAAGGCTATTCACCGCTACACATGGGAGGCTAGGGGTACCAGATCCATAATAGACTATATCTTAACAGAATTCGAATTCAGGAAATCTGTAAGGAATGTACGAGTTTTCCGGGGATTTTTCGATGATACAGACCACTATCTGATCTGTAGTGAACTAAGTATCTCTAGGCCTAGGGTAGAGAAAGTGAAATCTGTCTGCAAACGAATAAGGGTAGAAAATCTCCAGGACGAGGAAATTAGAAGTACATGGATATGATTAGTGAAAAGTTTCGAACAGTAGACAGTAAGCAGATTCAGGATATAGAAAGTGAATGGATGGCATACAGGGATGCTGTAGTAGAAACAGCAAGGGAATGCCTAGGAACAACTGTGTGTAAAGATGGGAGAAGGCAAACATCTTGGTGGAATGATGAAGTGAGAGCAGCCTGTAAACGTAAAAAGAAGGCTTATCAGAACTGGCTCCAAACAAGGGCCGAGGCAGACAGGGATTTGTACGTAGATGAAAGAAACAGAGCGAAACAAATAGTTGTTGAATCCAAAAAGAAGTCTTGGGAAGATTTTGGTAATAACCTGGAAAGGCTAGGTCAAGCAGCAGGGAAACCTTTCTGGACAGTAATAAAGAATCTTAGGAAGGGAGGGAAAAAGGAAATGAACAGTGTTTTGAGTAATTCAGGTGAACTTGTAATAGATCCCAGGGAATCACTGGAGAGGTGGAGGGAATATTTTGATCATCATCTCAATGTAAAAGGAAATCATCCTGGTGGTGTTGCAAACAGCCAAGCTCATGGGGAGGAGGAAAATGATGTTGGTGAAATTATGCTTGAGGAAGTGGAAAGGATGGTAAGAAAACTCCATCATCATAAGGCAGCAGGAATAGATGAAATTAGACCTGAAATGGTGAAGTATAGTGGGAAGGCAGGGATGAAATGGCTTCATAGAGTAGTAAAATTAGCATGGAGTGTTGGTAAGGTACCTTCAGATTGGACAAAAGCAGTAATTGCACCTATCTATAAGCAAGGGAACAGGAAGGATTGCAACAATTATCGAGGTATCTCATTGATTAGTATACCAGGCAAAGTATTCACTGGCATCTTGGAAGGGAGGGTGCGATCAATCGTTGAGAGGAAGTTGGATGAAAACCAGTGTGGTTTCAGACCACAGTGAGGCTGTCAGGATCAGATTTTCAGTATGCGCCAGGTAATTGAAAAATGCTACGAGAGGAATAGGCAGTTGTGTTTATGTTTCGTAGATCTAGAGAAAGCATACGACAGGGTACCGAGGGAAAAGATGTTCACTATACTGGGGGACTATGGAATTAAAGGTAGATTATTAAAATCAATCAAAGGTATTTATGTTGACAATTGGGCTTCAGTGAGAATTGATGGTAGAATGAGTTCTTGGTTCAGGGTACTTACAGGGGTTAGACAAGGCTGTAATCTTTCACCTTTGCTGTTCATAGTTTACATGGATCATCTGCTGAAAGGTATAAAATGGCAGGGAGGGATTCAGTTAGGTGGAAATGTAGTAAGCAGTTTGGCCTATGCTGACGACTTGGTCTTAATGGCAGACTGTGCCGAAAGCCTGCAGTCTAATATCTTGGAACTTGAAAATAGGTGCAATGAGTATGGTATGAAAATTAGCCTCTCGAAGACTAAATTGATGTCAGTAGGTAAGAAATTCAACAGAATTGAATGTCAGATTGGTGATACAAAGCTAGAACAGGTCGATAATTTCAAGTATTTAGGTTGTGTGTTCTCCCAGGATGGTAATATAGTAAGTGAGATTGAATCAAGGTGTAGTAAAGCTAATGCAGTGAGCTCGCAGTTGCGATCAGCAGTATTCTGTAAGAAGGAAGTCAGCTCCCAGACGAAACCATCTTTACATCGGTCTGTTTTCAGACCAACATTGCTTTACGGGAGTGAAAGCTGGGTGGACTCAGGATATCTTATTCATAAATTAGAAGTAACAGACATGAAAGTAGCGAGAATGATTGCTGGTACAAGCAGGTGGGAACAATGGCAGGAGGGTACTAGGAATGAGGAGATGAAGGCTAATTTAGGAATGAACTCGATGGATGAAGCTGTACGCATAACCGGCTTCGGTGGTGGGGTCATGTGAGGCGAATGAAGGAGGATAGGTTACCTAGGAGAATAATGGACTCTGCTATTGAGGGTAAGAGAAGTAGAGGTAGACCAAGACGACGATGGTTAGACTCAGTTTCTAACGATTTAAAGATAAGAGGTATGGAACTAAATGAGGCCACAACACTAGTTGCAAATCGAGGATTGTGGCGACGTTTAGTAAATTCTCAGAGGCTTGCAGACTGAACGCTGAAAGGCATAACAGTCTATAATGATAATGTATGTATGTATGTATGTATGTTGCAATTTGCATGTAATATCTTTTCCATTTATGAATTAAGGCTGAAGTTGATCTAATAAATTGGGTTAAAACTAGTTCCAATATGTAACAAATAATATCAAAATCAACATGTAATAAGTAATATCAAAATAACTGTATTGAAGAGGTGGACCTTACCAACCTTGTTGATAGTATGACATTTACAGAATGATGGGAGTTCCTGTTCATGTGATACGACACACGAAGCAATCTCACTGCTTCGAAACAGTGAAGCGTTGTTGTGTCGAGGCATCAAGACACCTGATTGCTCCACCTCAGTGTTTCAAAGCATATACACACTAGCCAACTCTACAAGGCTTGGCAATGAGGCCTATATAATACAATACCTGTTCCTGGTTTGTGTGTTCACCTCCTGTTGTAACGTGCGTGTTCTTTGTATGTGTGCTCGTTTTACGGGTTCATTCAGGGTACCCAATATGAATTAACGGTGGAGCTCACGATTCCTGCCGTCTCCTATCCCAGATTAGGGAGAAGTATCAGAAGTATCAGTTTGCATACAACTCACATTGCAACAGGCAAGGGGACCACCCAAATACGGTATATTTTAAAACTTGCACACTTCACCACTCCTTTCTGCCAGTGCTAAGACTGTAAATTATAAACAGTTGCATCCTTGACGTGGCTGACTACAAACAACTGTGTATTTGGTAAGAATGAGTACTGTACGATTGAAAAAATGAAACTTTGTATCCCTACTTGGTAGTTATTAAAGCACAGGAAACATATTGTACCTTCTTTCACGAGTCCCTTAATGTTATTCATCACTTGGGTGAACACCACCTACTGTCTTCAACTTGTGGGCCAACCTGCGCGCACCCACACACCACACTCACTCATACTAATGTCCAAATTCTGTATATAGATGACTGCCTCAAGAGTTGCGTCGATAAAGTCCACAATTCTTTCAGTGTAAGCCCTCAATAGACATTTAAATACCGTATTTGCTCGCGTATTAGACCCCTTTTCCCCCCACTTTTACAGCCAAAAAAGGTAAAGGGGGGTCCAATATGCGATAACCTCAAATTCTGTGCAGTGAACACTGACTTCTAGGCTATAAGGAGTTATAAATTGTACATGTAAACACTCCACACTGTTCTATAACAAACCTATGAATGTATTTGAGTTATACTAGCTATTTTTGTTGGAAGGCAGTATTTCTAATGTAAAAAGTCAATAAATGGTGAACACGACATTTAGGCCTACATATGAAGTAAATATAATACGTTTTAATTACTCGTATCATGTCATTCAGTTCATCTCTCTTCCTTTTTTTTTTTTTTTTTTTTTTGCCCACATCGCACCGACACAGATAGGTCTTATGGTGACGATGGGAGAGGAAAGGCCTAGAAATGAGAAGGAAGCAGCTGTGGCCTTAATTAAGGTAGAGCCCTAGCATTTGCCTGGTGTGAAAATGGGAAACTATGGAAAACCAGCTTCAGGGCTGCCGACAGTGAGGTGCAAGTTCACAGCTGCGCGCCCCTATCCGCACGGCCAACTGGCCCGCTCATTTCATCTCATTAATTCCTCTGATGAGGCCAACTTCAGGATAATGCACGGATAATGCTGATGGGCTCAAGAGCTTTAACAATATTTGCTCCTTTATCAGTCAAGAAGCCTACTTTCTTCACATGTTCAGAATATATCCCCAGCTCCGACAGCTTCTCTTCAGTCTTCTCCCATCTGTGTGAACCTGTTTTTGCCATGTCAGGAAATTTAGTAGCAACAAAGATACAATTTTTAAGCTTCCAGTCTTCATCAGTACAGTGAATGGTAATAATGAGGTACCGGTAATGTATTTTCTTATACGAATTCCATCAAATATTTGCTGTACATGTTTAAGCACCATTTTCTGCAGGTCAATTTCAGACAACATTTCGTATCTTGGTGGCCTGCACTTTAATGATTAGTGAAATTGTTGTAGGGTGGGGCAGATTATTAGCAAAGTTTATTCATCTTAGAACAACAGTTTGTAAAAATAAGAAAAAGTGCACATCATGGTGGAATGATGTAGCCACAGTAGCATGAAAAACAAAAGAGTATATACTGTATATTGTTAAAAATAAAACTCTGTCTGTTTTATTACTTTATTTCAGGATGACCCAATAAATGCGCACCCCCCCCCCACACACACACAATACTAATAAACCATGAATGGCCACACTTACTAATTGCTGTCTATTTACAAGTCTCTCCTCCTTACGGCACAGCAGGTGGTCCAGCCCGTTGCCATTACCTGGGTATGGCCAATCCTTACTTTCACTTCCCCAAGTCTGATATAGCAGCTATGTGTAGACCAATGGAGTTGAATACAGGGCTACGGGCTACACAACACACGTTAACTATGCCTTGGTTCAACTCCAGAGACAGTCTCATAATTCACAGTCACATGCAGTAAACAAATACACAGCAACAGCTCCACAGTATTCAACAGCAGGACGATACTCACAACAGTGAATATTAACACAGGTCCATTTACCCTATCACTCAAAACGGTAGCAGCTTCCCATGCTGACTCATGGTGATCCTCAGTTCACAGAAATACACAAACACACAGTACTCTAAGGCAGTACACAGTCTTGTGTCTCATCGTCTTCAGCCTGGCTACTCGCTGGACACTGCAGCGCAACCACGACAACAGCTCCTTATTCCGACCTCGGTGGGACACTAGGGACAGCCAACACCTCTGTCGCCCTCAGCCCAACTACCAATCTCCAACACACTGACTCCACCGTGGAGTCGTACACTGACTGTCCGCAGCTAGACTCCATTTTTAAAGCTCGGGTGATGTGAACCAGAATATTCATGACGTGGCTAGAGGCAGAACATTCTCATGGAATCTCCAAGAAACTCACAGGTAAGCCAGTCGACGAGAACAATACACGAAAATGACAGCCATGCCCTCCAGCCCAGTTGGGAGCTTCCCCGTCAGTGATTCACTGGTCCCTTCCAGGAAGTACCAAAGAGGGCTACCACAGGTCTGGCACATAATATAAAAATAAATAAATCCAGTGAAGGAGCATTTAGAAAAAATTAATAGAATCAAACAACTGCAGTCTAAAAGAAAAATTGTGGGAGAATTTTGGAACGAAAAATGGAATGTTAGATCAGATGGTACAGAAACTGTTCAGCACTATAATAAAGAATCTGAGAGAAAAAAAAAAAAAATATATATATTGAAGAATAATCTCTGCAACATTGAGTTAACTGATTGCAGCTCTATTACTGATAGAAGGAATATTTAAAAAATAAACAGCTCAATGTAAAGAAAAAATATTCTGGTTACTATTCAGACCACAGTATTTAGGGGAAAAAGAATGAAGATGGAAATAAAATCAGGAGGAGGAAATGAAGACTCAAGGTAATACTTCTACAAATATCCAAGGCAAAGTGTTTACAGATATAATGGAAAAGAGTACAGTCATTGGTAGAGAATCACTGGCACACAGCAACACCACTTCACTTGACAGGTATTGCATTGTGTTGGCTATTTTGCACTTGTGAGAACTTCAACCTTGCTGTACTATTAAACAAAGGATGACATCTTTTGTTCTTCATGAACATCCTCAGATTCTATAGAATCATGCACACATATGTACAATATTGTTTACATTGAATAAACTAGTCAATTGGTGATGTTATGAATGAAGAATGAATGTACACTGACTGACAGTGACAATGCAACACCAAGGAGGAGTGGTTCGAAAGGGATGAAAGTTGGGGAAAAAACAGAGACGGCACGGATGAATAATTGATGTTTATTTCAAACCGATATGCAGGTTACACAATGCGCATGGCATCGACTCAGTAGGATGTAGGACCACCGCGAGCGCCGATGCACGCAGAAACACGTCGAGGTACAGAGTCAATAAGAGTGCGGATGGTGTCCTGAGGGATGGTTCTCCATTCTCTGTCAACCATTTGCCACAGTTGGTCGTCCGTACGAGGCTGAGGCAGAGTTTGCAAACGGCGTCCAATGAGATCCCACACGTGTTCGATTGGTGAGAGATCCGGAGAGTACGCTGGCCACGGAAGCATCTGTACACCTCGTAGAGCCTGTTGAGAAATGCGAGCAGTGTGTGGGCGGGCATTATCCTGCTGAAACAGAGCATTGGGCAGCCCCTGAAGGTACGGGAGTGCCACCGGCCGCAGCACATGCTGCACGTAGCGGTGGGCATTTAACGTGCCTTGAATACGCACTAGAGGTGATGTGGAATCATACGCAATAGCGCCCCAAACCATGATGCCGCGTTGTCTAGCGGTAGGCCGCTCCACAGTTACTGCCGGATTTGACCTTTCTCCACGCCGACGCCACACTCGTCTGCGGTGACTATCACTGACAGAACAGAAGCGTGACTCATCGGAGAACACGACGTTCCGCCATTCCCTCATCCAAGTCGCTCTAGCCCGGCACCATGCCAGGCGTGCACATCTATGCTGTGGAGTCAATGGTAGTCTTCTGAGCGGACGCCGGGAGTGCAGGCCTCCTTCAACCAATCGACGGGAAATTGTTCTGGTCGATATTGGAACAGCCAGGGTGTCTTGCACATGCTAAAGAATGGCGGTTGACGTGGCGTGCGGGGCTGCCACCGCTTGGCGGCGGATGCGCCGATCCTCGCGTGCTGACGTCACTCGGGCTGCGCCTGGACCCCTCGCACGTGCCACATGTCCCTGCGCCAACCATCTTCGCCACAGGCGCTGCACCGTGGACACATCCCTATGGGTATCGGCTGCGATTTGACGAAGCGACCAACCTGCCCTTCTCAGCCCGATCACCATACCCCTCGTAAAGTCGTCTGTCTGCTGGAAATGCCTCCGTTGACGGCGGCCTGGCATTCTTAGCTATACACGTGTCCTGTGACACACGACAACACGTTCTACAATGACTGTCGGCTGAGAAATCACGGTACGAAGTGGGCCATTCGCCAATGCCGTGTACCATTTATCGTTCGCTACGTGCGCAGCACAGCGGCGCATTTCACATCATGAGCATACCTCAGTGACGTCAGTCTACCCTGCAAATGGCATAAAGGTCTGACCACTCCTTCTTGGTGTTGCATTTGCTCTGTCAGTCAGTGTATTAGTCCTCTACTGTCACTTTAGTAAATTATGGCCATTTTTCTGTACTGTTCTTAGCTGCCATCGCCTGTTATCTTCAGCTGAAGGGTTTTTTTTACAGATATGTTATAGTGTTATGTATCATTTTTTGAACTAGTGTGTTCAACAGACTAAAATGCTTTTAAGTTATATTAACCCTCAGGGTATTTAATGATGTAGAGAAGAAAACTTAACAAAGAAATTAAAAAATCCACCATAAGGTAACTCACTTTCCCACAAAAAAGAAAAACAAAGACATGAATTTAAAAAATGATAAAGATCATTTCTGCCTAATAGCTTTATGAGATCAAGAGGTGAGAAGTTAGATACAGAACTGGCTATCCCCAATGATTCTGTATTTATAGGGTAATGGGTTTAAAATGGGAATGCTATATTGTACTTACCATTCAAAACACTGATGATACGCTCATTAGACATTCCCAGCAACTCCCTCAGAGCAAGCTCCTTCACTCTGGTAATGGATTCATTCTAAAATAAACAGATCATCATCTAAGATACATTGGGTAGTGTTCTCAGTGCATAAGCATACATTCTCATCTGTGGCTAAACAGAAGTAAGTTAACTTTTATAAATAAATATTGTGAAGTGGAGAAAATCAGTTAAGCCAGCAACTGTTCATCTAACTGAAATATATATTTTTTTAAAAGCAGAAAGCAATTGTTGACATGTTGACCTCGTTCAGAATTTCCTCAAATCCAAATTTATGTGACCTATCAGCTGCCTTTCACTATCCACAGCATACACTGAGCATAGTTTGCAATATAATTTACCGTAAAACCTGTCGTAGGCTGATGTTCTGCTGTAAACACATAACAGGATAATCTGTGACAGTGGCAGGAAGTTACTAATGCTCAAAAGTGGTGCAGTCAAGACTAACAAGGAACATTCGCACAGTGCCTGACAGGTATTTATCTCATCTTTTGCAAATAGGCATAAATGATCCACCAGATGGTGGTAACACAAGTTTTAGCTTGCCATACCAACTAATTCGCAGCAGATGAAAGTTAGAGGTAATCCGTGCGTGCAGCAGCACTCTTTAGAACGATATTTTCTCTGCACCCAAAGTAGATGTTTTAAGTTTTTGAGACTGTGACCTGTAATTTGTTCATTCTAGAGATTGTGCACTTGTGTTTGTGATGATAAATTATGCAGATAAGGTTCAAAAGGTTTTACACCAGACTGAATTACTGTCCTTATCAGATGAAGTATATTAAGATGAAAGAGAAACTGCAAACACTATTTTAGGTGTGAGCATGAAACATAAAGATGCCACTATCACTAAAATCCTGGAGGATGAAAAATGCAAAAGGATGCAAATGTCTTATAAGGAAACAATTGATGTCCAGCCTGTTTATGAGCCTCTGATTGATGATGTAGCTGAAGACATGACATAACTGAAGACTACGTTCTTTTCGATTATGTCAAGAAGGTAACAGAAGCTAAAAACAAAAATTATAGTCACTGAAAATCATGCATCAATTCCTGAGGGTCAAGAACAGCAGCTATCTCATCAGAGACGTTATGAACACCGAACATAAGAAACTCAAGTTCATATCTGACCACATGCGGTCTAAGGCCCGTATTCACCAACACGAGTAAAAGCTTTCATCTTAGTTTAATGCTACGTAAACCGAGATAAGAGTTAATATTGTATTCACCACCACCATCTCGGATAATGGGTATTATCTCGGTTTAAAATTTTACCAGAGATTGGTTGGCTGGTAAAATGGGAAATCTCGTAGACGGCTGAAATATCCAACTGCTACAGAAAATCACAGCGACGAGTAATATGATCAAGATTATGCAATTAATAAATGTTCTGGGTGGATAAAAGTATGTGCGACATATTTCGAGGACTACGAAGACACTGATTTGACAAGTTTTAGGTTATCTAAAGCTTCAACACTGTCAAGTGTTATTCATGATCGAACATAACCTAGAATTCCCAACTCATAGGTAGGCCTAAAATGAATTCTTGATTATATTTTGTACGGTACACGACTGGATGACTTTTAAATGAAAAAAAATAAATAACACTGCCTTATATTTTGAGTGACATATACAATGTTTAGGCTATAATTTTTCTTATTCTGTATATTGTTAATGCTTTCTGCCACCAAATTCAATAACATTTCACTCTCTTGGAAATATATTAGGCTTGCTTCTTCGTTTCTGCTCAATAGCCAACATAATTTATGCAAATTATTTGCAAACCCCAAATGAAATCCAAAACTTGTTTACTTTTTAATAGTGGCGGCAGCACATGGTCACTTGTTTTCCGTGCGTCAGTATGAAAAATTTACGGTTCAAATTCAGACAGACAAAAAGTTAGGTAAACCGAGATAATAAATTCTGTGATGAATACGGAAGTGAGCGTCATCCAAGATAATGACATTATCCGAGTTTTGGGAATCTAAGATAACAGCAAAAGTAACTGATGTTGGTGAATACGGGCAAAACTGTCAAGGGGCAAGGGCTTATCTAATGGCTGTACATGATAGTGATAAAGCGGTGGCCATGCATGAAATCTAGAGTGCTTGGATTGACTGATCCAAAATATGGACTGACCAGGGTATGAAATTTCAAGGCAGTTCACACAAGATTGTTAGTAGCAAATTTACACTTTGTAACTTACAAAAGTGCTCTATCACAAGAAGAAATTGAGAATTGAGAAACTTCATGTGGTACTGAAATCACTGACCATATCATTCCTAATTTATGATGATGCGCTATCACCTGCTGACGAGTATGATTGTCTCCTTCAAAATTCAGTTTCTGTGGGATCTTAGATGGCTGTAGAGGCCAATCTTGGAACAGCAGATTCTACCGCATTGTTGACATATATTAGGTCTGGTGAGTGCTGGCTGTGTAGTGCAGTTTTTCTACAGAAGTTCCCATTGTTTTCTAGTGTTGCGTTTGTTTCTATTTTCCGACGTTGTTGCTCGAAGTGCTGAGTTCCTTCCAAGACATTTGGCGCCATACTGGACGATCAAGTACAGTAGTTACCCAGTTTTTAATTTTTTAACCTGACATTTCTTCATGTAGGTCTTTAATGCAGCTTTGTACCACTTGTGGTCCTCCGCGTCACCTTTGACCATCCTTTAGCTGGGAATACAGAATTAGTTTTGGCCGTTGGAATTTAAGCATACGAACAATGTGGCCTGTCCAACAAAGTTGGTGCTTGATGATTATGTCTTCAATTCTAGTGGAGTTTACTTCTTCTAGAACACTAAACTTAGTTCACTGATCTTGCCATTTCACTGTTAGGATCTTTCTCAGGCAGTGCTGGTGATATTTTTCAAGGCATCATATGTGCCTTCTGTAGGCAGTCCACGTTTCACATCCATATGTGGGGGGCCGATGACCTAGCTGTTAGGCCCATTTAAAAACAATCATCATCATCATCATAGTCGTCATAGTCATCATCATAAAATCCATATGTAAGAGATGGTATAACAAAAGCTTGGTAAACATGGTCTGAGCAGTGATATTATGATTATCAATGACCCTTACCCGAAAGTGCCCAAAAGCCATACTAGCACATTTGGGCCAGTGTTGGATTTTGGCATCAATACTTGCATTTGCTGAGGGATGGCTACCAAGGTACGGGAAGTGTTCAACGCTCTGCAGAACTTCTCCTTGGACTGTGATTGTAGGACACAAAGTGATGGAGTTGGTGCAGGTTATTGAAGGATCTGTCTATTCTGGATATTAAGGCTTAGACTAAGACCGACTACAGTATATCAGACCGCAATATTGAAACCAAAATGGCGGACGTCGTGGTGCAGCAGGTGCTGAATGATGAAGGTTAGGTAGCATGTAGTAACTTCATTTAGACGATAAACTGCCGCATGTCTGTAATAATGTTCTTTTACAACGCGCTAACTACTGTTCACGTTTTCGGAGATGATGGAATTTGGTCCTGCAGGAGTTTTTACGTGCCAGTAAAACTACCGATACGAGGCTGACGTATTTGAGCACCTTCATTTCAAGATTAATGTTAAAACGTACTTGCTTAGAAGAAAATAACTGAAATGATGTACATTAAAGAACAAGTACTTAAGAGGCTACTGAAAAGAAATATACACATACATGTAGTTATGTCAACTGAATTCCTTTGGCATCAGGTACATTATGAATAACACAACAATGACATACAGAAATATGCATGTAAATAAATACCACATGCAATAGGGTTCTTTCTCATGAACAACTTTGCCTAAATAAATAGTAACCAGACTATTAAGAGAGAACAGGTGGAAAATAGAAAGTAATTTTATGTAAATAGCAGTATACCTGATAAGTTTACTTGCTGTTGAGTTAAGACCCTTGGGGATCTTCTGCTTCGCTCCTGAGTCCTCAGTATTGCTTGTTTTCATCTGTTGATTCTGAATTTTTTTAGCAATATCCTTGGAGACATTTTTGTCATGCAGAAGTTGTGAGTAGTTTTTGACATAAATGTTGGCCAGGACATTAATGCACTTCTCCAAATTTTTATTAATGGCATGCGACACTTGCAGACATAGTATTACTTAAGGTATTTTCAGCCATTTGGAGACATAGTTTCACTACAGCATCTCTGTGACTGTCCAATTTCAAAAAAAGTGATTCATACTTGACACTGATAAGGGTTTGGAAAAAGCAATACACATCAAAAGTAAGGGATAGAAGGAAAGCTGAAGGATGCTTCAATCCACCTCTGAGTGAAGTATGAATAAAGTTCCATAATATCGCAATCAAGTAGCAGTTCTTCATCCGACTGTAGCATAACTTTACATTCCAAACATTTCTCTCTTTTCCTTAGCCTTTCCTAAATAGTCATGCTCGTATAACAAGCAATACATACTAAAATTCCGAGTTTCTACAGGAACAGTTGAACAGCGAGACTCATCAATAGCAGGTTCCAAAACATCCAAGTTTTCATCTACATTCCTCTGGGTGAACATTACAACTAGATCCTTCAAGGTAAACTCTCCTAACTTGGCAGACTTTAACTTCAGCAAACATAGGACTTTGAGTCTTTGATCAGATTCAAGTATCTGTTCAACAGATACATTGTACATGCAGCCACTCTGTCTCCTATAAGCTGCAAAGGTTTCCTCCAAGCTATCTGCCTGTAACTTGGATGCGAGTATATAGTCATAATTGTATTTATCTAAAACGTATTTACATAGATCAACAATTGTGAGGAGTGTACGAGTGAGAGCTGTGTATGTGTCATTAGCGAATTTCCCTTCGGTCTGTGACATGTGCCAGGTATCAATATAACTTTTCAAAATTTGCGAAAAGAGGACTTTGGTGTCACTGGCCCCATAAATTGGGTTTGCTTCCTCATTTAAGGTGTATGTTCCTTTCATAACATACATTAACAATGTTCCACCATTTAGAGATTAACTTTAAAAATGGGATGGTACCCTCAGAGATAACCATATTCTCATTTCGTAGCATCTTGTAAGGCCACAACATTTTCAGGATCTAAAATACTCATAGCTAGAGCAACATTCTGCCTCTCAATAGCCATGGGATACAAAACCTTCTGGTCAAATTTGGAGCTAGCTTTAATAACATCCCCTTTCAGAATAAAATAGGTCTCTCTCAAGTCTGAAAAATTAGCCTGAATGGTTGTGAAATGGCATGTCGTCTTACCTTCAGAAATGTTCAATATATTCTCAATGACAGTGCATGTCTGTTTAGCTTCTGGGATAACAAATGCTTCACTGGACCTGTTTAACCAATTATTCCGAATACACTTCAATAAATGCATGCTGTCAAAGAGAAGAAATAGAGACTTGGAAAGATCAGCTGGATTAGGGGCACAAGTTTTTAGGATCCTGCCTCTTAATAGCTCAAATATTTTCATTTTGTTCGATGATTATCAGAAACTAAGCACACTACATCAAAGTGAAGTTCATTCATGATTTTGACAACATCTGTTAGTTTCAGTAGTGTGACTGCATTAATGTCTTTTACTGGGAAGAACCTATGACATTCTTGTACTTCAAACGTAAGGATGAAGACATAAAAACCTGCATAGTGGTGGCTGCCTCAGACTCATTTTCAGCAATCCATATTATCTTTCCTGCTTTATATGTCAGCTTGGCATTAACATAAATTCCATCCATCATGACTGTAAACAACTTTATCATCATCATTCAAAAGTTTAGACTTCTCCATTAGGAAACATTTTTGAGGAGATCCAATACCACAGCCTTTTGGACCTATTCCACCTAAAATTTGATGAAGATATACATGATGAGGTAGAGTCATAAGGTTAGTTTTATGAATTGACTGATAGGTTCCAGGATATGAGTAAGAAATTGTGGCAGCCCATATAAGAAGCTCTGATGAATACTGTACACGAGTTACTACAGACAATTCCAATTGTTCTAGAGCAATTTTAATTTTCCTACGTCTTACTATATCCAGATCACTGTCAAGAATGAAAGCCTCCTTTAAAAAATTCACTAGGATAAATTCTATTAGATGTGGGAACATGTTCATCACTGTAATTTGAAAGATGACTCACCAAATTGTCCAGCTTACTCCACTTATTACACTTCAGGTCACCGTTTCCTTCACACTGCAGTATCCACTTAAACTTCTCAGTAGTCACACACAGATTTAATTAGTTTTACATCTAAGGAACTATGTACTTTGAATGAAACACACATTCAATGATGGTACATAGTCAAATTTACCATCATCTACCTTAATAAAAAGAACACTATTTTCACTCACAATTACTGTGAACAGAGCTACCTGTCTGCTGCCAAGAATGATTATGAAGTCTTCAAAAGATGGTATTAAATCCTGCTCACACCACTTAGCAAAATTCTTCTCCTACCTGTCGATCAATTGTTGCACTCGTACTTCTGGATTTCTCCTACCTTTGGGGTAGTCTAATTGCATGGTATGAAGGCTCATTTTGGAAAATTGTAGGAACTGCATCAGAAGTTAATTTAGGAATTTTACGAGGGACATGAATAAGCTCACCATTTTCGGTTGGAAAGAGATCTTCCCTAACCACAAATTTTGGCTCGAAATGTTTCATACATTTTTTTATAATAATATAAGAAATTTATTTTAACTCAGCCTATTCAATACAGTACAAGATGTTAACGTATTAGTTAAACATAGTTAAAAATCGTTGAGACATGTTTTGCCCCTTCTGTGGGGCATCATCAGTCATATCAAATACCTCAAAATTCTACCAGACGTCTGGTTGGAAATGATAAAAATATGTTACCTGAGTGAATACATTAAAACAAACATTTACAAGATCTTATCATTAACAAAGTATCAAAATTTAAAAATATGTTACGCTAGTGAATACGTTTGTGAATTTTCACTCAAAATTGTACAGTATTGACAATAATGGTAGTTAAAGTCTTATTTCGTGCTAAGTTCAAAGACAGTTTAAAAATTTATGTACAAATATTGAGAATGAATGCAGAATACATATAATTGCAATTTACTGTACGTGTATTTTACATTGTAAAATAATGTGGAAAAAAACATTCCAAATTTGTATTAATATCCATGGAAGAAATTTTTTTTATTTTACTCCGGACCTCAATATTACGGTCCTGGTGCAGTCTAATCAGAAATGGCTTCAAGATGTGAAATTTTGTATGTGATTTATGATCAGCTCACGTAAAAATTTTGCATTACGTCGTAATTCAACTTGGATGTTTATGTTGACTAATTATATTTTAAACTCAAACAAAATAGTTTGTCAGAGTATCCATGGGCTAATCACCTCTGTTGGACTCTCTCTATGAAGACGGAGTGCCTAGTGCATGTAAACAACAGTTGATATTTGATTCAAAAGGAACCATGTTGAAAACAGTAAAAATAATGGCTTGAATGAGGGCGATTGAAATGATGTTAAGTCTTCCCAATTGACTAGTGTTTTTAAGTTTCTCCGTGTGTTTATGTTGTTGAAGTATGGGGTTGCAGTTTTATTGGTTGAACGGGCGACAGTCAAGACGTTGTCCGATGTAATTAATGCTGAGCTGTCTTACGTATGTGAAAATCTGAAAGGAAGGATAAGTCCTTAATTAGTTGACTGAAATGACGGGAAAAGAGAAAGAATGAATGCGTTGGAGAATTGAGACTGTGAAGTTAAAAACTTACCTTAAGTGTTGTTGGGCTGTTACCTTATTGCTAAGAGGTTTTTGAAGCACTGGCTGTCACTAACGTCTTGCTCCTCATATTGTATGTGTGACGTCTTGGTGGAGGGGAGTGGGCTTGAGAAGGCGGGGCTGTGGGCCTGTGATTGGCGCATGGGAAGGAGTTGTGTGTATTGGAGGGAGAACAGGGGCGTGCTAAGTTGAACGGCTTAGTGGGGGTACTTGAGGAGGTTGTTTAGAGGACGTCAACTAATCTTTTGTCTTTCAGATTTAACTTGTTGAACGAAATTATTAATTGTTCATAAAGAGGGCTTCGGTTGTCTATTGGATCATGTAAGTTTTTATTACTATTGTATTTTTGGTCCAAGAAAATGTACAAATTTTCGAACTTGGTCATGAGTCTGCCTTTACCTAGTCTTTTTAAAAATTTGGAGATCTCGTACGATTGTGGTGAAACTGTGTCCTATGTCCTTCATATGGATGCTCATTGCTGAGTGTTTGTTGTGTTTCTGAGCATTAAAATGTTCTGCATATCTAGTTGTGAAGCTTCTTCCGGTTTGAGCGATGTACGAACTATTGCACTCAGCGCATTTCAGTCTGTAAATGCCAGAACCCAAAAATTTATTGTTGTCCGAGTTTATCTTGTTGTGGTTGAGGAATAACTTTTGATTTTAATTTTGGGTCTTAAAGGCTATCTTAATATCATGTTTCCTTAAAGGGGTAGCGATTTGATGTATGATGGGATTAGTATAGGTAACGGTTGCGTACTTTGATTTGTTTTTTTCCATTGGAGAGAGGTTCGTGGTAAATTTCAATTTCTCTTTATTGATTATTTTATGTATGAATGAAGGATTGTACCTGTTGAAAATAGCTATTTCTTTTGTGGTATTTATTTATTTTTTCAAGTTGGCGCTTGACATGGGAATTTTTAGCGCTCTGTACACTAAGCTGTAAAATGAGGCTTGTTTGTGTGACTGTGGGTGAAGAGAATTTTGTTTTATGGTTGTGGGAGTGAACGAAGGTTTTCTGTAAATTTGGAAATCGAAATTGTTTAGGGTCTTGGTATTTGTAATGTCGAGAAAATTGATTAAATTATTGTCCTCGTCCTCTTTGGTGAACTTGATGCAGTTGTCTGGGCTATTTAAGTAGGTTAGTATGTCTTCACTATTGTTACAATTTTTATCTATTATTGCTAATGTGTCATCGACATAGCATAGCCAAAGACACAATTCGTTAATGCTATTTGTTATTTTATTGTTTTCAAGATTATCCATGTAAATTTCAGCGAGTATTCCCGAGATGGGATCTCCCATGGCTAGAGCTTCTTGTTTGTATATCTTGTTGTTGAAAGTGAAATAATTATTATGAAGAACGAAATTTAGCAATTTTAAGCATTCTTCTATTTCTATAAAACTTAAGGTGCTGTGTTTGGTAAGATTATTTCGTATGATTTCTTTTACATCTGGAACACCATGGGGTAGACAATCAGTAGAGACACACTTAATTTTAAAATGCCACATCGGCTAAGGAACGGACTGAAGTAGGTGCACGACTTACAACTGACGATACCAGACGGACTAGACAAGACTGCCTATTCAAGACTGAGAGGAGATAGAGGGAAGGCTGCGGCTGGGGGTGGGCTAGAGGGGAGTAGCCAATGCGGTGCTTTATTGAACCACATGACTTATGCCGTATAAAACGCTCCAGCCTGCGCTGGTAATACACTATTACAGCTGTTAGTCCTCGCAAGGTTACATTCGTATTTTCTAGAAATAATATGAACACTTAACTGAATATATTACATTCCTTCCTCCTTAAGTTTTTTAACAACAACAACAAAACATAGGTAATATCATACATTTGATTGGAGGACACAAAACACACCAATATATGCCACATACAAAAAGTGATTATATAATGAAACCAACGACCATACAATTGAAAACTCAAATTAACATATACCTTGCAATACAGTACTATACAAAAATACAAAAGAGTGAGTAGGTCACTCTACTCTGGATTGAATCTTACAATAGGTTTCCTATCTCGAAGTGGATAACATCTCGTTGCGGCAGGTGACGTAACAGTTAGCTGTGCGGGTTGCAGAGATCGTCTGCTAGCTGCTACTGGGCTTTGATGCGGTGATGAGACAGGTTGTGAAGGGGGAGAGGAGCGAGAAATAGGGGATCATTGTTGACACTCAGAGGCTGGTGAAAGCAGAGGAGCGGATCGTGAGGGAAGGTCAACTAACTGTGACGTTCTTCGCTCAGAGCTAACAACAACTGGGCCTGACTGTAATCCTACTAGCTGGTCGACATGTCTTTTCCAAGTCAATCCAGACTCGAGTTGAATCAAATATGTTTTGTTTTTTTTTTTTTGTTTTTTTTTGCTAGGGGCTTTACGTCGCACCGACACAGATAGGTCTTATGGCGACGATGGGATAGGAAAGGCCTAGGAGTTGGAAGGAAATGGCCGTGGCCTTAATTAAGGTACAGCCCCAGCATTTGCCTGGTGTGAAAACGGGAAACCATGGAAAACCATTTTCAGGGCTGCCGATAGTGGGATTCGAACCTACTATCTCCCGGATACAAGCTCACAGCCGCGCGCCTCTACGCGCACGGCCAACTCGCCCGGTGAATCAAATATGTAACTGGCCCTAGTCTATGCATGATTCTACCTTCTACCCATTTATCTCTTCGTCTGTAGTCTTTAGCTAACACAGGTTGTCCTATAGTTAATTGTCTAGTGTGACTACCTCTTGCATTAGTTATTTGTTTGTCCTGTTTATTTACTACAGTTTTCTGCAAATTAGGTCTGATTAAATCCAATCTAGTTCTCAAAGGACGATTAAACATAAGTTTAGCAGGAGTTTCATTAGTAGTGTTATGTACAGCGTTACGATAAGCTATTAAAAATCTACTTAAAGCTAAATTTACATCTTCATGTTCAAAGATTGCACATTTTAAGCGTTTTTTTTTTTTACAATTTTAACTGCGTTCTCAGCCTGTCCATTAGAAGCTGGATGATATGGTGCTATCAAGGTTTGCCTTATCCCATTTTCTTTCAAAAATCTAGAAAATTCATCAGAAGAAAAGGGAGGGCCATTATCACTGACAATGTGTTCAGGAAGACCAAATCTACAAAACATAGGACGTAATTTCTCAATGACTTGCTTAGCTGAAGTTGAGTTAAGAGTTTCAATTTCCAACCATTTGCTATGAGCGTCCATCACAATCAAATACATTTTGCCTTTAAAAGGACCTAAAAAATCTACATGAAGTCTTTGCCATACATTGGGTGGAAATTCCCATATATGGAGTGAACTTCTATTATGACTGTCTCTCTGGGCAAGACACGCTGAGCAACTGCTAGCTATGGCTTCGATGTCCTGATCAATTGAAGGCCACCATAAGTACGATCTAGCTAATGATTTCATTTTAACTACTCCAAGGTGTCCACTGTGTAATTCATTTAACAAGGACTTTCTTAAGGACCTTGGAATTACAACTCTGTAGCCCCACATCAAAATTCCTTGTTCTACAGTTAGTTCAGCTTGCCTTTTAACAAAGTGGCTTAAAGTTGGATCTGGCATAGTAGGCCATCCATACAACACATAACCAAGGATTTTGTTTAACTCTTGATCTTTTTGAGTTTCAATACGTATATCATTCAAGTTAATGGGAACATCAGATTCCATTATGCATTGTAAATAACTACCTATGTACTCCACACTAACATCAATGTCCTCGATCTGATTGGCTGATACAGGTAGCCTAGAAAAACCATCTGCATTGCCATGGCATTGAGATTTGACATACTGAATGTCATAGTCATAACCTGATAGAAACAATGGATAGCGTTGTAATCTACCTGCTGCAAAGGCTGGTAAAACTTTTTTAGTACCAAAAATTGTTACAAGCGGTTTATGATCTGTACACAGAGTAAAATGTTTTCCCCATAAATACTGATTAAACTTCTTTACACCATACACAATGCTCAAAGCTTCTTTATCAATTTGGGAGTAGTTTCTTTCAGCCGAGTTTAAGACTCTACTTGCAAAAGAAAGTGGTCTCTCAGTACCATCTTTTTCTATTATACTTAAAACACTTGCAATGCCATAAGGTAATGCGTCACATGACAACTTGAGTGGTAAGTTAGGGTTGTAATGTGCTAGTACCTGAGCTGAAACAAATTTTTCTTTGACTAATTCAAAAGATTTTTGACAAGCTGAATTCCAGTGAAAATCTGTATCTTTTCTAAGTAGCTGGTATAAAGGTGTAAGAACAGTAGCTACATTAGGTACAAATTTAGCATAGTAGTTCACAAGACCGAGAAATCCTTTAAGCTGTGTAACATCTTTAGGAACTGGAGCTTCAACAACTGCTTTGACCTTATCACTGGCCGTAGCTAAACCATCTTTACTTATGACAGCCTAAATATTCTAGACTGTCACAGAAAAACTTGCACTTATCTTTACCAACAGTCAAACCATGACTACTTAGGCGTTTACACACTTCTCGTAACCTTGACAAATGTTCTGCTGTATTTGCTCCTGTCACAATAATATCATCAAGAAATGAGGCCACACCAGGTATACCGTGTAGTATTTGTTCAATAACTCTTTGAAAAATGCCCGGTGCTGACGAGATTCCATAACAAAGACGGTTGTAAGCAAATAACCCTTTATGTGTACTTATAGTACATAGTTTTTTACTTTCTTCTGCTAACAACTGCATGTAAGCCGATGACAGATCCATTTTAGAAAACTTATCCCCTTTTTGTGAGACAACAAAGATGTCTTCAATTCTAGGCAGTGGGTGTCTATCTACTTCTACAAAGGGGTTTAAAGTGACCTTAAAATCTCCGCAAATACGGATTTTACCATTCTTTTTTTAATACCGGCACAATCGGAGTGGCCCATTCACTTGAGGATACTGGGGAAAGAATTTCCTCATCCACTAAACTTTGCAATTCTTGTTCAACCTTTTCTCTTAAAGAATAAGGTATTGACCTAGGTTTGTGGTACTTAGGTAATGCATTTGGCTTAAGGTTTAATTTTACTGGATCTCCTTTAAAACAGCCTAATTTACTAGTAAATACCTCTGGAAATTCCTTAAATAAGTCTTGTACTAATTTAGACTCTGCATTGGTTTTTACATTCGATAAGTTTACATTATTTACACTGCTGGGAATGCTTATAACAACTTGGAGCTCTTTAATCCAATCACGTCCCATAAGAGGATTAGATCCGTTACTAATAACATACAATTCTAAACTCTTTTCCAGGGACTGATATTGAACATTTACTTCAAACTTCCCTACAGGCTTGATTTTCTCGTGGGTGTAAGAATTTAAAACTAAGGCTGTGGGAATCAATTGTACATGACTTAAGTTAGCCTTGTAAAAATTTTCAGAAACAACAGATACACAAGCACCAGAGTCTACTTCAAAATTAACGGGCTTTCCTTCAACAATCAAATTTACTCTAATAGGCTCAACTTTTGTTATGTTACCTAACTGAGGTTGGTTGATTTGATCATTTTCATCACACTGAAAAATGTTAGAAATATCATACACCTCATCACACAACTTTTCGTGACTAACAATAGGTTCATGTAAGTCTATATAATGCTGGTTAGGTTTAAGTTTGTTTCCCTGCGGATTCTTACTACCCTTAGAAAATGAAGAATTGTTTGTAGGCATGGTTGGTTTTACATGAAATTGAGACTTGCTCTTATGTTTTGACTTGCACACCCTCTCTAAGTGACCCTTCTTCCAACAAAAATTACAAATTTACAAATATATTCCCGATAACGGCACTTGGCAGTAGTATGACCTCCTTTATAACCACAACAAAAACACTGAGGCACTTTCCAACACGCAATGACACATTAGGTACATTGGAGCTCGGAGAATGTCGTGTTGAAAACTGCTGCAGTCTGGGTGTGGGGTGGTAGGCCAAGGATACTGCGCCCTTGTCGGTCGCTTCCAACGATAACGCCAGCTGTTCCGCCTTCTGGAATGTGAGATTCTCCTCCGACAGTAGTCGTTTCTTGATAGATTCATTACGGATGCCACTGACTAATCTGTCCCGGAGATAATCAGGAAGCTTGTCCTCGAACTCGCAATAGTTGGATAATTGCTGAAGTTGAACAATATATTCGGATACAGTCTCATGATCCAATTGATCTCGTCTGCTGAATTTATATCTTTCCACAATAAAGGAAGGGTTAGGATTGAGATGGTCTTGGACAATTTGAACTACGGTTTCAAAGGATTTTTCAGAAGGTTTATCAGGGGTGATTAAATCTTTCAACAAATTGTAGGTTTTAACACTGACCACCGTCAGAAATGTGCTAACTATTTTAGTATCTGGAATGTCATTGCACTGGATGTAAAGTTCAAAGCGTTCCACGTAGGTTGACCAAGTTTCTTCTGAACCGTCAAATGGTCCAACATTACCAATTAAGGACATGGCGTGATAGGAGTGAGCCAAAGTCGAAAAGGCGGCGAAAAAACTGTCGTTCATCGGCATGGAGTGAAAGACATACCCAATATTACGTCGTGAGAAGAATGTTCGAGAGAACGGAGTGCACTATGTTGAGTCATGTAGTGTGGAACATACCAGAATGTTCTGTCGCCATGAGAAAGCGCTGGAACGTGATGACTGTTATCATTTACCTCGTCGCCAATTTTTACATCTGGAACACCTTGGGGTAGACAATCAGTAGAGACACACTTAATTTTAAAATGCCACATCGGCTAAGGAACGGACTGAAGTAGGTGCACGACTGACGATACCAGACGGACTAGACAAGACTGCCTATGCAAGACTGACAGGAGATAGAGGGAAGGCTGCGGCTGTGGGTGGGCTAGAGGGGAGTAGCCAATGCGGTGCTTTATTGAACCACATGACTTATGACGTATACAACGCTCCAGCCTGCGCTGGTAATACACTATTACAGCTGTTAGTCCTCGCAAGGTTACATTCGTATTTTCTAGAAATAATATGAACACTTAACTGAATATATTACAATTTCTATAGTTTCCTTAGCGGGGATGTTCGAATACATGTTGGTAATGTCGAAAGAACACATTATGTGGTAGGGTTGTAAATTAAATTTATTTAAGGTTTCGCATAGTTCTATTGAATTTTTTATAGGGTGTTTGTTGTGGAATGTAAAATGTTTCTTGAGAAATTTCTGGAGGAATTGTGAAGTTTTGTATGTCGGACTATTTCGGCTATTTATGAAGGGTCGAATGGGAACGTCCTTTTTATGTACTTTGGCAATGATCTGACGGTGGGTAATTTGGGATTCATGCTGATGAGTTTTTGATATTCGTGTTCGTTAAATAAGAAAGGTGAGTTTTTTAGGAGTGTTTTTAGACTACATTGAGTTTTTAAGGTAGGATCTTTAGAGATTATTGAGTAAGAATTTTCGGAAAAGAAATCCTCCGTTTTTTGAATGTAGTCATGTTTATTCATTAGGACTACGGTATTGCCTTGTCGGCTTTCGTTACTATAACATTATTGGTGTCCAGCTTTTTTCTTAATTCATGGGTTTGCTTTAGTGAGGTGAAATTACTGATGTTAGAAACTTCTTTTACAAGAGTGGGTAATTTCTTTTTTATCTCATATCTCACGTCCTTCTGTTTGTCAAAGGGAATTTGTTTGTTTATATTTGATTCGGCTTCCGCTATTGTGGTAATTATGTCCTCAGCTTTATGTGGACTAGGCCAATTATATTTTAGGTCTTGGTCAAACAGATGTATTTCATTGTCCGAATATGTGGTGTGGACAGTCCAATAGCAGCTAGTCTTACTAAATTTGTAAAAGATTCCTGAAGCTCGCATGTTGTTGCAAGCTTCATCTTTATTTGTTTAGGTCTTAACCTGATGTAGGACTCTCCTTTGAATGTTTTTTTATGCAACAGACCATTCCAGTTTAGCACTATTGTAATTTATGACTGGAGGGCTTCCCATTTTAGAGTAGAAATCAAGAAGCAACTCAGAAGTTTCATTCTGATCTTGACTTTTTGCATTAAACACTCTTGAAAAGCAGGAAATGATGGGCATATCTGGAAATCTGTGTTCTAGATGTTGGATAACAGTATCTACATACTTGTTGCTGCTTGTTGTTTTAAGGGGCCTAACATCGAAGGTCATCGGCCCTATCTACATACTTGTCATAAATTGTTATCTTGAATGTCACAACATCGAGATCTGAATAAGTTATTGGGAGTCTGACCATTCACCTGCAAGATGGTGATTGAGACTTTGAAAATGATTTGCTGCTGCCTGGGCACTAGCAAGTGCCAATCTGTGGTTTATGCAGTGAGAGTTTACCATGAGTTAATTTGTTTCCTCTCTTAGCAGTGTTGCTACCAATCATTACAGCTGTCTCATCAGATCCTAGACCTACCAAATTCCAAGTTTTTAACCCTAAATTTTCAAGTGTTTCAATTAGTTTATTTGTTATGGTCTCAGCTTAACCATCAATGATGTTGCAGGTTGACACAAAAATAACATTAACCTCTTTTTCAAGTTGGTTGACATATTTTATATACACAATAAGTTGATTCAGTACGGAAGTATCTGTAGTTTCATCACACAGAACACCAAAATAATCTGCTAAATGTATGTTCTTTAATATTTCACATCTAATTTCTGAAGCTATAACATCAAGTAACTCCAGCATTATTCTTTCTGAAGTATAATTAGCATTATCACCAATATTAAGGTGCTTTCAGTATGTACAACCCATAGCTTCGCAGTGTTCGAACAATTTTCCATACAATGTAGTGTGTGTTAGTTCATTTTTTGCCAACCAATACATTGATCTTAGGGCTCCTAGAAAAGCATCTCTCTGTAAAATGTTTAAAATAGAAATTGATTTTTCTATTTGCCCAAATCCTGTTTCTTCGAATGAATGTCTTTCACTTAAGTCTGAACAAAAATCTGTACGCAGCTTGCTTCGTTCATGGCTAACTAAACTTTCCTTTTGAAGTCTTGCACATGGTATAGTCACTTTCTTCTTTGTTGGTTTCTTCAATGAACATTTTATACATGTGGAACATAACATACCATTTTCTTTCACAACTAACAACGTAAATACAGAAGTATTTCCAGAAGGGTATACAGTCTATCGTAGAGACCGAGGAGATAAAAAGGGAGGAGGGGTATTTATTCTGGTGAAAGAAACTTATTGTTCGCATGAATGGTTTACTGATGAAAGGGATGAAATATTAGGGATAAAATTAGTTTGTGATAATATGAAGGAGGTGGGAATTATAGGAACATATAGGCCTGGAAGAGAGGAAAGAGACATGGAAATATTTGAGAAAATAATAGATTATACTCATAAAAACAATAATGATAGGTAATAATTGGGGGAGATCTAAACTTGCCTGAAGTTGAATGGAATGGAGCTGCAAGTGAAGCCCATGAACAGAAACTGGCAAATAAGTTAATTTGGGAGGGAGGATTTACACAAGTAGTACAAGAACCAACTCGTCTCAATAACTTGCTAGATGTATTCTTGGTTAAACCATGGGAAATTGTTGATAAAACTGAGGTAATTGAAGGAATAGGTGACCATAAGGCTGTAATAATGGATGTAGGACTTGTACCAAAAATGCTTAATAAGAGGGTCACAAAAGACAAGAAATTATACAGAAAAACTAAAGTTGATGAATTTGGGACTTACCTTAAATCACAATTCAGTTGTTGGATAAGTGAAGGGAGTAATGTGGATACACTTTGGGCTAAATTTAAAGGAATCATTCGGGAAGGAGAGAAGAGATTTGTACCTGTTAAGATGGGTAAAATGACCTCAGACCCTGTTTATTACACAAGGGAAATAAGAAAATTAAAAAGAAAATGTAGAATAGTAAACAGGAAAATCAAAGAAGGTAGGGAGAGTAGAGAAAGTAGAAAACAGCTAATGAGGGAACTGAATAGAGTGAAAAAGGAAGCAAAAGAGAATTATATGAATGGCATTCTTCAAGAGGGTAATGACCACAAAGGGAAATGGAAAAAGCTGTATTCATATATTAGGAATCAAAAAAGAAAAGGAATCCAAATTGCTGCAATGGTGGGAGAAGGGGGTGAACACTATTTAACAGATACTGAGAAAGCAAACCTCTTTAGTAGGGAATTCCGAGATTCAGTAGAAGATTGTCAGGACTTGGAAACTGTAACAGAAGATAGAGAGGGAGAGACACAGAGGGAAACAAGAAGCTTCTCATTCACAAATGAAGATATTTTCAGAGAAATCCAACTGCTTCAGCAAGGAAAAGCAGCAGGAAGTGATCAAATTACTGGGGAGGTATTAAAGACAATGGGGTGGTATATAGTGCCTTATTTAAAATTTCTCTTTGACTATGTCATAAATAATAGTGTGATACCAAAGGAATGGAAGGAATCTATAATAATACCAATTTATAAAGGAAAGGGTGATAAAAGGAAACCAGAGAACTACAGACCAATCAGCCTGACCAGTATAGTTTGTAAAATACTGGAGAGTTTAATAGCAAAGTACATCAGAGGGATATGTGATGATAAAAATTGGTTCATGAGGAGCCAGTATGGATTTAGAAAGAAATTTTCTTGCGAGGCACAACTGGTGGGATTTCAGCAGGACATATCAGATCAGTTAGATTCAGGAGGCCAGTTAGATTGCATAGCCATAGATCTTTCCAAAGCCTTTGATAGAGTGGAACATGGAATATTATTAAAGAAACTGGAGGGAATAGGATTGGATGTAAGGGTTATACGCTGGATAATAACATTTCTAAATTCAAGGGTTCAGAAAGTCAAAGTAGGAAATAATATATCACAGGAAGAGAAAGTCTGGAAGGGAATTGCACAGGGTAGTATAATCGGTCCGTTACTTTTCTTAATATACGCAAATGATTTAGGGAACAATATAACATCGAAAATAAGATTGTATGCAGATGACATAATTGTTTATAGGGGAATAAATAACATTGAGGATTGTTCAGAATTACAAAGGGACCTTGACAGTATCCAAGAATGGGTTGAAGAAAATAATATGAAGATTAATGGAGGCAAATCAACTGTTACAACATTTACAAACAGGAGCTTTAAAACTGAATTTGAATATACTTTGGATGAGGTAGTTATCCCAAAAGATGGCAAGTGCAAATACTTAGGTGTGAGATTTGAAAGTAATCTGCACTGGAAGGGTCATGTTGATGACATTGTTGGGAAAGCATACAGATTGTTACATGTCATAATGAGACTACTTAAAGGATGCAACAAAGAATTAAAAGAAAAAAGTTACTTAAGTATGGTTCGTCCATTATTGGAATATGCAAACAGTGTTTGGGATCCTCACCAAGAATACCTAATAAAAGAACTAGATGGTGTGCAGAGGAAAGCAGCAAGGTTTGTAACAGGGGATTTCAGGAGAAAGAGTAGTGTATCAGAAATGTTAAAGGAACTTGGGTGGGAAACTTTAAGTAAGAGAAGGGAGAAAACTAGACTTATAGGATTATATAGAGCCTATACAGGAGAAGAAGCATGGGGAGATATCCGTGAGAGGCTTCGGTTGGAAAATAATTATATTGGTAGAACTGACCACAAGTACAAAATTAGAAGGAATTTTAGCAGAAGCGATTGGGGTAAATTTTCTTTCACTGGGAAGGGCGTGAAGGAGTGGAACAGTTTACCAGGGGTAGTGTTTGATCCTTTTCCAAAATCTGTACAGATATTCAAGAAGAGAATAAACAACAACAGAGATAATAAATTAAATGTTAGAGGGCATTCGACCAGTGCAGGATATTGTAAATAATAAATGTGTGTGATTAAATTAATTCCATCCCCTGGTCTGAGGAGTTTGGACAGCCCAAGTAGGGGACTGCCTGTAGGGGTGAAGTACAGTGGGGACTTCGAGGGCCCTGGGACCGCTACGGTAGCTGTGAAGGCCCTTCAGGAACTCTGAAAAGTGGTGGCAAAAGGGGCTCTGGTTAAGACGCAGCAGGTCGTTATGCTACTTAGGTTCCAAAATGGGTAAAATATAAATATGTGAATAAATTCAGTGTTAATTTTAATCTTATACCAGTTGTATAGTATTATTAGAAGTAATTTCACATACCGTACTGTATATGAGTTGACTATGTTTGTAAGATATTATAAGTAGAATTTTGTAAACAATATAAATTTATTAAGGATGATGTGTGTGTTTAATAGAAAAAATTATTAGCGTAAATTGTATAATATTGTATTCTAGGAAAATTTTCTTCGTCTCCTGTTAATTTAAAATTTAGTGCTTGACAATAATGTATTTTAGTGTACCATTTGCCACCGAGGTAGACACCTCATTTGCAAATAAAGAGATTTTGATTTGATTTGATTTGAAATTGCTTAAACCAGTCATTGCTGATGCCCGATAAGAGGTGTTTAGAAGAACGTTTCACTTGTGGTTTTTCATTTTGAATATTTTCCACTTCACAAGATGAGACGGCCTCAGCAATGTCTTTTTCAGAAATCTCATCTGGTGCTGAATTATTACTTTTACTAGGTTCTTTCTTAAAGAAACTTTGAAGAGTAGATGTTTGACTAGAATTCGTGCTCATTTTGAGAATTAAAAAATTTAGCGACAAGAACACGAAGAAATGAAACAGGCAGTTCAATTTAGCTAATTCCGGCCAAAATTTGAAAATACCAATATTCGTGATGAATTTGAAAGTAAAGCACAACTTACATTAACAATAGTTAAATGTAATTAAATCGGAACTATAAATCAACTTAAGTACAATGTTAGCAGCAATAAATGTTAAAGAAACTAAAAGAACACCGAACAAACAGATTTGCTTCGAAAACAACTAAGTTGGTGACACTGAACGATTCTTGTGTTTCATATTCAATTTTTCCGTCAAAATGGCTGCCGTAACAAATGTGTAATACCAAAAACTGTATTTAAGTATTTGGTAAAACGTTGTGATGAGCTAGCGATGCAGTGAAGTCGAGAAAAGTCTCTAGTCTAGTCCTATGCCTGGAAATGAACAATGCTCCGGAATAGAGTACATGGGAATACGCGTCGGTATCTCTGACTGTTCGTAAAATTACTTGTAACGACAAAACTAGCGGGAATGAAATCGTGATATAACAAAGGAAGTGTGTTTAGAATAGCGCTCAATAACTCCAAGACAATGATATGGGTCAATATATGCGAAGTACATATATTTCAAATCAAGAATAAAATAATGAACACAACCCCAAACTCGGTTAAATCTTAATTTACGATAATCTCATTAATGAGTGTGGTATTCGCCTTACCACTTCATGAAATTAAGTACTGAAGGACTGAATGTCAGTAATTTCTCTGTAGCTCTGTAGCTGCTAGTGATATTGTTGCCCGGCTGAGCCACTCAGCCGGTTGAGGAGCTGGCCTTCTGACCCCAACTTGGCAGACTCGATCCTGACGCAGTCCGGTAGTATTTCAAGGTGCTCAAATACGTCAGTCTCGGTAGATTTTCTGGCACGTAAAAAAACTCCCGCGGGACACAAAATTCCAGCCCCTAGGTGTCTCCGAAAAACGTCCAAAGTAGTTACCGAGATGTAAAGACAACATTAATATTATTAGCATAACACTGTTAATGACTTCACCAAGTTGACTGGGAGGATACCGGTGTCAAGCATCACATTGGGATGCACGACTTAATAATGCTGCTGCAACAGACAGTTCTCTCCAATTCTTTCGTAAATGTATTTCCATATTGAGATAATGTAATTAGAATTTTGTGCTTTACAACGTTACTGATGTATCACAATCACTATCTCGTTCTTTACAATCCTGGCCAATAGTACCGGTATATGGTGTATTTCTTCCATTCGTATTGCAGGGAATTTGTTATAATCATTATTAATTCATGTATTAACAGAGAATGTTGAACTTCTAGTGTTCTACGGCTCGTTCATAATCGCGTATCGGGCTTGCCACTCTGTTCCTGTGGAGTGCCGTGCGGGTTTGTGACGTCATACGGAATTGAGACGATTGCTCGCATGAGATTCCATGCTGATCCAAGAGCCGCTCGCGCGATAGTCAAGCAAAACACTTAAACTCCAATGTAATTATGCTGACAATAATGAGTATTTAATCATTTAAATAAACAGTTTTAAGTATTTATATTTTAATTCGAAACAACCAATGACTCAAATATGTGTTCATATTATGTAACTAGCACACATCTAGGTTATGTTCGCCGGGCGATCTGTAGAAACAGCTGGGTAGTACGCCCATTAAAAAGGTCCTAGGGAGAACACTGACTTTCTATCTACAGTAGAGTCTCATTAATCCGAACTACACTGACTGACAGAGCAAATGCAACACCAAGAAGGAGTGGTTCAAAAGGGATGAAAGTTGGGGAAAAAACAGAGACGGCACGGACGAATAATTGATGTTTATTTCAAACCGATATGCAGGTTACACAATGTGCACGGCATCGACTCAGTAGGATGTAGGACCACCGCGAGCGGCGATGCACGCAGAAACACGTCGAGGTACAGAGTCAATTAGAGTGCGGATGGTGTCCTGAGGGATGGTTCTCCATTCTCTGTCAACCATTTGCCACAGTTGGTCGTCTGTACAAGGCTGGGGCAGAGTTTGCAAACGGCGTCCAATGAGATCCCACACGTGTTCGATTGGTGAGAGATCCGGAGAGTACGCTGGCCACGGAAGCATCTGTACACCTCGTAGAGCCTGTTGGGAGATGCAAGCAGTGTGTGGGCGGGCATTATCCTGCTGAAACAGAGCATTGGGCAGCCCCTGAAGGTACGGGAGTGCCACCGGCCGCAGCACATGCTGCACGTAGCGGTGGGCATTTAACGTGCCTTGAATACGCACTAGAGGTGACGTGGAATCATACGCAATAGCGCCTCAAACCATGATGCCGCGTTGTCTAGCGGTAGGGCGCTCCACAGTTACTGCCGGATTTGACCTTTCTCCACGCCGACGCCACACTCGTCTGCGGTGACTATCACTGACAGAACAGAAGCGTGACTCATCGGAGAACACGACGTTCCGTCATTCCCTCATCCAAGTCGCTCTAGCCCGGCACCATGCCAGGCGTGCACGTCTATGCTGTGGAGTCAATGGTAGTCTTCTGAGCGGACGCCGGGAGTGCAGGCCTCCTTCAACCAATCGACGGGAAATTGTTCTGGTCGATATTGGAACAGCCAGGGTGTCTTGCACATGCTGAAGAATGGCGGTTGACGTGGCGTGCGGGGCTGCCACCGCTTGGCGGCGGATGCGCCGAGCCTCGCGTGCTGACGTCACTCGGGCTGCGCCTGGACCCCTCGCACGTGCCACATGTCCCTGCGCCAACCATCTTCGCCACAGGCGCAGCACCGTGGACACATCCCTATGGGTATCGGCTGCGATTTGACGAAGCGACCAACCTGCCCTTCTCAGCCCGATCACCATACCCCTCGTAAAGTCGTCTGTCTGCTGGAAATGCCTCCGTTGACAGCGGCCTGGCATTCTTAGCTATACACGTGTCCTGTGGCACACGACAACACGTTCTACAATGACTGTCAGCTGAGAAATCACGGTACGAAGTGGGCCATTCGCCAACGCCGTGTCCCATTTATCGTTCGCTACGTGCGCAGCACAGCGGCGCATTTCACATCATGAGCATACCTCAGTGACGTCAGTCTACCCTGCAATTGGCATAAAGTTCTGACCACTCCTTCTTGGTGTTGCATTTGCTCTGTCAGTCAGTGTAATTGGGACCGGAGTCTGTTCGGATTACGAAATTTTCGGATTAACCGGAAAATATTTTCTAATAATAATGTTATTGTTTTTACGTCCCGCTAACTACTTCTAAGGTTTCCGGCGACGCCTAGGTGCCGGGATTTTCTCCTGCAGGAGTTCTTTTACGTGCCAGTAAATCTGCTTGTAGCTATAGTGGAGAAAGAATCTAGAGTTGGTGAGTAACAGAGTGATGACAAAGAAGACCACAATGAACAATTAGTGTCACATTCAGATGCCGCAGCCGCCTTAGAACTTGCTGTAAGGTACGTCGAGCAATACTCCGCTGCTACGCCCACTGATGTGATGTTTATGAGACGCTGGTTTAACACTGCATCTTCGAGTAGGTTCCAATCACTACGGCAAAAGAAACTAACAGACTTTGTAAAGCTAAACGACCAGTGATTGATGGTTCATGAAGTGTTTACATTAAGTTATTCTAGTAAAATATGACTAATAAAATGCAAGTAAATCTTAATTCTATAATATGTTCTTTCATTTCAATAAGGAGAATTATTTTTTTTAAAAATTGAATATTTCAGTTCGGATTACCTGGACTTTCAGATTAACGGGACACTAGTGTACTTCATTCTTTATTCGCCCGCATTCTTTTCTGCCATCCTGAGTTTTTGCATTCTTGTACTTTCGTACTACTTCTTGAGTTATCCATTGTTTCTTAGGTGATCTTCCTTGCTACCTAACTTTTCTTCAGCAGCCTTACTGATCTCATTCTTCGTGACTGTCCATTCTTCCTCTACTGTATTTCCTTCAGCATTTTCATTTAGTCCCTGTGGGTAATGAATTAGTATTTGTGTTTCCTAGAAAATAGAGGGCTGTCTGGCTTGTTTTGAGACCACTTTTTCAGTGTAGTTTCAACATGCCTAAAGCGAAGTGTTCACAGAGTGAGAAATTAAGGTAGTTTGTTAAGGAATTCGGAGAGCAGAATTTTAGTAGTGATGGTGTTATTTTATATTGTAAACTGTGTGAAGTGAAGGTATGTGCTCAGAAATGTTTTAATGTGCAACAACACTGCGCTACAACTAAACATAACACTGCGCTACAACTAAACATCAGAAGTGCTTAATAAAATCTTACAAGGCAGAGAATGGGCAGTGTTTGCTTTCTGAAAGGGCCTCGTGCAGCTACTGCTCAGTCAGACTACAGTTTATAATTCTGTAAGGATCTCTGCAGGATGATGGTTACTTCAAATATTCCCTTTAAAAACTGAGCAGTACCAGCTTCAGGTCCTTCTTTGAGAAGTATATCAGTCAACTTATTCCCAATGAATCAACTTTGAGAAAATTTTATATCTCGAGTCTCTATGAAGATGTTTTAAAGAAGATAAGATCTGAAGTTCTCAACCACAAGATATGGGCTTCATTGGACGAAACAACTGGCGTAAATGGGCTAACGTAATTATTGGCATTCTGAAAGATGACAAGCCCAGTAATGTGTTTCTCCTGATGTGTGCGGTTTTAGAGATAGTAAATCATTCCTACATTGCAGTACTGTTTGATGATGCCATGAAGTTACTGTGGTCAGGTGGGGTAAAAAGAAACAATATACTACTTCTTGTAACTGATGCTGCCCTGTACATGAAGAAGGCAGCCAAAGGACTAAATCTACTTTATCCGAAAATGGTCCACGTAACGTGCCTTGCCCATGCTTTGCATAGAGTGGCTGAAGAGGTTCAGATCAACTACCCTGGAGTATGTAAGTTAATTGCAAATGGCAAGAAAATATTCCTGAAGGCTCCCCTTCGAGTTCAAAAGTTGAAAGAAACTGCTCTTACTCTGCCTCTTCCATCTCAGCCTGTTCTTACTCGTTGGGGAACTTGGCTCGTTGCTGTTCAATATTACTGTAGCAATTCTGATTCCTTAAGGCACTTGTTCAGAAATTTGATCCTTGTGATTTGTCATCTGTCAGGATTGTGCAAAATTTGTTCACTTCTGCCAGCTTCATTGGAAATTTGGCATTCATATCATCGAATCATTCGATGATATACCAAGAGCAATCACTCGTCTTGAAACTGTGGGCTTCCACTAAGCAACACGTTGGATATTGTGAAGAACATTAGGAATGTCTATCTACTTGGATTTTGATTGTGCATAATGTAAGTTGCTATAGTTTTGAACATAACATTAAAACTAAAGTTAATGAATTGTTTTTCTCCTATAGCTATTAAAAGATTATTATTAAGATACAATTCCCCCTCCAAACTAAATATGAACTTTTTTGATTTTCTTGTGTATACTTCAGTAAGTAAAGAACATTTCCGAATATAGACATCATAATACTCTGAATTTTCAACCATCACTTGAGATTACTATACATTTGCCCACTGTCTGGCGACCTAACTAATCAAGTCTAGAGACACCCCTGTCAGTCAAAAGGAGAAGATATGGGGAATAACGATAAAGAAGTAAGTAGTTATAAATCTCAGCATAACTGCAAGTTCCATAAATCATTTGGAAGGTGTTGACAGTGCTGATCATTTCATATCTACTCAATAATTTGTCTGCAAAATCCTAAAATGATGGAGAAAGCTATCTTTTAAGGGGACTGGAAGTTTGAGTAATAAGTGCTTATCTCTGTGTTGAATGTGCAAGAAGATACGGTATTCATAAGGTGTATGAATCACATCTAATTCTGATGCCAGCTTGTTGTGAAACTGGTTCATGAATAGTAATCCAAATTCTAGAAGATGACCGTCAACAATTCATAAAGAAAAATGATGTTTGGATGGAAGGCAGTATATCATTGTTCAACATCCTTATGGAAAGCATAAGGGCTGCTTGAATGTGACCAAAAAAAAAAACCACAGGCATACATATTAACACATAAGGTGTCATAAGTAGAGATGTGAAATTATGGCATTAATTATAATTAATAATTACTTGAAGAATAGCATTTATTGGCTATACTGTGTTTTCCTATTTTATTAGGCCTGTTTGAGAGGGGTAAATGGAATTAAAATATTAGGCTTATACAGGAAGTCTGGCATTTTTAATAACTAGACCTGTAATAGTTTAATAATGTTGCCAAAATAGAAACTAACAAGAATCATGACATTGCAAAACAGTGTGATTTATATCCACAAATGCTTGGGGTTTATTTTCATATATTTGGATTAAAGGATAACACTGCATAAGTTTCAACAGTTTCTCGTCCTTCATTGCTTCCCAGTAAAACACTGAAAATAAATGAACTTCCGGGTTTAAATTTAATAACAAACTGCAATTATTGTAATTTGAAATATTAAAAATTACAAGCAGCATGTGCCTTCACCCCTTCCAGGGATGACCAGGATGTGGTTTGTAGCGGAAGAAATTAGAGACTGTTATTGCGCGTGCGCTGTTTACGGTATATTAGCTGATTTCGTGATAATGTTTCCATCTGTACTGTAGGCTATGCAAAAAAATGGAACAGTCTGAAACTTTTTCCAATTTAAATATCAGAAATTCAAACAGGTGTGTTTTGGGGTCACTGCCGCAAGTTTTGATACGGAATGCGTATGGTGTGATATATTATCAAAATAAAATACGTAGTCAATATGAATTTGAAATTTTTCCACCGTAGATGTGCTCGGAGGTAGCTCCAGTAGAGCGCAACTAACTTCACGATGCTCGGGCACTGTTTAAGGATATTTAAACTTTAAGACGCTCACGATTAGCCTTTTGACGCTCAGTATTGGTGATTTTGATCTTTTGGAATTCTGACAAACTGCTATATACTCTTGAATGTATTTTTCTGAAATATTCACTGTGTGATTTTTGTCACTGTATTTATGTAGAACTCACCAATATGAATAAAACAACTCCTCACATGATATGCCATGATGCTAGAGTGCTACACTCATTGTTAGCCACCCAGCATGGCAATTTTAGTGCCTCAAAGTAGCTATGCTATATGTACTGTATACGTCATACTGAGGTCACACTCTTGTTGCAGGATACAGTGATTCTTTCTCTTTACAATGAGGTATTGGATGCCATCGTTGCACCTCTTATCGAGACATTTTTGTAATGCTGACCGGCGTAAGTGTGGTTCCAAAGCAATGCACTTGTTTTACGTCAAAATATAACACATTCTTCGAAATTGCTTGTATTTTATGAAAATATAGTTATGACCGTAATGTCTACTTATATCATTAAAGGGGTGCAATTGCTACAAGTCATCAAGAAAGAAAAAAAAAAAAATAATAATAATAATAATATGCAAACATCACACTTTACATTTTTATCATGACTGATATTTTCAGCCTCTAGTCATAAAGTATATACTCAAAGATTCCAAATTTCAGCAGCCCTCATTAGATACACCAGGCTCGGTGACAGCATTTATGTGCCCATTGCAGTCGGAGGCTTTTGTGGTTTCTGGATGCTGGAAGCCGATGCAATGGCATGCTACCAGTCCAATCCGCAGCAGACGGCGTTGAACCATTGAAGCAGACACGTTCATACCTGTTAAAATGCTTTAGCGTTGAGCCAACACTGTTGCAAAGATGTACGGTCCGTTATGGTCGTGTGGACAGGCCATCCCGGCCTCTCGTCATATTGTGTGGTCCACTTGCCACTGTGTACGACCCCCTTATCCATTGCTTCTATACACGCATCACTGTCGTAGCAGCATGCCATGTATGAGCCGAAATGTCACAGTATGACAAACCTGCTTCCCGGAGACCAATCATTCTGCCCTGTTCGAACTCATTCACATGCTGATATTGCACTCTTTGATGTCAACGAGGCACACTGGCACTTACATTCACATTTTCACCTTGCTGAACAACTCTTCACCGACTACAATTGGCATAACACTGAACTTGTCAGTCACACAAGACAAGGCCCTGCTGTGCCTATGTGTACCTCATGTCTCTGCAACCCCAATCACTTATCGTTGACACATAGTTTGGTTTCATTGGGGGCAATTCTTTCAAAGTATTGCAATTTGCAATTTTCACAAACGTTAGTGGATTACATAAATTAAAGTATTAAGCACTTCAAGCCTCTTCAGTTGTGAAATTACAAACATTTTGACCCAGTGTAGCAATGGGCTCATCAGTTGGATTGCCATAACTCTCCAAGAAACTCGTGGCAAAATGCGATGATATAGTATATCTATATGAGCTTTGGTTGTTGTATCACCTGTACCATTATTTAGACTATCAGTAATCTGAGATGAATCAAAAATCTTTAAACTGTATCTCCTTCCTCAGTATCAGAGTTTTCATAATCTATGAATATATCTTCCACCACAGACATTTCTTCTTCTGAATCTTCAGAAATAACATTCTGGTTCCGGTAAAGTTAGGGTACTTTTATACAATAATTTAGACGAAGATGATAATTTCCTCACACTAATGTGATTAAAGCATTACCCTTCATTCAATAATTTATGAAACTTGTAATCAAAATTGCATAAAGCACAAAGTGTAATTTACAAAAAACACGTCCAAAAATTTTTCACATTATGATCTTACCGAAAGAAGTATTTCTGATATAATTCCGATTTATATAATGCAGTGTTTGGCTCAGAAAGAGATCTTATCATGAAACTGTACTATAATTCTTACCTTTAGACTCGAGGGTAACATGCTTTTTACATGCTTCCAGTCAAGGGACAAAAACATTTGGTTCAGCATTTCTGCTCTGTCTGACAAGTAAGAAGAAATAGGGTATAACTTTTTATTCAAATCCAACATATCTTCCATTGCAAGATGGTGATCTCTCAAGTGCTGCAACAGTAAAAATAAAGAGAAGCAAAATTATTTCAAAAGAGAAGGAGATGTGACAGTACACAATATGGTGAATGTGTGAAAATATTATCCTACAAAACAAAATATTTGTTACATATGAAATAATTCTCATTGGTCAGTAACCAAAAATATAAAACAAGGCCCATCAAGCTATACCACAAAGCTTTCATCTGTAGATTAATACAAAAATGAAGACAACGATACAAGCCCATAGTTAGCCTAATTGTACTGCAAACAAAATGACTTTCAACACGGATTTGACCAAGAGTTTCTAGTGTAAAGCATCCCATGCCGGTACCGGTATCTGATCAGTGCACAGCATTCCAATGGGAATTTATTCATTGCGAACCAACAGCCATCTATTATACTGTTCACAGGTACATCAGGTATTACAATTTCAAATAGTACTAATATGAAAGGGAGCCTCCGTGGCTCAGGCGACAGCGCGCCGGCCTCTCACCGCTGGGTTCCGTTGTTCAAATCCCAGTCGCTACAAGTGAGATTTATGCTGGACAAAGTGGAGGTGTGACAGGTTTTTCCCCCAGGTACTCTGATTTGTCCGGTCATCTTTAACTCCACCAACACTCTCCAATATCATTTCGTTTCATCCACCAGTCATTAATCATCGCCCCAGAGAAGAACAACAGGCTTCGGCAGCCACCACGGTTCCTATCCTCACTGCTAGACGTGGATTCATTCATCCATTCCTGACATGGTCGAATGTCTGGAAATAGGTTGCGAATTTTCATTTTCACTGATAATAAACAGGAAAGTGCCTTTCTTTCGAAGTGTTAATTTAGTTCTTCAATAGGACACAATAAGAATTCAGTTTGAGCTCTCACTACAGATGGTGGTGTTTTTCGATTTAATCCTCTAAACTCCCCAGAGAAAATACAAATTACTCAGTGCATTGTTTAAGTAATGTTATATTGCTGAAAATATTTTTAGGATAGGGATGAAGAAAGGGTCAAAAATGTTAATTTTGTTGCAAGAAGAGCCACATTACAGCTCGGAGATCGAATTTGAAGGGGGGAAACAACATACAGGAGCTGTATACCTTTTATTTAATTTTTTACAGGTAGGGAGTCATGATTTCATCAGGACCTTCATTTGTCCCCTGTTATTTCAACACCGTGCTCGATAGCTGCAGTCGCTTAAGTGCGGCCAGTGTCCAGTATTCGGGAGATAGTAGGTTCGAACCCCACTGTCGGCAGCCCTGAAAATGGTTTTCTGTGGTTTCCCATTTTCACACCAGGCAAAAAAAATAAAAGTTATTTCAACAAACACAGAGGTTCATAATAAGCTCACCACACAAAAAATTAGTCACCCCTGGAGAAATAATCTCAAGCATCATTTAATACTGTGTGACTCTGCCTCTGGACTTGATAACTGGCCAGAAAGTGAGTCCACAAGGTTGTTCAAGTATATCAGATCCACGTTAAGCCACTCGCTGAGGATTTCATCCCACAATTCCACCAAATTACGGGGATGCTGATGTCAGCATTTTACCCGCTGTTCCAAAATGTTCCAAAGATATTCAATGGGGTTCAAGTCAGGTGATTTTGCAGCCCAATCGAGATGTAAAAGGGTGGGGGAGTGTTCATAAAACCAGTCACATAAGCGTCCAGCCTGATAAACTTTGCTGTTGTCATCTTGAAAAATTGGGGTATCAATGGCATACTCATCATGCAGATGTTGACTGAAAAGCAACACCTGATCATCCAAAATGCTTCTTTTTTTTTTTTTTTTTTGGCTAGGGGCTTAACATCGCACCGACACAGATAGGTCTTATGGCGACGATGGGATAGGAAAGGCCTAGGAGTTGGAAGGAAGCGGCCGTGGCCTTAAGGTACAGCCCCAGCATTTAATGCTTAAATAAACATGCTGGTTCAAGTTAGTGGTCAACTGAATGAGCAGGCCCAAATCATGATATGAAAAACACCCCGAAAACATCACACACCAACCTCCGACTTGAACCTGACCTTGCACACATCCAGCATGAAATGCTTCATTTGGCCTTGGTGCACTCGACGACATGGGAATACAGACAAAAACGTGATTTGTCAGACCACATTATGTTTTGCCAGTCAAGTACTGTCCACGTTCGATGATTTCTAGCCCACTGAAGACACGCACCTTTATGTGTCGTGCGAGGTGACCGACTCCAAATGTTCATTGCATGGAGTTCCCTTTGCAATGTTCTCTCACTAAGAGCTTGGGATGGACCTTCATTCACTGACTGCAGCAATTCCTTTGCAAGCTGTCCACTTCAGGACCGTATCATTGAGTTCAATAAACAAATTAATTTAAAATACCACCTAATCGATACTTTATTTCTTACCTTTTGGCAGAATTATAAAAACATTAACATATACAGGACATGTTTCGACCACTTAGTAGTCATCTTCAGCTGTCTCTAAATAGATGAAACCATTTGAATAGTAAATACATCAAAATCTTAAACTATTTTCCCATGGGAACTTAAAACTTAAGGTGCTGGAAAGTGAGGGGGGAGGGGGGGATTGGTGAGGTGGTGTGTAAAAAGGATATTTAAATTACAATTCGTGTCTAAGGTGATATTTGAAAAAACGTATTTTCTAACTGAACATATTTAAAAATCTTGAAACATCTGTAATAAGTAGAGACGGGAATTTGCCTATTTGCCTATTTTATTCCTGTGTTCAGAAACGTAGGCTATCGAGATATAAATCCGTTTTAGGGTCCTTTAAGCTAGATTTCGTTGGTTTTATTGTGCCTATAAATGCCTATTTCAGGGGTTTGTACCTATTTGGAGTATAATTGCCTATTTCATGCCTTCTGAATCTATTTTAAAGAAGCCCATTTTCTTCTAGTACATTACATTGTAACTGTTGTGCTCGACAATATTATCTTCTCATTTCTCAAGATCTGTTTACCCCACGAACAAAAATGGGAATTCTTGGAAGTCACCAGAAATAGTTCTTGGGAAATTTCTGTCAGGAGAAACAAGGAACAATTTAACCTCGAAGCCCTCAACCCCTCCAACCTTCTAAGACATATGCGAGAACCCATCAACGTCGTACCCTTATACCTCCTTCTCGATGTGAACTGTTATACGCGTACGCCTTATCTTCAGAACGTATTGTGATTTATTGTGAAGAGGTGTGTCTGTGGTGTGGCAATGCCCAAAGAAAAATCACCGGGCGAGTTGGCTGTGCTCTCAGGAGTGCGCAGTTGTGAGCTTGCATCCGGAAGATAATGGGTTCGAACCCCACTGTCGGCAGCCATGAAGATGGTTTTCCTGCGGTTTTCCATTTTTACATCAGGAAAATGCTGGGGCTGTACCTTAATTAAGGCCATGGTCGCTTCCTTCCCACTTCTAGGCCGTTCCCATCCCATCGTCCCCATAAGACCTATCTATGTCAGCGTGATGTAAAAAAAATGTAATTGCAAAGAAATATCATCGAAATCCAACTGGCTGAAGTGCTGGATTACAGGGGATCCCAATTTCACTACGGATGGAAAGGCAGTCTTCTGCCAAACTTGCTGTAAGGAGGTAACTTTGTTTGTTCCGTTTATCTTTTTTTTTTTTTTTTGTAGCATTTGTAGGCCTATTAATTTATGTATTGTGGAAAGTTGTTCTGTTGCAATACTGTATTAGTCGTGAACTTTCAATAATTTATATTGCTAAAATTTAAATAACCATTTAATTACTGAAAGAGGTGGTCTCTTGTCACAGAGTGGATGAAAATTTAAAATTTGATTCAATTCCCGTGAAAGTATAGATTTACAACTGAAATATTTTCTTTCTTTCTTAAACTGTTTACCCTCCAGGGTTTGTTTTTCCCTCGGACTCAGTGAAGGATTCCACCTCTACTGTCTCAAGGGCAGAGTCCTGGTGTGTGAGACTTTGGGTTGGGAGATACAGCTGGGGAAGAGGGCTAGTACCTTGCCCAGACAGCCTCACCTTCTATAGTCCTCTCCGTGTAAGGACGTACACTAAGGGTGCAACCTTACCCTTTCTCCCCTGTAATATTAAGGTATTGATTTATAGTGACTTTTCTTGCTGTTGGGTCTTTTTCAGTGTCGGTAACCATACAGTTTAGGGACCCTACTTGCCGATACGACGTCTTACTGTTACCGTTAATCTGGCACGTTGGCAACGTTCAGTCACTGTTCTAGCGTGAATTGTGTGTTGCCACCGCATTGCTTCTAAAGTCACTAGCGATACATTTGCGAGAATATTTAAAGCATATTTTCTTTTTCTGTGGGATTGTAAATCTATTTGGCTAATACCAGGTAAGTAGAATTGTGGCATGTTCGGATAATGCATTTAATAACATAGTTTGTGTGAAATGATGAGCACATCATTTTATTAATTACGTTCCTATTTCGTCCCATACTTATACGAACAGAATTCGATTGGGATGTCTAAGAAGGAAGAAAAATCTGCAAAAACTCCTCCGAAAAGGAAACCAAGGTTACGTCCTTTACAAGCTTCAGGTCAAGAAATGCTTGTACATTGCTACGAGCAATTGAAACAGGAAGACGACGAAGAAGGTATCAGTCGTAGTGATACGAAGCTAATGGCAAGAGTTTCATTATTAACTGGGGTAAGTGTTCGTTTTTATCTTGTTTCTATGATAAGTTTCTGGCATAATGACAATCAGTTGAAAAGGAGCAGTATTTCATTCTGAACCTAACCTAACCTAACCTGATCATGTAGGCCTAGGCCTATACCGGTACCATGTCTTGTGTCGACTTCGATACGGTTCGTAGACTTAACCTTTGTGTATTCATGTTGACTTACGGTATATGTGTATGTAATATATTTCTGTGTGTGTATTCTTACAGTGTAGTTTCGGTTTAGTCCGAAAAGTAATAGGAAATTTCAAGAAGGGAGTTGAATTTTCTACACCAGGTAAACGCCGAAAGCGTGAACATCCAGTGACCGGCATAGACAGTTTTTCTAAGGAAGCGATAGCAAGGTTTATTTATGATAAATTACATAAAGGTAAGGTGACTTCATAAGGAATCTATTGCAACATTATTTATAGAAATTGGCACGCAGGTGAGATAAGCTCCCAGAAATGTTTTGTGCATGTATTGTCATACAGCTCTTTTGAGTCCCTTGTAACTCTCTTTTTTCTTCCCACAGGAGAAGTCGTAACTGTAAGAAAGGTTTTCGACCACATGAAAGCAAATTATGACACTTATTTGTACAAGGGCTCCGAAACATCATTAAGAAGAATTTTGAAGGCCATGGGGTTTGTGTGGAGTAAAGGTGATCCCTATGCGTATGTTAGAGAAAATGAAGACATTTGTTTTAAGAGATCCTGTTTTCTGAGGGAATACATGCGTAATAAGGACAGTGAGAAACCAAAACCTGTTGTTTTCTTGGATGAGACTTGGATTTTTATGAATGGTGAATATATATGTTATATATTACATTTTATATTTAAAAAATCTTGGAATAATTTATCTTCATCAGGTGTCTTTGGTTTCAGTTGTGCATTTGTCTTTCAGGGTCACCCACATACTCCTGGAATAAACCACACAAATCTGGACATGATGTTCAAGGAGTAATTCGTCGACCTGTGTCTGAGGGAGGAAGACTGGTTATTGTTCATGCTGGAACGAAGGATGGCTTTGTACCTGGTATGTTCTTCTTCATTTTATTGTAGTGAGGTGATCTCTCTTTACATAGTTATGAGGGTATTTAGGGTTTGTAGTACGGATGCAGGGGGGGGGGCACATAAGTCTCTGATAAGACCCCAACTTAAGTACAGTTCCTGTGTATGAGACCCTCACTGGGATTACTTGGTTTGAGAATTGGAAAAGTTCAAAAGACAGAAGCACGATTTGTTGTGGGTGATTTCTGACAAAAGAGTAGCGTTACAAAAATTTTGTCGGGTTTGGGCTGGGAAGACTTGGGTGAAAGGAGACAAGTTGCTGGACTAAGTGGTATATTCTGAGCTGTCGGTGGATAGGTGGTGTGGAATGACATTGGTAGACGAATACGTTTCAGTGGTATTTTAAAAGTAGGTAAGATCACAGTACAGTGATAAAGTTGATGAAAAGTGGGGCAAATATTTGTTTTTTTTTAAGAAGGGAGTTAGGGATTGGAATAATTTACCAAGGGAGATGTTCAATAAATTTCCAAATTCTTTGCAATTATTGAAGAAAATACTAGGCCTATCCCTGAAACTACATCTTCTGTCCTAAGTGCAGATCAGTGGTGACTGATTGATTGAAATTGACTGGCACTAGGTCGGAAGTGGCATTATAACTTACCGCTCATTGAGCTCTGTACGTGGTTTTTGATTTTGACTTCTCCACTGTTATTAAAAAGACTTGCAGGTATTCACTTTAGGCCAATGATTAACCTTAGAGAGGTATTTCAATCAAAACTTACTCAGTGTATTTTCATATAATATTACTGGATATTTGTATCAGTAAATTACTTGTATTGTAGGCCTATTTATTATGTTTATTCTGCATTCGACAATCTCCACCTGAATCAGTGCTTGATACCTGACTGTTGAACACCTTCCAAGCTTCTTATTTCTTACTGCCTGATATAGGTTCAGTGTTCGCAGCAATTACATTTGTTCTAAGGTATTGAAATGGGTGTTTATACTTATATCTTTTATGCAAGTGATCGTGGACTTCTAATCCAGATATAGGCCTACTAATGGAGATACATTCATGAGAGATGTTACGATAAAGTAGTGTAAGTAGTAATTAATTGACTTCATCATCAGGTGACTTTGCTACACAGTAGTTGGTTTTACTTAAAATCAGACAGCTTTTTGTATCATTCAACAGAAATCACATTTTTTATTAATAGGCCTATACTTTTTTTAGAACAAATAACTTCATACTAAAACTTAAAATTCTTACAGGTGCTGATTTGATATTTGCTACAAACTTGAAGAGAAATCAGGATTACCATGGTGCTATGAACAGCGAGAAATTTCAGATGTGGGTGAAGACGCAATTAATCGTAGGATTAAGAAATATAGGACCCTGTGTTATTGTAATGGATAATGCACCATATCACTGTAAGCTTGTTGAGCATCAACCAACAACGAAATGGAGGAAGGATCAATTAGTGGTAATTATACTTAATTGAATATTTCCTTCTACTGAATGATGTTTAATGATGTTACAGAAATTAATTTTTATTTTTCCTTTAATTTACAGTCATGGTTAAGGCAGAATGGAGTTTCTCCACCAGAAAATGCCACAAAAGATGAGCTGCAAAGGTTGTGTAATATGAATCGAAGTCACTTAAAGAGGTACAGAAGCACGTAAACATAAGTTTAGATAATGTTGTTTACACTCGTGTATTTGACTTTCATGTATGCATAACAATATTTCTCTGTTTCTTTAAAACCAGGTACATTGTTGACGAGATGCTGCACAGTGAAGGCCATACTGTCTTACGACTTCCTCCATACCACTCATTTTTCAATGCCATCGAATTTGTATGGTCTGTGGCAAAACAGTATTATAACAAAACAGTGGCTTCAAGACCTGGTCACGGATTGGACAGAGCTACAGCTGTGTGGAAAGAATCTCTTGATCAGGTAGGCCAAGTGGAAATGTTATTTATTGGATATATGCAAGTGGAGTTTATAATATACTTGTCAGGTTGTGATACTTCAATATATCTTATAGGTGACAGCAGAGATGTGGAGAAATGAAGTAAAACACACTGAGAAGAAGATTGTCGAGTTCTACAATAATGAGGTGAGAGGTCTTCCTGAAGTGGAGGAACTAGTCATTCATCATGGAAGCAGTGAATCGGAGGAGGAAGATGAAGAAGATGAAGAAGAAGAAGAAGAAAGAAGAGAAGCCGAGGAGTTAGCTGTACCATTGTAAGAGCCATTCCATGAGATTAAGAATGTTATAACTTTGCTGGGAAATAATACATTTCTGATTGCCCCGTCCTTTCTGATATAACGAAGTTACATTTCAAAATTGTGGGAATTGTGTATCTACAAGTTACAGGGCGGTATAGATGTGCAGGTGGGGATCAGTGTCCAATCGGAGTGGAATTATCTAGAACTGCTGTGGCGCAATGTGATGAGGAGCGGGCAAGGGGGGGAGAGAGAGAGGGAGACAGCACTCTGTCACCAATACACGATGTAAACATTGTACGCCTGTTAAAATACTGACATAACTTAAATTTTATACACTATCTAATGTAGTGTTGGCTACTGAATGCATGATTCGAGGCAGTGTATCGATTCATTCAAGTGTCCGAGTGAATCGATTCACAGGAAAGGCGAGCTCATGGCACACGATTCAGCTTACTCCCAGCGGACAGTGCTGAGTGGCGCACTCACTGGACGTTGACGGGGAGCCGAGCTTCCGCTGCAGCGAGACAGTGTATCATGGCACATCGAAAGAATCGTGAACGAGCGCGGCTCAGTGAGACACATGATACACACGGCTCCTTATCGGCTCACTGGACACGCGGAGAGCCGAGCTTCCGCTGCAGCGAGGCATACAGTGAATCATGGCACATCGAAAGAATCGTGAACGAGCGCGGCTCAGTGAGACACATGATACACACGGCTCCTTATCGGCTCACTGGACACGCGGAGAGCTGAGCTTCCGCTGCAGCGAGGCATACAGTGAATCATGGCACATCGAAAGAATCGTGAACGAGCGCGGCTCAGTGAGACACATGATACACACGGCTCCTTATCGGCTCACTGGACACACGGAGAGCTGAGCTTCCGCTGCAGCGAGACATACAGTGAGCCATGCTAGACTGAAAGAATCGTATGCTATAATGGACTCTCGAGCTCAGCTCATTTGAAAATAATACCCATTTGCATTCACTGTCCTCTTCTTACAGGGAGATTTAAATAATAGATGGATTTATTTGCAGTGTTAAAAAGGTAGTCACAACATAATTCTGAAGTAGCTAGTAAGTAGGTAGGATATTAGGTTATACTATTTATTAGTTTAATGAATCTTAGTATTATAACTTAGTTGACATTTGACAGTTAAACTCGACTCTAGCCTGCCCTATGACTATGAGTCATGCTCATGAGTCATGGCCACTCAAAAGTACCTGTTTTATATTGGGAAGAACGGCTCAGTATTCTCTCAGTTCATATGTCGCATCGTTGCACAAGACTTCAATCATATGTGGACAGACGCAATAACAGTATGTTGAATCAGAAAACCAGCGGGCTACTGTACATGTCGGGTAGCCTATACAACATATGACGATTTAAAAAAATCCTCAGCTGATAGAAAAATACTTTTTTTTAAAAGACTGAGCGAGTTGTCGTGCGGTTAATATCGCGTGGCTATGCGCTTGCATTCGGGGGATGGTGGGTTTGAATCCCACCGTCGGCAGCCGTTAAGATGGTTTTTCCGTAGTTTCCCCATTTTCACACCAGGAAATGCTGGGACTGTACCTTAATTCAGGCCATGGCTGCTACCTTCCTAACCTTTCCCACCTTGTGTCGCCGGAAACCTTCGATGTATTAGAGTAACTAACATTTTTTCTAAGAAAGGAGTTCATAGTATGAAGACCAGATGGCAGCTGCGAGCACTGAATGCTGTTGCTGCTGTCTTACCAGCACATACTACACAGATGCAGTAGGAGCGGTGACCAATGAGCCGTGAATCGGATCACTGTATCGATTCAGTAACGTGAACGGAATCAAATGAATCGATTCAGTAAAATGAATCGAATGTCCCATCACTAATCTAATGGTTTTCCACAGTTCTCTGAAAGTCACAACTCACGTATACTGTATATATATAGAGAGAATTACATATAAAAATACCTGTGTCCACAATAAGTAGCCCACATATTAAATATAAATCAATTTGCTTTACGTCGCACCAACACAGATAGGTCTTATGGCGACAAAGAGGATAGAAGAGATAGGAAAGGGCTAGAAGTGGGAAGGAAGTGGCCGTGGTCTTAATTAAGGTACAGCACAAGCATGTGTCTGGTGTGAAAATGGGAAACCACCGAAAACCATTTTAACGGCTGCCGACGGTAGGATTTGAACCCACCATTCCCCGAATGCAAGCTCATAGCTACGCGACCCTAAACGCACGGCCAGCTAACTCGGTCATCTTTGAAAATGTCTTTTTCTATCAGCAGAGGCTTTTTTAAAATCGTCATATTTTGTATAGGCTACAGGAGATGTACAGTAGCCCACTGGTTTTCTGATTAAACATCATTTATTTAATCTATTGCATCAGTCTACTTACATACTCACTGTCCACGTACATCGGTAACCTCGTGATTCGATTATTGAAGTATTGTGCAATGATGCGACATACAAACTAAGAGAATACCGAGTGGTTCTTCCAAATATAAAACAGACAATTTCGAGTGGTCATGAGCATGACTCATAGTCATAGGGTAGGCTAAATAATAATGTTATTGGCTTTATGTCCCACTATCAACTTTTAGGTTTTTTTTTGAGACGTCGAGGTGCTGGAATTTAGTCCTGCAGGAGCTCTTTTATGTGTCAGTAAATCTACTGACATGAGGCTGAGCACCTTCAAATACCACCGCACTGAGCTCGGCCCTGCCAAGTTGGGTTCAGAAGGCCAGCGCCTCGACCGTTTGAGCCACTCAGCCAGGTGTGGAGGCTAGAGAGCTGAGTTTAAGTAATTGTCGAACGTCAACTAGTTATAAAGATACTGATTGATTAAACTAATACAGTAATTAGAATAACCTAATTGACTACCTACTTACAACCTAGGTACTTTGGAATTGTGTTCTATCTTTTTAACACTGCAAATAAATCCATGTATTGTTTAAAACTCCCTGTAAGAAGAGGACAGTGGATGCGAATAGGTATTATTTTCAAATGAGCTGAGCTCGAGAGTCCATTATAGCATACGATTTTTTCAGTGTACCATGACTCTGTATGTATTGCTTCAGAAGAAGTTCGGCTCCCCGCCAATGTCCAGTGTACCGATAATGAACCATGTGTGTGTTGTGTCTCACTGATCCATGACTGCGTACGATTCTTTCAGTGTGCCATGATTCACTGTGGCTCGCTGCAGCGAAAGCTCGACTCCCCGCCAGTGTCCAGTGTGCCTATAAGGAGCCGTGTGTGTCGTGTGGCTCACTGAGCCGTGATTGTGCATGATTTGTGTGCCGTGAGCTTGCCGTTCCTGTGAATCGATTCACTCGGACACTGAATGAATCGATACACTGCTTCGAATCAAGCACTCAGTAGCCTACACTAGTAGAGGTACATAGTACATTACCATTAAGATAGATAGCATTGCAAAGTAATTCGTCTTTACCATAATAACAATAATAATAATAATAATAATAATCGTATGGCCTCAGCTACCATGTGCAGACATTTCAAGTTGACGCCATCTGGCTGTCTGCTCGTCAATTTTGACGTTCCGTTATACTCTAGGCCCACTAGATGGCAGACCGAGTAAACCGAAACTCTCTTGGGCGTCTGTGGCTGAGATTTAATGAATTTTGTCGGGTAAACACCAAATGTGTCACCAGAGATCTTTTACATGCCGACATCGTACGACATGAAGTGTCGAATGGACTTTTTTCTGCCCTTCAAAAATCCGACTACCTCTGCCGGGTTTGAACCCGCTATATTGGGATTCGGAGGCCGTCACTCTACCACTGATCCACAGAGGCAGCTGTCTTTACCATGAAATACATCGTCGTCGTACATGACTGAATTACTATCAATATATCTTAGAGAAACTGTAATGTACATGAAACCGAAATTGAGTTAATTTCCACGATACATTCTTCCTATATAAAGGAGACCATGTAGCTTATCCACCTTCATTTCAGCCACATAAATATTCAGCAAAAGTTGCAAAATCACATTAAAGGACAAATACAATTTTTTAAGTAGAAATATTCTGGAACATAGATTAGTGAGGTTGGACATCATGCCCGTCATCATTCAGGAGTCGCTGTTGAACATACTGTACTTGTCAAAACTAGTAAGTTTCTATTTTACACAATAATAGTGAAATGTTGATGAAGACGATATACACCCAGCCCCCGTGCCAGAGAAATTAACCAACGGTGGTTCAAATTCCCCACCCTGTCGAGAATCAAACCCACACCCTGTGACCAAAGGCCAGCACGCTAACCATTTAGCCATGGGGCCAGACAATAATAGTGAAAAAGCATGTTCACTGCAGCTATTGTTGACAGGATATTTCTTCTCTTTAAAGAACAATGAGTACCACGAATTAATATCCTGTTTTGTTGATTCCTGTAAACTTTGTATGTACGGTTTTGGTTCGCCAGTTCCTAGCGTATCTACTGAATGAAAACTTTGTAGACCAATGGATTCAGTTTTATGTTTATTGCCTTCAGTCGTCACGACAGTTTTTTCAATGACAACAGTCGCTCAATTACAAATCCTGTCAAACCTAACCTAACCCTGCGACAATCAGTGGTTTTCGATGGATCACTACCTAACCGGTCATTATAATTTGTTTTCGGTGGATCACAACCAAACCTGTCCCTATCAGTGGTTTTCGGAAGAATACAGTGGTTTTGTCACAAGTCAATACAGACTCTTGAATCAATGTGTGAAAATGGGAAAGTGTAGAAAACCCTCTTCAGGAATGCCAATCTCTAAGTCCATAGTCTTTTCAGCGTTGTCACACAGCTGAAATTCACTTTAGAAGTAATTGTAAAAAGTCGTATATAGGCTCTACAGATACATAGTACATTACCAATTCCATCTCGATTGCTATGATACGCACACTGCATAGCGGTTTTGCTCTATAGATAAATCATATTATAGTGAAAAAAAATTTGTTTAAAAAAAAAATCTGTCTGGCATGAAGGTCCAGAAGGAAAATACTTTCATTGAATTCTTATTTATGTGCTCACCACCCTAGTAGGTTTAAATAAACCTTATAAATACGTTGTAAGACCCATTCTCGAATATGGATCTGCATGTTGGTTTAATAAATTCCCTAGAGAAAGTTCAAAGAAGAGCGATGCGTTTCGTAACTGGGAATAGAAGGAATACCATTAATTGGGAAAGTCTTGAATCTAGAAGAACTAGAGCTCGCCTGTGTGGTCTTTATAAGAGCTATACGGGAAGGGCTGCTTGGAGTTGTATTAGGAATAGGTTATAACCTCTCTCATTGTATTACTATTTGCAGCGATAGCCAGGAAGCGTTAAAAGCACTATGTGCAGTTAAAACAACATCAAAAATGGTATGGGAATGCCAAAGGATGTTAGATCAGCTGTGTGAATTTAGCTCAATTACCCTATTACGGGTCCCTGGGCACACAGGTATCAGTGGAAATGAAGAAGCTGACAAACTAGCGAAACAAGGCTCAAAAGGTCCTTTTATAGGACCAGAGCCCTTCCTGGGAGTGTCACTCCGAAGCGTGAAACTGGTAATATCCCAGTGGACAAACCAGTCTCACTTAGACATTTGGAAGAGGTTAACTATAGCAAGGCAGGCACGTGAACTTATCAAAGGGCCTAGCCAAAGTTATAAAAAGGTCCTGATATATTTGAATAGGACCAGAATGCGAATGGTAGTTGGACTGTTGACAGGCCACAATACCTTACAGAGACACCTACACATCATGAAAATCAGTCAGGATCCGATGTGTAGAAGATGCGGTAGGGAGGAGGAGACGTCCGCGCATGTGTTATGTCAGTGTGAGGCTCTTGCAAGCACTAGACATCGATACCTTGGCTCACATTTCGTGAGCCTGGAAGACATCAGGAATGCCAACATCCGGGCACTGGTATCCTTTATAGGAGCACTAGGTCTGGACTAGGCAAACCCGTTTAAGGGACACAAAGGGTCTTCACAGACCTACGTGTGGAGCCCTGCGAAGGCAGGGTTCACCCATTCTTTATCTATCTATCTAACCTCCCTCATACTTATCGAGAAATTATCATAAGCATAAAATTAGGGCCAGAAACCAGCATACGGATGTGGGCAAGTTTTCCTTCGTCAACAGGACCATAAGGGATTGGAATAAATTACCTGCGGCAGTCTTTGATAGATTCCCTTCTGGTATCAAGTCATTTAAGACCATTTGTGTAAAATGAAAAGTAAAAGTTGTAAATTACGGGCACTGAATTTGTGATTTTCTGCTTGGTTTCGATTGTGAAACTGGGAGGCTTTTTCTTGTGGTTTTCTCTTTCCAGGGAAGTGCTTGCTGTACTCATGTTTTTGTAATTGTTGTTGTTCTTGGTTAATTAACAATGTTTTTAACTTTATTTTATCATCACTTGTAACGTTAAGCTAGTAGTAAGCTCAATATATAGTTTTGTAAGCCATAGTAGCAAGTATTGGAAATAATTAAATTGTGTATGAAACTGTACATGATGCTGGATTTAGAATGACTAGTAGTATTTCTTGTAATATTTTTTTCCATGGAATTCCTTTTTGTACTTGAGTTGTTGTAGTTGTTGGGTAGTATGATTTAACTTTATTATCACTTGTAGTGTTAAGCTAGTAGTAAGTTCAATCTATAGTATTGTAATTTGTAGTGTTAAGTACTGGAAATACTTAAGTTTTGTGTGAATATGTATATAATGACACTGGATTTAGAAAGTTTAATTAGTAGTATTTCTTGCTTGTTGTAATGTTGTTGTTGTTGTTGTAGGGTAATTACGGTTTAACTTCACTTTATTATCACTTATAATGTTAAGCTAGTAGTAAGGTCAACCTATAATATTGTAAGCCAAATTGTTAAGCACTGTAAATACTTAAGTTGTGTGTGAATTTGTATATGAAGTTGCTCGATTTAGAATATTAAACTAGCAGTAATTCTTGTTATATTTTCCTTCCATATATCTGCTTCTTGTACTCTTGTTGTTTGTTTGTTTGTTTGTTTGTTTGTTGTAGTTGGGTAATTACGTTAACTTTATTATCACATTACTGTAAGTGACCGTTGCCACCGGGGTATTTCCCATTTGCAATTTATTAATAATAATAATAATAATAATAATAATAATGAGTGACAGAGGTTTAACGTAATTTGGAAGGAATGTTTTGCGTATGATAAATGAGTACCAGTTAACTATTGGGGGCAAAGGCGGTCATGCGTTGAGCTAACCACTCCAGCCCACCCCACCAAGTGCCAACGTCATGGATAGTGGAAGCCTTCACCTTCCCCCTTTCCAATGGCTTTCATGGTTTGTACGGAGATGACTTTGCTTTTTGCTTTTTAAATATTAGTATTCATGTTTATTATGTTTGTTTATTCATACCCCTGCTTTGTAATTCAGTGACCATGGAATGGCTCTAAATGTTGTAAATTATATTTATATTTACTTGTATTTATTTCCTTTTTCCTTATTGCACACGTTTGTTGTTGTTATTGTTATTACTACTACATATCGCTTAACATGTAAATAAACTAATATTTAATGCAGTAAATAATGCTTATCTCTTCGGATTCATTTCTTCGTTGCATATTCGTTTTGCTATGACAACATGACTTCTTTATGATATAAATAAATATAAAATAAAAGTATTTCTTCCCAAACATATTTGTTATACGTGCACCAATCAGAGAACCAACTAGGGAAGTACCTCTTACTAAGGTGCATAATGTTTTTGCATACATGTATAATTGAAGAATTGAAGATCCATATACAGGTAAGTGGGTCGCCCATGTGGTAGGCCTATTACGCGTCATAGGAAACTGAGTGAACTGGCTGTGCAGTTTGATCACATTGCTGTTAGCTTGGTTTCAGGAGATGGTGATGTATTCGAACCCCACAGTTGGCAGGTCTGAAGTTTTTTTTTGCCAGTCATTTTCATTTCAGGCTAGTGCTGTGTCTGTACGCTTATTTACATCTTAAATCCTAGCCCTCTTTCCTATCCAATTCTTGCATCACAACCTGTCTTCATGTGATTTAAGCCAATATATATGTAAAAATCTGGTAATGTTGTTTGACTCATAGTGCTCCTGTACATTGGTTTCCGTAATGTTGAAAGCTTGAGATACACCAACTTGTAAGCTGAAAATATGTTTAAAATGCCAAATGCCGAAAACCGTAAAAGTTCTTAGTGGGATGTAAAGCTGTTAGCATTATTATTAAAAGGAAGGACATATGTCTTATGTGGTAAGTCCTTGAACTTGCAGAAATCGCAATGAATTATTCAATCTATATTCCCTCCCCCCTTTCTTTAAGAATGCAGTTATAGTAATGCATACATCAGAATCAGAATAAAGGCAGGAAATGTTTAACATTATTTTAAGCGAGTGAAGGAGAGAATGTATGACTAGCTCAGGTTGGCGGATTCGAGTTCGGCGGTATTTGAAAGTGCTCAAATACTCCAGCCTCATGTCTAGATCTACTGGTACATAAAGAACTCTTGCGGGACGAAATACTGGCACCTCGGTGTATGTGAAAACGATAGAAGTAGATAGTAGAACTAATATTCAATTCTGCAGTGAGCTTGAAGCTGACCTAATTTCCGTTCACGTAGCTTGGCACATTAGTATTCCTATATGTTTCCTGATAACCGTGAAGATATAACCAGCCTGCAGGCTGAAAATATGCCCAATCTCTCTCCTTAGGCTACGGGTTACCGGTATTGAAGAGAGAAGGAAATGTTCGCGCAAAAGAAAGGGAAGTCATTGGACTTTCGAAAATCACACTGCAAAGACTTATTAAACAAATTGCATCGTTTAACACGCCCCTATTTTCAAGAATATGGTTATAGTACGCCTACTGCATATCAAAATAAAGACAGATATATGTAACATTAATTTGAGTGAGAAAGGGTGTTTATTTCCTAAATTTCTCATTGAGCGTGGAAACCGACTTAATTATGAATATCTTGATTTATTTCATCTTAACTTTTATCATTTACTAGGGTAGGGAAACATTTATTATCGGTGTTTACATTGAGGTTAGTTTGTTTCGTTATGTCTGGTGATTTTAATATGTAACCAGGCAGGTTGGCAGCAGTGATCAGCCATTACAAAAAAGAGAAAAGAAGAGCATCGGGCGGCGATATTTACTTTGTGGGGTATTTCGTTACGTGGCGATTACTATATGCAGAACAGGGGCCTTGTGAAGGCATGGGAAGATTGGAAGGGACAGGCAAAGGAGAGGGAAGGAGGTGGCCGCGTCTTTAAGTTAGGTACCATCCCGGCATTTTTCTGGAGGAGAAGTGGGAAACCACAGAAAAGCACTCTGAGGATGGCTGAGGTGGGAATCGAACCCACCTCTACTCAGTTGACCTCCAAAGGCTGAATGGACCCCGTTCCAGCCCTCGTGCCACTTTTCAAATTTGTGGCAGAGCAAGGAATCGAAACCAGGCCTCTGTGGGTGGCGGCTAATCACGCTAACTACTACACCACAGAAGCGGACTACAACTGAAATGTAATTTTTAAAAATCGTGAGTTACTTTCACCAGTGCTATGTGTAGGCTCTAGTGAACTCTATTACGCTTCCGCTAAGCCTTCGCGAAACATAGGTTGAAGATCCAATGTGGTGCAGCTAGGACGATGTCACAGAGGCTAGACATACAGAATGGCACAGCTTGGACGATGTTACAGCATGTTTTACAAGGCTGCAAAGACTATCTTTACAAGACCAGGCCAGTGAAATGACCGTTGGTTTAGATTGTGAGGTCCGGTTAGTAACCGTTGTATTGAGCGGGGGGGGGGCAAGCAAAGAGAGTCTGGGGTGCATAAGCTCTACCATCCCATCTAGAGTCTTGCTAAATTGTGACAAAGTAAGTTTATGGGCGCATGTCACGACAATTTCAAATCACGTGGTTTTCTAATTCTCAACGAGGCACAGTGGGTAATTTCTAACATCCAGCCGGCCAAAAATAATATTTTCAACCCTTGTCTTTGGTGCGCATTCTCTGTGAGTCATGTTTATAAGACTCTTGGGTACAGTAATTAAGTATTGAAAAGTCGCGCTGTCTGATTATCTAATCTCACCGAAGGCCTAAAGTGGCTCTCCTCCGTTTGAGCATCATCATATTCTGGTGAGGCGAGCGCGCAGTTATTATTATGTGAGGGCTCGATAAAGACATCAGAACTAAATATTTCTTTACCTTGCAATGTCCTTATATTATACGAAGGTATCTATTTTTATATAGTATGTAGCATTTTCTGAAAATTACTATATTGTTGTCCAGAATATGCACTTAAAATTCAGGTACACGGTGTCCAAGCGCTATCAAATTATACAAATAATTTGAGCCGACTTTCAAAATGGATTGCCTTTGATTTCTGCAATGAAAGTATTTTGGATAAGTTATCTATACTTCTATGAATAGAACACTGACTTTTTGCTGCGACCAGGCGCGACCATGAGAGTAATTAATTTTTTTTCAGAAGCCATGTACTCTGTAACCCGGAGGTCAGTTTTCGAACTGTTGAGGAACAGCAGGGAATATAAGTGGAACGATGATATTGCGAATGTTGTAATTGAACATTAGGCTTTGAGGATTGTTCTGAGGATATATCCAAGTCAATAAGGAAATCTGCCAGTATGTTGTGTGCTAAAATTCGATCATGCTGGACAAAATATAGTAGAAAAAGGGACAAATCGCTGAAGTACAATAAAAGTTGGTTCGAGCAGAGAATGAGCCTTGCCGAAGGACGTGCATTACAACAATGTCAGGATGAGCCTGCCAGTACTATAGCTCATTCCATATTAAGAAAACAGTATTGCTCTTATGACAACAGGGTTGCCATATCGAATGGCTTCACTCAACGCCATCACGGGAAAACGGCGGCACATACATTTGTGAAATTCAGTATGTAAGTTTAAGACAAAAGGCTGAAGAAACTAAGCTACAAATTACTTTTATGAACTAAAGGGGGTGTGGGGTTTACAGGGGCTACTTTTGGTCTGTACAGAATCAGAGGTAAACTACGGCACATAAGAAACCTCAGCACTGAAATATACAGCAAATACGAGAGAAAATAGACAAATAATTGTATGGGCTCAAGGGGCTGGGGATGTATTTAATTGCATTTAATAAATTTATACAGACAATAAAAGCTAGAAAACAGACGCAATAAATAAATACTGCAGATGACTACAAAAGATCAAAGTATTAATGTTAAAGAAATAAATCACACACGTAGGCTTATCGCATAACTCTCACTCAACACAATATTCACGCACTGATTTAAAGCCTAAAATACACACGCAATAAATAAATAAATTCTGTAGATGACTTCAATGCAGAAGTTCAGGGAGGAAACTTGTATATTGGTTGATATCCGAAGCAAAGTGCTGGCAATACCAATTATGGAAACCGCTAGAAGATTCTTCAGAGAGGCTTCCACTTCTGCGGATATTACTGGAGTAGATGTAAATTTAATAAACCATCTACGTGCCATCGTAGAAACTCTTTCCTTTGGGTATGCCATTGATAAAGTGACATTTGAAATATACGCAAAGGAAACTATACAATTGTACTTACAAAAATGCAAATCGTACTACATGCCTGTAACTTTGCACAAACTCTTGGTTCATAGAGAGGAGGTAATTGGGCACCGTGTTATACCTATCGGACAACCCTCTGAGGAAGCCCAGGAGACCAGGAATAAAGATAATAGGTAACTTTCCAGAAAGACACAAACACTGACCTTTTCCATAGGATGTTCATATCATCGGACCCTTATATTACCAGCTTAGGGAAATCGAGGGGGAAATTGATTCCGCTTTCACGAGAAATGCTCAACTTACTGTCTGAGCCTCCTGTATCTGGTTATGCCCAAGGAGATGACAGTGACGATAGCGATTCTGATGTAACTGCATCTAATGAATAAATTGTTTAGCAAGTACATGTATTCCTGCATCTGTTTTTAACATTCTAAACAGCATGTCCCACTATTAACATCTACAGTAGAAATCCGCTATAGCGAGTACTGCATATAACGAGAACTCCGTTATAGCGACGACTTCTTTCTGTCCCTTCAAAGTTCCTATATTAAACTGTGTATCGTCCTTCGGTTACAGCGAGAACCCTATCACTGGCGCATCCGTTATTACGAGCGATTAAGCGCGCGCGATTTTTTCCGTTACCGATATTTATTCACCCCAGCGATGATATTGCATGCGATCGATTACCTTCGGCATCGTCTCCTCGCTATGTGCACTAGCGATTTCTCTCGTCGACATTCGAAGGCGATGTCGGAGTCGATTAGTAATATCCGTCGACAGCTGATCCGTAAAGAAAATTCGAAATGAAAGAACATATTTTCGTAATAAATGCGTAAATAACGTGTCCGATAACGGTTGTTAACTCGTTAAAAATGAAGGCTGACTAAACGACCGTTTAATTTTGAGGCTAAATACTGCAATTAAGAAAGAATGGGATACACCTCGAGATATGGCAGAGTGCTTAATTGATTTCATAGGTTAGTTTGTATTTTGTCGCGTCTGGTTAAATTACGGAAAGGCTATTATGAAAATGTATAACGAGAAAGGTATAATTTCCCTACCGGCGCTTGAAGTGTGTTTTCATCATACGTATAGTACGGTAAAGTGAGGATACGTGACGCTGTTTGAATAAGAAAACTTAAACGTTTGCAAGAAAATGCGATCGATCATCTTTGGTACGGTATAGTTTTCTCACTTTGTGCATTTGCGAGCTCTCTCGTTGACAAAGGCGATGTGGGAGTTCATTAGTAATACCCATCGACTGCTGTTCTCTAAAAAAAAAGAAAATCGAAATGAAAGAGGATAACACGTTTCCGTAATAAATGCGTAAATGACGTGGCCGATAGCAGTTGTTAACTCGTAAAATTAAAGACTGAATAAACGATAACTTAATTTTAATGTTATATACGGAAATTACGTAAGAATGTCATACCGGTACACCTCAAGATATGGCAGAGTACATCACTGATTTCAGTGGATATTTCATATCTTCTCGCGTCTAGTTACGGCTATTTACATGTACATTTTTCGCGAGGAGGTTATTTCTCTACATGCGTTTCAAATATGTTTTCATGATAGGCTACATATACGGTTAGGTTAGGTGACGCTGTTTGAAGAAGAAAGCTGAGGTGTTTGCCACAGAAATCTCTGGAGTGATACCGTATTTCTCCGAATCCAAGACATTTTTCCCCCTCAGAATCTAATGCGAAAACTCGAGGGTTGTTGCATTTGCGGCCTAACAGTAAGTTAATGGATACCACTGGCAACTACCGCGGTAACCACGCTGCTGCTTTTCACACGCGCACAGAACTCATTGACAATAAACGACCGCCTCTTTACTACACATCGCTAGCCGCGACAACCGGTTGTGCAGTGCCTGTGTGTTTCTCAAATCTGCAGAATGGCATCAAAACATGCGACCCTTCGAATTCTTAGAAAAACCATGTCTACTCAGTGGCAGAGTCATAACGCGTCTATTGTACTTGACGCTTAGTAAAATTAAGGTTTATAGAGGGCAGGAATATTTTCGTGATGGATAGTCGTATTGTAAAGATACGTGGAAAAGGTATTGCCGGCAAATTTTCAGCGGGTTCTAGTCGATATTATGATGCCAATTTTAAGTTAATGTTTATTAAACACTCGGAAATGTAGAAAAATTGTGCAGCCGCAAGAAAATATGGCATAGGCCTAACTAAAGCCAATATTTGGAGTTAGCGTGAAGACAAGAGAGCTAAAAAAATGCGTACTGTACAAAAATGCATTCAGTGGTCCGCAACAAGGACGCTTTAATGAAAGTCGATGATGAAATTGTGAGGTATGTGCACGAAAAACGCAAGGGCGGTTGGCCATACCGTGGCGCAATAAACTCGTTCGTTGACTTTCAACGTTCGCGAGTAGGCCTATACATCGCTAGCCGTTGAATGTGGCCGCACCCGACAAGCGAGACGTGCGTGTAGCGGTAGCCGGTTATATCTGACGCTGTGTAAAAGTAACAGTTTTATAGACAGCAAGAATAATTTCCCGATGGATCGTTGTATTGTAGAGACGCATAGAATAGGTATTGCCGGAAAATTTTCAACGAGTTCTCTTCGATATTATGATACCAATGTTAAGTTAATGGTCCTTTAACCCGCGGAAATAAAGAATAATTGTGCAGCCGCAAAAAAAAAAAAAAAAAAAAAAAACCCGGCGTGACGCAAGTCAATGTTCGACGTCTAAAAATAGTCTAAAATGCGTAATCCTGTATGATTTTACAAACTTCTTTTTGAGCCTGATTAAAATTTTTTGAAGGAAGAAGTGGGGTTCATCTGGGATTCGGAGAAATACGGAACTATATTTTTTTCAGAATGAAATTAAACATACACTTTCACGTAGTATCGGATTACGAAAAATAAACAAGTAAGCCGTAGTGTGGATATCATCTGTGGAAACGCAAGGTTTGAACAACCGGATTGCCATTTCATACCGATTTTAAAGTGCATGAAGGGTTTTCCGACTTTTATTAAAAAATCAGATATAACGACAATCCGTTATAGCGAGTAAATTTTTCGTTGTTGTGAATTCTCGCTATAACGGACTTCTACTGTATTTAATTTCTCAAAGCTATAACGAAAAATGGTTAAAATTACAAAGATTACTAATTATATTCCTGACGTAGTAAGTTGTTCTTTGTACTTGACTACACACTCAATTATCTCCAGTAATAGCAGTTACATACTAAGTTTTATGTAAATCGGTCCATTAGTTTCCAAGATACGATTTTTGGCCGGCTAGATTCCTGAAATTGCGCACTGTGCGAGGGTGGCAGCCTTGGGAACACACATGATGCAGGATCTATTGCAGGTAACAGAAAATAGTCTTCATGACAGCTAACCCGGCTGACTAAAGCCGGTGATTAGCAACATATAAAATGTTGACAAATCTGAGATTTATAGTGCCTCCGTCTTAATTCTTCTACTTAGGTATATAAGTAAGAATACTGCTAGGGGCAGCTTGGCGAGTCTCTGACAAGCATATAGGAAGGATCTCTCCTCTACGCTACTCAGGTATCGTTTCACGTCATTTTTATTATTTTTTCACCCAGTGAACTCTACAGGAAACTACCAGATTATAACTGAACATTTTTGAGGACATATTTCCATGTAAATTACGAATTCTCTTGTTCCTACTTTAGAGTTTTGTACTTCTAGAAACATCACTTCTAATGGTCTTTCTCTTTCTTTTATGAAAAAATGCATGTTTATATTGTCCGATTCGTTGGCTGAGTGGTCAGCGTACTGGCCTTCGGTGCGCAGGGCCCCAGGTTCGATTCCCGGCTGGGTCGGGGATTTTAACCTTAATTGTGTAATACCAATTACTTTGGGGCTCTGTGTGTGTGTGTGTGTGTGTGTGTGTGTGTGTGTGTGTGTGTGTGTGTGTGTGTGTGTGGCGTTTTCAGCATCAGAAATCATCCTAGGTACGGCCCTCATTTTCACAGATATGCAGGTCACCTAACAGGCCGTCTACGAGAAAAAGACCCACACCAGGCCTCTCCAGAGGCCATACACCATTATTAAGTTTATACTATGCATTACTGCCAATTAGCCCAGCTGTACAAATATAAGAACATCGTAATTTAAGTCGATTTTATTATTTTTCAGATCAAATGTGAGAAGATACCATATACATCAACATAGAAATACTGCGATGCATTTGACATGAGTACAGAAAGCGTTGTCATCGCAGCTTTCCTACCAGTCCACTGTGAACAGCGACCAACAACAATTTTCTATAGACCTGTGCACTGCAATGGTGGGAGCTAATATCCCCCTGAATAAACTGGAGCGTCTTCAAACTTCAACAAGCTGCCGGGAGCAATTACCGAGTTGGAGACGAGTGGCTTTCCCCCCGTGGAGTCATTTAGGGTTGTGGAAGAAGTCAGGAGAAGTTTCGACCGAACCTCTGGGAAGATAGCCGCTGTCAGCATAAAGTTCCATAAGAGTCCTGTAGCAGAATCCATAACAGAAAACAACGGTAAAAGTAGCCAGGGTGCTATGAGGCGAGGTAGATGAAGCGACTGAACTAAAACCAGTTGAAGTGGAGTCATTGAAGTTTTGTCCAATCACTTCCTGTGCTGTTGGGAGATTTCTCTCAGTACAAAACATTCTGCCCGACAGGAGAACAAGATTGTTACTGGAAAACATTGAAAAGTTGCTTGTTGTAAATTCCTTTTATAGTAATTGAGCGTGTTGTTAAATTATAATTTTTTCCTGCCTATTTTACACGTTAGTGCCTATTTACATGCCTATTTTGGCCAATTTAAGAGCCTATATGCCTGCCTATTTTAACTGTTTTTAGTGCCTATAATTCTCGTCTCTAGTAATAAGGCACTTTGTAAAAACACTAGGTGGCTTGATCTTGTTTATGTTAAAAAGTCAATGTGTATATCAGTCTTCAGGTTTTGTTGATTGTCTGTTGTGTTGAGTATCTTCCTTGAAAGTTACTTTTTAAATTTAGTAACAGGTTGTGACGAACTGTTTAATTTACAATAGTTCTATGGTGACTTCTCTATTATATTGCATAAAATGGGGGTCTTCAGATTTGGGTAGCTTGCCTCACGAATTGCAACCAGCAGAAAGATCGTAAAATGTTAGAATGTATCATTAAACGAAATTGTTTAAATTCAGTTAGACCTCAGGAAGAAGGTAGTAATAAAGAAGGTGTATCGTCTTAACTCACCTTTTCTGGAATGGTGTCTATTCTCTGCTGCCTTGGAACTGTGTCTGTATACACGACGTAGTGTTATAGCGATGTGTCACAGCTTGCTTGTTCATACGATTCACCGGAGAGAGAAGTAAGGTTGTGTCGTCATCCAATACGTCTTTCGAAGGGGGAGGGAGTACTAGCTGTGCTTCCGTGATGTCATATTTGATTATTTTACTTGTTCGTCTTGTTCGTTTTCTGTTTACCCATTCCAAGTATTTACTTATATGCTCATGTAGGAGGTTTTTCTGGTCATTCATTTCATTTAAATTCCGTTCTTTTTTCTCTAGTCTATCAAGAATAATGTGGATATTTTCTAGATTATTCATAAGACTTCCTTTATTAATCCTACTGATAATTTTGAGATCTTGTCTAATGTTGGTAAATTTGTGGCTTGCCTCTTTGATATGAGCTCCCATAGCAGAGAAACTCTTGTACTTCTCTGCATTAACATGCTCCTGATATCTAATTATAAAGCTTCTTCCTGATTGCCCCATGTATAATTTTTTTAACATTTATTGCATGTCAGCCTATAAAAGGATTCCTGAAATTCGTCATCCTCAAGTTTATTGACTTTGTTCTGATTAAAGAATTTATGTTTTGTGTTGTTAGTTGAGAATGCTACTTCGGTGTTGTGTTTCTTAAACAAATTTGTATTTTCATAAATCCTCGGGTAATTAAAGGTGAATTTGATGTAACTTTTTTTTTCTCCGAATGCTGTTTTAATTTTATTTATTGTTGATATTTGCACTTAGTAATGATTTTATTGATGAATTTCAAACTGTAACCATTAAATACGGCTTGCTAGTTCCTTCTTCCTGTCTGTTTCTGTTAATGGAATTTCGTCGACAAAACTATAAGCGGATTTCTTTTGTGAAATGGGGTGTAAGGAGTCACTTTTTATTGTGGTCGGTGTAAAAGTGGGTTTTCTATGTATTCTAAACTGGAACTGGTTGTTTTTCTGAATTGTTCGAATATCTAAAAAACTGAGCATGCCTTCTTCTTCTTCTACTATAAATATAATGTTTGGGTCTATGTTATTTAAGGTATTTAGAATGCTGTGACTGTCATTAAGTTCTTTATTTATTATGGCATAGGTATTATCAACATAGTGTAGCCAGAGATCCAGTCCTTTGATATGGCCTACTGTCTGAGTGTGTCCTAAGTAATCAAGTTATATATTTGCTAAAATCCCGGAAGCCGGAGCTTGCATAGGCATTCAGTCTTGCTGGTATATTCTATTATTGAAAGAAAAGAAATTATGGTTCAATACGAATTCCAGGATAGTCATGAGGTTTTCTATTTCCGGTTCACTAATGCGTTTGTGTTCTAATAGATTCATTTTTATAATTTTGATGGTGTCTTTTATGGAAATATTAGTATACATATCTATAATATCAAAGGAACTTGTTACATGAGAAGAAGTTAATTTAAAGTCTTTAACAGCCTTGTAAAACTCCTTGGAATTCTTTTATCGAGGTTTTGGTACAAAAACCGTAATTTTGAGTCAAAAATTAATGAATTGAGAGGTTTTGTATGTGGGACGTTTCTGAAAGTTAATAACTGGTCTAATAGTCTGTCTTTTTATTTTTATGTAGTTTAGGCATAGCCCTTGCTTTAGGAAGTCCTGGGTTCATATTTATGAGTTTCTGTATTTCTTGGTAGTTTAAGAGGAAGGTGCTTTGCTTCAGTATCCCCTTTAGGTTCCTTTGCATTTTAAGGGTGGGGTCTTACTCAATGACCTTAAATTTGTTATCGAAAAAATTTTCTGTTTTCGGTTTTATTTATTATTACTGTTCCACCTTTATCGGCTTTCGTTACAACTACATTACTTTGTCTAATTTTACGTTGAAGTTCTCTATCTTTGTATTCTCGGTATTTGATTCTAATCGTTTAATTACGGAGGAAAATTTTTCTTAACTTCGTACCTTAGATCACTTTGAATATTGTTTGCAAGGGCCTGTATGGCCGTTTCCGTTTCAGCTAAAGCTACAGATTTTCTTTATTTTTACAGGAGATTCCAAATATCAATTTTCATGCCTGTAGTATCTTCAGTTCTTTTTTTCCTATTTGTTTTACGTCGCACCGACACAGATAGTTCTTATGACGATGGAACAGGAAAGGTCTAGGAATAGGAAGGAAGCGGCCGTGACTTTAATTAAGGTACAGTGAAAATGGGAAACCACGGAAAACCATCTTCAGGGCTGCCGACAGTGCGATTCGAACACACTCTCTCCGGGATGCAAGCTCACAGCTGCGCGCCCCTAACCGCACGGCCAACTCGCCCAGATACCTTCAGTTTTGGAGATACCAGTATCCTAATAAAAGTAATTAACCCACTTTTTTATTCATTTTTACCCCCCATCCCCAAGTGTTTTTCCAAAAACAAGAAATATGTGTTACTTTATTTTTAAAGAGATTAAAAAATACCATTTTCCACGTCTGTACTATGTTAAATTAATAAAGATTTGGTTGTCCGTATTGAACCAAGATTACAACTTTTTATTATAATTTTGGGTCCACCTTATTCAATACATAAAAATTGTTGCATAGATGTAATTACAACATATATTTTTCAATCAGTACTAGTTTTGACGCCATAAACTGATAAAAACATATGTAAACTGGTTTGCTCACTTATGATATAAAGTGGATTTAAAAAGAACAAATTATAAAGTAGAATAGTCTTGAAACACTATGTGCTTAATTTATTGTACTTCTTAAAACTTCTCGTAGTATCGTGGTAGAAATAATTCAATAAAAACTATGGTGTCCCTTTAATGGAGCAATCCTAATGAGGTGGAAACGAGCAACAAAGTCCTCTCAGATGTTATCAAGAACAACGCTCCCAGCTCAGTGCAGACCTGTAATAACAAGAATGTTAAAAAATATCACTTCACCGATGAGGCAAGATATGAAATTATGTCTTATTAATTAATAATTAATGTTATTTGCTTTACGTCCCACTAACTACTTTTTAAGGTCTTCGGAGACGCCGAGGTGCCGGAATTTAGTCCCGCAGGAGTTCTTTTACGTGCCAGTAAATCTACCGACACGGGGCTGTCGTATTTGAGCACCTTCAAATACCACCGGACTGAGCCAGGATCGAACCTGCCAAGTTGGGGTTAGAAGGCCAGCGCCTTAACCGTCTGAGCCACTCAGCCCGGCAATTATGTCTTATAACATAGTTGTTTTTACATGACTCTCCTCAAAAGGTCACTGTCCATGCAAAGCGCAATGAAGCACAGCAAGCAGTGTTGTGACAAAAATCAAGTGTCCAAGGTGGGTTGAGATTGAAGAGGGGAAGTAGGAGCGAGTGGGACGAGCAACTGAGGAATGGCAATTTGTTGGAGCTCTCGAGGGCGTGGTCGTAAGAAGCAACTAGCAAAGCTATCACGCATACTACGAAACACCGAACTATTGACCGGGACCTGTAAGTTTTTAAAAACAGCAATAAGGAAATCAAATAGAATATGTGATTTTTCAGAAATCTCATTTAAATTAAGGTTTGGATTAAAATACTGTTCCAGGTGTATATAGCAACACTCCATAACATCCTGCAAACTTCCTTTTCCTACGGTCTCCAAGACCTCAATGACACGTTCTATAGCTGTGAAATTATGCTTTAGGGGTATTGTTCAAATAAGATACATACGAGTCAGCCAGAGAAAGAGAAAATGAAGTACAGAGAAAAGGAAAGATGAAAACGTATCAAGATAATGCTATGGAATATAGAAGGTTTAAAAAATGCAACAAGTACAGCACCAACACGCTGCATGGAAGGATTTGACATAATACTAATGGAAACTTTCCTCATGGATCAATGGCAACATGTGGAATACTATGGCATCCACCTGCATGCAGATGCAAGGAGAAAGAGGAAGACTGAAAGGAGGAATAATCATTCTCCTAAAGCCATGGTTCACCCCAATAATCTCGACAACCAAGCAAGATCACACTATGCTAATCGAGACAAAATATAGTACGACTATTTTGGCTTACTTTCATCTGAATACAACTGCTATGGATATAATAGATGAGTTAGGCCAACTAATCACAGAAAGTAAAGAAGACAAACCTCTAATCATCGCAGGAGACCTAAATTGCAGGCTAGATAAAGAAAATTATAAAACTAAATTAGTCGTGGAATAGTAGCATGAAGAAGGCCTCTGCCTATTAAACAATAGCAATGTACCAACATTTATCTGCCATTATGGCAAAAGCACAATAGATATTACAATGATAAGAGGCCCAATAAAGGGGGAAATAACCCCTCTATGAACAGCAAATCACACGCCATTATGAAAACATATACCAATGGAAATTAAGCTTCAAGGAGAATGGAAAGAAATAAAAATCGAAGTAAAACAACAACTCTCAAGAAAAATAGATGTCAGGAAAGCATAAGAACAATCAGAACATATAGAACAAATAGAAACGTTAATAGAAGATTCAAGATTGGAGGAAGCGATGCAAGCTATAAAAGAACTTCTAACACAAGCCGCAAGCCCTAGAAAGAAGAGAAAAGCAAAAAAAGTGTTCAACCAGGAATGTTATCTATCAAGGAAAGAGGTACTGGAAAACCTACACCAACTAACATTGAACATAGAGAACCACACACTCAAACAAGAGTACAACAAGAAGAGAAGTTGTTACAAGAAGCTACTAAGAGAGAAGAGGACATACTGGAAAGAAGGCAAGAGAATAGTAGAAGAAGCCACGAGAGATCCATATATCCCAATACGGCCAAGGAAGTAAGTGCAGACACATTATATAAACATGGACGAATGGAAAACTCACTTCGGTAGCATTCTCAACAAAGAAGGAATAAAAAACACACCAAAAACCGCACAGGAGAATGATCTGCAATTAACAACAGAACGGGCTCCACTAACTGCAAGTGAGATCCAATACATCATCGCAGGAACAAAGAACAGAAAAGCTGCAGGACCAGACGGGCTATATAATGAATATATAAAAGACACTATCCATCTACCAGTACCTATCTGGACAAAAGTATATAATAAATGCGTACAGACAGCATCAATACCAGAGAGGTTGAGACAATCAATAATCAAAATCTCAAAAACTGAAGATGTTACAGACATGAAAATTTGTATTTGGAATTTTCTTTCAAAGTAAGAAGTAAAGAAACACGTAATCTTTTGTCTTCGGAAAATCCACTTAAGGAGGGGGGGGGGGTGAATGAATTGAAAAATTAATTGAATTCTTTGTATGAGGATACTTATATCTCAGAAACTAAAGATGTGAAAGTAGGTATTTGGAATCTGTTTTAAAAATAAAGAAACACGCACTTTTGGGGATGGGGGAATCAGCCTAACGGGTAGGAAGGGGAGGGGGGTGAAAAAGGAGTTGAATTATGTTTATGAAGATACTTATATTTCAAAAAATGAAGATGTTACAGATGTGAAAATTAGTATTTGGAATCTCCTTTAAAAATAAAGAAACACGCATTTGTTTTTTTTTTTTGTTTTTTTTTTTGGAAAATTGACATAAGGGGTGTGGGGTTGAAAATAAGTAAATAAGGAGTTGAAATATGTTTATGAGGATACTTTATCTTAAAAACTGAAGCTATTACAGACATGAAATTTGGTATTTTGAATTTCCTTTCAAAATAAAGAAACACATATTTTTTGTTTTCGGAAGGTCTACTTAAGGCGGGAGAGGGGTGGAAAGAAGTGAAGAAAAGAAGTTGAATTTTTCTTATGAGAATACATTCATCTCAAACTGAAAGTGTTGCAGACATACAGACATGAAAACCGTTATTTGGAATCTCCTTTAAAAATAACGAAACACGTATTTTTTGTTTTTGGAAAATCCATTAAGGGGCTGGAAAGAATTGGAAAAGCGGGTGAATTTTTTAAATGAGTACCGGTATATTTACATTATATGTCAAAAACTGAACATGTTTTTTTTTTTTTTTTTTTTGCTATGGGCTTTACGTCGCACCGACACAGATAGGTCTTATGGCGACGATGGGATAGGAAAGGCCTAGGAGTTGGAAGGAAGCGGCCGTGGCCTTAATTAAGGTACAGCCCCAGCATTTGCCTGGTGTGAAAATGGGAAACCACGGAAAACCATCTTCAGGGCTGCCGATAGTGGGATTCAAACCTACTATTTCCCGGATGCAAGCTCACAGCCGCGCGCCTCTACACGCACGGCCAACTCGCCTGGTTCTGAACATGTTAGAGACAAGAAACTTGGTATTTGGAAAGCCCTTTAAAAATACAGGAACATGCACCTTTTTTCTTTTCGGAGAAGGCACTTAACAGGGGCGGGGTGAAAAGAAGTGAAAAAGAGTTCCACGTTTCCAATTAGTATACCATAGCACATGTGGCTGGGCTATATAAGAGTGTCTGCTTTGAGTGATATCTGTATAGTGTGTCTCTGAAACCAGCTAAATATTTATAATGCTATTGTTTTCGTGTTAATAAGTGTATCATTATTAAGACTGGCATTTTAGTGTAGTGCAAATTTTAGTATTGTGTAGTATAGTGTCATTTTTAACACCTTGTCATTTACTGAACTACAATATGGTGCAACCCGTTCAGAGCGCCACTAAACGACGTGGCCAACCAAGATCATTCACCTAGGAAAAAGGCAAGCGTAATGGGGAGGCATGGCTTGGTTATTCATGGTCAAGCTCACGATATGGTGTGTGTCTTACAAGAATATTTTGAGTCTGAAAGGGAAAACTGAGGCCTACTGAGAGACGCTAAAGTTGTAAAAAGAACAGCAGCAGAGGTAAAGATATCTCAAGCTACAGTAATTAGAATGGGGGGGGGGGGGGGGTGGAGAAAGAAAAGGAGCCTTGTGAAGAAGGTGAAGGGGAAAGAGAGGGAGTGAATGTATCTGGACCATCACATTACGGTGTTTAAATCACCCTTTAAAATGTTCATAATGTTTATTATTTTTTGTTTCTTAAAACAATAATTTTCAATTCTTCTTCTTATTCTTCGCTTCCTTCTCATTAAGGTGGACAAAACATGCAAGATTTTAGAAATTAAGAATCACGACCTGTGGTTAGAATATATAAGGTTTCTTGCTTCGGATTTCAATAAAAAGAGGTCCCATGACTAATGATCGCATGTTTGAAGGCACTCGAAACAACACGGTGAAAGACGGACTTTTACTTCTCGCAACTGGAATTTCAATTATAGCTGGCATCTTAAATTCATTTTAAGCAATCTTAAATTGTGCCGACGCCTATGACAGGGTCTGACCGATTTCTCCTCTTTATATATACAAAAATCTCTTAGATATTTCTCCCATCCTCACCCAGATTTGAACCCGGAATGTTGAGCGCAGGCTAGTCAAAGTGCCATTCTGCTACTGAAATCTACCTAAAAATAAAGTCAATCTTCTGGGGAGGGGAATGAGGAGTATGTCTTACGATATTTGAGCTGATAAAATTACTGCTGAGCCACCTTGGAATAATAGCATAAAATATTTAACCCTTTGCGGACAAATTTTTTCCTTGTGTAGTCCTGCACTAGTCGTATTTTCTTTTCTTCGAAAAAGCTGTATAGTTACAATGAAGGTATAATGAAGATACAAAGTCTGACTCACAACATTATGAATTAACTTATCACTCTAGATACACCCTATAAGCAATAAACATGTAGTTGAAAGACAGTTTGCCCCTTTCCTATTTATAATTCTTCTCCGTGTGGTACTTCTCGAAGCATTCATTTGCATTTTTTCTCTTGTATAGCAGTTAGTCTCATCAACAATTTGTTCTACCAATTCTTCCATAAAAAATAGTATTAAAAAATTCAACGGGAGTAGATGGTTTCTTACCTGTGAGAGGTGGGAAACCACTAATCAAAGTGTGTGGTTTCTTTACAAAGTTCGGATCAGCTGAGCAATAAACTCTCCAACCATTGTCTGGTTCACTACTATTTATATCGCTTTCATTCTTGCTTTCAACTACTTCTATTTTGCTAGAATTGTCATCATCACTCTCAGAAACATTAAACTCACTGTCCATAACTGATAATTCGTCATCACTGCTGTCGATTTCATCTAAAAAACGAGCTATATCAGACGAAGTAGCATTACCCTGTCTGTGCGCCGCCATTTTCACAGCTGATTAAATGCAAAACAACAGCTTGTCCTTTATTCACCTGTAAAAACTCATAAAACAAAGTTTTAACGCATCTAGAAGGCTGTGACATTCCTAAAGGTTCTATACAATAACTATAGATAGCAACAGCACACATAATTACTTCACATGCATATATATTTACCGCGGAAACAGGTGGCAGGTATATCCCGACGTACGTCCAGAACAGGAAATTGGGATGTCGGGAAATGTCCAACAGTCGTCCGCTGAGTGTTAATGTTATTCTAACGCTCTCAAGATCCCCGTACATGGATATAATTTTCCACAGTGCATAGCGCAGAATGAAAAGGGTTGATTGTGATGTAGTAACTTCAACTGGATCGTGTGGCAACACAGCACTCCCACTCCTTTGCTCGGCGCCATGTGCTGTGAGCTGTCGGAACACGCACGTTGTTTTAATTGGACTATAAATCACAATAGCATCAACTCCAACAAAGACCAATACTCAGAATCCGGGATTTACAAACTCACATGTACCCAATGTTTCATCTCATACATACGGCAAACAGGACAAAGTTTCTCAACAAAATACTTAGAACACTACAATGCAGACAAACATTATAAATTCTTGGCAATGAGCGTACATATGAAAGAAACTGGACATGCCTACATGACCATAGAACAAGAGAATAAAAGAAGGCATTTTGATGAACGAATACAAAAATATTTCCATAGATATGTTTTTTAAACAGAAACCACAATTTAAATGACATTACAGAGGCTGAAATTCCTTTATACGATCAAATCCAGCAATTATTAAAAATATTAAAAAAAGAAAAGAAAACTTGTTCCAAAACATCAATAAATTTCCATACGTAAAAGCTCCCCTCACAGATAAATCCCCTCATCTGCCCACCCTCCCCAAACCATACCCCTCCATGTTAACACACAGAGATACAACATGAGGTGCACGAAATTAGCCATCCCCAGTCAGATAGAAGGTGTCGCAAAAGCAAGCTGGCCTCAAGAGATGCAACGGGGTGACTAGGAGCCTGCTGAACATCCCCATTCTATACTTCAGTTCACACAAACTTCACAACTAAGGTACTTTTTTTCGTTACAGACTCAATCCACCAATATCAACCCTTAAAGGAAGCAACAAGATCACAACAAATGTCACAACGATCTTGAGAAGTCTCTACTTCAAACCCACACAGCGACAAGATTTTACATAATTTTAATCACCATAGAGCAACATTCAGACAACGGATCACACAATATCCTACGAAAACGCTACCCATGTTTATTCCCAAGGTGACACTCAAGTCCACGAAGATTCCAGTGAGAGCACGCACATTGGATATTACAGACTAAATAATCCAAACCAACCAATGTCATCACAAGTATTTTAAGAATATCAATCATGTTTTTATAAAATGTACAATAATTGTAAACTTACCCTTTTTTAGACAGAGCAATTGAATGCAAGCTATATATTTTTATACATAGAACGTCATAATTCACATCAGGTGGATGTTTCTACAGAATATATAATATACAAAAAAATATTTTTAGTTAAAACAAGTCATGTCAGCTTAACCATTTAAAGTATTTATTATTAAACAAAACCCAGGATCCTGGCTATTTTGATCTTAGGTAGTAGGAACAGCAGCTGAAGATGCCTAAAAAAAAAAAGGGCTAAACATGTCCCGCTTAAGACATAATAACGTAATAATATTTATGTAAATCAATAAAAAACAATGTATTGAAAAGGTGGACTCTCACAAAAATATTCTTTTAGAAATTTCAAGTTCTTTGAAGTCATTTAGGAAAAGACTGCTCAACATCCCCATTTTATACTTCAGTTCACACAAACTTCACAACTAAGACTAAGGGAATCTGTCAGGTGGGCAACAGTCCTAAATGCAGACCAAGGATAACTGATTGAACAAGTATAAGGGGCAGGTAACAGGACAAGATATACACAAGAAAAACAAATATTCAGTGAAGTTTTAAACTAAATGCAAGGGGGATGGTCATATATCTGAAGTGTTCTCTGTCCCGGATTTTACTGGGAGATACTTTAAATATACAAAATAAGCCAAATTAATAAACGTACTAATCTGTACAATCTGTACTAGTCTATCCCATACACTTGCCTATGGTTGGGGTAATTTGAGCTTTCAAGGATTCTGGGATGAACTATGTGCACAACACGTGAAATATGATGAAATTAAAATAAGGCTACAAAATCCTTGGATGCGTTGCATCATGTTAAAATGTCTCATCAGTGCTTCTTGTTAAAATATCTTGAAAAATGCTCATGGAGATTTTCAAAAACAGCACACGAAGATATGATTGGCAGTTCATATGTAGCAGCTGGTAGAAATTCGCAATTCAATGCAGTGTCCATGAAGTTAACCTAAATAAATGATAGTCAAAATTAATGAACTAAAAGAAGAGAGAGTGCTCAAATGTCATAAGTTATACGAGACTTACGTTTAGTTGCGGCATGTGGTGCGTGGCCTACTGTATGACGAACAGCAAGGAGTTGAGATTGGATCGAAAGATTCAGAGGGAAAAAAGAAAGGGAAAGGGCGGGGCAAGGAAAGAGGACAGGGCAGGGCAAGGCAAGGAGAGAGTAGTGGGCAGGAAGAGGAAGGGGGTGGGGGTGGGGGAGAGATGGGAAAGGGGTTAAGGCAGGGCTGAAGGATGTGGGGAAACAGGTGGCTGCTGAGGGAAGGTGCTGTGAATAGTATGAAAAATTGAATTACGACTTTTTGGTTTGAAGTTTCTAAGAGTGGGAATTATAAGGTCAAACAGGATATTTGCCCTTTCAGAAATGTCATTAAGATTATAATTTGGGTTAAAAGATTGATCTATATGTATGAAGCAGCTTCCTGTAATGTTAAGGAGGGGTCCTCTGTTCATGACTGAGAATTTCCGTATCTTGTTTTATGTGTGCATTTGTGATTACAGTCATGCATATCTTATATTAAAGCTCCTTCCAGTCTGTCCAAAGTAAGAAAAATTACAACTGTTACATTTAATCCTGTACACCCCTGATTTTGAAAAACAATTGAACTGGTTTATGGATGTGGCATTTTTGACTTCTGCATTTTATTATTGGTTTTGAAAACTACTTTTACATCATGCTTTTTAGAGACGTTGGTGACTTTATAAATTTGTTTGTTGAACATAAAGGTAGAATAAGAAGAATTGTTTAATCTTTTTTCGATGTGGTTGAGGGGCAATATTAATAGATTATTCTTTCAATAATGAAACTGCTGTATCCATTAAATTGAGCAATCTTATGAATAGCGTTCAACTTTTTTTTGAGGTCTCTTTTTTGACATTGGAACACTGAAGGCTCGATACACCATGCTGTTGTAAGCTGCTCGTTTGTGAACTTGAGGGTGTGAAGAATCTTGATGGATTGTAGTGACTATTTGGGAAGGTTCTCTGAAAATCTTATATCTTAAGGAGCCTGGGTGCCTGATAAAAATTAAGTCTAAAAAATGAATTTTCTGTCCAATTTCGGATTCAAGTGTGAATTTTATATGCAGATCAACGTTATTTAGATTAATGAAAGTGGAAGCAGTGTCTGTTATGCTCTCATTCATAATTACTATGGTGTCATCTACATATCTTACCCCGAAAAGGATGTTGTCAAAGTTGTTGTTATTATTATTATTATTATTATTATTATTATTATTATTACTATTATTATTATCATCATCATCATCATCATCATCAATTTTGGTATGTTCCAAAATTCCAAGACATTATCAAAAGTGAAATAATTGTTGTTTATAACTAATTTGAGGATAGACATGAAATCCTGTATTTCTAATATACTTAAGCTGCTGTATTTACTTAAATTGTTTTGAATAATGGGGTTTACCTTGGAAATTTGTATACTAGGATACATGTTTACAATATCAAATGAAGAGAAAGATTGGATTGAATATTGAACTTTTTAAATTTATTGATCAATTCTTTAGTGTTTTTAACGGATTTTTAGACAAAAATCTATAGTCGCTTCTTAACCCTCGAACCGGTAACTGACGATAGATCGGCAGGTGTGTGCCTATCTCAACGATAGATCATCAGGTCTACTTTACCAGTAAATACAGCTAGAAGATGTGAATATTTCTGTTAGATGGCAGCATTCTACTTAGAATGGGGAATGTTTCACTGATAAATACATCCATTTACATGCAATATCTTTGAAACAAATGAAGGTCGCAATTCGTACGGCTCCGAAACACGTGTTGATTTTGTTGTGACTTGCCTTCATTATTTACTGTGTGTTATGCACACACGATGCCTACATTTTTGGATTTAAATGATGACGATATTGTAATAGAATTAAATGCATCTGTAAATTCAAGGTCTACTGCAGCAGAATGGACAAGTGTTGTGCCACCTGAGGTACATTATGAACACCCACCGGTTGGAGCTCTATCAACTACCGTACTTTTTATTGAATCATTCCTAAAGTTAAATTATTTCTAAATTTCGTGTGGCTATTTCTAGCCAAGTGCAGCCCTTGTAAGGCAGACCCTCCGATGAGGGTGGGCGGCACCTGCCATATTAAGGTAACTGCGTGTTATTGTGGCGGAGGATAGTGTTGTGTGTGGTGTGCGAGTTGCAGGGATGTTGGGGATAGCACAAACACCCAGCCCCTGAGCCAGTGGAATTAACCAATGAAGGTTAAAATCCCCGACCCAGCCAGGAATTGAACCTGGGACCCTCTGAACCGAAGGCCAGTATTCTGACCATTCAGCCAACGAGTATTAACACTATTCACTTAAAATCTGCATGCCTATCATTGGAATTAATTTCTCTACAAAAGTATATTAAAAAGTTTCAGAAAAACTGATTAGTCATTTATATTTGATGTGTAAGTAAAAAACTATTTTTGATTTTTTGTGGGGGCATTTAAAGAGGTGGAAAATTAACATAATATTACATTGAAGGTAAATGCAAACCACTTTTCAAATAATACAGTTCATGATGAATGTTTCAGTGTATTATGTGCATATTCTGTGAATAATACATCTGTCAGTTTGACATACATCAGATACTGCAAATGTGTGGTGCGCACCTACTGGTTAGAGCTATTTCAACTACCAGTTCGAGGGTTAAAAACCTTTGAATGAATTGCAACGCTTTATATAAAGGGTATCCATACATTATATAAAGAGTATCGTAATCTATGATCCTATTTCTAATTGTTATATAAAGGGCTCAGTCTATAGTTGATGATCGGGTGAATAAGGACACTGGTCTTCTGTACCTTGGGGAAGGTCTTGGCGGTAGGTAGACCTCGGTTCATACTAATTTAGATTTTTCTTAATCTGTCAATGAGTCTATAAATATGAAGTATTCTTAAGGGTCTGCTTAAGTTGACGTTGGATTATCGGGGTAAGGTCCTTTACCGTAAAAAAATGAGCTATCTGTAAAAAATTGATTTGTTTGCTTACATATTCATTTGTATTCATTATAACGCTGATTTTACCCTTATCTGCTTTCATAATAAGACTATTATCATTAATCTTCTTTTTGAGAGCATGTATTTGTTTCTGTACAAGAATCGAATCCCTGTAGCGATTGTTGTTGTGAGTAGTAAGGGGTGAATTAGGGGAGTTAATATTGTTTTTTGAGTTAAGAATATTGTTCAATTTTCTTTTTACACAAGAACCTTGTTTATCCGGCCCTCATTAAACCAGATCTCCGGTTTATCCGGATCAAAAATAACATTTCTTTTTACTTGTACACTATTTCTTTTACGGAGTCGATTCTTCTTGAATGTCTTTTCTGCCAAGGATAGTTAAGGACAGCAATTGGAAGTAAGTCAGCCACGGTCTATCAAAGGTACCGTCCTGGCATTCGGCTGGAATTGAGAACGGGAAACTGTAGACTCTTCCGAGTTCCTTGACACATTTGCACGCATTCCCGGATGCTCTAACGTAGGTGTGAACGACGTAAATGACTGGTTGAAAAATGACTAATTCAGGCTATGGTATGACAGATGAATAAATTATTGCCTCTTGTTCCTCGGCAGGTAATGACGAGAGTGATGGTGAATTTGAAAATGAAACCATGCAGCTGGACAAACTGACGGCCTTTTTAGAATCGAAGACTGAAACCACCCCGGCAGAACTGATGTTAGTAAAACGTCTTCGTGATCATGCTGCGCGCAAACTCTATACATAGGTAAAACAGAAAAGGCTCAAACATTATTTTAGTGCATAAAACAAATTTGTAAATGAAGTGTTCTTATATTTTTAATACAAATGAAAAAAGGTATTACTGTACAACTTATGTTAATATGTTGTATCATATGTACTGTATTTGTATTTTAGTTTTCCGGACTATCTGGATTTCACCATCCGGATCAGTTCCGGTCCCACTTAATCCGGATTAATGAGGTTCTTGTGTACTTCAATTCTTACTTCATCCTGCTTTTCTGCTGGCAATTTGCTAATGGCTAATTCACCTATTGTCATAGTGATGGCTGTATTGAGAGTGTTAAAATTAGGCCAATTGTGTTTAGGACTCTTGGCTAAAATGGAACTTTCATCATCATTCAATGATACTTTGGACAAATTTATGACTGGAGGGTGAAATTGGTTGGGCATGTTAGTGATTTTGCCGGTTTCCTTAGCATAGCTATTATTAAGTTTGGAGTTCAATAACATGTGCAAATATTTCCCCAGGGTTTGTTGTTTCTTAGATCATACAATAAATAATCTATTGTCAACTTGAGTTTGAAATATTTTCCAGTGCGCATCCGACAGTAAACTTGTAGTTTCGAGGTGAGTCTCGTATAATCTATGGTTTGAAAAGGATTTCTTCTTGTACAAAAATCTAATCTTCTCTCTCAGTCAAATCTTATTTGTTCCAGTTTCGGTCTTTGTAATTTGAAAAGAAGAATGATGTCTTTGAAAATTGCCATTAAAAAAGTTGGGTGTCAAATTTTGAGTGATCCACTGTTTGAGAAATTTTATGTGTCTGCCCAATCTGGCTATTTTTGACTTTTGGACCTAATATACAGTAAATAGGCTTTTAGTTTTACCTGGTTGGCTGCATAATCATAGGATATAAACTGCATGGTTTTGATCCGTATTGAATTGTTATCACAATAATAACTGAACTTACGTTTTAATGGTCCACCTTTTCAATACTATGTTATGCAATGTTTACATTATATTTTCAATCTTGGAACTAGTTTCAGCCTTAGCTGGCCATCATCAGCCATAATACAAAACTGTACTAACACATCTAATGACTAAAATGTACAAACACAAGTGACATTAAAAGGTTCTGGGATTAACTATGTGCAAAACACGTGAAATATGATGAAATTAAAATAAGGTTCTGAAATCCTTGGATGCGTTGCATCTTGTTAAAATGTTTCATTAGTGCTTCTTGTTAAAATATCTTGAAAAATGCTGATGAAGATCATCAAAAACAGCGCACAAAGATATGATTGGCAGTTCATAGATTGCAGCTGGTAGAAATTCACAATTAAATGCGGTGTCCATGAAGTTAACCTAAACAATAGTCAAAATTAATGAACTAAAAGAAGAGAGTGTGCTAATCAAATGGCATTAGTTATGAGACTTACCTTTCGTTGCAACATGTGGAGCGTGGCCTATTTATGCCATTTTATTAGCACTCTCCTTTTAGTTCATTAATTTTGACTATCATTTATTTAGGTTAACTTCATGGACACTGCATTGAATTGCAAATTTCTACCAGCTGCAATCTATGAACTGCCAATCATATCTTTGTGCGCTGTTTTTGACGATCTCCATCAGCATTTTTTCAAGATATATTAACAAGAAGCACTAATGAAACATTTTAACAAGATGTAATGCATCCAAAGATTTTAGAGCCTTATTTTAATTTCATCATATTTCACGTGTTGTGCACATAGTTCATCCCAGATCTTTTCAATTTCTTTTAACGTCATTTGTGTTTGTACATTTGTTTTAGTCATTAGATGTGTTAGTACAGTTTTGTATTATGGCTGATGATGGCCAGCCAAGGCCAAAACTAGTTCCAAGATTAAGAATTAGAGATGGGAGTTACATATCGTAACGTGATACTGTATCCTAATCCATAACAGTAAGCTGTTCCAGAAATATTATGTTCCTCCGGAGACCCTAATACAAAAGTAACTGTCTCAGCGAAACCAAGGGAAGGGTAGGGAGTTTCTGATTGGCTAACGGGTATTAGGAACCATAGTAGCTCGCTTTAAGCGTGCACTCTTGCGCAGGCGCAAGCGATACTTTTGTAACAGTTTAGTGGCAGTACTGATATTCCTATCTTGTTACTTGCTGGTCGGTTACAGATATGCTTTGTATTAGGCTTACCGCTGGTAATACATACAGTAGCGTAGTTCCTCGGAACAGTTGCACGTGGTCTTCCTACCTTTTATCTCGAGTTTCACTCCGTGTTCTGGACAATGAGTGAGTGGGTTTATTGCATCCGATACGATTTATGTGGACAATAACTCAATTACAGCAAAACGGTTCTTAGAAACGCGGTGAAATAAGGTACCCAATAATAATAATAATAATAATAATAATAATAATAATAATAATAATAATAATACTTTTAAAACATTAAAAATTCTATCGGTTCATTTAGTTCTGATAATGTACATGGTACTCAAATATCAGGTCCTGAAAAGCTATCGCAAGTGCCATCACGTGAATCTGTGCGTCCTGAAATTTCGTCATCGACTGCAACCTGTGAAGCAGTGCAGCAAAAGCTGCCAGCATAATTTTACCAGCACAAAAGAGGAGTGATATAGGCCTACAGCGGAAAAAAAGAGGACGCTGGACACTGTTGTTTACCACATATCCACAACCTTCTGTAAATGACAAAATACGATTTTGGAGCATTTTATACTGGATTTACGGAGCGATTTGGCTACACAGTGTGTGTTACGTAGCTGTCTGCTTGTATTCGGTAGATGGTGGATTCGAACCCCATCCCCAAGATGGTTTTCGGTGGTTTCCCATTTTCACATCAAGCAAATGCTGGGACTGTTCCTCAGTTAAGGCCACGGTTGACTCCAACCTAGTCCTGTCCTATCCTATCCCATCGTCACCATGAGATCGGTCTGTGTCGGTGCAACGTAAAAAAACAAATACAAAAGTACTGGATTAAACTCTGCTCACGTCTTGCCTGGTAGCGCTATTTTCTCATGACCCATTCAGGCGTCAATTGACGTGTTTATGACATTTAAAGTTAAAAACTTCATGATTGTTCCGTATTGAATAGAGAAATAAGAAGATGTACAATATTATAGGGAAGGATCCACCTTTCAATACTCCGTAGTAAAAAGTAGTTACAACCTGTTTATTGGGACCGGTTTCAACACATTTCAAGTGTCATCATCAGCCACTTGAAATGTGTTGAAACCGGTCCCAATAAACAGGTTGTAACTACTTTTTACTACGGAGTATTGAAAGGTGGATCCTTCCCTATAATATTGAATGCCTACAAGACCTGCCTAGCAACGACTTTACATCAGTGCATACTTGATCTGCTTATGAACTTCAAATATATTTGTTTTCGGCGCAAGATAGTGATGTTCTGTTTACTCTCTTGACTGTGATTATTGTGTTTTGAACATTAACTGAATTGCTACAATATGATACAATGTTAATATTTTGCCTGTGTTCAATATATTAGTTGTTTTAAGATCTTCGCTAATTGGCTGATGATGACACTTGAAATGTGTTGAAACCGGTCCCAAAAAACAGGTTGTAACTACTTTTTACTACGGAGTATTGAAAGGTGGATCCTTCCCTATAATATTGTACATCTTCGTGTTTATGACACTCGTTCATCAACATATTTTATAAAGTCTGGTCCTAATGTCTGTTTAACTACAGATCCTTGGACATCTACGAATGCGCATAGCAGTCACGGCGCTTTTTATACATGAAGGTTTCGAAGTATGTAAATGGGTAATTGCAAACATTTTTCTAGGAATAGTTAAGAATGTGAGTGACGAGCTAGCGAAAGGGACAGTGGGAGAGAAGAAAGCGAGATGAAGATATAGTACTGCTATTTATAAGTACAATAGTTACTAAGGTGCGGTTAGGGGCTGCAAGAGACAGCAGGTAAAAGGAATGTTCTTTCCAAAAGTTGACCTGCAACTTGTATTATGTTACTTTCATATCCTAATACTCCAACCTAATACTACAGTGTAACGGATACACAGGAACATGATACTGGAAAGTAACCATTTGTCCCATCCCTATTAAGAATGTAATGTAAACATTGCATAACATACGCAAAAGGTGGACCATTAAAACATAAGTTTAATTATTATTGTGATCACAATTCAATACAGATCAAAACCACGAAGTTTATATCCTATGAACATCTCTGTAGGTAAATTATTCCAATCCCTCATCCCTTAAATATTTGTCTCAATTTTTCCTCTTGAATTCCAACTTTATGATCATATTTTAATCTTCCCTACTTTTGAAAATTCTACTTAAGCTTATTCATGTACAAATGTCATTTCATGTCATCTCTCTGCTAGCAGCTTGGAACATATCCCTTAACCGAGCAGCTAGTCTCATTACTTCCAAGTCATCCCAATCCAAAATTGGCAATATTTTCATAACAGTACTCTGTTGGAAATCACCCAGCAATAAATTGTGCTGCATTTGTTTGAATCTTTTCCACTTCTAGAATCAAGCAATCCTGCAGAATGTCCCATCCACAGGAGGAACCATACTCCATTTGGGTTCTTACAAGCGACTTATATACCTCTCATTCATATCCTTACTACAACCCCTAAATACCCTCATAATCAAATCAGTTGCCACCACAGTGTAACTTGTGGTGTCTACCATGCACGGTTACACCATAATGCCGACAGTTACCTCAAGTAGCGAACTTGTGTGATCTATATATATCACTTAAAGAAATTCAAAAGGTGAGTTTGGTAAGACTGTGAAAAAGAACGATACACACAAAAATATTAATGTTGATTGCAAGAAATCCGAAGCATGGGACCTATACAAGTGAATGAATGATTTAATTGCGTATTCATGCATAATACACAGCCCCGTAATGCTGCGCTCCTTCTGGATTTCTTTTCCAGACATAAATCTATACAGAATGAAGATAACGTACAGCCGATGATGATCCCTCATGGTGCCACAGCAAGTATGGAAAGGCTTTGAACGTAGGTCATCTGACAATGTTCGATTTTTCAATTTGTACATCGTTTTTGTGCGGAGAAACGCCATTTTGAACACCCATTATCTCCTGAACACTGGATACTGGCCACACTTAAGCGACTGCAGCTATCAAGATCAGTGGCACCATTTTAAGCAACTATTAATCACTCAATGTACTTCTTGAGTTACTGCTGGTAATTTCCTGATAAGATACTTTTGAGTTCTTGAAGGTATGTCTTGTATATCACAAACAAAGTCCAACTAATAATCCTGTTACACACACTTTCAATTTCTCTTAATGAAATATCAACTGTAAGAAAAGTCTTGATGGAGAGGGGTGAAATCATCCTCCCTGTCAGGTGTAAAAAACTGTACTCGTAAAACTTATATGAGGGAATCAACTGCAGTCGTAGAACAAAATGGGATGCATGACTCTTTAGCAGCTCATGGTACACCACACAGAAATTTTATTACTCATTAGCAGCTCATGATAAACCACACAGAAATTTCCTCACCATAGAAAGGCACTTCATGTATGATATCAGGTTCAGCAGTGCTCCAATAACAATACCGGTAATTGTTTTATGAACACACACAACTAGGGTTGCCATAATCCCAATTTAAAAGTCCAATACCAGGATATAATTCACCTACGAGTACAGCCGATATCAGGAAGCACTTATCCTAAGAGAATAATATGTTTGTATTTACTTCATTTAATGATGAGTACTACAAAACTGTGTACTTATAATGCAGTAAGCATTTCTATACCACTCGACCTTCTAAGAGCCAAGAATAGAAAAAAGGAACTTGATGTGATTTTGAATAAGCCTACGCAAATCTTACAACTTATGTATTTCATGTTGTATTTACAGATGTTAGGCTAACCTCTTCCTTTCCTCAGCTGACTGGGCAGACACTAGAACACCCCCCCCCCACTCCCTCTACATTCGCATTATGCCCAAGAACAGACAAACAATACCATACAATTTTGAGCAGTTCAGAATACTGCTCTCCAGGAACATAATCATGAAAAATGTCTACCCATTTCTTGTTGGGACTTCATTTCTCGACATTTTCAACCTTTGTCTCTGTCAAAAGACATTCCAATTATACAACCTGGTCAAAGAGAAGACTCATCCAATTTGCATGTCTTACTTTACCTACAATGCCAACCACGCGGTGTAGGGGTAGCATGCCTGCCTCTTACATTAGGTCCCGGGTTTGATTCCCGGCCATTTCAGGGATTTTGACCTGGACCTGAGTGCTGGTTCGAGGTTCACTCAGCCTACGTGATTACAACTGAGGAGCTATCTGATGATGAGATGGTGGCCCTGGTCTAAAAAGCCAAGAATAATGGCTGACAGGATGTATCGTGCTGACCACACTACATCTCATAATCTGCAGACCTTCGGGCTGAGCAGCAGTCGCGTGATAGGCCAAGGCCCTTTGGGGTTGTTGCGCCATGAGATTTGGTTTTGTTTTCCCTACAATAACGTATCACAAGCCTTTTGTCTTTCCAGCCTGGACATTCTCCTTACGCAATAAAATCATGGATTGTCCATGAAATCCACAGCATATGGCAACCCTACACACAACCGTAGAGGTTGACTCGTATCTCATCTGACAAAAATAATACATTTTGGTCAATTTTTGTTATGAATATGAGGTATATAGCATCCATTCACAAAATCTGGACCTCTGAACAGGATCATCCAGTAGAAGAATATGCAACACATTTCTCTTGCACAGGTTCAACAATTAAGTCACTATGTGCAGAGCTCTAAGAAACACCTGTTTGTTATGAAAGATACTGAAATGATTCAAGGAAAATTCTCTAATATTGATGACATCATATGTTACTGTAATGAAAATCCTACACCGTAAGCAACTCCTGTTTGTTGTGTTATTTATTTAGCATATGGCTTTTTAGTTATAGGAGTGTCCAAGGACATGTTCGGCTAGCCTTGTGCAGATCTTTCTGCCTGATGCCCATGGGTGACCTGCACTTCTGGTTGTGAGATGATGGTAATTCAGAAACCTGGTGTTAGCACATAGCCCACTCCTTTGAATAACACTAAAGGGTCTGCTCAAAGCTTAACATATCCATCCCTTAGACGAATCACCATCAATTGCATCATATGCTCTCATTCCATATTATGAACATTGCGGAGAGGTTTGGCACTGAATCCAGGCTTTTAGCACATAATTTAGTAATTAGAAATTGTATACCATCACCTCTCCTATCCTATAAGCCAACATTTGAATGACTAAATATTTTTCCTCCAATGGGACTCAAACCAACTAACCATGGTGTAAGACCATAGAGACTTGACACTTTAATGATCACAGCCATCATGCGGACCTGTCCACTGTTAATGATGTTGAATGGTTTTTTTCTTTGCTAGTGGTTTAACGTTGCTCTAACACATCAAAGGTTTTCGGCAACACAAGGATGGGAAGGTGCAAGGACTGGGAAGTAGTGCCCATGGCTTTAAGGTACAACCCCAGCATCTGCTTGTGTGAAAATAGGAAACAATGGAGAACCATCCTTAGGACTGCCAAGACTGGGATTATTTTTCCTTTTTTGAATTTGTTTTACGTCGCACCAACACAGATAGGTCTTACGGCAATGATGGAATAGTAAAGGCCGTGGCCTTAGTTTAGGCACAGCCCCAGCATTTGCCTGGTGTGAAAATGAGAAAACCTGGAAAACTATCTTCAGGACTGCCGACAATGGGGCTCGAACCCACTATCTCCTAAAAGCAAAATCACAGCTGTGTGTCCCTAACCGCATAGCCATCTCGCACGGTCACACTGGGATTCGAACTTACCATTTCCGAAATGCAATCTCACAGCTACGCAACCCTAACCACATGACCAACTTCCTCAGTTTGAATGGAATGAGAAAAATGTTTTAATCAATGATCAATGTCATTAAATTTTTTCTACAGTGAGAATCTTACTCCTACTGTCTAATTTTGTCGAAATTGAATTCGATTGAGAGCTATCAATGTTAATGTGACTTATGAAAGAAAGAAAATAGAAATAGCTGAGTCAGCTAAGAGTCATCTGGATGTGCTAGGAGTAAATGATATCCGGGTAAGGGTGGATAACGAGGAAGAGATGGTAGATTATAAAATGTACTTGACAGGTGTTAAAAAGGGAAGGGCAGAGTGTGGGGTAGGACTGTTCATCAGGAATACTATAGCACACAACCTTGCTTCCTGTTAGGCATGTAAATGAGCTATTGATGTGGGTAGATTTGGCAGATGGAGGAATTAGGATGAGAACTGTTTCAGTGCATTCATCAACTAAAGGTGCAGATGAGGATGAAGTTGACAAGTTTTATGAAGAACTGAGTGACATCACAGAGTCAACAGCAAGGATATGGTAGCACTAGTGGGCGATTTCAATGCGAGAATTGGAAATAGAACTAAAGGATATGAAAGGGTCATTGGTAAAAGTGGGTAAGACATGGAAGCTAATAGCAATGGGAAGCATTTGCTGGACTTCTGGGCTAATACGCATTTAGCAGTTATGAATACATTCTTCATGCATAAGGTTATTAACTGCTACACATGGGACGGTAAGGGCACTGGATCCATAACAGACTACAGCTGACTTTGAATTCAGGAAATCTTTTGGGAATGTGCAGATTATCCAGGGATTTTTCAATGATACAGACTACTATCTGATTTGAAGCGAATTATCTCTAGGCCTAGGATAGAGAAAGTGAAATCTGTCTGCAGACGAATAAAGGTAGAAAATCTCCAGGACGAGGAAATAAGGATATGATAAGTGAAAGTTACAAACAGTGGAAAGTAAGCAGGTTCACGATACAGAAAGAGAATGGGTAGCATACAGGGATGCTGTAGTAGAAACAGCAAGGGAATGCCTAGGAACAACTCTGTGTAAACATGGGAAAAATTAATCATGGTGGAATGATGAAGTAAAAGCAGCTTTTAAACATAACAGAAATGGCTCCAAATAAGGACTGAGGCAGACAGGAATTGTACACAGATGAAAGAAACAAAGCAAAACAAATAGTTGTTGAATCCAAAAAGATGTCATTGGAAGATTTTGGTAATAACCTGGAAAGGCTAGGTCAAGCGGCAGGGGAAACTTTTCTGGAGAGTAATAAATAATAATCTTAGGAAGGGAAAAAGGAAATGAATAGTGTTTTCAGTAATTCAGGTGAAGTCATAATAGATCCCAGGGAATCACTGGACAGGAGAAAGGAATATTTTGAAAATCTTTTCAACGTAAAAGGAAATCTTCCTGGTGATGTTGCGTTGGTGAAATTACACTTGAAGTGGAAAGGGTGGGAAAAACTCCACTGTCACAAAGGACTAGGAATAGGCAAAATTAGACCTGAAATAGTGAAATATATTGGGAAGGCAGGGATGAAATGGCTTCATATAGTGATAAAATTAGCATGGAGTGTTATGTATTTTCTGATTGGGCAAGAGTAGTAATCGCACCTATTTATAAGCAAGGGAACAGGAAGGACTGCAAGAACGATCAAGGTATCTCAGTGATTAGCACACCAGGCAAACTGTTCACTGGCATCTTGGAAGGGAGGGTGCAGTCAGTCTGTTGAGAGGAAGTTGAATGAAAACCAGTGTGGTTTCAAAACACAGATAGGCTGTCAGGATCAGATTTTCAGTATACACCAGGTAATTGAAAAATGCTACAAGGGGATCGACAGTTATGTTTATATCTGGTGTAACTAGAGAAAGCATATGACAAGAGTATCGAGGGAAAAGATGTCGCCGTACTGATGGACTATGGGCTTAAGAGTAAATTATTAAAATCAAAGCTATTAATGCTGACAAATGGGCTACAGTGACAATTTATGATAGATTGAGTTCTTTGTTCAAGGTACGTACATGGGTTAGACAAGGCTGTAATCTTTCACCTTTGTCGTTTGCAGTTTACATGGATCATCTAATGAAAGGTATAAAGTGGCAGGGAGTGATTCATTTAGGTAGAAATATAGTAAGCAGTCTGGCCAATACTGATGACTTGATCCCAATGGCGGGCTGTGCCGAAAGCGTTCAGTCAAATATCCTGGAACCTGAAAATAAGTGCATGAGTCTGGTATAAAAATTAGCCTTTCCAAGACTAAACTGATGTCAGTAGGCAAGAAATCCAAGAGAACTGAATGTTGGATTGGGGATACAAAGATGGAAGAGCTAGATATTTTCATGTATTTATGATGTGTTCTACCAGGATGGTAGTAGCCTACAGTGAGATTGAATCAAGGTGCAGTAAAGCTACTGCAGTAAGCTCACAGTTGCAATCAACAGCATTCTGTAAAAAGGAAGTCAGCTCCCAGACGAAACTATCTTTAAACTGGTCTGTTTTCAGACCAACTTTGCTTTACAGGAGTGAAAGCTGGATGGACTCAGGATATCTTATTCATAAGTTAGAAGTAACAGACATGAAAGTAGCGAGAATGATCGCTGGCACAAACAGGTGGGAACAATGGCAGGAAGGTCCTCTGAATGAGAAGGTAAAAGTTAAGATGGGAATGAACTCGATGGATGAAGTTGTACGCTTCGGTGGTGGAGTCATGTGAGGCGAATGGAGGAGGATAGGTTACCTAGGAGCATAATGGACTCTGTTATGGAGGGTAAGAGAAGTAGAGGAAGACCAAAATGACGATGGTTAGACTCAGTTTTTTCAACGATTTAAAAGATAAGACATATAGAAATAAACAAGGGTGCAAAGCTAGTTAGAAATAAAGGATTGTGGTGGCATTCAGTAAATTCACAGAGACTTGCAGACTGAACAGTGAAAGGCATAACAGTCTATAATGAAGTATGTATGTGTATTTTTTTCCAGTATGAATGTACACATCTACATGTGTGTATGTATGCTACTAATCGCCTGAAATTTATTATAAGAAAAATGGACTGGTTTGAGAGTTGAATTCTTCACCCCCACGTAGTTTGCTTGAAATTATAATGAAAAGGTACAAGGATAATTTTGTATAAATGAGGAACAGTCCCAAAGGGATGTGCTCAACTTCTAGTGTTTGGTTAAGAACAAGTGCCAGAGGAAAAAACACGACAGTCATTTCCTAAATGGTGACCAACCCTGGCTGATTAAAAATTTGTGGGAAAAAAACACTCAAGGCCTGTGCTAGGTGTAGCTTTTCTCTTTCTGATGTTTCTTTTCCATTTTATCATGAACGAATATGAGCTCTAGTGTTGACTATGTGGTCTAGTGACGTGTTCTGTGAACAAAATATTTTTCTTGTGAAAGTGCTCACTTTATACCTACATACAACGTATGTTGGTAAATAATAAATTCTTGTCTGGTGAGATTTACAAGCAAGTTTTACAACCTTATTCTCGAGCATATACTTAGCGGATCATTACCAATCACGTGTTTATAAAGGACCTAAATGAAACCATTTTGTTCGTATTTATATGAGTTATTTTATGTGCAAATCTTCAGTCTGTGAATTAAAAAGTAATCTGGGCATAAATGGGCTAATAATACTCATTATTCTTATTATTATTAATAATAATAATAATAATAATAATAATAATAATGAACAATCTGCAGCCTGTTTCTACTCATTCAATCAGATCAGGGAAGGAAGGAATTAATGAAGCACCATTTTTTTCTTTTTTTTGCTATTACCTTCACGTCGCACCAACACAGATAGGTCTTCTGGCGACGATGGGATAGGAAACGGCTAGGAGCAGGAAGGAATCAGCCGTGGCCTTAAGGAACAGCCCCAGCAGTTGCCTAGTGTGAAAATGTGAAACCACGGAAAACCATCATCAGAGCTGCCGACAGTGGGCTTTGAACCCACTATCTCCCACATGCAAGCTCACAGCTGCGCGCCCCTAACCGCAAGGCCAACTCGCCTGGTGAAGCACCATCTAGCAGCGAGGATAAGAACTGTGCCTTTTTCTGAAGCCTGTCTCACTCCTCTGAGGCAATGATTAAAGATGGACAGTTGAATTGATATTGGCGAGTGTTGCTGGAATAAATGATAGGGAAAACTGGAGTAACCAGAAAAAAAACCTGTCCCACCTCTGCTTTGTCCAGCACAAATCTCACATGGAGTGAATGGGATTTGAACCACGGAAACCACCGGTGAGAGGCTGCCTGAGCCATGGTAATAATTATAATAATAGAACAAATTAAAATCTCATCCCACGTTACGTTCATGAACTTAAAATCTGGTTGATCCTTACTTCTTAATACCCTCTGAAAACTATAGAACTCTAGAATAACGTGCGACAGGCATTTCCCCATGAAGGATAGATAAACAAACTTGGAAAAATAAATATATTCAAAAAAACATTTCAAAACAACACATCATTATGAATAATTAACAGAATCTGATCAGAATGGCATTCATAATTTATTCACTTCTCACTTATACTTCCATTGTAAATACCCTGATGTCTCAATTTTACATTAGAATAGACCTACTCTTCTTTTTTCTTTTCAATTTGCTTTGAGTCACACCAACATAGATAGATCTTACGGTAACAATGGGGTAGGGAAGGGCTAGGAGTGGGAAGGAAGTGACCATGGCCTTATGATACATTTGCCCAATGTGAAAATGGGAAACCACAGAAAACTATCTTCAGGGTTGCCGACAGTGGGGTTCGAACCTACTATCTCCTGAATGCAAGCTGACAGCTGAGTGACCCAAACCACGCACTCTCTAGGTGACCAGGCTCACATGTGTTCTCTCACATTTCTCATTTCATAGTGAGATTCGAGTTGTCTAGTAGTTTTTCTTATCACTTGGATATGTAGTAGTTGGCATCTCATTGAGCCTCTGTGACTTAACACGTTTCTTCTTTTCTGTATGCTAGCATGCATATGAGAGCCGACTTCTCCTTCCGATGAAATTGTTGATAATCTTGATTTTAGCTCACTCAACATAATTCAGACTGTTGTCCCAAAATGAGCTATTAATCTTGAAGATTTTTGACATACACCGAATGCTGTTACACTATACTTTTCACTAAATGAGATGCAGATCAGTTAGCAATAAACAAATCTGCACACTGTGGAATTAGATGCTTTTAAAAACGATTAATTCACACGTTAATAGCTTTTAGATATTATTATGGTCTCTCATTTCCTGCAATGTTTCACAAAGAAAAATATACCGAGACATGAGCGCCCATATGACAATTTGTAGGGGGGGGGGGAAGGGGGGGGGGGCTAGACCTGGGGGTATGTAGTATTTTTAATATTTTGAAAGATGATTGGCGACTTGTAGTCGGCGGTAGAATAACACCCACGATATCCTCTGCCTGTTGGTGGGGGCGGTACTACCACTTCTACGAAATACCGAATTATAAATAATTTTCTTGAAAGAAAAACACCTGACTACATTAGATTTTTGCCTTTACCTGAGAGCTAAAGGGGGGGGGCCCATACCCCCCCCCCCTGCCCCCGGGCATGGGCGCCCTTGTACCAAGAGTGAGCAACATTACAACCTCACTCATTCACTGCTGAAATACAATAAATCACTTCCTGATTAAATCTTCCTCCTTTTATACCTACAGGCTCGGCCACACCCTAAGATTGCAAAGCTTGCTAGTGCAACCCAAGAGTTCAATGCAACTCTCCTCGCAGAAAACAAACTTTCCATCTGAATCATAGAATAACTTGCACAATTATTCACATCCCCTTACAAACATAACACACATATTATGCCATCTGATCTCAATCAACCGCAATATTTAAACCTATCCTAACACATACAATACCTGGTCAAAAAAATAAAATATACATACGTCAATTGTAATTAATAGCAGCTATATTTCAAAAATTTAGGAGCTGTAATACCAATATGTTACAACGTGGAAACCTAGAATTCAGAATATGACCTATATTAAGTCTATGTAGTTTTCGTACATCAATTTCTGACTAAAGATCACTGAATGAATGTTTTCCTTAAACTTTGTAGGCTGTCCTGAAAATAAAATTAAATATTACTGGATTTTGATTTTCTAGTGCTCTGACATAGCCAGATTCCAAACATTTTTCAACTGCAGTAGTCAATATTTTCAAAACAGAACATTCTCAGTGAGCAAAGATATTCTTTGTTATAAAAGTTATCTGATAAGTGTACTTTCTCCAAAGCATGACAATGAAACTGTTGACTACTGTTGTGAAATATTAATTCCTTGTATAGTTCTTTCCAGCTGAAGATTTCCTACTTCCACACCCCAGTTTTTTATTTTTCGTTACAAACCACTCACTCTTAGGAAAGAAATCTTCTTTCTAATCCATTGTCCAATAGTCAAGAAGCTCACAATCAAAACCAGTTAAAGCAGTACACATAGATGACACCTCTGCACATGCAATTACAACTTCGCTCTTCTTGACCTTCACTAGACTTATCTCATTCACCATCATCCTCAGACAACTTCACCTTTTTGTTTCTTGAGGATAAAATTGACAGTGTAATCTTAAAATTCATTTCAATTTTATAAACAGATAGACACTTCATCTCAACCTCTTAATGTGTAAGTGAGGAAATTATGTCATACTAGAGCAGGATGTATTCAGTGCCTTCTCAAAATATACTGAAACACATGACGGGACATGACTGTACTGTACACCTATAGTTTGGAGCATTGACATGTGCTATGACTTTAATAATACTGTACATGTCAATATTCTTGACTTGTTTTGAGAAGGCTTCGAAATGGCTGCCATCATACCTAATAGGATTATCAACATACAACTGTACAAATACAAAATTGACTAATATTTACTGTTTTCTGTTGATAATGCCAGTGTTATTTAAATTTCCCTATTATAAAATTCCTACTTAGCAGTTGTTTTTCTTTTCTTTCAGAGCACTTCAAAAGTTCTATCACACAATCAGCACCATTATTTGGGAAACTACCACAACACTTTCAGACAAACACTAAAACAGTAGGTACCACCTCTCCTGGCTTCAATGGTGACCTGAAGACATTGAGCCATGCTGCACACTATTAAATGACCGTAACTGACTTCAGAATATGACCTATCATTCTTAACTTCAGCTGTTCGAGGGAGTTTATGTTTTATCATAAAACAGACAAACTAAAACCTGTTCAGTGGAATTTAAATTGGGGTTGTGGGCCAGCCAATGTAAGGTTTGTATCCTGACTGCCACAAGAGAGTCGCACACTGTATCCAGTATCATAATTAATAACAATCTGGTAATGTCATGCGTAAAGTTTTATGGAACTAACAGTGCACCAATGGCACATTCATGATCCATAAGGATCTTCCTGATGTCCTGGTGTGCACTGAACCCCATACCTTAAGACCACAGGTTTTCAACCGGTGCGCCACGGCACGACTTGAATGACATCGAGGAATGCCGTAGAACCTTTTGTATTAGTGACGAAGAAAAGAGCTGTGTCTGCTTAAAAGAAAATTTAAAATGTTTTTTTCATCTTTAAAAAATTGTGACAATTTCACATTTTCCCCCTTCAATTTTCTTTTTGTTTATTGCCCACTTCCAAGGAATTGTGAGGTGGTGTGAATTGGATCATGCGTTAACTTGCCTAAGTAATCTGCACAGGCTTTTGGCAACGTTTGAATGTTCCACTCCACTCTGTCCAGCCCCACTAAATTGGCTAGCTGTCACATGACAGGCCGATCTGTGATCGAGTGAGATCTCAGTGCGTGTAAAACAACAAACACCTTCAATATAATATACATAAAATATTTAATAGACACGCACTCGCTTGCTGCTTCCCTGCCCTATACGCTTGACGATACAAAGAGCAGAAGACCGCGATTTTTAGTGAGCCCGGAAATAAACATTCGGGTGACACTCAGGAGACCCTCAATGAACATTAAACCACCCCAACTATAATATTATCGGTCTCTGCGCATCAATGTCGGAAAGCTATCCTTGCTGGAGCTCTACCGTGTATCAACTACGGCCATGCACTACCAACGTTAACCGAGTTCACATGAGTATTGCTGAGTCACTGTTATTTTAGTAACTGGATATCTCCAGGAACGATTACAGGCTATAACCATTACAAGTATGTACCAGTCTAACCTAGTCAGCGTTCGGTGACAGACGTATTGTGTGGAGGTGTCAGGAGAGCTGGCGTGGAATGTGAACGGTGGCCAGTAAAGTAATTCGAGAGGGAAGAGGAAGATGATTGGCGTGAATCAATATCGTGTGGCTATTGGAAGATGGCAGATGAAAGGGAAAAAGGAGATAGCTAGAAATAAAGGAAGTATAATGGAAACAAGAATGATGGACGAGATGATATTGCCGGCAGTGGCGATTATGATATTACTAGTTATAGGAGGAGTAGAGGTAAACCCCGGCCCGACTTCTAGTGGCAACATGAACTGGGAAGACGTGGAAGTCATTAGGAAAGTGGTGAAAGAAGTGGTGGAAGAAGTATGCCCGTTTGAGCAGATTAAGAATATGATGAAAGAGCAAATGAAAGAACTTGAGCATATAAGGAGGTGGATACAGGGAAAAACAGACGAGATAATGAGTAGAGTAGAAACCAACGAGAGAGAAATAATATCACACAAGTCAAAAATAAGGGAGATGGAAGGAGAGGTGGTGAAGCTGCGAGCGGAAATTGAAGACTGTAACCGAGAACGGAGGAAGAAATGCCTATTCATATATGGAGTACCGGAAGACAAAGCAGAAGATGAAGTACTGACAACATCCAAAGTTGTGGAAGTCATCCAGAAAATGATGAGAATTAATTTTAGCGAAGTCGATATTGATGATGTAGAAAGGATAGGTAAAAAACGGGGTGATAGACCGATCAAACTGAAGCTATTCTCCACCTTGATGGCAGAAGTAGTAATAAGAAGTGCAGATAACATACGGAGTACAAAAATTTGGATTAAAGAAGACATTGGTAGAGAAGGGGTAAAGAACATAAACACTCTGAAGAAACATTTGGCCAGGGCTAAATTACAGGGGTTAAGAGCTCATATTAAGGGTCACAAATTAGTAGTGATCAACGGTATTTGGACTAGAACGTGGAATGCGAAGAAATTACGAGAAATGGAAGATGACAGGAATGACGAAGTAGTAGTGGGAAAGAGAGTGGAGGAAAGACAAGTCAGAGACTGTAAAGTGGGGGATGAAGGACATGGAGGCAAAGAAAGAAACAAGGATAATAAGGTAAAGGAACCAAGCTCGCAGCATGAAGGAAGTAACTTGATAGATTTGTTAACCATAGCGAACAGGGAGGTAATGGCAGAGATGAGGAATGTGATAAGGAAGGAAACCAGGGAGACCTGGGCATTAACGAAGGAGTCCAGGACGGAGGCCAGTGGGAGAGAAGATAGAAGGATACAGGGAGAGATTGTGGGAGTAGAAACACAGGACATAACAAGAGTAAGCAAACGAAGTGAAAACACGACTGGGAAGCAAGAAGAAGAAGAAGCAAGAGGTGCCCTAGTGAGAGGGAGAAGTCTGATCCTCAGAGAGTTATGGGGCAAAAAGAGCAGAGTAGACGAAGGCATTGTGACAAGAAGCAAAAAGTTAATGTGTAGTGAGAAGTAAATGGCTATATACACGTTAATAGTGGAGTGTGTGCGTGTTATTCATAACTATGTTAAGAGTGAGTAAACGACGGGTGTGATAGAAGTTTCCAGGTGGTCAAGTGTGTAGTGAATGAGGAAGAGGGTGTGATAAATTGGTCAGATTATAAGGAGAAAGATAATATCTGGTGACGGTTGGTTTATGAGCTGGGGTCCTAGTTATCCCAGTTATCAGTGAGTGAACATGGCTTCATTTAAGGTAGTGAGTTGCATGAGTTCTAAAGTTAACAAATATAGTGAATTAATAGAGGTTGAAGAGTGATCAACAAGAAAGAAATGTAAAGTGTAATAACTGCACATCGGCACTACAGTGGAGATAACACGTAGTCAGGTTAGCAATATAAGTAGAATATAAGAAAGGTCAGTATCTAAGAGAGAATGTGATGAGTGCGAACCCAGCCGGAAGTGGAACAGTCAGTGGTCTAGTGCAGACTCAGCCCGACACAGCACTGTACTCTGCTCAGTTATATGTTGCCAGTTTTAGTTTCATATTGCCAATAATGCCATACAGTCTATAGATGGAATTACCCTGTTACAATAGTTCTTTTAGTCTTCATTTTATTCCTTTTCTTAATAGCAATATTGAGTTTTTACATTTTATTATTATTTTCAGTACTACTAGCTTTCGTTTATCCCTGGTCTTAATAGCAATATTGAGATTTTTTGAGGTTTTGTTCATATCTGAAAAGATAACATTGACTCACGGACATTTGATTATTATTATTTCCAGCAACTTTGTTTTTCCACATTTGGTGTTAGCTATGTTTACTATACGAGCATTATTCTATGTGTATAGTATTTTAAGCTGTCTAGGTTGGGCACTATTATTTTTCTCCCTTAATGGATCAATAAGGCCTCATCGCTGTAGATCTTGAAGAAAAATAAAGGCTTTACTTTCTTACAAGTATGTACCAGTTAAAAATACTTCTTACGTACATAATCAGCCATCACTAGCCATTTAATTTCATTGTTGGTCAGCCTGCATGAGCAATAACCTGGAAATGGAACTATAACAACATTCAAAGATGTTTTAAATTGGCAAGTACTAGCAAAAAACGAGACTTTATTGAGGATAACAAGGAAAGTGGTAATGGTGACAGGAAACACTAGTATAGACAATACGATTATGGTTACCTAGATTTTGGTTTCATATGCGCTCCTGTATACAATGATGAGCATCCACAGTGCATTTTGTGTTTCGAAGTACTCTCTGATGAATGTATGCTGGCTTGCAAATTATAGCACCATTTATGAAGTGATCATAAGAATGATGCGGACAATCCAAGAGAATATTTCTCAAGAAAGACAAGTCAAATGTAAAAAAAAAAAAATAATAAAATTTTAAAAAAGGCATTTTCTAAGCAGATGACAATCTTGAATAAAGCTCTTCAAGTGTCCAGTAGTTCTAGTAACTTACCGGCTATCTAAATGTAAGAAGTCGCCAAACGATTGCAGAAGAACTCATTTTACTGTGGCAAGACCGTGGGAAAACTGCTTTCACCCATTCCTTTGTCTAATGTCAAATTCAAGATTTAGGAGAGGTTCTTCAGTGAATAGATTATAGAAAAAATGGGGAGACAGACTTTCGTTTGCAGCCTGAGGCCCTTGCCAGCAATACAAAAAATAGTTTCATTTTTTCTTCTGTCAGGAGATAAATGCAAGTACGGCAGGCAAAGATTTGATACAGATGTTGATTCCCATGGGGAACCTGAAATATTTGTCCGAATAAGTACATTAATGTCCAATAAAGGACCATTTATGTTGGTAATACAAATTTACTCATTCGGACAAATATTTCAGGTTCCCTATGGGAATCAACATCTGTATCATCTGATAGCCAAGCAGGCATCAATTTCTTGGTAATGAGACAAAGTCTCTCATAGTGCATTGGCACTGCCGGTGGCTCCAAGTAGCCTACGCAGTGGCCTCCACAGTATGCACTAGCCAGCGTCTTGGTAGGTGTGCTATGTACCAACTGATGAGCCCAACCTAGCACACGGGGGCGAAATGCTGGCAACCAGGAATGAGTTAGCTGGAAAATTTATAATGTCCAATTAGGCAAAGATTTGTTTGAAAGTATGGACAATGTCACAGTTGAAAATGAAATAGATTGGGCATATTGTGTTGTATGCACGGATGGTGGCCGTTGAATGTCAGGCTGTTACAGTGGCCTAGAAACACTCATCTGTGGCAAAACTCCTGATGCAGTTTGGACCCACTGTATTATCCATAAAGAAGTACCGTATTTACGTGAATAATCCCCGCATATTTTTTTTAAATTGAGGCACGAATTTGGTGTGCGGGTTTTATTTGCATCAAGGTTGACAAGTCTTTGATGATCAATGTACAGTTATGCTTTGTGTAATTGTAGATGGAAGTAAACTGCCCAAATATGCCATATTTTAACTGAAAACAATTCAGACTTTTAATTTAAAACTGCATTTACATTTTTTAAACGGTGTTTTACAGAGTAATTTGAATTCAAAATTTCTCCGTGTCACGATAGAATGCGTCTTCTGGAATGTGCAGGAGTAGCTTTCCGCACTTTCTTTTACTTTAGTGCGTCTATAGTGTGTTTCATAGTTGCTAAGTTAGAGTAAAATCTTAATTCTTTTGTACTCAGCATTTTAAGGAACGCCGTAATATCATGTAACAGGCAGTGTGCGGAGAAGCAGAATCCACGAACACTGGTGATACTGACAGTTGGCGAAAAAGCATGGCTCATAATTATAATCAATTCGTATGCACCAAACAATACTGTCGATCTGTCAATGCCAATGAAACTGCAATGCTTTTTATGCCTAGCCAAAATAGATGTTATTAAAGGAGATGGGGTCATTGTACTGTGTTGCAATGCAGATGGAAGGGAAAGACTTCCTCCCCTTGTTATAGGAAAACTCCATAAGCCACGGTGTTTTAAGGGAGTCGGTTACTTTCCGTGCAAGTAAAAGGCATCTAAAAATGCAAACAGTACAGTAATAAAAAGAAAACTAAAATAAAGCACTTGCACAGGGGAGCCAGCATAATTTGTCCTCGTCTTTGAATCGTGTTTCTTTTTCTCTTTCATTGCGTGAGGTTGTTTGCCACTGAGTTTTCCAAGTGCATAATTTGAATACTGTAAATGCACCTTTTTGGATACATTTTGGAAACAAAATTCCATGGCAATTGAAAGAATTAAACTGTGAATCAATATTAGTTACATGCAGTAACAGGTCTTGAATATTTTTTGACGCGGCAAGGGTTGGCATTTCTGAAGCACGCGTTGTCAGTTAATTCGAAATCACGCAATTCGAGTTAGATTTTTGCGTCCCAAAGAGTTTGAATTAACGAGGTTTTATTGTATCGCAAAACCAACATCAGTGTTTGCCGGTGTGTCTGTTTCAAATGTTTACATTTCCCGAAAAGAATTATCCACCACCAGTCGTGCTAATACGTATCCGAGTAAAAAGAAAGCATGTGAAATGTGTTTTAGACGTGGAGTGTGACGAATATGTAAGTAAATTAGGAGAGGATTCTAGTGATGCAAGAGACAACGAATCTTCCGATCTACAGGGAATCGAGCCTACTACAAGTTCAGATTAATGAAATACCTAGGCCTACTTGCTAATTTTCATGGCAAATATGTTATATAGCAGTGATAATGTATTTTTATCATCTCAAATATGTTCAGACAAAGCAGCTACCAGTATATCCGTAAATTTACACGTTCATATTTGCGTAAAGACCACGTGGACTGATACGAAATGTTTGCTTATGCCTACTTTACTCCTTCAATGGAATGAATTTTAGTTCATTTCATCTTTTTTCAAAATGATCCTTCCTAAAATTAGGGTGCGGGGATCATTCGCGTAAATACGGTACTTGCTTCACAGCATTTGAGTGTTGATTTGAATGGGTACTGCAAACTGTCATAAATGTGGTGAAGTTCATTAAAACTGGACAACTTACAACTAGCAGCGCTCAATGGCTTTCTGGAGGAAATGTATTATCCCAAGATTTTAAACTTAGGCAGAATTATCCATTCTTATCTAGAAAAAGAAAACCATAAACCATGTCAGTGCTAAGTGCTCTCTGAACAGTCAGTGCCTTTCCATTGAAATTTGCTTATTGAAGTATTTTTTATTTTTATATTCTTGCAAAAGCGAACTTGTTGGATAAGTCTCTGCAAGGAAGGGCAACATGTTTGATTCAGCTTGCTGAAAAAAAATTGGCATTTAAAAAAAGAGGCTTTTTCTTTGGAAGAAGAAAAATCAATGGAGGAGGAGAAATAGACTACCTTCCATGTTTGCAGCATCTCATAAGAGAAAATGAAATAGACTTTACTGCAGATATTGTTTCCATAATTGAAGGACACTTTTCTCAACTCTGTTTATTTAGAAACAAATTCCTGAAAATTGCGACAAGTATCAGTGGGTTCTAGTGCTGCTCCTTCGGACTTCAGTGCTCTAGAAAAAATTGAACTGACAGAAAGAACTTTAATAAGATTCTACACTGAAAGTGAACTTTCGATGCATGGCATTGAAAAAATGTTGGTATTCTGTAAGACAGGAGTTCCCAGCTTGACCAAGTGAGCACTGAAGATATTAATTCCTTTTGCAAACTTCTATCTCCACAAGTGTGGGTTGTCAGCAGTGGCTGTCATGATAACCAAGTACAGATAAGACTGTGTGTATGGAGAAGTAAATGAGAGTAGCTCTATCTCAATTAGTGCCAAGATCTGACAAGCTATGTAACAACAAGCAAGCTCAGGTTTCACACCGATAAAAGTTTTTGAGGTGAAATGTACTTTATTCATAATTTTTTAAAATCATTTTCCTTCCATTTTTGTCTTAGTTTTAAATTTTCAAAAATACAGAAAGAGAAGAACATTATCTGGTTTTTTTCTAACTAAGAAAAGGTTTTCATATATCACTTTGTGCGCAATTTTTTCTTTTATGCTGGTTAGTATTTTGTTCACAGATTCTTAAGAGTAAATGTCACAATACACAGGCCAACGACTAAAAAATTCTCTGGAAAGTAACTGCTTATTTACAGTATTTTAGATGTTGAATTTTTTTTTAAACTGAAAAATTCCATTATGCACCATTTTTGCACAAAGCAGTATTTTAATTTTAAGGCTTGCAGAAAATACATGTTTATGTCATGCCATTTGTAGACCCCTGCTGTTAGTTGTTTCACAAAAATGAAAGAATTCTGACTTAATGCAGGATGCATTTTTGTTGTACAAGTGCAAATTCTGAAGTCAGTCGTCACTAGAACGCTGAGTGAGATGGTAATTATTCCAGGGTAGATTTCTTTGTAACAAGTACAATTTTACTGCAGTCGTAGTGAGTTAACTTCTTACGGTGTAATAAACACTGAGCTGTTGTAACTCGTCTGATAACTTTGTTACAGTTGTGGAGAATATACTGTGAAGAAACAACAAAGAAACATTATTCGTTTTGTAAAAAATGTTGATTATGCATACTTTGGGACGAAACTAGGTGATCAGCATAAACCATGTGCTCCACATAAGGTATGCTACATCTGTGTGGACGAACTCTGACAATGGTCTCAAGGCAAGAAATCCTTCTGTTTTGGGGATCCAATGTTATGGATGGAACCCAGAAATCACAGTAGTGACTGCTACTTCTGTTGATGTAATGTAAGTGGGTGCAATGCAAGAAATAAGAAAGATAGGGCCGATTGCAGAAACAATGACTAATTTTAAGCCTTAGACAACGTTTAAGTCACGTTCAATGTTCGGTTGCTTAAACGGTGTTCAGCAAGACATTAGCAAGACATCTTTTATGTTCCCATATCAGCTCCAAAACGGAAATAGAAGCGTCTTCGAAGCTACTCTTTGCCAGCTGGGGCCCATGAAAGCTCACCAATCCAGGTGCCATCTTTAATCAGCTGTTGTGTGTTGTGAAAATGGCAAGATGTTCAGAAAACTTTTCAAGCGAAGAAAAAATATTATTTTCTGAAATTGTTGAGTCGCATGATGTTGTGGAATGTAAGGCATACAACAACGAAACAATACAGAAAAAAGAAGGTAGCCTGGCAGAGGATTACAGAGGCTTTAAACAATAGTTTTCCTCAGAACCCCCCAAGAGACAGCAAGACTCTATTGGGTAAGTTCCAAGTTAATTTTGCGGGTTTTATTTATTTCAGTGAGAATGAAGCTGTTCTATATTGGAAAACTAATAATGCTGAATCAAAATAAAGGCAAAAACTGACTCAATAGGCATGCACTAAAATGTATTGTGGTATTTTTACAGGACTGTGGCGGAGGCTGAAGCTCCAGGCTAAAAACAGCTTGGATGATAAAAGAAAACAATCCAAAACAACAGAAGGTGGGCCTCCACCAAGCCCGTTAAGTCCTTTAGAAGAGAATATGCTGGTGGTGTTAGGCGATTCAGGTGAACCTCTCGAAAACCCATATGATGATGATGATGATGATGATGAGGGAGAGCTCGCTTACGTACATATAATGAATACTATTAAATAATCATTACTCTTGATGTAGGAAATGCACTGTAAGTAAATTGCTTGACAGATCCCTGCGGAAGGTATTACCGCTCAGCTGTCGCTGCTCAGCGAGCGTGAGGTGGAGAGAGATTACCGCCCTGACGCCGAAGTTAAGGAGGAAAAGGAGGACTTGATCGAATTCACAGGGGAGAGATCTTCACCTCTGACTCCAAGGTAAGTTGTGGTCAGAAATTTGAATTAATGTAACCTCAGTTTTTTTTTAGAAAAAAGTACAGTATAACCTCTAAACATGGTCTATGTTTTCGTGTACTTCCAGTGCCAAGGCCAGGAAAAGGCAACATGAGGAAGATGACGAGGCGATGAACATGGTGCAAGAAATCCACAAGAAACAGTTGCATGTGTTAGATTTACAAGAAAGTAAGGCACTGTCAAACATTTATTTAATTGAACAGGAAATTAAAAAAAAAAAGTTATGACTTGCCGGAGTTGTATAAATCAATTAACTGATAATCATGTTAAATAATAATTAATGAATAAATGATATATTTTCATTTCACTTGAGGTGATATCTTGCCGGCCCCGTGGTATAGGGGTAGAGTGCCTGCCTCGCGCCCGGAGGCCCCGGGTTCGATTCCCGGCCAGGTCAGGAATTTTTCTCTCGACTTGAGGTCTGGTTCGAGTTCCACTCAGCCTACGTGATTAGAATTGAGGAGCTATTTGACGGTGAGATGGCAGCCCCGGTCTCGAAAGCCCAGAATAACGGCCGAGAGGATGCACTGTGCTGACCACACGACCCTTCATAATCTGAAGGCCTTCGGGCTGAGCAGCGGCCGCTGGGCAAGCCAAGGCCCTTTCAAGGGCGTTAAGTGCCGTGAGGGAGGGGATCTTATCTTAGCATGATTTCTAGCGGGTGAAATGGTAAGTCTGCCTCCAGGTCTAGTTCACCGCTCTGCACAGCGAGGTTATGTAACACAGCAGTCGCAATGATGATTTTCAGGTTTTTTCGAACTTTCGTTCACAGACCCTGTGCAAGACAGGGAAATCTTTTCCACGAACCAAAAGTTCTTTCCACTACATTCCTGGCCAGGACATTAGCTCGATTATAAAGAGTATCAGCTGCATTCCTTGGGTTCAAAATCGGAGTAAGTATTTCTTACAAGCGTAGCCAGAATCTTCGATGAGATGTCCCCTAACATCTTCTCTTTCCAGGCGGTCGTGGATAGTAGAATTTCGAAATATTCTATCATGAGCGGAGCCAGGCCATTGGCTGAATGGTCAGCATTGAGGCCTTCGGTTCAGACGGTCCCAACACTTTCCCCTTCATATCCAGACAATATACTGTATATTACATCCCTCCATGTAGGATTGGCACCAGGAAGAGCATCCGGCCGCAAAACAGGTCCAAATCCACATGTGCGACACAGTTCGCACCTGCAACCCCACAGGTGTGGGAAAAAGCGGTAGAAAAAGAAGATGAGTTGAGCCAGGCCAACGAGCAACAATACTCCTTATTCTTATCTTAGTGTCACATATCACCTGCAATGAAATAAAAACTGCTGTATGTAAGTAGGTTTCAAGTGTAGTAGTAGTAGTAGTAGTAGTAGCAGCAGCAGCAGCAGTAGTAGTAGTAGTAGTAGTAATAGTAGTAGTAGTAGTAGTAGTAGTTATTGCTACATGTTGTAAAGGAGCAGTAACATGAACTCGTTAGACCATATTTATGTCCACAATTGTGTATGCCATATAATGAAGTGTAGCTTTAATAAGAATATTGTCGTTAGGATGAGTACAAATAACAGCCATGCTCATCGCTGTTAGGGAAGTTGATAAATCTTCTCCTCAAACTATTGATGACAGTTACAACATAATCCACTGTCCGGCACACAGTTGCTGCGTTGACATTTACCATATCGCCGTTCATAGTATAAAATGCATTGGTTGCCAAGAATCGTATAGTCAGAAGGAGCTGCAGGGTGACGGGTAATGGGCTACCTCCTGTGTCGTGCTTGATTAATTCTCCCACGTCGCACAACAATTCCCTTACAGTTTCCTTTGAAAAGCGAAATCGTGTTTTAAATTGTGCCTCCCCGTACATTTCAAAAGGATTGCTCGGATCTCATAGCAGGTGAGGTACAGGAGGAAGTAGAAGGGGACTATCACTCGCGGTATCCTTCAAACCCTTTCGTGACCATTCAGAAGGCAGAAACGATTCTTACCTATAAAGAAACAGACCTATCGTTCTGATTTTCAGATCTGATGGTTCTTTGCAAACTGGAATTGTGTTACTCTATGGGAGGCTTAAGTTATGGGTCTGTAGCGGGTCGCTCTGAGATTACTGGCCTCCACAAACCTTAGTCTGGTTCGAACTCCACTTTCGGCAGCTCTGAAGATCTTTTTCCGTGGGTTCCAATTTTTATACTAAGCAAATGCTGGGGCTGTACCTTAATTAAGGCCATGGCTGCTTTCTTTCCAATCCTATCCTATTTGTGTCTGAATAACAGAAAGAAAAAAAAAAAAAGCAACAAACTTCTTCCGACTGTCCTTTAATTTATATAAGTTAGTTTCAACATAATTTCAAGGAAATTCCTGGCTTCAACTGCAGTCATATGGCAGTCATGTAAGACTTAGAGGATGATGAACTCTTGACTGGCACAGACTTCCTATGGCCTGGTCCAGGTCTCCTCCCACACTTACTATGTTCATCATTAATGTTTCACATATTGGACACACACTTGATTCCATTAGCCACATAATGGTAATGCACTTATCTTATCTAAAGGAACTGTTGTTGCTACTTAGCCATGTATTAAAGGCATGAAGAATGAAGTCACAAAGTGGGTTACATTTCAAAACACACAAATTACAAACAAGCAGCAGATTGATATCCCATCCAGTAAGATAACTTAAAATAATTTTAAATAGTGTTAAGCCATGAATTTGTTAATCGTGTTACGTGAGTAGAAGGAAAGATGGCCATAGAAGGGATTCCCTTTATGGTAAGAGTAGGAAGGTTGAAAACAATAGTCAATTCAGAAACACCTCCAAATATAACATGATACTCATTAGAGATGGAATTTTGTTATGTTATAACTTTAGTCAAGTTAACAACTTTTTGTGCTGGTCCTCGATTACTTACAGAATACTACAAATGCTGAAGTGAACATTAGGTAGGAGATTTGTAAAATATTAGGAGTTAGATCACATAAATTTAGATCCATAAACAGATGCAAGTTAAGTGAAAATTATTATGACAGAGTAACGAAAGGTATATCTATAGCATTTCTTAGAAAAATTCATAATTATACTCACATTATTTTCAGCCTTTTTCTTTTTCTTAGAATATTTCTTCTTTTCTTTCTTATGACTTTTCTTGGTAAGATTGTTGTGTTTCTTCTTTTTATGTGCCATTTTCTTATCCTTTCAAATCACACAGTACAATCTGTACAAACAAGAAAAGCAAGTAGTAACTCGAGAAATAAAAGAAGTAATGACATTACAGATTCACACAGCTTTAGATGAGCTTGTAGAATTTCAAAGAAGAACTATATTTTTCTTGAATAATTTCAACAATAAAACTACTGTTTACGTCCCACTAATTAATTTTATAGTTACCAAAGACACCGAGATGTCTGAATTTTGTCCTGCAGGTGTTTTTTTACATGTTAATATATCTTACTAACACGTGACTAGTGTATTTGTAAGCGCCACCAGACGGAGCTGGGATCAATCCACCAACTACAGCTCAGTCATTCAATCATCAATGATCTGTGAAATGTACAACCTTACTTTTCATCTCATTATTCCATAGCCTGCTGTCCATCTCACAACAATGAAAGTCTTTTTGGAGTCGCTCATAATCCTGTAACTTATTTACTCCCCTTTACAGTAAAACGTCATCTGCAGATAGCCTTATCTGTGATTTCAGTTCTTTACTCTTATTTATATATATAGGAAGAAAACCAAAAGGTCCAATAATACTGCCCCATGGGAAACCCCTCTTAAGCACTGCAGGATCAGCAGCCACCTCATCAACTTATTTAAATAAAATATAAATGTCCAAAAAGTTCCCCGTGAGAACCCCTGCTTAATCATTATAAGATCAGATAACACTTCACCTACTTTAATTCTCTGAGTTCTATTCTCTAGAAATTGAGCCACCCATTCAACCACTGTTTCTTCTCGTCTGATAGCCCTCATTTTTGTCAGTAATATCCCATGATCTACCCTATCAAAAGCCTTGGATAGGTCAAGAGCAATACAGTCCATTTGACCTCCTGAATCTGATATCTGCTATATCTTGCTCGAAACCTACAAGTTGAGCCTCATTGGAATAACCTTTCATATACCCTGATTGCCTTTTATCAAGCCAGTTTGTAATTTTGTAAATGTGTTTAATATAATCAAAAAGAATGCTTTCACAGAGCTTATAAACTACCTGTGAAGCTGACTAGCCTATAATTATCAGCTTTATGTTTAGCACCATTTCCCTGCAAGTCTCCTTTCATCTGATGATATAGCTCCTTCATGCAATCTCAAGAAATCTTATCAATTCCAGCTATATTTCAAATTCTGTAATTTTTTGTCAATGTCTTTATTATCAGAGGCAAATTTCAGTAATTCACCAGTATTAGTAGCTCCCTCTACCTGACATTATCCTTTAATCCAACTACCTTTACATACTGCTGACTGAATATTTCTGCCTTCTGTATGTCTAGGGTGATCACACGCCCCCTTTAATCTGACATGTCCTTTTTAGACCATTGTCCAAGGTCCAGGTGGATTATTTAAAAAACCAGAAACGTCGTTTTCTTCGTGAATATGCTTATTTTGGGGTGATCTGTTTTACTACTTCATTTTTACTTCACTATGCCACAGCATCATCAATATCGTAACAATACAGTATATAGATATGTGATTATAAATATACAGTATATGCAATTATTCTATGCACACCTTGTGTTTTTTTTACTAAACAGAATCTGGAAAGAGAATGTAATACCCAATGACTGGAAGCAAGGAGTCATCATCCCATTGTTGAAAAAAGGTGATAGAAAGAAATGTACCAACTACAGAGGTATAACTCTGCTGTCACATGGCCTCAAAATCTACGAATCCATCCTTGAGAGCAGGATTAGAAAATATGTTGAACCTACACTTGAGGAGGAACAACATGGATTTAGACCTCATAGATCAACTATAGACCTCATTTTTGCCACCAGAATGCTCTATGAGAAGTATTGGGAGAAAGGTAAAACACTTATAACTTTTTCTGGACATCGAGAAAGCATATGACCATGTACCACGCAGGCATAGGCTATATGGGAAGGTTTGAGACAAAGTGCCCGATGACATCACAGCACGGGTACAACGATTATATGATGAAACCAAGTGTTGTGTCCAGGTCCAGGATGGAAGGTCAGGTTGGTTTGAAACAAAGCGTGGAATCCAGCAAGGAAGTTGTCTTTCACCACTTCTCTTCATAATCATAATGGATGAAGTTTTAAAAGTGGTTAAGAGAAAGGATCCAACAACTAATGGCCTGGTTTTTGCTGATGATGAAATGGTATGGGGTGAGATAGAAGCGGAAGTACAAACTAGACTAGATCTCTGGCATGAAGCTTTTACAACCGTAGATCTCAAAATCAGCAAAACAAAAACAGTTGGCTTGGTGAACTTCCAGTATTTAAGTAGTGTTCTGTCATCAGACAATACCATACATCAAAAGAATGGTTAACAGAATACAGAAAGCTTCCAAATTCTATCACACTGTACATCAAATACTTTGGGATGAAACATTTCCATTAGTTTCCAAGATCAGTTTGTATAAAATATATCTAGTACCTATATAGACGTATGGCCTGGAAGCAGCAACACTTACTGGACCAACAAAGAGTCGTCTTCAGGCAACAGAAATGAAGTTCCGCCGTTCTTGTCTAAAAAAAACAAAAATGAATAAAATAAGGAATGTGGATATCCGACAACAGCTTGGATTGGAAAGAAGCTTGCTGGGGACTCTAGAAGTGAAGATATTGCAATGGTATGGTCACATGAAAAGAATGAACCCTCACAGGACTCCTCGAACATACTTTGACCACAATGTTCCTGGGAAGAGACCAAGAGGAAGACCTCGTGATGTTTGGGTAAAACAGATAATGAAGGACCTTGAAATTAGAGATGTGAAATGGTGTCGCATATATAAGCAGCATCTGTAGATGGATAGAACAAACTGGAGGAGGCTCGTACACAACCGCACCTGGCTTGCTGGAGTGAAGAAATGACGATGATGATGACAACTTGTGTTGTGATAATAGACGCTATTTACCACTCTGTATACTGCATGCTTCTCTCTCAGGAATACCACGTCAGAACATGCCATGTTAATGCGCTACAGCTCACGTGACAAGCGACAGGAGATAACCAGGATTTGAAGGAAACCTGTTTTAAATGGATGGCACTGAAAAGTGACAATGATTACTGTGATGCTGAAAATGTATCCTGTATTTGCAAGCTGTCTAAATCCTTTCAAGCTGGGCTGAGTGGCTCAGACGGTTGAGGCGCTCGCCTTCTGACCCCAACTTGGCAGGTTTGATCCGGGTTCAGTCCGATGGTATTTGAAGGCGCTCAAATACGTCAGCCTCGATCTGTATATTTATTGGCACGTAAAAGAACTCCTGCAGGACTAAATTCCAGCACTGTGGCGTCTCCGAAAACCGTAGAAGTAGTTAGTGGGACGTAAAGCAAATAACATTATTACTATTATTAAATCCTTTCAAATTGATGATGTGGAATCGTTTGATCAGTTCTGCAATTTCAAACAATTCCTGAATGTGAGTAGTAACGAGCCTGAACTTAACAAGTTATCTTGTAGTCAGAAATGGGCAAAGTATTTCAATTCACGTAAGTCAGCTGATTGTAGTTCAGTTATTAAAACTTGCAGAATACTTATATTTTCTATACCAGGTCACAACGCAAATGTAGAAAGACTATTTTCATTGATCTGAGCACAATGGACTGATAACAGGAACTGTCACCCTATGTATGACCTCACAAACACTCCCTTTGTTCATTAATGATGCCTGGAATGTCCTTCCTGGAACCTGTTTCTGCCTTAAAATTATTGATACATATCCTTCCATTGCTCCCTAAAATTCATATGGCTGCCAATTATGTTCGCCAACACGTTTTCCTTAGCTGAATTTTTTTTTTCTAAATTAAATTTCCTTGTAAGTTCCTTCGATCTCTCCTTACTCCTGCAACCATTCCTAACTCAATTTCTTCCTAATCCGCACCTCCTCCTTAATATCTTTATTTTCGTATTATAATATAATGGATCCTTACCATTCCTTACCACTTTTAAAGGATTTCACCTGTTTTCACACTCCTCAACAATTGCTTTAAACCCATCCCATAGGCTGATTTTTATTTACCACTTTCCATTGATCATAATTGGTTTTTAAATATTCCCCGTGTCTCTCTTATCAACCATATGGTATCGACTCATAGTCCTACTTTTATGACATTGCTTTCTATTACATTTATTTTTAACTGCAACAAAGCTTCGTAATCATTTATACCATCTATCACTTCTGTTCCTCTATAGAGCTCATCTGGTTTCATCAGCATCACGTCTAGAATATTTTACCTTCTAGTTGGTTCTGTCACTTTCTGATTCAGCTGTCCATCTCATTAACTTATTCACCATTTGTAGGTCATACTTCATGTTTACATTCTCTTCCCAGTAAGCATTTGGTAAATTCAGATCACAGACTAAAACAATGTTCCTTTCTGTGTCGTTCCTCACATAGTTGATTATTTTATCAAATAATTCTGCATCAGCGCCAGTCTTGCCAGATCTGTACACCTCAAAATTGTGTCCGTGCATATATACAAAATGTACATAAACACAAGTTCATAAGATGGCATAGGACACTTGACACAGTTCACAAGAAGAAAACACAAAGCATTTAACTGTATAGGCTTGACTGTTGCAGAACTACTATGTACATTTTATTGCAATTATCAACAATGAATGCTATGCATCTCTTTAGTGGTCCTTTACTCTGAAGAGTTTCCTTCACATATGATACTGTATCTGCAGTCTCCTTAGGTTGGCTTTGCATTTCAATTTGGACTACATACCATCGCATTTACAGTCAAAATATTGAATAGCTCTCAGAAACAGTTTAATTTTTTTTTTTACTGAACTATGGTGACTCCAGTAAAGATTTTGATGTATTTAAGGAGTAGAGGAAGTGCATAGCTGAAGTTCTCAGGAATGTGAAACAAATATGCAAATGAACTATTAGATGCCCTTGAATAAAACTAAGAAAAATGTGTATACCAACCGGCCGCACTGCTCGTGGATAAGCAGCATGCAGCCGACAGTTTTCACTGAGGAAAAGACAGAGATAGATTGGGTAAAGTGGCATCTGCCGCATATGACAACAGCGTTTGCTGGCATCTCAGGTGTAGAGGCAGCACACCAGATTCAGTGAGTAGGCTAGAAATGGAACTTGAACAGAAAGCTCCCGTTACCAACCTAACTCCGCTGTAGTGGATCCTATTGAGTTTAACAAGAACGTTGTTCCTTGTTGATCCTTATGCTGTAAAGACGTAGTCTAATGTGGATAAAATATGGGTCCTATAAAAGCGTAGGAGCACCATGCTTATCAGTCCTGCCCCCCGTAGTGCCACTATGAAACTTCACAATTTTCAGTTTCTTAGTGCATTTGGCTTTTAATTGTTGCACTTGCAGCTCCCACCCCATGATAATTTACTATTGAAAAGGAGCCCAAAAAATAGGTACGTGTCTACTACAGGAAGAGCGACCCCCACTAAATAAACTCAGGATGGAGATGAAGGGTGCTCTTCCAGCATAAGCGAAGAACCGAGGTCTCCACTGAAAATCAAAAGTCATGTTCTAAAGTCCACTGTTCAACTCTTCTAACAGTTTGCTATAATTGTCACTCTGCGACTGCCACATTTTGTGAGCTATAATGCAGGGCAAAATTGTCCATATAGCGACTGTATTACTGCTGAACCTGCAGATGCAACAATACTCTTTATGATAATCACGAACAGAGTGATACTGAGAAACAATCCCTGTAGGACTCCATTTTCCTGAACGTGATTTTGTGAATGTACCCTCCCAACTCAGACACGCCATTGAGATGTAAATCCCCCTCTAAACAGATTTGGTTGAACACCCCTAGAAGATAACATAAGCTATTGTTGCCGAGGTGTTTTAACTTCTGGTTGTGGACGTTACTTGGTCTGGGACCCGTAACCTTGCTATGCACCAAGATGCTCCAGAGTTCCCACTCAATGAAGGGCATGTTATAGTCCTCTAAAGCATGAGCAGCAAAACATAGGTGATGGCATGCCGCCTCCCGTTTCAGATCAATGAAATCAGAACGGTTAATTCCCAGAATAAGAAAACCCGCGAAGTGACATGCTAGATGATTCGCAACTGTGGGTGGATCACTGACAATACTGCCTGCAATGGAAATTCCCTCTACGCCGGGCTGAGTGGCTCAGACCGTTGAGGTGCTGGCCTTCTGACCCCAACTTGGCAGGTTTGATCCTGGCTCAATCCAGTGGTATTTGAAGGTGTTCAAATAAATCAGCCTTGCGTCGGTAGATTTACTAACATGTAAAAGAACTCCTGTGGGACTAAATTCCGGCACCTTGGTGTCTCCGAAAACCGTAAAAGTAGTTAATGGGACAAAGCAAATAACATTATTATAATTAATTCCCTGTAGAAGGAGTTGCCCTCGTATTCCTGAAATGCATCCGTGTTTAGTCCATACTTAAGATGACAATGTACATGCCGTCATGATACCTATCCCGTGAAGATGTTACCAAGTTGGCCAAAGTAGGCTACCTTTGTTAGCAGTTATCAGCCAGATGTCACTCTTTCATGGCTGTTGTAATTTCTACATTCAGCAAGGAAGATGGTTCTCTCAAAGAGTCCCAGAAAAAGATTGAACGGATCCTCAGTGGCAGCCAGAATAACTTATGTGGTATATGTCACGTCTTCATCTATGCTACGGTTATTTGAATCGTTAACCCAACCACATCTGTAAGCATACCAGTACGCTGACGCAATAAAGGGCTCTATAGACATAAGTGTACTAGTATGCAGCGCTCATTTGTCTGCCAAAAACAAGATATGCTGCTTTCTGTCGGTAGACCTGTTCTATTACTTGGTAATTCTCAACAGCTGTTTACCAGAGATGAGATAGCCTGCACCCTGAGGGCTTGAGTGGTGCTTGTAAAAGTACTTGTGACCTCCAACCCAGAATGTTTGGAAACAATGGCTGATAAACAGAAGGATGTGTTCGTTAGTGGCAAGGATGGTGATGAAAAATGCGTTATTTCCAAATTCTAGGCTCTGATTATAGTAGTAGTGATGATGAGGAAGATCTTGGTGATAATATGGATATATGTTTGATTCATCGTGATGCAACAGCAAGCGAAAAAGAAACGGAACTTGACCACACGTCAGCAGCAGATGAAATAATGCAGACCAGAACGTTTCAAGTGTTCAAACAAACTTGCCGAGGAAATTATTGCTAATCACTTCAAGGAAGGCGTTGTCAAGCGACGGGCAGCTACACTTGGAGAATTGCAGTCAAGACCGACTGGCCTACATTTTCCAGTCATGATTCACCCCTCCAACAGAAGCCAAAGGAACTAAAACTCCAAAACGCTGTGTTGCATGTCAGCAAATGAAGACCAGAAGTGAAAGTACATGCAATGGAATCCTGCAACATTCCATTGTGCCTGGAACATTTCCAGCAACGACACAAACAAAAAAAAAAGCCTACCGACTTTCGAATCCCGGACTCCAAACAACAAGGAACCTATTCTTTGTAAGTACATAAATTATATATATAACTGTTGCTTCACAACCCTTATAGTAAAGAATCATGAATTACGTCAAATACGGAATTTATGCAGATTTATTCAGAGGTCTACAATTTGAACAAATTGTGTTAAAACTCATGGTTTCCAAGTCGTTTCTGCTATAGGAGGAGGCCTATGTGGATGGGTTAAAGGCAGCTAGTGACTTGTCAATCAGCACATTTTAGAATCCAACGGGAAAGAGCCTTGATGGATTTTCCTTTGAGCCTTTAAGGATTTCTGTTTCTACAAAGGAAGAACAATGGGGGAAATCGTCACTGTCACAGAGGTAATCGTGTACCTCCTATCGAAGCAGGGGAACAAGCGCAAGGCTTCACAGACTAACATTAATTCGGCAAAAGGTTCTGTGTTCCATGCTGCATTGTCTTCGTTCCTCTTGTATTCAAAATGCACAGATCCAGTTCTCCTATCAGCTTCTCTAGCTCCCTTCCTCTGGGGCAAGGCATTTCAGAACCCTGTGATGGGTGTAAAAATCACGTAATAGGAGGTTATGTGTACAGTCAATAACTTCATTGATATTCAGAGGCTGGCCTGGTGGAAAATAAGTTACAAACTGTAGTCATAACAGGAACGAAAGGCATACTGCTACTGCCTCCAGCTCAGTTCTTGGTGGAACTGCTCCGCTGTAGGTATCAAAACGAGTGAAGATACCAATGCCACCAGAAGCCTGGTTAGTATAATTCCATTCTTTCGAGTATCGTCTAATATTTATCACGACTGTAGGATGATCTGGTCGTAGATTAGTTTCTTGAATACAGCAACAGATTATACTCACCGCAAACTGACTGATTAGCTGGCGCAGCTCAGTAAGATGCTTGTCATAACTGTAGCAATTCCCCTGTAACAGTTCCATAGTGTGATCTTCAAAAAAGGAAAGTTTTAGACTGCAAATGGCGAGACGCTTCCTAATTATAAACATTAACGTCTCCATCTGAGGATGGAGATGAAACCTCAGCGTCCATCACCTCATCACTGTACGAGATTGCGAAGAGGTTGAGGATTCTGCAGTGCCTCTTCGATGCTTTTTGGCAGCGGGGACTGCCCGTATGAGGGAAGCGTACAGCTTTTGCAGCAGGTGCCCTTGTTGGCGCTGACCCATACTCTCCAGATTGAAGGAATGTTTTCCCTTTCATAGGAGGGCTAAGGGAGCGCTTAAGAAGGGCTCCCTTCTTCCCAAACTTTTGTTCATGCTTAGACAGGCTTTGAGAAGATTTCCCTGTCCTGGTTGACAGGGCCGCCTCCGCTAGCTTGGAAGTGGCTTTCACCAACCTCTTGGGCGAGGGAGACTTGGCCTTCCTCCCATGCTGTTCCAGCTTAGTTACCTTTGCAGGCACAGGCTTCTTTGTGGCCAAAGTTTAGGTGGTCCCCAACTTCCGACTAAACTCTTTGCGGCACTGCTCACATAAGCAACTGCCACCTTACACGCAGTGAACATCACAGGTGTTGCTGGAAGAAACGGCGAACCTGGTGGACTATGTGCTATTACACCAAAGTACAGTCGCTTGGTAAGTACATTCACGGAATTAAACTTGCAGCACGTTTCCTGGAATGAAAGACCATCCAGTGTCATGATCGTCTGGATCTTCCTCTCACCAGGATAGGTGGGACAGTTTCTATCTTGAGGAGAATGAAGACCAGGGCAGTTAGTGCACCTGTTCAGAAGTGTGCAATGTTCCGCGCATGTGGAAAAGAAGCTCATGGTGCAGACACACAGACTGATTTGAAAGAAAAAAAAAATACAATGTGTCTGAACCTTTGGCAGTTATAGCACCGCATGGAAAGCAGGATGTATGGCATCACAACGATGGGTTGTTACCTAGACTTACTCAGGTAACACTAACAACTTGGAGACAATGAAAGCACCAGTGACAACTTCTTCGTTGACTTTAGTGTGTAATGTGCTGGACGTGTCATGCCACAGTTCTTCATGTCTTCAACCAGGTCATCTTCAAGATCAGGTTGCGATGGAAAATGACTCCACGAACCACATTCAACGATCACTCTGACGGAGATTTCGCCAATGTGGTTGCAAGTGAGCAACTGATTAGCCTGAACTGCAGTGTGCATCTTAAGCAACAAACTACAATTATGCATATTCTCGAGGTCTTCAAGTTTGCCGTAGGCACCTTCTATATCTTCTTGCACCCCATAGAGAAATCCAAAGTTAAAGAACTGGGAGGGGGACCACCCCTTGACGTTTGTTAAGACATGCTCAAACAATTCTCCCCCGAATGCCACCCACTCCGAACACAGACCTCCGTAGCCGACCGTGCAGCCAGGGCAATACCTGCCTGGCATAGACGGTATTGTCTGGGGTCCATTGTTAAACCATGTCTAGGAGAGGCTGACACTCAGCCCCCACTCCTCAGTGCTATCCCACTACTGCTTGTCACGGAGACTTTTGGCTGCAGGATTCCCCCCGCCCTGGCCCGGTATCTCTCTCTCCTTACTTACATGTGATAAATTTCATGATGAGGCACCGAGTACCAGAGCTCCCATCTTCAAATCCATATTGACATTTACTCCATAGTGTATACAGTGTTCAACAACAATAATAAAAATAAGTAAAAATAAACATAATAATAATAATATATACTCTAGCATTCGACTGTGAGGGCACCCGGGTCTCTAGCCGGATACTACTCGGGTACATGGCGCTCCCACTTGACGGGTTGTGGTTGTCGTCTGGGCTTTTGAGTGTAGTTGCACATGTAAGAGGCCCTTCCCTAAGCATAATGCTCATAAATTTTGTTCATCTCTACTGTATTTGATATAACTAACCGGCAAACCAGTGACTGGACGTAGCGTTTTACTACGATGTCCAAAAATTAAAGAAGATAAGTCCATCTTTCATAATCTTGAAGAAACTTTAAATTTGATACACGCAGCCTGAAATTAGAAATTTGCAAAATCAAATGATAGCTAGAATTAACAAATAAAGACCTTAAAGACCTAAATATGATTACTAATAACAAACTAAACTTGGTTAAAATGATGGTACTAACACTGTAGAAATAAAAAGCAGTTGAGTATGGGTTTCCTTTTGATCGTGTTTGTACTCGGGAACTTAAAACTGTTCAGCCATACATGTTTTTGTTTCAAGAAGTGTACATTATATATATGTGATGCTGATGTGCTTTCCTCACATTGACATTTAAGCAGACCCTACACGGTCAATAAAACTGTCAGTACCAAAAAATAATGACATTAATACTGATTATGTGTGAACTGGAATGATGGAATGAAGGCCAGTACTGAAGCAGATCCTGATTTCCTGATCTGCGAGTGTCAGTACTGTAGAGTGGTGGGGATACTGACAGTTATATTGACCGTGTGAGTGCGTTCGTCATTATTTTTGCCAGTATTAACGGAGCAGCGATGGACGACAAATGTGTTTCTCATCAAGGCCAAGTAGAGGTGCTTGTGGAACCGCCATGTAAGCCTATTGCAAAAGTTTATCGAGCTATATGAAACGCTGCCAGAATAAACGTAACACAATACTTCCCATGTTTCCACAACTGCTGTACTGTTGGAAACTGGTGACATTATAGCGGAAAACTTTAAATCTTCAAAATTTCTACCAGTTGCAAGATACCTCTCTGCCACTGATAAACAGGTCCGCATGTTTGTGCTTTGCCTTGTTAGAAAATGCTCTACCATTCCTAGTAATTTCGCAAAAGTACCCTCACTCATTCGGAGATAGTTCTGATAATCTTCTGCTTCGGTATATTGTATTTCCCTCAACAACTTCATATGAGAATGCTCTTCTCTTTCCTTAAGCCAATCTTTACGTTTAACACTGCGTTTCGTGCAGAGTGCTAATATGATAGCTACACATACCCGTCATTTACGATCCATTTTGATAGAATACTGCAATTGCATGTTATAAATCTCATTCCGTATTGACGGTTATTGACGTTTTATTTGTAAAGTGAGAATACCACAATGGTAAGCAAGTGCACTAGTACTGACCAAAATATTTTTTTTTTTGCTAGGGGCTTTACGTCGCACCGACACAGATAGGTCTTATGGCGACGATGGGATAGGAAATGCCTAGGAGTTGGAAGGAAGCGGCCGTGGCCTTAATTAATGTACAGCCCCAGCATTTGCCTGGTGTGAAAATGGAAAACCACGGAAAACCATCTTCAGGGCTGCCGATAGTGGGATTCGAACCTACTATCTCCCGGATGCAAGCTCAGACCAAAATATTGACAGTAATAATGATCGTGTAATGTCGCTACAATATTGATGCGTACTGTCAGTATTATTGACTCAGTATTACTGATCAATATTATTGACCGTGTAGGGTCTGCTTTAGGCTAGAATACTGAAGTTCAGTTCTGAATGTTGTTAACTATATGCCAAAAGACTGGAAAAGAATTGGCAAACTTTGTTCCATATTCATGTACTGATACTGGGAAAGCATTTAAGACAAGATAAGCAATGAACAAAGATATCTGAAGACAGTTTTGAAAATGAATAATGTAAACCAGCAGAATTGCAATTACCAGAATGAAGATGTTATATAGACTTTTTGTCGCATCCACAGGCACCTCGTGTGTAAAGTTTTAAGAAATCCGAAAAGAGTAAAGCACCTTGCCACTTCTATGCTTACTAGAAACCTACACCCACCAAAAAGTATTCTTACTTATGTAAAAGAATTGAAATCGAAACGCCTACAAAAACAAAATGCCACCATATCCTTTGTTTCTGGTTCCTATTGGCCAGCGTGCTATGGATCAGCTGTGAAGCACGGCCAACTGGATCCCTCGCTGCGCACATCATCTTCCTCCCCATTAATAATCTATATATATAAAATAATTTGTCCTGACTGACTGAGTGACTGACTAAAAAGGCCCCATTCAAATGCAAACGTAACCGTAAACTTAACGACGTAACGTAACCGTAACATTAACGTAAAATTTGTGGTACTCACAATGGAGGAACGTAACATTAACGTAAAGAGTACACAGCAGCCAATCAAAACACTGCCATGTTATTTAGTACGGAAGTCAGGTTTTGGGCTATCTCGCAGTTTTTATTTCAATACCTCGATGGAATCAAACAACGTGGTAGCGGAATCCATATTACTTCAAACATCTATTGCTTTGCTCCTCGGAGCTATGTAGGCCTACGGTACCTGAAAAGGCGATCTAAACAACGGTGCAGAAAATGGGTTCATCCCTTGAATCAAAGAAGGTTACCTCAGGGCGATTTCGGTAATCTACTGTAAGAAATGACCCCTCATCAGTTCGTTTTGGACATGCGGATGAAACCTGAACTGTTTGCCTTTCTTACGATTTGCTTCCCCTTTTGTAATAAAAAGAAATGTAACGTCTCCTTTACCGACATCTATGACCCTATCTATCACACCCCGATGAGATATTTGGATCTATTTGTTTGGATGATATCTTTTTCGTAAACTAGTAGTCCGTCATAATGTAAGAAATATACAGGGACACTGTTTTATTTATGACAGGGATTGTCTCTCGTCCGTTTGCCAGCGCTGCGAGCTTGTCTCCCGCCATTTATTGTCAGATTTCATTACTATAGGATATTAATTTCCACCTATTATTTTTCGGTACAGCGTATTTGTAATTCTTTTTCCTTCTATCATACATAGCCTATACACAAAGATTATTTTGAAAGAGAATTACAAGTGTTTCGTCGAAAGAAGTCATTATATCGTGCACAACACACAATGTTTAGGCCCCATTCACAATGCAAACGTAACCGTAAACTTAACGACGTAACGTAACCGTAACATTAACGTAAAATTTGTGGTATTCACAATGGAGGAACGTAACATTAACGTAAAGAGTACACAGCAGCCAATCAAAACACTGCCATGTTATTTAGTACGGAAGTCAGGTTTTGGGCTATCTCGCAGTTTTATATTTCAATACCTCGATGGAATCAAACAACGTGGTAGCGGAATTCCTATTACTTCGAACATCTATTGCTTTGATCCTGGGAGCTGTGTAGGCCTACGGTACCTGAAAAGGCGATCTAAACAACGGTGCAGAAAATGGGTTCATCCCTTGAATCAAAGAAGGTTATCTCAGGGCGATTTCGGTAATCTACTGTAAGAAATGACCCTCATCAGTTCGTTTTGGACATGCGGATGAAACTTGAACTGTTTGCCTTTCTTACGATTTGCTTCCCCTTTTGTAATAAAAAGAAATGTAACGTCTCCTTTACCGACATCTATGACCCTATCTATCATACCCCGATAAGATGTTTGGATCTATTTGTTTGGATGATATCGTTTTCGTAAACTAGTAGTCCGTCATAATGTTAAAAAATATACAGGGACACTGTTTTATTTATGACAGGGATTGTCTCTCGTCCGTTTGCCAGCGCTGCGAGCTTGTCCCCCGCCATTTATTGTCAGATTTCATTACTACAGGATATTAATTTCCACCTATTATTTTTCGGTACAGCGTATTTGTAATTCTTTTTCCTTCTATCATACATAGCCTATACACAAAGACTATTTTGAAAGAGAATTACAAGTGTTTCGTCGAAAGAAGTCATTATATCGTGCACAACACACAATGTTTACCTCTGCTCTGATTGGCTGGTTCTTAAAGTTAACGTAAAGGCCGGTCTCCACTGATTAACATTTAACACCAACATGTTAAATTTAACATGTTACAATTGACATGTATATTGTGTTTGTGTCTTCCAATTGACTTTGCATGTTAACTCAGAATGTTGAAGTTAACACTTTTAACATGTTGGCGTGTTTTCCGCTCCAAGTGGAAAACATGTCAAGTCAATTCGTTGTTCGTGAGATGTTGGCACAGCTTCGGCAACTTCCTTGCCGTTTCCATGTCAACAGATAGCCAAACGACGCAAACGACGTGCTTCTCGTGAAGTAGGATTATAGTTACAACACTCCGCAACACTCATTCTCTTTGTTATAAGCTACAAATACAGTACCAGTACCGGTATGCGTACGCGTGTCGTTCTGTCTGCACTATACTAAAATTTATAGTCAGAAATGGAGTGGAGCAAGATTCCTTTGGACTTAATTAATGATATAATAGAAAGGCCTTGTTTGTAGGATGTCTCATCAAAGGAATACAGAGATAAAGCGAAGAAAGCCGACAGTTTCCGGGAACTCTATATTATAATTATTCCCGCCAGTGCATCGAAAAAACCTAGCGTACCTCCGCTCCCAGTACAGTCGAGTATTGCAAAAAATCAGAAAAAGTCTGAAGTCGAAGGGCGGGAACGAACGAAGTTTATACTTCATAGTATCTTGCTTTTGAAGCAATGAGCAGGATGAGGGGAGGAAATGTGTCTAATAAAACTGCATTTGAAAATCATAACGAGAAGCAACAGTGGCAATAACAAAGGCCAAATCTTTTTCATCTAAGTCCATTGTCCTTGTTTGAAAATACTAGACACCACTTAAATTTATTACCACATACTGATATGATGAACTACCTACATATAAACAAGAAAGTTAAGTTTAACATGTTTATTAAGTGTGGACACAATGTTAAATGAAATAGTATTCAACATTTAACATGTTGATGGTGTCACCAGTTAACATTTAACACTTTTAACATTTAACATGTTGTTGTTAAACGTTAATCAGTGGAGACCGGCCTTAAAATTAACCGCAAGAGCTTGGAGTTTGCAATCCCTTAATTTTACGGACTCGCAGTTAAGTTTACGTCGGCGCATTGTGAATGGATCCATTAGATAAGATGGCCGCTAACTTCAAAGTTAACGTTAATTTTAAGTTTACGTTACGTTACGTTTGCATTGTGAATGGGGCTTTACCTCTGCTCTGATTGGCTGGTTCCTTAAAGTTAACGTAAAATTAACCGCAAGAGCTTGGAGTTTGCAATCCCTAATTTTACGGACTCGCAGTTAAGTTTACGTCGGCGCATTGTGAATGGATCCATTAGATAAGATGGCCGCTAACTTCTAAGTTAACGTTAATTTTAAGTTTACGTTACGTTACGTTTGTATTGTGAATGGGGCTTAATTCATCATCGCCGAGCCAAAACTACTGGACATAAAGAAATGAAATTTTGGGGATATATTCATATTAACATGTAGGTGCTCGCTAAGGGAGGATTTTGGGATATTCCGTCGCTAAGGGGGTGAAAGTGGGGGGTGAAATTTTAAAATGAGGATATCTATATCTCAAAAACTTAAAAGTTTACAGATGTAAAAATTGGTATTTGGAATCACCTTTAAAAATAAAGAAACACATATTTTGTTGTTCTCGGAAAATCCCATTAAGGGGGCTGAAAATAGAGGGGAAAGTTTTGAAAACCTTTTATGAAGAGACTTATATCTCAAAAACTGAAGATGTTACAGACATGAAATTTGGAATCTACTTTGAAAATAAAGAAATACGTATTTTTGTGTTTTTGGATAATCCCATGAAAAGGGAGTGAACAGGAGTGACAAACGAAGTGAATTTAAAAAAAGACTATAGCTGAAAATTATCTCAGACACCTAACATGTTACAGATTTGAAAACTGGCATTTGGAAATTCCTGTAAAAGTAAAGAAACATCAATATTTTTTCGGGAACTGAAAAAGGGTGTAAATTTTTAAAATTAGCGTATCTACAGTATAGGCTATCTCAAAAACTTAACATGTTGCTGACGTGAAAATTGGTAATTGGAATCTCCTTTAAAATAAGGAAACACGTATTCTTTGGTTTTCGAAAAAATCACTTCGGGGGGAGGTGAATCAATTGAAAAATTAGTTGGTTTATATGTATTAGAATGGGGTATATACCAAAAATCGAATGATGTTACAAACGTGAAAACTGGTATTTGGAATCTCATTTTAAAATAATGAAACACGCATTTGGAGAGGGAATCAACTTGGTACGGGGGGGGGGGGATGAAAACCGAGATGAATTTCTTTTACGAGGTTACACATATCTCAAAAAACTGAAGATGTTACAGTCGTGATAATTGGTATTTGGAAGCTCTTTTAAAGAAACGGGTACTGTGTGTTTTTGGAAAATTAACTTTAGTGGGGAGTGTTAATGGAAGAAATAAATTTTAATTCTTTTTCTGGAGAAACTTATATCTCAAAACTGAAGGTTACCGGCAAGGAAATTGGTACTGAGAATCTCCTTTAAAAATAAAGAAACACGCATTTTTGGTTGGGGAAACCAACTTAACGGGCGGGGTTGGAGTGAAAAGGGACTTTGAACACTTTTCATGAGAATACTAATATCACAGAAACTGAGAATGTTACAGACATGAAAATTTGTACTTGGAATTTTCCTTCAAAGTATAGAAACACGTGATCTTTTGTCTTTGGAAAATCCACTTAAGAGGGTGAATTAATTGAAAAATTAGTTGAATACTTTGTTTGAGGATACTTATGTTTCAAAAACTAAATATGTCGCAGACGTGAAAATTAGTATTTGGAATCTCCTTCAAAAACAAAGAAAGACGCTTTTTCTGGGGGAAATCAACTTGAGGTGGGGGCGGTGAAAAAGGAGTTTAATTCCTTTTTATGAGGATACACATACCGGTATCTCAAAACTGAAGATAATACAGTCGTGATAATTGGCATTTGGAAGCCCCTTTATAAATAAAGAAAAAAGTGTTTTTTGTTTTCGGAAAAATTCACTTAAGGGGGAGGGTGAAAGAAAGTGAAAAATTTTAATTCTTTTTATGGATAAACTTATATCTCAAAAACTTAAGGTTACACACGTGAAAATTTGTGTTTGGAATCACCTTAAAAATAAAGAAACAGGCATTTTCGGGAGGGGGAAATCAACTTACGGGCTGGGGTGAAAAAGGAGTTGAATTCTTTTTATGAGGATAATTATAACTAAAAAACTGAAGATGTTAGAGGCATGAACATCTGTATTTAGAATCTTCTTTCAAAGTAAAGAAACACGTGTTCTTTGTCTTCGGAAAATCCACTTAAAGGGGGGTGAATGAATTGAAAAATTAGTTGAATTTTTTGTGTGAGGATACCGGTACTTATATATCAAAAACTAAAAATGTCAAGGACGTGGAAATTGGTATTTGGAATCTCCTTTAAATATAAACATGCACTTTTGGGGAGGTGGGAATCAACTTAACGGTAGTAAGGGGGTGAAAAATAAGTTGAATTACTTTTATGAGTACACTTATATCTCAAAAACTGAAGATGTTACAGACGTGAAAATTAGTATTAGGAATCCCCTTTAAAAGAGAAGACACACGCAGTTGTTTTTTTTTTTTCGGAAAATCGACATAAGGGGTGTGGAGTTGATAATAAGTATATAAGGAGTTGAAATATGTTTTTGAGGATACTGTATCTTAAAACTGAAGCTGTTACAGACGTGAAAGTTGGTATTTTAAATTTCCTTTCAAAATAAGGAAACTAGTATTTTTTGTGTTCGGGAAGAAGTGAAGAAGAAGTAGAAGTTAAATTATTCTTATTAGTGTACATTTATCTCAAAAACTGAAGGTGTTACAGACGTACAGCATTTAAACTGGTATTTGGAGAGTCCTTTAAAAATACAGGACCTGTACCTTTTTGTTTTCGGAGAAGGCACTTAACAGGGGGTGAAAAGAAGTGAAAAACAGCTGAATTATTGTTTTATGCCGATACTTATATTTTTAAACGTGGAGATATTATAGAGGTGAAAATGGGTATTTGAAATCTCCTTTAAAAACAAAGAAACGTTTTTGTTTCCGGAAAAAATAACTTAGATGGGGGTGAGGGTGAGGGAAGGACTTATCAAGGGGTTGAATCCTTTTTATGGGGATACTTATGTATATCTCAAAAACTGAAAATGTTACAGATGTGAGAACAGGTAGGCCTATTTGGAATCTCCTTTAAAAAAAGTAAAGAACCATGTATTTATTTTTTCGACTTGGGAGAAGACTGTTTCTCACGTGTACAGTTCTGTGTCACTTGGTCGTCTTAGCCCCAAAACGTAATACCACAAACATGGTTTACAAAGATTATCTGGGGTAAATGGAACTCAGTTTTTGGGTGAGTTTTTATACTTTAGGAATTTTCAGATAACGTCTTAGTACAATGCCGAGGAAGGATTACTTTGATCAAATTACGAAATCCACGCGAGCGAAGCCGCGGGTAATTGCTAGTAAAATAACATGTTTATTCCATCCGATCTGGTCGTTCCGTGTGTAAAGTACATGAGTTATCTTATTTACAGGTCTTATTCACTACAGAATTTCACCAGCCACTCTGTTCTCATCTTACAGTTTAACACGTGATATCTCTCACATTGATCACCGCACCTTGCGCATGTACAGCAAATACACTCTAGGTAATACGCGACACTTTGCGAGATATCGCAAGACATTGATTGCTAGCGCACCTAGCGGGACAACCTTAAAATTGAGTGTAGTAGCAAATACAGTAGAGACAATACGCGACACTTTCCGATTTAGCCTCGCAAGTGGCGTGAACTGAAAATTCGCGCTAAATTCAAATATCAATGAAAACGTTCATACGGAAACGGATAAATGAATTACGTCTAGAAAAGAAGTGTTACTAAGATATTAACTACTTCAAATTTGCTAAAGCAATTCTGGGTACATGAATGAAGAATTATTTAGCAGGTTATTATTTAAAGACTGAAATTAGACATATAATCAAGATGTGAAATATACTGCTGTGAAAGGGCTTGATCTTTCATTTATGCATTACTTTTTTAGCTTTAGAATTCCTGCCTGAACGTTCACAGCTAGATTTTTCTTTTTTCTCATTTAAAAGCATTGTATCATCATATTAAATGTCTTATCAACAAAAATATCGGCACGTTCCTTACACACATGATTCAATGAATTTACATTTAAGTGCTGGACAATTTTCCCTTTAACTTGAAGCCAACTAACAGAAATAAAATCTATAAATTTAGCCTCTAAAACATTCAAACTTTCCCTATGAGCAATACTTGCCATAATACCATTACATTAGGGTAAAGGAAATTTGCATCATCATATTGTTTCAACGAAATATGTACATTTCTTAAATCACCGATATTTTGTTCAGTGCTTGAGAACGCATTACGGCATTCCAAATCGGGTAACTTGGAACACAACCAGCCACACCCATATGCATATGTACTTTCCTGAATTAAATCAGACCCACAGATCACACCTACAACAACACATCGGTATTGAAGGTTAACTGCTGCACTATACAATAAAATATACGTATTATATTTTAAAACAGTTAAAATATGGGTCGAGCAGGTCAGGAGATTATGAAGTACTATAAAAATATCTTTGTCACTGGAAGAATGTATATGCAAACACAATATTACTTACATTTTCTTGTCACGAGGGAAACGGAAGAAAAACTGCGCATTCTTCTCTACTTCATAGTTACTGCAGCCAAACACAGCACATACCTTTCCCCTCATGTTCAGAGGAGATATCAAGGAATGACACACGCTACTATTCCATTATGTCAGCTCACTGAAAACGCATAAATAACACCAAAAACTTCACACACAAATACACGTGCTCTTATGACAGGTCAATCCGCTAGAGAGAGCTCTAATAGCTGTCCCTCGATATCTCACTGAGTGTCGCGTATTGTCTCTACTGTATTTGGTAGTAGTAATACCGATCAGCTTATGCAGTGTGAAATTTTGATCTTGAATTTGCGTTAAGAAGAGGATTTCTTGGAAAATGTAATTTATCAGGTGACAAAACCTTTTGGAATTATAATCATACAAGCACTGAACCATGCTTGGTAAGGTTTGTGCTCTTTGTGGCTGCAAAAACTTCAAATTTGTCCAGTTTAGATTAATTATATGAAGAAAACTAAAACAAAATACATAAAAATACTTTTTTCTACCACTTTTTCTAGATCCGTGGGGTCGAGGGTGCGAGCTGTGCCGAACATATGGATTTGGCACTATTTTACAACCGGATGACCTGCCTCATGCCAACCCTATATGCAGGGGTGTAATCACTAGACCTCAGATCGCACGGAAAAGCCTATTTCGTTCTTGAAGTCAGAACTTAAAATGAAGTTGTATTTATACGTTCCATTGTCGTGTTTTATTGTCTCGACGATGTCTGCTGTAGCTACGATGAAGAGTAAAGCGCTTAGTGGGCCCCCCTGCAGTACCCCAAGAGGTAGTTGTATCAGGCACGATTTATCTATGCCATCATGTACTACCACCCAGTTATTAGAGAGAAGGGGGGCCTCCATGGCTTAGACGGCAGCGCGTCTGCCTCTCACCGCTGGATACCGTGGTTCAAATCCCGGTCACTTCATGTGAGATTTGTGCTGGACAAAGCGGAGACAGGACAGATTTTTCTCCGGGTACTCCTGTTTCCCCTGCCATCTTTCATTACTGCAACACTCTCCATTTTCATTTCATTATATATATCAGTCAAATAAGTCACTTTGGGAGTGGCGACCCCATTGTAATAATAGATATGGTTCGTAATTACATCCCTGAACCGGTCAATGACTGGAAAACAGGTTGTAGACTTTCATATTAGTGAGAAGGTCTCTGACGATTGGCAGCAGATAATATCTTGATCCTAAGGCGGTTTCCAGCTTCTACTTCCTCCTATTTATAATTTAATGGGTTTTGCTATTAGCGGTTTACCCAGCGCTGCGCTCCTTCTACTGGCCTTCAGTCTACACCACAGACATATAGTAAATAGACAGGCAGCGCCGTATCTCGTACCGTTAGTGCTAGTGAAGCAGGAAACTTGCGGCCGCCGCCATCTTACGTCACTCCATATTCACTGTAAATATGCGCGTTACTGTGTTACATGCAGTTTTGTTGTATGTTGACTTTATTCACATTTCGCATTACTTTTTGCAAAACTACTTTGAGGCAGAATGATAAATACCCGTGTGGTGTTTGGGTGTGGTTTTTCCTATTCACAAAGAAGAATAAGGAAGGAATAGGAGTTTTAACACACCGGTAAGTGGCGTACTTGTGCTCCTGTACACTTGTTGCCTACTTATTAATGCAATTATATTTATTATTAAAGATGCTTAATCCATTTCCTTCTGGTGTATATTTGTTGGCATTAGCCCCCTTGTGAAGGAATGCTGCATAGGCCTAATAATAATAATAATAATAATAATAATAATAATAATAATAATAATAATAATAATAATAATAATAATAATAATAATAATAATAATAATAATAATAATAATACGGAGCTCGATAGCTGCAGTCGCTTAAGTGCGGCCAGTATCCAGTATTCGGGAGATAGTGGTTCGAACCCCACTGTCGGCAACCCTGAAGATGGTTTTCCGTGGTTTCCCATTTTCACACCAGGCAAATGCTGGGGCTGTATCTTAATTAAGGCCACGGCCGCTTCCTTTCCAGTCCTAGCCCTTTCCTGTCCCATCGTCGCCGTAAGACATATCTGTGTCGGTGCGATGTAAAGCCAATAACAAATAATAATAATAATAATAATAATAATAATAATAATAATAATAATAATAATAATAATAATAATAATAATAATAATAATAATAATGTTACTACAATATAGGGTTATAAATGAAGTTTTTTTTGCTGGTGCTAGTAATTGAATAACAGTGGCCTAAGCCTCTTCTAGTCTTCCAAGATGTAAGAATGTCAAAATTGCTGTTAAATTAGAGTGGAAGGATTGGTAAGCTTGCATCAGTCGAAATAGGTATTAGGTTTATTATCATAGAATATTACTGAATATATCTCAGGATGTGTGGTAAAGATGTTAGTCAATTCTCTACGATTTGATAATTGTATGTAAGCTGTTGTACAAAAGGAAATTCCTTAGCCGCGCTGAGTGGCTTAGACGGTTGAAGTGCTGTTCTTCTGACCAAATCTTGGCAGGTTCGATCGCAGCTCAGACCGGTGGTATTCAAAAGTACCGTTATTCAAATATGTCAGCCTCGTGTCGGTAGATTTACTGACACGTAAAACTCCCACGGGACAAAATTTCGGCACCTCGGCGTCTCGAAAAATCGCAAAAGTAGTTAGGGGGACGTAAAATAAATAACATTAAATATTATTATTAAAAAATCCTCACCCATTCATTTCCTTCCAGAATCGAAGTAAACCGCATGATTCTACGAAATAATTTGTTCATGTGTGCAAACCACTGATCTCTATACATGGATCGCTGATGGCAGGTCTCCGCTGCAGGAGAAAGTACGCCAAGTTGAGTGCGCGGTTCGCCATGTTGGCGTGCCCATCCTAGAGCTCTCCTTATGGGGAAGCAATGATAATATAGTCAATTTTAAGTCGCAATTAATGGCGCATTGGAATAATTAAAAATATAGAGACATGTTCACTCAAAGCATAAGGACATTGGGATCACTGACACGTCATTCCGAGGTCAGTAAATCTCCGGGATAGCAATAAACATGAGTGTATAATAACGGCCGACAAATATTAACTTAGGTGCTGAATACATGCAATTAGCGATCGGTAACACAATACAAGTAAAAACCAGTTTCTGGAAACATTGCTGTAAATTGTATACATGTATGCCATGAAATTATGCATTCTTAAAATGATGTACCTATAAAAGTAGCTCACTATACAGGCCTAGATTCGACATTCGTAATCGGTGCTTGATAATGAATTTCTGTTTCCTGTTTCCATGAAATAACGCGCATATTATCAAATTAAAATATCAGTGAAGCAAATGTACACATTTATAAAACCAGCAAATATTCAAAACTTGTCAATATATCACATTACCTGCAGCTTAATTTACTATTGCAGACCTCTTTAATTAAATTCAGCTAGCAAAGCGATATTGATAATCATCAGATATATGTAACACCAGTTAAGAGTCCCAAATACCACGAATTGTATAATGGGATAGCCCCAAACACCCACCACACTTCCCCTTCTCCCACCACTCCAGTGTCTGAAACCCCTAATTATTACTGATGTAAATAAAGTCTAGAATTCCCCCAGACTTCATTTTCTAAGATTGTTATAAGGTCACGTCAATTATTTCATAGAAACCGTCAGTTTAATTACGAGAAATAAAAAAATATAAGTAAATTTTTACTTGCAGTTAATGTTCAGTAAAATTGAAAACAGTTGGCTGTACATCACTTGTAAGGTGTACAGTTTGTCCATTTCTATCAAAACAGTCTTCGGCTAAGTGATCCGAGCAGAGAACAGCTGTTTTAGAAGGCTCCCAATTCTCCCGCCTGATACTCCTAATCGATGATCTTAGATGTTCGGGTCTCGAGAAAGGAAACCTACAAAAATTAATTGCCATTTTGCTCCCGGAATATGCGAAATAAGGTACAATAAACCTAAAACTCAAAACACTACCCTAGGAAGATTCTTATGTACAGTATAAAACTCCCCGATGAAATGATTTCTCCTTCTACTGATCGGTTCTGTTTGTACATCCATAAGCTGAACACTGCGGTATGTTAATACCCCGTAGAATGTTTCTTCATTCATATTTCAGATAAACACAGCGAGGGATCCCACCTCTACCGCCTCAAGGGCAGTGTCCTGGAGCTTCAGACTCTTGATCGGGGATACAACTGGGGAGAATGACCAGTACCTCGCCCAGGTGGCCTCACCTGCTATGCTGAACAGGGGCCTTGTGAAGGGATGGGAAGATTGGAAGGGATAGGCAAGGAAGAGGTAAGGAAGTGGCCGTGGCCTTATGTTAGGTACCATCCCGGCATTCGCCTGGAGGAGAAGTGGGAAACCACGGAAAACCACTTCCAGGATGACTGAGGTGAGAATCGAACCCACCTCTACTCAGTTGACCTCCCGAGGCTGAGTGGACCCCGTTCCAGCCCTCATACCACTTTTCAAATTTCGTGGCAGAGCCGGGAGTCGAACCCGGGCCTCCGGGGGGTGGCAGCTAATCACGCTAACTACTACACCACAGAGGCGGACTCAGATAAACACATACATATTTAAATTGAATCTTGTAATCCACAAGTATACTACAAGGCAACGAACCTAAATTCGTAAAATACACTACTATTTACTTTGCAATAACAAAGCACAAAGCACTCGTGGAACTACAATCAAGAGGCCTAGCGTCACTGAACTAAGCATAAACAAAGCAAGCGCGCTCCTCGTGGTCTACTGCACCGTGCGCTCACTGCCATCTTACTACGCCAGTCATCTTCTATTCGGCTTACTGCTACCCAAGCTACCAGCCATCCAGGTATAGAGATCAGTGGTGCAAACTTACTGAGACGTACTTTGGAGATAATACATGTAATGGTTTAAGCTCAGTCATGAAAGGGAACATACCTAATGAAGTCACAGCTCAGTTGTATGTAATTCCTTTTTTTAAGTTAAAGCTCATCGACTTTGGATCTAACCTCAAAGGACGCGCACGTTTACTGCCTTCTTAGTGTAGGCCTGTACCTCAAAATACGTGGGAGATCCCGCCTAGTGGCCGTGATCGTTTAGGCTTTGAAGCTTAAACGGTCTGACACAGTGGTTAGCCGGTTCGAGTCCCATCGGTCGAAACATTAATCACCATCAGCATGGTCGCCGGCAGGGTAAGGGAGGTGGGGGTATTAAATTTCTAATCACTAGATTGCGTGCCAAAAGCCTGGATTAGATTCAAAACCTCTCCCCAGCACTCATATGGCGTGAGGGCATATGACGCTGTTGATGGTTATTCGTCCGTCGGAGGCTACGTTAAGCCTTGAGCAGACTCCTTTGTGCTATTCGGCAGGAGTAGGCTATGTGCCGGCACCGAGCTTCGCCCTCTCCTTTTCTAGCATCATATATCATGTCATTCATTTCATCTCATTGACTTTTCTGATGAGGTTGGCGTCTGGAAGGGCATCCGGTCATAAAAACTTGCCACGGCAGATTCGTCTCACATCATACCCGACACCGTAAAGAAACGGGACGAGGATTGGACAAACAAACAAACCTGAAAACACGTGTGAATCATGCTGTAAGAGAGTTCAATGGAAACAGATATGACCAATGATCGATCTAAAAGAGGTTGGGCATTTTTAAGCATTGGTAAATTGATATACCATTCTTTCCTTAACGGTAAAATAAAGGACCTATTAAGTCTAATTAATCAATCTTTTTGTTATTATTTCTATGTGCCTTTAGTTATTTTAATTACCTCCAGGCCAAAATTCCCGTTTCGGCTACTATTTTACATTAGTTCATCGGGGTAGTGTAGTGACGTAAGATGGCAGCGGTCGCACGCTGCCGGCTTCAGAATCCTGGGTAGTATAATTGGACAGTTCGGCCGCCTCCTCCTCCTCCCGCGGGAAATTTGAATTTTGGCGGGAAATTTGAATTTTGGCGCGAGATTTGAATTTGTAAACAAAGCCACGTGCTTTTTGACAGCTGTCATCGACAACAACGCATCGCTAACCTCACTGCTGTCATCTTGATGGGCCTAAACCTCAGTGGTACCAACTTAACCTAACTAGCGCGAGGTAAACAAAGCCACGTGTTTTTTGACAGCCACGTGTTTTTTGACAGCCACGGGCTTTTTGAAAGACAACAACGCATCGCTAACCTCACTGCTGCCATCTTGACGGGCCTAAACCTCAGTAGTACCAACTTAACCTAACTAGCGCGAGATAAACAAAGCCACGCGCTTTTTGACAGCCACGTGCTTTTTTGACAGCTGTCATCCGCCATCTTTAAACTACAGAGCACCGTGCTGCCCTCTTTATCGCAGTAGCTGCAAATTCGTCACCTGTCATCGGCAATGCTGCCATCTTGGCGGGCCTAAACCTTTGTGCTACCAACTTAACCTCACTAGCGCGAGATAAACAAATCCACGTGCAGCTGTCATCTACCATCTTTAATCTATAGAACACAGTGCTGCACTCTTTAGCTAGATACCTGTGGTGGCAGGCAATTCTACGTGACAACAGCCATCTTTGAGCACTGTGTATTATCTCTATAACTGTTGGATTGATATCCTCCTCCTTTTGATATAAAGATCTATAGGGTCTTCTCGTCTTTCATATTTATTTATTATCTCTGAAGTGTTCTTCTTTATTTCCTTCTTCTGAGCTTTCTTTCACAGAAGTCTCTCCCCTAGTATTGAAGATTTTGAATTTGTGCATTGATGATTACAGCTAGAGAATCGGTGTATCGTGTTAAATTTTATAATCAATTATTTCAAATTTATGTTTTGTTTTTATTATTGATATTATACTGTACTAGTGGAAGTGAGCAACGACATAGTATGTGTCGTGTAAAATGATGTCAATTGAGGAGTTGGCTAATGGAATGATGTAGAATTAAATTCACCTGTTATTGAATAGTATACTAATCGCCTAGTATATAAGGTTCGAGAAGAGTTAATAATAGTAGAATGGCAACTATAATGATGAATCCAAAAATGTCAACTTAATATACAACCCCCTAAAATTGCTATCATGACTAACACTATAGTCAAGCTACACAAAGATTATTTTTTACAATTTTATTGGGTATTTACTTTACCATTCTCCAAGTAATACCACCCTCTCTGTGGTGGCGGCAAATTCTACATGCTCTTGTTTGGAAACAACCCCAAGCGCTTTTTTGACAGCCATCATCCGCCATCTTTAAGCAACAGAGTACAGTGCTGCCCTCTATGTGGTAGTGGCAAATTCCACGTGCTCTTGTTTGAAAACAAATCCACGTGCTTTGTTTTGACAGCTGTCACCCGCCATCTTTAACCAACAGAGCACTATGCTGCTATCATGCGGGCAATTTCGTTAGCTGTCATCCGCCATCTTTAATGAACAGAGCACCGTACTGCCCTCATGCGGGGCAATTTCGTTAGCTGTCATCCGCCATCTTTAATGAACAGAGCACCGTGCTGCCCTCATGCGGGGCAATTTCGTTAGCTGTCATCCGCTCGCATACCCGCAGTGATGCATGTTTAGACTTGAACACACATACTACTGCTCAAAACTTATTACAACTTGAACTGCATACTAGTGTTCGATGTTGTTGAACACTGCATTTTATAACTAGAATCGAGCACTGTTTAGAAAGAAAAAACAAAATTATCTTCTCAACATACTTACTAAGCTGCTCTTCTTCCTCTGTCAAGGTACATCTCTATCGAACATGCATTGCAAAAGCAAGAGTGTGCAAGTTTAGACTTGAACACATACTACCGTTTATAGTTCGATGTTGTTGAACACTGCATTGCAATCAAACACTGTTTAGAAAAAGAAAAAAATTCTCTTCTCAACATGAGCTAGACAGTAACATACTTACGAATCTGCTCATCACCTTCTTTCTTGCTTTTCCTCTTTGAGTAATAAACGAAACTCTATCTTGCAAATAAGGAGCGGGAGGAAGGTAATACCTAACCTAAAATAAAAGAATATGCCAATTCTACATTATTTATTTACATCTTATATGTACAAGTTTTATCTCGAATCATTTTACCCTAGTGATTTTTGCGTACTTCTCCCATTCTCGACACAATTCTTGTATGTACAAGTTTAAACTTGCCGTACTACGCTCTCAGCGTACCTCTCCCTATCTTTATACAATATGTACAGTGAATTGTGATGTAAGACGCTTAACGTATATATTTAAAAAGTACACACCTCTATCATAAATTTTACACACATCTGCTTTATGTAAAGTAGTACCTATCAATACTACTATGCCCCCAGGCTAGAGTGTTGGTAGAATTTGGGATGACAAACCGTTTGCAATCATCATTATTAAGGGCTACCTTACTAATTAAATGAGTGTACAACTGGTGCTTCTTGCTTCTAATGATAGACATTTGCTTATGGAAAACAGGTGGATTACTTTTAATGCAACTGTTATAGTTTTCAAAACTTAGCTGATTCTGAACGACATTCTTTTTAACCCCCTTCAATCTCGTTATTTGTAGTTCATTTAAGAGTTTTATGCAATATGACTTGGATTTAGTACCTACAAAGGAATCGATAATATTCTCAGCACATTCATCTTTCATTTTACCTAGAACCTTTTTGTTCACTAGCGGTAGATGATATTGATTATTTGAAGGATAGTTACTTGTATCAAACCTACCCAAGTCTGGCTTTATATCATTGTAATAGTCATCAGTTTTGATTTGATAAATAAACGAATCGGTATCTGTGTAAAGCAATTGCGTATTATGCGCGTACTTCTTCATCATATAATCGTAATGGAATTCATACATGAGTGTTTTAGCCAATTCAAGTACTGCAAAGCCGACGTAGGTAGGTTTGTCATACTTAACCTTAACACGATTCATCTGTATAATAACTAAATTCTCATGTATGATGGTGCAGCTGTGGAAATTTGGTTTACTTATTAAATAGTTAGCACCATACCTTTTCTTAATATTTTCCCAGTTTGTAATCAATTTTACATCAACGCGTTTGTCAACATTTTACATAGTCTTACCAAACACACTGTTATTCATGAGCTTGTAGAAATCTTTTTCAAACTCGTTAACCGCATTCGTTCTTAAATTATTGTTCAGATCGATATATGGCTTTAGCCACGGTGACTGATCAAATTCTAGTACGCGATGAATTTTGGATAACTTCAAACCATGCTGCAAACACTGTTTTAAATTTCGGTAATGAATGATATACTTAGATTTATCACACAAATTAGCAATTAGCATTTTCGTCGTTGATGCGATGTACGGGGTCTTCACATTTTCAGGGCAGAACGTTAAATCATTATGAGAAGTGTGTAACTCTTTAGGATACTGTAAGTCAACTTCGAGGAAATAGCCTTTATCAGCTTCATCGCCTAGGGCGTGCAGCTGTAAAGCATCAATTTCGCACTGCGTTAGCCAGCGGAGACCACTCACCGGTAGATGCTGACTCATTGCCCACTCATACTGATTATTAGCATCGAGATAAACAATATACTGAGATTCCTGACTAGAATCGAAACTCGGCATGTACTTATTATTTGCTTTAGAATACCGCCCGCTGCACTGACTTAGACCGCCTCGAATAGACGATTTTATAATGTGCACCATATCAATATCGGTTAGCAGTTCCAAATTCACCTGCGTGTATTTTAACATGGCATCCCAACTTAACCCAGGCGCAGTAAAATACTGACATGGGTCAGGGCTGTAGGTTTTCTTGCAAACACAGCGAAAATTTTCAAAAACGTCAGCTAACAAAAGTACATCCGTCTTTAAATATAAGTCGGAGTATTCACCTAGCGTTTGAATGTGGAACTGCTCCCAGATATGTTGTGCATGTAAATAGTCATCATCACTAATATCTGCTGAATTCAGCGAGCTGTAAAAGGATTGTTTCGATGGTAAAGCACGTTCTTCGAGGCGTTCTAAGCAGTCAAGATATTCATAACAAAAAAACACCCTTTACGCCTAAGTAAAATAAACTGCGCTTCTTCGGGAAAAACGCGTCGAATTTCCGTAAATTGTTCTGGCTGTAAATGACTAGAAAGTTTATCGAGGCTACTCGCCATAAAGCGAAACGAGTCAAGGAACCTCAGTTTTATAGAATGCTCCGCATCTACTTTTACAGACTTTGCAAACGCAATGTACCGTTCTTTATTCTGAGGGATTATATCTACTTTTTCATCTGAAGCTCGAAATTGTGAAATGATGAAATGTGAGTCGTAACCAGATAAGTTATGAAAAATTACGGGGATAAATTTAGGAACTCTGTACTTAAGATTACAGCTATAATGAGCGGCACATCTGTAGAAACCAGTTAAATGATCATGATCAAAAACTTTAGGGTCATTTTCGGAAAATTCCCCATCACAAATTCTACACTTTGTAGCATGTTCATGATCATTTAACTGAATTTCGGTGAATGGCTTCATAGGAATATTACTATTTAGAATACGACCAAGACGAACTGCATCACTTTCAAGTCTTTCTAAAAATACTTTAGCAACATCAGGTCCTCGATACAGCTCTAACTTGTTAAGCGTACTATCATAACTACACTTGATGTAATACGCGAAGCTATACGGGACATGCATGTGCGTAGTATTAGTGAAAGAGTTGTCAGGATTAGGTAAGCATGTGTTGCATGGCGTGAGGATGGCTTCAATGTCTGCATAAATCACGAAAGGTACCCACATCTGCTTGTGAAAATTTGTAAATTTTAAAACATCATTGCCTGTAGTAGGTATCTCTGTACGTACATGATTGCAGTCATTCTTGGAATGCTTCGTTAAGTGATCTTCATTTCTAAAATACTGCAAGCATCCATCACATAGCTACTTTTTACCATCATGTTTTGACAACTGACTACCAACAAGTCTACTCAGATTTTTAATCCAGCAAAAGTGGCTATTCTCACTGTTTTCGATATAGAGTAAGTTAACATGAGTACTCTTCTTATGACATGTATAATACAGAGGGCCTACTACAGACTTTTTCTCTACACTATACACATTAATGCTAATGTTATTTAGTTCTTCAAAGCGCTTAATATCTTTTAACTGCACAGGAAATTATATACTATCGAAATTTAGCTGCGTTGAATAGTGTGGATACGATGATGTTCTATTCGCTACATTCGATTTAGCAGGATTTAAAGCCGACATCACCGCCCATGCAAAACATGCTTCATCATTGTTTTGGATGTTTACAACAGCTTCTTTTCGCTGAATCCATGTCGGCAGCTCGATGTACGATGAACCTCGCATGGGATTGTACTTATTGATGTTAACTTCTAGATACATTATTTCAACTAAAGCCCACCCTGATTCCTTTTCCTGAAATTCCTCGCTCTTAGTTGAAATAATGTTAGAGACATCCCTAAGTACATCACCAAAATTAGTCGACTCACTTATGACAAAATTATTCGTATTAAATGATTTAATGTCCGTTATTTCGGATTCATCCATGCTTTTAATGTACAAGGCGAAAAGTTCAAAATTAACTTTAAATAAATTATGATTGGACAAAGATTTAGCAAGAAGCTGTTGCACATCCGGTTGAACACAATTTAAAAAGTTTGAAGTGCTCTGAAACTTTTGACTGGTGCGAATTCTGTAACTAGAAATCCTACTTTTAAATGCTGTATTAATTTCCTCGATGTTTGCGTTACTACCACTTCTACACGCATTATTTTTATGCTCATTACTCCGTAAGTGTCCCTGAAAATGTGAAGATGGTACATCAGTGTTACAGTGCTCGCAGTGAATAGTTTGAAGTTCATGATTTTTTCTAGGTTTTTTACTACTAGTACTTTCTACAGCTACATCCGTTTTTTTACGCTTTTCTCCTATTACCTGAGGGCAAGTAGATACCTGATGCGCTTCTACTAAGTGAGCCTCGTATCGCTCTACGTTAGCGAAATACACACTACAAACTTTACATAAAGCAGATGTTATGCTAGGGTGTTTTGATTTCATATGGCGCATGAAGTTATCTCGCCTTGTAAACGTTACATTGCATTCCTCACAGCAGGGAAACATCTGAAAAGAGAACAGAGATTAGACGAAAGTTGCTATGTTCGAAAGAAACCAAGTTACAACTTATAGAAGTCAGACATTGCTGAAAGTTTGAAATTATAAGATTAACCTCTTCTACAGCATGCTGACTGAAGAGAACAACTATTTATCAATAGAATAAAGTTGCTATGTTCGGAAGAAACCAAGTTTGATCCTGTACAGGTCAGACATTGCTGTGAGTTTAAAATTATAAGATTAACCTCGTCTATGACATGCAGATTAAGGAAAATAACTACTTATCAATAGACTAAAGTTACGATGTTCGGAAGAAACCAAGTTTCAACGTATAGAGGTCGGACATTGCTGTGAGTTTGAAATTATAAGATTAACCTCGTCTATAGCATGAGGATTGAAGAGAACAACCTTTTATGATTAGCTTAAAGTTACGATGATCGGAAGAAACCAAGTTTCAACGTATAGAGGTCGGACATTGCTGTGAGTTTGAAATTATAAGATTAACCTCTTCTATGACATGCAGATTAAAGAAAATAACTATTTATCAATAGACTAAAGTTACGATGTTTTAGAAGAAACCAAGTTTCAGCCTGTTGAGGTCAGACATGGATATGTGTGTTTGAAATTATAAAATTAACCTCATCTATAGCATGAGGATTGAAGAGAACGACTATTTATCAATAGACTAAAGTTACGATGTTCGGAAGAAACCAAGTTTCAACGTATAGAGGTCGGACATTGCTGTGAGTTTGAAATTATAAGATTAACATCGTCTATAGCATGAGGATTGAAGAGAACAACTATTTATGATTAGCTTAAAGTTACGATGTTCGGAAGAAACCAAGTTTCAACGTATAGAGGTCAGACATACCTTAAAATCTTCGCGCTGCAAACTGTTACTAGGATGAATAAAATGCGTGCGTTCAAGCCTGTTACTCGAATGATAATATTCTGGTCGTTCCTAAAAAAGAAGAAACATATATGAATGTAGTGTAGGGTACATCAGCTAGCCTAGCTATCTTTACAACTCAAAGTTCGGAAACATACCTTAAAAATGCACGTGCTGCAGACTGTTACTCGGATGAATAAAATGCGTACTTTCAAGCCTGTAACTCGAATGATAATATTCTAGTTGTACCTAAAAAGAAAAGAACAAACATATATGAATGTAGTGTAGGGTACATCAGCTAGCCTAGCTATCTTTACAACTCAAAATTAGAAAACATACCTTAAAAATGCACGTGCTGCAGACTGTTACTCGGAAGAATAAAATGCGTACTTTCAAGCCTGTAACTCGAATGATAATATTCTAGTTGTACCTAAAAAGAAAAGAACAAACATATATGAATGTAGATGTTTATTACCTAGCGTAGAAGTTGCTTTGTAAACAGTAACTAACAGTTCAGGCTTACCTTAAGTTGAAGGCTGAAGAATAATATTCACAGCGGACAGTACTTAGACGGGAGATGCGCACGTAATAAACACATACAAAGAACTGTGAGCGCGTCACGCGGACTGCAGCGAGTAAATATGCTCCTTGTTACCAAGCGGATATCAAGAATTGCAGACGTTTGCAGTACAGTTAGAACGAAATGTTTATGCAACAAGAACTCTCCTGAGGGTCTTACGCTGAGTTCTGCAGGCTGACGTATTTAAGCCGGGATCGAACCTGCTGTTGATGCCGAGGTGTCAGAATTTAAGAGTTCTGCAGCGGATCGAGCCTTGGAATGTTAGCACGTGATTGCAATGTTTGAGGAAAAAACTAATTTTCAACATATAGAGGTCAGACATGGTTGTAAGTTTGAAATTACAAGATTAACCTCTGCCATGTCTACACCTTCTAATCCTAGAGTGCTAAAAAACCAAAGCGCGAGTCAGCTAGCCTAGAGTTGCGATGTTTAGAAGAAACCAAGTTTTAACCTATAGAGGACGGACATAGATGTGAGTTTCCTCTCCTACAGCATGCGGATTGAAGAGAACAACTATTCATCAATAGAAATTAGCTAAATGTTACGATGTTCGGAAGAAACCCAGTTTCAACCTATAGAAGTCTGACATGGTTGTAAGTTTGAAATTACAAGATTAACCTATACCATGTCTACACCTTCTAATCCTAGAGTGCTATAAAACCAAAGCGCGAGTCAGCTAGCCTAGAGTTGCGATGTTTAGAAGAAACCAAGTTTTAACCTATAGAGGACGGACATAGTTGTGAGTTTCCTCTCCTACAGCATGCGGATTGAAGAGAACAACTATTCATCAATAGAAATTAGCTAAATGTTACGATGTTCGGAAGAAACCCAGTTTCAACCTATAGAAGTCGGACATGGTTGTAAGTTTGAAATTACAAGATTAACCTCTACCATGTCTACACCTTCTAATCCTAGAGTGCTAAAAAACGAAAGCACGAGTCAGCTAGCCTAGAGTTGCGTTGTTTAGAAGAAACCAAGTTTTAACCTATAGAGGACGGACATGGATGTGAGTTTCCTCTCCTACAGCACGCGGATTGAAGACAACAACTATTCATCAATAGAAATTAGCTAAATGTTACGATGTTCGGAAGAAACCCAGTTTCAACCTATAGAAGTCGGACATGGTTGTAAGTTTGAAATTATAAGATTGACCTCGTCTATAGCATGAGGATTGAAGAGAACAACTATTTATCAATAGACTAAAGTTGCAATGTTCGGAAGAAACCAAGTTTCAACCTACTGAGGTCGGATATTGTCGTGAGTCTTACTAAGCTAAGCCTACATCCACAGTACCCCCTACCTGTTAGCAGCAACACGAAACGCTGAGGTACCGAAATATACAAGTTCTACAAGCAGACGTATTTGTACTACGATTAAACGGGAAGGTTTGAGCTCAGCTTGACAAGCTGCTAATAATTTTAATGCGAACTGTACGTGTGCAGTGGACTTCGTACTCTGCTGAGGCAAACACATTCCAGGTAGGAGCTGGCTAGCCGGAAGCAGCTTGCGCGCGCGCGCGCGCGCGTGTGTGTAGGCATGCTTCAAAAACACATCCCAGATATTTTTTCTCGTTCTAGAGTCTGCTTATTCTAAATCCGGTGCTAGTACATAGCTACTCGTAAGGCATAACACCTGAAATGCACTAGGAAGCAGCTAGCTGCTGCTCTCCTCCTGTTTTTACAAGAGATTTTAAATTGTAAGAACCTATTTTACGGCCAAATGCCCTTCCTGGCGCAAGAATCTGTTTTACGGCCGGTTGCCCTTCCTGGCGCTGAAAGACCAGGATTTAGCCAGTTACCCTTCCTGATGTAACAAGACTAGGATTTTTTTAGACTGCACTTGGCTAGAAATAGCTACACGAAATTATTATATAGAAAGAGAATTGCCGGCTCCTACAGTTTGGTTTAGTGTGCTTGCCTCTCACCCGGCAGTCTCGGGTTCGATTCTCTTGGGATTAAAATATGTTTTACAGCCGAGTGCCCCTTCCTAACATGAGATTTTAAATCGCAAGTATCTATTTTACGGCCGGTTGCCCTTCCTGACGCTGAAAGACCTGGATTTAGCCAGTTACCCTTCCTGATGTAACAAGACTAGGATTTATTTTTAGTCTGCACTTGGCTAGAAATAGCCACACGAAATTATTATATAGAAAGAGAATTACCGGCTCGTACGGTTTGGTTTAGTGTGCTTGCCTCTCACTCGGCAGTCTCGGGTTCGATTCTCTTGGGATTAAAAATATGTTTTACGGCCGGTTGCCCTTCCTGACGCTGAAAGACCAGGGTTTAGCCAGTTACCCTTCCTGAAGTAACAAGACTAGGATTTATTTTTAGACTGCACTTGGCTAGAAATAGCCACACGAAATTATTATATAGAAAGAGAATTGCCGGCTCCTACGGTTTGGTTTAGTGTGCTTGCCTCTCACCCAGCAGTCTCGGGTTCGACTCTCTTAGAACGAAGGTGCACCCCAAACACATCATTCAATGTTCTGATCATATGTTGTATCGATTATATTCTTAATCACTTATTTTGTAATATAATCTTCAAGTATTCGATAAAGCTATGCCTTAACAGAGCAGGGAAAAGGAGGTTATAACAATTGGTATCTTACGCAAGCCGTTCAGAAACGTAGTCTTGTGTTCTTTTAGAACAAAGATATTCCTTGACATATTCTTTTTAAATTGTCCGCCACAACGAAGGGTACGTCACGGTGCTCTCAGATTGTGGATGTAGAATTTACCGCCACCACATATCAAAGAATAAAGATGCCAACACAAAGATGGCAGCACGGTGCTCTGTTCATTTAAGATGGCGGATGACAGCTAACGAAATTGCCCCCGCATGAGGGTAGCACGGTGCTCTGTTCATTAAAGATGCGGATGACAGCTAACGAACTTGCCCCGCATGAGGGCAGCACGGTGCTCTGTTCATTAAAGATGGCGGATGACAGCTAACGAAATTGCCCGCATGATAGCAGCATAGTGCTCTGTTGGTTAAAGATGGCGGGTGACAGCTGTCAAAACAAAGCACGTGGATTTGTTTTCAAACAAGAGCACGTGGAATTTGCCACTACCACATAGAGGGCAGCACTGTACTCTGTTGCTTAAAGATGGCGGATGATGGCTGTCAAAAAAGGCGCGTGGGTTTGTTTCCAAACAAGAGCATGTAGAATTTGCCGCCACCGCAAAGAGGGTAGCACTGTACTCTGTTGCTTAAAGATGGCGGATGATGCCTGTAAAAAAATGCGCGTGGGTTTATTTCCAAACAAGGGCATGTAGAATTTGCCGCCACCACATAGAGGGCAGCACGATGCTCAAAGATGGCTGTTGTCGCGTAGAATAGCCTGCCACCACAGGTATCTAGCTAAAGAGGGCAGCACTGTGTTCTATAGATTAAAGATGGTGGATGACAGCTGCACGTGGCTTTGTTTATCTCGCGCTAGTGAGGTTAAGTTGGTAGCACTACGGTTTAGGCCCGCCAAGATGGCAGCACTGCCGATGACATGTGACGAATTTGCAGCTACTGCGATAAAGAGGGCAGCACGGTGCTCTGTAGTTTAAAGATGGCGGATGACAGCTGTCAAAAAAGCACGTGGCTGTCAAAAAGCACGTGGCTTTGTTTATCTCGCGCTTGTGAGGTTAAGTTGGTACTACTGAGGTTTAGGCCCGTCAAGATGGCAGTAGTGAGGTTAGCGATGCGTTGTTGTCTGTCAAAAAGCACGTGGCTGTCAAGAAACACGTGACTTTGTTTATCTCGCGCTAGTTAGGTTAAGTTGGTACCACTGAGGTTTAGGCCCGTCAAGATGGCAGCAGTGAGGTTAGCGATGCGTTGTTGTCGATGACAGCTGTCAAAAAGCACGTGGCTTTGTTTACAAATTCAAATCTCGCGCCAAAATTCAAATTTCCCGCCAAAATTCAAATTTCCCGCGGGAGGAGGAGGCGGCCGAACTGTCCAATTATACTACTATCCTGCTGTCCATAACCAGTCTAAATCTATATGTCAGTGGTATACACCTACCCATCGAGAGGGGACCGATGGCCACGTGTCCTTTTCTTGATGAATATTCGATAGTGTTCCCATAAATCTGTGTGAGGAACTGCTTAGTAATATCCTAATCCGTTACCCATCGCAGCCTCGTTTGCCACTGTGTGAACTTCTATGTTGTCCATGGAGCCAGAATGCCCTGGTATCCACTTGAAGGTTAACTTAACGTTTCGGAGGAATAAGTTATAGCTTAACTTACATAAATTCTGAATATACCAGTTAATTCTATGATCAGGGTTTTCTAATGCCATGAAAGTGGTTAGGGAATCGGTACACATTAAGGCTTATAATATTCCGGAATATTTTATATACAATATCTCGGCTTCAAAAGATGAAACTAGGTGTGGTAGAGTGTACTATTTTCAACTGCCAGTTGTGGGAAGTAAAATGCTGCGCCTACTCCAGTTGGAGAAAGATGTTTTGAACCATCCGTGTAGAAAGTAATATACTGATCGTGATTGTTTTAAAATAGGTTAATTATACTTTTCGTAACGTGACTATTATTTCTTAGTAATGAATTGCTGCCTTCGAATACAGTGTGAAGGATGTCGGTTTAAATATACTACCTCGGAAAATTTTTGTTTATTTTGGGTGGTTTAACGTTTGTACCATACTAGTTCGAAAACATGCTAATTGGTTAAATGCGCATAATAGAGCAGGTTGATGTTCTTAATTAACATTCCGTTTTGGATAATATACATTTAAAAGTTGTAATTTCGGGAGAATGGGATGGCGATATTTATTTAATTAGTTTAGAATATATTTGTTTGCAGGTAGTCGTCTAACCTTTAATGGCGGTTCCGATGTTTCAGCTAAGAGTGCATTCGTTGGTGACGAGGACGTAGCTCCGATTATTAATCGGATTACTTTAAAATGAAAAGTATGAAGTTTTCGTTTGTGTGAAGAGGATGCTACGTCAATAAAATGGCAACCATATTCTAACATTGATGGGGCTGTATTTTATATAACGTAAGAAGTACATATGGATCAGATACCCATGTGCGTATATAATATTATATTCAGTTTCTAATGTGGAGATAATATAATCGATTTGTTCTTTCCATAGTAATTTATTATCAATTTTAATTCCTAGATATTTGGTCGAACTTTTATATAAATCTCACGATGGCCATATTTTATTGGTGTATGGTCATAATTACGTTTCCTCGTAAATACAATTGCAGTAGATTCTTTATATTCTATTTCTAAACCATGGTTTGTGAGCCTTCTATGGGAATCGTTATTGTATTTTCAATAGTAGTGCGTGAATCTACTACCGATTCTTTAATGGAATAGATAATGATGTTGCCGTCGTAATGTATGATTCTAGCTTGTTGAGTGATCACCTGTTCTAATTAGAATGCATATAAAAGATACAAAATCGGACACAAAATATCGCCTTGTGGAAGGCGTTCGGAAGTGTACCTAGAAACGCGGATTTCGACGTTGTTCTTTACCAAAATTTGACGATTTGTAAATAGTTGTCTTATGTTATTAATAAACTGGATAGGAAACTCCTAAGTATATAATTTGGCGAGGAGTACACCGATGTCCACATAATCATATGGCCGTTTGATATCAAGAAAGTGAGTGGTTAAACAGTCGCCTCGACTCCTAGCATATAATAAGTCGTAAATAACATATTGAGGGAGTCCGCCGTACTTCTATCTCTCAGAAGACCAAACTGATAAGTTGGGGGTATATTATAATATTCCAAACACCATAGTAGGTGTTGTAAGGGAATTCGTTGGGAATATTTTTGGAAAACATGATCCCAAAGCGATTCCTCTCTACTTGTTTGCATCTTGAGGATTTTAAAATCATTCCGTTCGATAGGATTTGTATTGCAGTCGAGTATGTCGTTAAATGTATGTAATAACGTATAATGAAACCGATAAACACCATTTTAGTAGACATCTCATGATGTCCAGCGAGACAACTGTGGCTTTTCCCGCATTTGTGTATGAAATATCTAGTTGTAACAAGCATGTTATGCCCGGTCCGGGATACGAACGACGCTGCGCGAGCTCGAGAACAGAGGCTCTAAGTATGCGTCAAGGGAGTGAGAGCTCTCAGTACAGCGTGGCCCTGGTTTTGCGCTCTCTCCCGAGGAAGCGATATAGGACGCTACACTCAATCAATCAATCAATCAATCAATCAATCAATCAATCAATCAATCAATCAATCAATCAATCAATACTGATCTGTATTTAGGGCCGTCGCCCAGGTGACAGATTCCCTATCTGTTGTTTTCGTAGCCTTTTCTTAAATGATTTCAAAGAAATTCGAAATTTATTGAACATCTCCCTTGGTAAGTTATTCCAATCCCTAACTCCCCTTCCTATAAATGAATATTTGCCCCAGTTTATCCTCTTGAATTCCAACTTTATTTTCATATTGTGATCTTTCCTACTTTTAAAGACGTCACTCAAACTTATTCGTCTACCAATGTCATTCCACGCCATCTCTCGACTAACAGCTCGGAACATACAACTTAATCGAGCAGCTCGTCTTCTTTGTCCAAATTCTTCCCAGCCCAAACCTTGCTATATTTTTGTAACGCTACTCCTTTGTCGGAAATCACTCAGAACAAATCGAGCTGCTTTTCTTTGGGTTTTTCCAGTTCTTGAATCAGGTAATCCTGGTGAGAGTCCCATACTCTGGAACCGTACTCTAGTTGGGGGTCTTACCGGAGATTTGTATGCCGTCTCCATTACATCCTTACTACAACCCCTAAACACCCTCATAACCATATGGATCTGTACCCTTTATTTACAATCCCATTCATGTGATTACCCCAATGAAGATCTTTCCTTATATTAACACCTAGATACTTACTGTACCGGGTGGTACACCTCTATGCCGCACATTTAAATCTTTCGCCTTAAAGTACTCCTCTACAGGAGAAACAGTGAACTTGAAACTGGACCTACTTCACTTTTCCTCTGAAGATGTCACTGTGTGAATTTCGACTTGTTTTTGTTTACTACTTATCAAGAAGTTTGGACATTCTCTCATAGATGTCACTGCCGAAAAACTATGATCATGCACCCTGGTGCGAAGTGAATGAACTTTTTTGAAGAAATTTTGTACTCATAAGTTTTTCATTACTAAATTTTGTTCATTATTTTGTGGGTTGGCAATATTTAGCTTTTCCTTCCGCCTGTTTTGAAGTTAGCCAATCAATAATTTCTGTAATTAGTTTTCAGCCAATCCCGTATTTCTTCTTCGATTTTGTGTGTAACTGTTTCATGTAGCCAATAAAAACCTGGTGTTGTGTCTTGATTATTCATGAAAAGTCTCGAACCTTCCCCGAGGGTTTATAAACTGCGGATTTTTCCGTCTCTCGGCCACTCAATCAACGTCTAACTAAGTGTGTGGACGTAAATAAGGAGGCGGGAAGCGCCTCTTTCATCAGGCAGCAGGTCTTCAGTAAGTTAATTGCCGTTTGACATCTTTATTTCTTGGTAGCTCAGCTGTTTAACCCGCGGAAAAGGTCCGAAACTTTTTACAATGCAACCTAATTTCCTAAATATATAATTTTCACCCGGCTTATGTAAAAACTTAATTAAATTTGTAACTGTAATTCGGGGATATAGAGTGATTTAGCCTCTCGAGATCCCCTTCATTTTGGTTTGAGGTGACTACGTTTTAGTAACTGAATTTTTCTCTTCCGTAATGTTTAAATTTCCTTCTTATACGGGCCACCTCAATAGGTTGGGAATAGCCCCGGTGTCATCGGCCTAGTGCCTTTTAGGTTTTAAGAATACATGTGTAGGAGTGCAAATACTCGCCTCCATTCCTTTAGGTTTTTCGGGCCAGTTTCTTAACCTGTTCTTTTCCTGCTAAGGCCCAGCAGGTTTGTACAAGATACCCCGGTGTCATGTTTGTAAGTTGTTCCTTGATGGCAATTAATTGTAATGTCTGGTATGGCCTTTAATAGGCTTGAAAATCTGAGAGCAGGTCAGCTCTTTTATGTGTTGTAAATGTGCCTCCAGGAGGCTTGATATTGGAAATGACGGAGCTGGTGCCCCATGTTTTAGGGGATTTCTGCCCTTTGAACAAATTTGTATTTGGTAATGCGGAGCTAGGAGCTCAAACTTGTAAAAACTAGGGGCTTGTAGCCCAAGGGTGTTAAAATTCTGAAATCTTGGAACCTTCCTAGTTTTGTTTCTTCACTTAATCAAAAATTGTTAGATTTTGTTGTTATTAATTGTTGGAACTCAGGAACTATAACCTTTGTAAAGTTTTAAAATTAACTTTGATTTGGTAGTTAGACCCATTCATCCCGACACCTTCTTTCACCTCTGCAGATCCACCCAAACCACGGTAACACGTACAATGATCCCCAAAAGGAACTTTCACCCCATCAACGCAGTAATTAAAATTGAGAGGACTTTTCGCATTTGTGAAACTCACAACCTGACTTTTAACTCAGTTTATAAACATATCGTTGCCTGCTGTCCATCTCACAACATTATCGAGGTCTGATTTCACTCCTTTACTCATATCATTTATATATGTAAGAAAACATAAAGGTCCAATATTACTGGCTTGAGGAATTTCCCTCTTAATTATTACTAGGTCAGATAAAGCTTCGCCTACTCTAATTCTAAGAGATCTATTTTCTACAAATATAGCAACCCATTCAGTCACTCTTTTGTCTAGTCCAATTGCACTCTTTTTTCCCAGTAGTCTCCCATGATCCACCCTATCAAATGCTTTAGATAGGTCAATCGCGATACAGTCCATTTGTCCTCGGGGATCCAAGATATCTGCTATATCTTTCTGGAATCCTATAAGTTGAGCTTCAGTGGAATAACCTTTCTTAAAACCGAATTGCCTTATATCGAGCCAGTTATTAATTTCGCAAACATGTCTAATATAATCAGAAAGAATGCCTTCCCAAAGCTTACATGCAACGCATTTCAAACTTACTGGCCTGTAATTTTTAGCTTTACGTCTATCACCTTTTCCTTGGTACTCAGGGGCTACTATAGCAACTCTCCATTCATTTGGTATAGCTCTTCCGACAAAACAATAATCAAACAAGAACTTCAGATATGGTACTATATCCCAACCCATTGTCTTTAGTATATCCCCAGAAATCTTTTCAATTCCAGCCCTTTTTCTAGTTTTCAACTTTTGTATCTTATTGTGTCATTGTTATCATATGTAAATTTTAGTACTTCTTTGGCATTAGTCTCCTCCTCTATCTAGACATTATCCTTGTGACCAACAATCTTTGTATACTGCTGACTGAATACTTCTGCTTTCTGAAGATAATCACATACACACTCCCCTTGTTCAGTAATTATTCCTGGAATGTCCCTGTTGGAACCTGTTTCTGCCTTAAATACCTATACATACCCTTACATTTCCACTAAAATTTGTATGACTGCCAATTATGCTTGCCATCACGTTATCCTTAGCTGCCTTCTTTGCTAGATTCAATTTCCTACTAAGTTCCTTCAATTTCTCCTTACTTCCACATCCATTTCTAACTCTATTTCTGTCCAGTCTGCACCTCCTTAGTCTCCTTATTTCTCTATTATAATAAGGTTTGTCGTTACCATTCCCTACACATTTAAAGGTACCAAACCGGTGTTCCCTACACCACAGGCCAACACCCTTGTTTTTCCCTACTACCCGGTAATACTCGGATCTGGTCACAGAAAGCACAATTATTACAAGTTTCCAGAATTTTAATTCAAGTTCCTTTTTCTGGTTTTGCTTTCAAAAATATAAATATGAAAATATTAAGAATAAAATATAATAAGATAAATAATAGTTTTAAGCTCGGGATAAGTGGTAGCAGAGCGGTGGTTAAATGGGTCTGGACAGAACATTGTTTTCTGTTTTGTGTTAGCTCCAGTCCCTGTACTCTAACAATTTTCTGGTCTTTCTAAATTTCGTTTATTTTCCTATTCAAATTTATTTACATTATGGCTACTCGTGACGTGTCATACCCAGGGTCCTTACGGAAGTAGAAGCTACTTTACGAGTTCCTTATTCGTATTTTAGAATCAAAGTGGACCGTTTTAAGTTCTACCTAGATCGAATTTAAGCAAAGCTATTTCCGTGCCCCGTTATACCGAGAGCGAGGTTGGTAATTCGGTGTCTGTGATTGGGGCAAACCTAACTGAAATTGTATCTGTCATGGAATTCTTAGAAAGTGACGTAGCTTCTCTTCACCAAATGAGAAGAGTCCAAGGTCGATTGACCCATTATTTACAGCGAACCAAAGATTTGCTTAGTTTAGTGCTTAAGGAAGAGTTTAAGAACTAAGCTGAGGCTCTCACGGCTAAAAATTCAAAGTTAATGGAAAAACAGATCCTTGGATGTCTACGGTTACTGCTAAGTCTGTGCCTCCTTTCTACTGTCCAAGTATATGAAGATTTAAATAATTCTACCTGTAGTACTGAGTTAAATGGGCTCAAGCTTCGCCCGAACATCAACAATTTTACCATTAAACCGTCTCCCCGTATCTCAGCATATTGTTCAACAGCCTAGTTTTATTCCTCATAGTCCTTTTTTTCTAATTTGCCCCATCCGTTCAATTTAATTTTGAAAGGTGCACCCCGTTACTCAGTAAATTCAGCGAGTGATGTTTCATTTCTCCGTTTTCTTGTTGAGTTTCAAGATCATTCTTTAGTTTTTTATTTGTCACATGCTCAGATTTTACAAATTATTTACCCTTATGCAATTAGAGTGCTTTCTGATAAAATAGTTAGTGCTATGTCCTATCAAACTTCCTTACAGCATTTTCACGCCCATGTGTTAACACACTTTATTCTTGCACGAGCACTCAACTCTCTAATCCAAAAATTATATTTTACGATACAATGCCTAGATGAAAACCTATTCGATTTCATCTTGGACATTATATTTTATGCCAGAGTTTTTGCTCTCAATTATAGGGAAGAGCAAATCGTTTCCACTTTTGTACGGGGTATATCTCCGCCCTACCTGTTTTTTGTGTTTCACTGCGCAGCCCCGTAATTTTGCTGCACTGGAGGCATGGTACTATCCGCTGAGGGAATTCGCCACGCCGATTCTGCTCGGGTGGCTAGTGTACCTCCCCCTGTTAGGGAAACTAATCGTCCTATTGCAAGCCTGCACCCTCAAGAAAGTTCTATGCCTGTGGGTCGCCTGATCATCTGCGTAACCGGTGCCCGTATCTTCTAGCACGCCACCGTCTATAGCCTGTTCTAGCACTAAGTTTAATCCCAGGCCTGCTAATAACGTATGTTTTCGGTGTGGGTCCGTAGGTCATTTGTAAGGCATTGCCCTAGAGCGTCTAGTAACGGCTGACGGGACAGGGAGACGGTGTCTGCTGGTGCCACCGACCCAGTCCTTCCTGAAAACAGTGAAAATTATGTGTCTACTAGTTAGCCTCTATCTACTTACTCGGCAGAATATTTGAAAATATACGCTGATATTAATGGCCTCGCCCCTTACATTGAATAGAAGTGAATAATGAACCTGTTTCGGCCCTGTTAGACTCAGGATGTACAGTCTCTCTTATTAGTGAAACTTAGTGTGCATCATATAAATCTGTTTTTAAACTTTCTGATTTTGAGCCCGCCTCTCTCCCCTGTGTTTCGGCCAACTCATCCAAAATTGAGATCATAGGCGTTTATAAGTGTAAAATCCGTATTTTCAATTTCATATGAACATTCTCCCGATATGTAACCCCATTATGCAAACCCATTATTCTTGGGTCTAATTTTTTCACTCATTCTGGGCTTATATTAGATATGCGGAATAGACTCTGCTGGTTTAAACTTTGTGACTCCGTAAAAATTCCTTCTTTATGTGTAATACTGCGTCATCGTGTGCTGTGTCAAGCCTCAGAGTGAAATGGTGTCAGACTTTAGTAATTTACCTGAGGACCAGGCTGAGTGTATTAGGAAGATTTGTAATGCTTTCCTCAAAGTTGTCACCGAAAAATTAGGAGTAACTAATATTTTAGAGTATAAGATGGACGTCACTGATTCTATTCCTGATAGATTTTCACCTTATCGTCTGTCACCTCATAAAATGCAGGCATTGAAGGAGATTATTAATAAAATGTTAGACGATGGGATTATACGTCCTTCTACATCTGCCTATTCTTCTCCTATTTTATAGTGCCCAAAACACAAGGCGGTTTCCACCCGGTGCTGGATTATAGGGCCTTAAATAAGAAAGGGAATATTTCAATCAGTATCGCCTCCGAATTTGCACTCTTGTTTTTCGTGGTTTAAAAGGCCAAGTACTTTACTTCCTTAGATTTAAATCAGGCTTATTACCAGATCCCGCTAGCTGAGGAATCTCGTCATCTGACAGCTTTTGCTACTGATTGGAACCTATACGAATTTTGTCGCGTGCCATTTGTACTCTCTACGAAAGACGCAGTGCTTACCACACTCCTAGACCACATATTTTAAGACGTCAAGTTCAACTACGTCTATCATTATTAAGACGACGTCGTCATTTATTCAGAGACCTTCGCAGATCATCTTCAACACATCAATAAAGTTCTGTTGAGCCTTCGTAAAGCCGGTCTCACTGTTAAATTGTCTACGGTATCTTTTACTAAGCCCCAGATGTCATTCCTTGGGCACATTGTGTCATCCATTGGTGCCTCAGTCGACTAGTCTCGAACTCAGGCTATTCGCGAATTTAGACCACATAAGGCCTCTGTGAATCAGCGGTAGAGTGTCGGCCTCCGGATCCCAAGATTGCGGGTTCAAACCCGGCAGAGGTAGTCGGATTTTTGAATGGCGGAAAAAAGTCCATTCGACACTCCATGTCGTACGATGTCGGCATGTAGAAGAACTCTGGTGACACATTTGGTGTTTACCCGACAAAATTCATTAAATCTCAGCCATACACGCTCAAGTGAGTTTCGGTTTACTCGGTCTGCCATCTAGTGGGGGCCTAGAGTAAAACGGAACGTCTAAATTGACGAGCAGACAGCCAGATGGCCTCAAATTGAAATGTCTGCACACGGTAGCTGAGCCCATACGATTATTATTATTATTATTATTATTATTATTATTATTATTATTATTATTATTATTATTATTATTATTACCACATGAGGACGTTGAAGGCGTTGCCCGTTTCATAGCAATGACTAACTTTTTCAGAAAGTTAATTCCTAATTTTGCCAATCGTGCTGCACCTCTTAACTTACTTCATCGTAAGGTTGTTAAGTTTGAGTGGGGTACTTCTCAGCAAGCTGCTTTTGAGTATTTGAAGCTAGCAATATCTAATGCTCTTGTGCTGGCTATGCCAGATTTTTCCAAGAACTTTATAGTCCAAACAGACGCCTCTTCGTCCGCTGTTGCAACTGTCCTACTGCAGGACTCTGAATTAAGAAGACGTCCCATTGCATATACTTCTAAGGGCTCTTTCCACCTCAGGAGTCAAAGTACTCGGTATATGAGCTCGAGGGTTTGGAAGTTTTGTTTGCCCTAGAGAATTTCCGCATGTACCTAGAGCATGTTAAATTTGAGCTTGGGACTGACAATCAGGCAATGAGTTGGGTCCTAGGAAAACCTAGGAGAACTGGTCGTCTAGCCCGATGGGCCATGAGGATTTCAGCTTTCCAATTTGATGTTCGCCACATTCGTGGATCAGGTAATGTGGTGGCCGATTCTCTCAGCAGAACGTTTTCTGACGATACTACTCATAATAGTAACTTTCCTGTTTCTGAACCTTCTGTCGCGTTACCCTTGTCCAATACTATTTTGCCTGATGCCCCTTTGTTGTTCCATGACATTGCTAAATATCAAAAGGAAGATCCTGGATTAAGACCTATTATTCAAGATTTAAATAATGGGAAGATCATTGCATTGCCCCTTTTGTTTTACGAAATTGTTTTCTTTGTTGAAAGTGGTCATACCTTCGGTATTAATACCCATGATTTTCAAGTATTATCATGAAACTCCTCTCGCTGGCCATCAAGGTGTCTTTAAGACTAGAGAAAATTGTATCTGGAAGGGGTTCGACGGAGAAGTTCGCGAGCTTGTGAAAGATGCAAGACTTGCATGATCAGTAAACCACCGTTAAACACCAGGTTAGGCTTGCTGTCTTCCAACCAAGCTACTCGCTCGATGGAGCGGTTATACATAGGCTATGTGGGCCCCTTCCCTAAACCGAAGGGCGAATGGAATAAATTCATACTTGTGTGTGTTGACGGGTTTACCCGTTTTTCTTGGTTATTCCCTAGTAAGTTAGCCACTGTTCAAACCACGATCAGGTGCTTGAAGTCTATATTTTCATTCTTTGGTCCATGTCAGTTTCTGGTATCAGATTATGCTAAAGCATTTACTTCAAATCTATTTAGAAAATTATGTTTTAAACTCTCTATTCCCGAGTAACGACGTCAGCACACTATCCCCAGCCTTCATATGTAGAGAGAGTAAATCCTAATCTCCGCTCCAACCTTATCGCCTTTCATCATGACGACGTCTTGAGGTGGGATACCTCATTGCCTTGACTAGCGTTTGCTTTTAATTCAGCTATCCATCAAGCTCATAAATGTTTTTCTATTTCTGTTATGTTCTCTTTTGTTCTGAACTCCGCTCTTTCCAACGTGTGGAATATTAAAGAGGTACTATCCGAAAATATAGATCCTTCTAACATTAGGGATATCTGGAAAAAAGCCAAAGAGTATCTTAAGATGTCATATGAGAATAAGAGAGAACGCTATGATCAAGGGCGCCGACCTACCAACTTGGCCGTAGGCGATAAAATTTTCGTAAGAAATGTTGTTGCATCTGGAAAAGGAGCTCTCCGCTTTCGTGGTCTTTGTGCCGTTGTTGACTTTCACCTTGCTTGTGAGTGATTCTGAGACCAAGATAATATTTTGGGTTCATCTCTCTCAAATTAAATCCGCATAACGGTCTGCTTAGTTGGTGATGCCCATTTAGGCATATTTGTTTGTTATTTAAATGTTTTGTTTGCTTTTCTTTCTTGGAATTAGTTTGTATTTCCCATTAATTGTTTGGGACGCTAAGCCGCTTTTGGTACAGTTCTACAGTATCTATTTGTTTTTTCTTTATTATGTGAATCCTCCCATATTCCCCTTTGGCCTTCATAACTCCTTCACCCGTAGTCCTGCCTCAGCACAGTACTTGAGCCTATTTCATGCCCCTCATCACCGACATAAAAGAGTTGCCATACTATTATACTCTTTTGCTGGCTCTCTCCATTTGTCTTGCAGCCCTTGGAAGACTTCATCTCCGCCCGCAGCCCCGTGAGTGGGCCCCTCATCGGAGCTAGAGCCGTTCCCCCTCGGCTGAAGGCTGCATATGATCAACGGACGGTGAGCGCCCCGCTCGCCCTCATGGATTCCAGACTATCATTTGGCTTCTCTCTCGCGTGGCAAGCGTGAGGCTTGCTTTCTCACTGTCTCCTACTATACCAGTACTGAACTTCGTGGGTCCGACCACGCTGGATCACGAGCTCGGCCGCGTTGCCCGGATTTGCCGCCATCATCTTGCTATGGACTTCTTTATCTACCTTCATTTATTTTGTTATTCCGGGATACATCTCTTCAAGTTTATATATTGATGGACCTATTATTTCAAAAGAAGCATATGTACTTAATATTACATAACATTTCATCAAGATGTATCTATCCTTATCAATATGTAACAATTTCACCAAGCAAGATTTCCACTATTGGAAAATAACTTTTTGTTGTAACCCCAAGTGTGTATTTGGGTGGGGGAGATCTGAGCCATGAGTTTCAAATCACCCCCTCATTTTTTATCTGTTTGGTCAGCTCCATCTTCTGTAAACAGTATGAGCTACCTCTCCTTGCTAATTGTCATTATTACACCTGTTAACTGATGCCTGGCATACTATGCTATCTGGGCATCTACGGTTTTTCTCCTTTCCCCATTGATGGCTCCGGAGTAAACGGACAATTTTTCGCTCTATTGAGTAATAGTTTGCCATAGATTCGCCATCCTGTAATAAATATCATCTGCCTCCATTCCTTCATAGCAATAAGCCACGCCTCGTTTTACTTACCAATAAGAGCTCTTCCCTGGGTCTATATGAACTGAGAGAGTTGCTCCTGGAACTTGGTCTTGGAATCGTCGTTAGGGGCTAGAAGGACTTGTTGTGATTGTAAAGCGGGCTTGTCCGCCAGAGACTTAAATAGAGGGCCACTGTGTCATGAAGGTAACACCCTGAAGTCAACTTCAGTGTTTTAAAAGGGGATGATGAGAGGACTTAAATTTTCTTAGCGTGTGAATTCATAGGCGGTGCTTCATTGTTTGGAATGTAAGGTGGTGCGTACGTGTATCCTTGAAACCCCTTCTCCAATTTGATTTTTCAGTGACTAGATTTCAAAATTGGTTGTCACGTTTCAGAAGTTAATTATCCTAATCACTCTGTAGTATGGATTAGCCACTGCTTTACAGGCGTTATGCCGCTTAGGTTTTAATAACTTTATTTCTAATAGGATAGCCTCGTTGTACCGGCATCCTAGTCTTTTGTGATTTATGGCCTGTTAAACTAACACTTTCTACTTTCTATAATTTTTATTCTCATGGTCGTTTAGTATGGGTTTGCGCCCCTGTAATATAGATCTGTGAGACTTGAACGTTAAAAAGAGCCAGTGTGGTTTATTGTAAAGTTCCAGTGCATTCTGGGACCTTTCCGGTTCTTTTCTTACTCTCAAAGTTTGCCCTGCGGAAACAGAAGCCCTGTGGGCCTATGGTTTCCTTCTCTTTTCCTAATTATCTCCCTTGTGAGTTTAAGTACCTTCTAAGATTTTTCTATTATGTTAACTGCAATGGACTTCGCGTTTGATTTGTATGTTTTATATTGCTCAGAACTATCTGGTACTACATCTGTTTAGTTAAATGTTAGAGACACGTCTCCCTGTATTAATTAGAAGCTTAAAATGCTTCATCCTGATAATTGTTATTAAATAGAAGCCTAAAAGCTTTATCTTGTTAACTGAGCTTGGTCGCTGTTGAATTTTGAACACTGATAGCTGAAAGCCATTATTTATCTTAATATATTTCATTCTTAATGTTTTCGTATTTACATTTTTGAAAGTAAAAAACAAAAAACTTGAAATAAAATTATGCTGAAACTTGTATTATTTGTGCTTTCTGTGTCCAGATCCAGGCACACACACTTTTTCGCCAACCTGGTAATACCCGGAAAAATAATCATCAGTCTGTCATTACTGATCTGCATTTAGGACAGGTGCCCAGTTAGCAAATTCTCTATCTGTTGTTGTCTAGACTTTCCTTAAATTATTTGAAATAAATTGGAAATTCATTGAAGATCTCACTTAGTAATCTATTCCAATCACGAACTCTCCTTCCTATAAACGAACATTTGCCCCGATTTGTCCCCTTGAATTCCAACACTATCTTCTTATTGTGTGTGATCTTTCCTACGTTAAAGCACACCACTCAAACATACCTCTACTAACGTCATTCCACACCATTTCTCTACTGACAGCTCGGAACATACCACTTAGTCGAGCAGCTCGTCTCCTTCCTCCCAAGTCTTCCCAGCCCAAACTTCGCAACATTTTTGTAAGGATATTCTTTTGTCGGAAATCACCCTGAACGGATCGAGCTGCCTTTCTTCGGATGTTTCTCAGTTCTTTAATCAAGTAATCGTGGTGAGGGTCCCATACACTCGAACCATACTCTAGTTGGGGGTCTTACCAGATACTTATGTGCCCTCTCTTTTACATTCTTACTACAACCCTAAATACCACTACAACCATGTGCAGAGATCTGTACCTTTATCTACAATCCCATTTATGTGTTTACCCCATGAAGATCTTTCCTTATATTAACACCTAGATACTTACAATGATCCTTATAAGGAACTTTCACCCCATTAACGCAGTAATTAAAACTGAGAGAGCTTTTCCTATTTGTGAAACTCACAGCCTGACTTTTAACCCCGTTTATCATCATGCCATTGCGTACTGACTATCTCACAACATTTTCGTGGTCATTTTGCAGTTGCTCACAATCTTGTAACTTATTTATTAATCTATACAGAATAACATCATCCACAAGAGCCTTATTTCTGATTCCACTTCTTTACTCATATCATTTCTATGTACGGAAAATATAAGTCCAATAATACTGTCTTGAGAAATTCCACTCTTAATTGTTACAGGGTCAGATAAAGCTTCGCCTACTCTCATTCACTGAGATCTATTTTCTAGAAATGTATCCAGCCATTCAGTCACTCTTTTGTCTAGTTAAATTGCACTCACTTTGGCCATTAGTCTACCATGATCCACGCTATCAAATGCCTTAGACCGGTCAATCGTGATACAGTCAATTTGCCCTCCTGAATCGAAGATACGGTATCTGTTATATCTTGCTAGAATACTACAAGTTGAGCTTCAGTGGAATAACCTTTACTAAACCCGAACTGCCTTCTATCGAACCAGTTATTATTAATTTCGCAAACATGTCTAATACAAGAAGAAATAATGCTGTCCCAAATCTTACATGCTGTTCATATCAAACTGACTGGCCTGTAATTATCAGCTTTATGTCTATCACCCTTTCCTTTTTACACAGGGGCTACTATAGAAACTCTCCATTCATTTGGTATAGCTCCTTCATGCAAGCAATAATCAAATAAGTACTTCATATATGGTACCATATCCCAACCCATTGTCTTCGGTACATCCCCAGAAATCTTATCAATTCCAGCCGCTTTTCTAGTTTTCAACTTCTGTATCTTACTGTAAACGGCATTGTTAAAAAAGGTAAAATGTAATACACTTAGTAACAGTCACCTCCTCTAGTTTTCAACTTCTGTATCTTACTGTAAACGACATTGTTAAAAAAGGTAAAATGTAATACACTTGTAATAGTCACCTCCTCTATCTGGGCATTACCCTTGTGACGAACAATCTTTACATACTGCTGATTGAATACTTCTGCGTTTTGAAGATCCTCACATACACACTCCCCTTAATCATTAATGATTCCTGGAAGGTTCTTCTTGGATCACTTTTCTGCCTTAAAGTACCAATACATACCCTTCCATTGATCACAAAAACTTGTATGACTGCCAATTATGCTTGCCATCAAGTTATCCTTACCTGACTTCTTTGCTAGATTCAATTTCTTGGTAAGTTCCTTCAATTTCTCCTTACTTCCACGGCCATTTCTAACTCTATTTTTTCCAGTCTGCACCTCCTTCTTAGTTCCTTGTTTCTTTGTTATAATAAATTGGGCCTTTACCAGCACTTACCACCTTTAAAGGTACCGCTTGTTTTCACATTCCTCAACATTTACTTTAAACCCATCCCAGATTCTGTTCACATTTTTATTCACCGTTTTCCACCGATCATAGTTACTTTATAACAACTTCCTCATGCCTGCTTTATCAGCCATATAGTACTGCCTAGTAGTGTTACTTTTAAGACCTTCCTTTCTACCACATTTACTTTTGACTACGACAAAAACAGCTTCGTGATCATTAATACAATCTATTACTTCGTTTTCTCGATAGAGCTCCTCTGGTTTTACCAGCACCACATCCAGGACATTCCTCCCTCTAGTTGGTTCCATCAATTTCTGAATCAGCTGTCCTTCCCATATTAACTTATTTGCCATTTCTTGGTCATGCTTCCTATCGTTCGCATTTCCTTCCCAATTGACATTTGGTACGTTGAGATCTTCCGCTTCAATCACGTCCATTTCCATGTCGTTTCCCACATAGCTGATTATCTTATCGAATAATTATGAATCAGCGTCAGCGCTACCATTTCCCGGTCTGTACACTCCAAAGACATCAAGTTGCCTATTTCCTTCAGAAATGAGCCTTACACCCAGAATTTCATGTTTGCCATCTTTAACTTTTTCGTAGCTTACAAATTCTTCTTTCACCAGAATGAATACTACCCCTCCTACCATTCCTATCCTATCTGTACAATATCCACTCCAGTTCCGCGAGAAAATTTCTGCATCCATCTGCATCTATTATATAATTTCTCAGCCGTGATTCAGCTCCTATTACTATATCTGGTAAGTTATAAACAAAGATCATGGGTTCATTACTTATCAGATTACTTAATTCTATTCCTTTCTATACAATACTTCTACAGTTCAACATTAGCATTTTTACGTCATCCCTACTGACTTCCAGATTCCTGTATCTTTATCACCGCTCCCTAGACCACCCCGTTTCCATGAATGTACCTCCCTATAACTCTGCTAAAAATTCCTAACTTATACGTACCACTGTGGTTGAAGTGAGGGCCATCTGAGCGCAGATCCCTACCTGCTACCCACCCATTCGGATCTACATGTCTCATTCCCAGTTTCCACGTACCCGCTCCATAGTCTCATTTAAATCCCCAATCACCTTCCAGTCAGTATCCCTCTTACACAGTCTTCCGCCGATAACAATCTCCGTTTCCTTAAACTTCACACGTGTTGCATTTATCAGATCCCACACATCACCAGCTAGGTTGGTACTTATACCTGCTTGCCTTACGTTGTTGGTACCAATGTGAAACACTACCACCTTATCCTGTCCCTCCTCCTACTTTCCTCAATATCTACCTCAATCTAGTTTCTGGATAACACTCTACGCTGGTTGCCATTCCTCCACATACCTTCCCCACATGTCTAACAATGGAATCCCCCATGACCAGAGCCTCAACCCTACCCAACTCATTTTATCCTCTCATTTTATACCCTCCTTGTCAGCCTTATCTTTCCTGACAGACGCAGAAGCTACTTCCCTCTCCATTTTCTCCCTCACACGACCCTGTTCCACCTGTCTTTTCCTATCCTCTACTATACATTTCCTTTCCTACCTTTTCTTTTCTTCCTATTTTGACACTTCTCAGCAGAGTTTCCTGTTCCTCATCTTCCCTCTCTTGTTCTACTGCAGTGACTCGTACCGATTTCTCACAGATATCTGTCCTGAATTCTGATCTTAGCATGCAATCTCCTTCCCCTTATAACATTACAGCACCTGTCTTGTACAATTCCCCCCTTTCTTTCCCGACCCTCTTTTACACCTACTGTATCTTGTACATTGTTCGAGGGAGGCCTATCTTCCTTCGTGTCTTCTGAGAGAATCCTAATTATCTACATCAAACTCTCCAACTTCTCCATCATACTCCTCAATGCCCGGCCACACCCACAGTTCCTACACTTGCACTTCGTAGCCATTCTTTATGGAAAGATGAAAAGAAAACGAAAAATAAAATAACTTATTATGTGCAAAAAAGTGAAAGGATAGAAATATTGTCTATGACAGTACACAGAGATCATATGATAATAATGTTATTAATATACTACTACTACACTAGTACTACTACACAATACAAGACTAAGTAGTCGTACTATATTTTTATCCTACAACCCCCTAACAGGATGAAAACTGCCATCAATTACCAAATACCGAAACGAATACACAAAAATACACAATTCTAAAGTGCAGTTAAATCTATCTTATTTACAACATCAGAATTAATCTTTTGCATGACCAATCATTTTCCTTACCGGGTTTGCTACGCGTTTGGTGACTGACAATATCTCAATGTTTACCTCTAAAGTATTTTACAAGTTTTTGTTTTCAGTTGGGAATCAAGCACTTGTTTACTTCACCTTACCATCCACAAGCCAATAACGTACGAAAAAACCATAGAAATCCTAGGTTTGCGCTCTCCACTTCCATAGTAATCGTCGAAAACTATGGGATAATCATCTCTCGTCTTTGGCCTCAGCATTTATTTCTACCCTTAATAATTCTACTTCTTTCGCTGCAGAAAAATTGTTTCTGGGGAGGAAAATGCATAGTCAAATCGCTTTACAATGGGATTTGCAGAGTATTATGAAACCTGATCCCGAGCAAAATTTGCACTTGTGGAAAGATGCCTTTCAAAATTTGCAAGAATCCCAGCTTATTCGTCAAAAGTTTCAAAACCGTGGTTGTCGTCCCTCTGCCTTTAAGTTTGCTGATTTTTCCTTTTAAAGCATTATTCAATAAGTTATGCCTCTGACTCTAATTCTGCTAAAGTACGCTAAAAATGGTTGGGCCCTTACCGCATTGTTGTTCTGCCCAGCCCAGAAACTACTATTATTCCATCTCGTTCTGATAGTTATAATACTAAAATTGCCAATCTAGGACAACTAACAACTAAAGAAATTTCGCCCTCCTTAGTGTATCCCCTCTTATCTTTTTGTTTTTGTTTTAGTTATATGGTATTTCTTTCCTCGCTGACCATTGATGCCTAAATTTGTAAGTTAGTAATCTTGGCTAGCGCTAATTTAATTAAAATATAATACCTCCCTCTCCCTTTTTTCCTCTAGTGTGCGCAAATCTTTTCCCTTATTCACTCCTCCCATTTCCTTCCCTTTTCTATCTCCCTTTTTCTATACTTTGAGATTTCTATGTATATTTTTGTATTTTAGAATATGCCTGCTATCACATCCTGCTTTGTTTTCCAGCCCACTTCCCCTTGAATTTGCTGCTGCCTGCGCTCATGGCATACTTTTTCTTCTGAGGCATCTCCTGTAGTTGGAGCCGCTACAGCCTCGCTTCTGCCATGGCCTATCCTGCACCATTTCTACCATTACCACCGTTATCCTTTCTGCTGGCATCTCCATTAAAAATTTCTTGTGGATTTTTCTTCACCCGGCCCGGAGGATGATGTAATGAATACTCACCCGCTGCTGTCCTCGCATTGCGAATTCGCCCGCAATCATCGCTAATCATATTATACGCCAACGAATAAACCTTGAGTGCATGAACTTTCATTTATATTAGTGACGATTTGATTCCCTGCTCTGTATTACGCTCTACTTTCTATTGACTGCGACATGTGTTCGCCATCTCGCTTGTGGCCTTGCGACGTCATGTATCCTTCACTTCACCTGTGCGTACATTGAACACATCACTTCCACGGTGGAACATTCTGGCATGTTCCGTCTTCTCCTTCTACCGCTGTATATACTGTTTAATCTTACCTTCTTGCCTAAAAAATTGTTCAGCATCATTCTGTGGTTTTGGTGAGGCCAGATATAACCAGATTCAATTTGGAGCTGTTCCTGAAAAACGTTTCGTACGAGGTGAGCAGGATTATTTATAATCATGGGGAGTATTTATGATTATTACTGAATGAAACTTCCATTTATGCAAGCTCTTAACTTGATACTGCGGATGAATACCTTTGGTCGGTGTCACACTAAGTACGTATGTATGCACGGCTGGGACAGTTCGGCAACGTATTCGACAAGGGATCAATCAAGAAAGGAATTTCATGAATAAGTTCCTTCCTATATTTAGACTTTCCTCTCAAAGATCAGTGTCAATTAAGATAAGAAACGTGTGATATGCCCTGTTTTGATGGCATTGTGCTATTTCACGTCAGACACCTTCCTATTGTTTTAAAAAACTCACTGGGATAACTCTTGATAAAATATATGATTGTGTGTCTCTGAAAACAGGTGTACTTTTCGGTCAGTTTATGACTGGGATTATTTTGAAATTGGAGTATATTTTGTGTAAAGAATTTAGTTTTTAGAATTTTAGTATTCTGTTTTGAACCATATGTTCATTCCTTTGACGAGTATTGTGAATAGAGTAAAAGAATGTGTTAACCCCCACGCTCGTTTTCTCTTACTTATGTCCTAATAAATAATAATGGTATTTGCTTTACGTCCCTCTAACTATTTTCCGGTTTTCGGAGACGCTGAGGGGCCGAAATTTAGTCCCGCAGGAGTTCTTTTACGTGCCAGTAAATGTACCGACACGAGGCTGACGTATTTGAGAACATTCAAATACTACCGGACTGAGCCAGGATGGAACCTGCCAAGTTGGGGCCAGAAGGCCATCGCCTAAACCGTCTGAGCCACTCAGCCCGGCGCTGATATCCTTGTTTGTAATAATTTTATAGGCTCCAATTTTTTGAGCGCTGGTCACAAACGCTGGCTTAAAGATTGTAAATATTTATATTCTGAAATTTTTTAATGCTATGTCCCTTCGAGCCAAAGATTATGTGCGTTATGGATTATATGCAATGCCTCATAAAAGTATTCGTCTGACTAGGCTTGTGAGGTTTACAAGTCAAATAGAGGTAGAACATTAAGGTATAAGCTTGACTTGGGTACAGGTTCATTTATTATGTTCTGCGAATACATTACACATTAATAAAACATTGTTTTCTATGTTAAAAATATGACAAAGAAACAAAATCACAAAATTTTCTCCAATCACGTCAAAAATATCTTCGTCTCCCGCACAAAAGAAATTGTTTTGACGTATGGATATATGTTTTAATACTTGGCAGGTCCGCCTTTCCTTTTTATTATCTTATGCAAACGTCTTGGCATGGATCTCACGAAATTTTATGTAGTTTCTCTCGTAATTTTCTTCCACTCCTCCATTTATAGCCCCTTAAGAGCATTCTTGTTTGAGATGTTGTGTTTTCGTAGATTGTCTTGAAGAATGCACCAGAGATACTCAATCGGATTGACGTCTGGTGATTGCGGAGGTGTTTCCATCCATCGTGGTGCGTTGTATAGCAACCAGAGCTTTGTGTTCAGGGTTGTGTGTTTGGGGTTATTGTCTTCTGTGAACATGTAGCCATCTGCAAGGCCCATATTGTTCACCTCTGTGGAAGATGTGACTTTAGTATGTTGATATAAAGCCTGTGGTCCGTTTTGCATTCAATAAAACACAGATCGCCTACCCTATTCACACTCATACACACCCACACGAACACAGATCATCTACGGTGCTTAACAGTGGTTGAGAGATTTTGGATTTCCCGTTCACGATTTTTATGCCACCGTATACTTATATTTCCGTTGGATATAGATATATTAAATTGACTTTATCGGTAAATATTACCTTTTTCCAGAATTCGTAATCATCATTTATTTGATTTGGAATACGCCAGTCTCTTGCGTCTATTCACCATTTTTAAATTATTTCATTTCAATATAGGCACCTGAGCCAAGGCTCTTCTTGGTGCAATACAAATAAATTACAATGGCAGCTATATTCACAATGTAGTTACAAAATAAAATAAAGTAAGTATATAATTTAACATGATGTAATAGATAAGATAGGACAAAGCTTCCTAAACGTAATTACCATACTACTTCAAGTATTTAGTTACATTGTTGGTAACTTTTTATAGTTTTTGGAAGTGAGTTATACATAGTTATAGAAAAATGCCAAAGAGAATTTTGACGATAACTTGTAGAGAATATTATAAGTAATACTGGTTTCATAATTATGAATCTGTAAATTGGTAATTACTTATGTGTTTGAGTGGACTAATTTGTTTTGAATTGTATAGATCATAATTATAGAAGCCTTTATATGGAGGTTTGGAAGTGATAATATACAGTATTACAATTTTTATACAGATCTTTATAGTCCGTGTCAGAATGGGCAGTTTGAAAATTATTTTTAGTGCTCTCTTCCTAAGGACCTCTACCTTTCCAATTAATACTTTGTTACAGCATGCCCAGACATGTATCATATAAGAGACGTGGCTTTCAATAAGAGCATAGTAAATACCCTTCAACAACCCACGAGAGAACTTATATCGCAATCTACTGAGGATACCAATCACAGGGATAATTTTATTACTAATAGTCTCCACGTGATTACTCCACGACAGATTTTCATTTATAATCAGTCCTAGGAATTTAGTACTTGCACTTTCATTACTCTATGATTGAAGAAAAGCAGATTTTTCTTCAAATTTAATACATATCAAGGTTTGTGAAAATTTACGTAGTTAGTTTTTGTTAGATTTATAGTTAATCGGTTGGAATTAAGCCATGTTTCAAATAATAGAATATCCTGTTCCATATTTTGTTCAAGTTCATGATTGCTAGAGCCTGTATAAAAATATTTGTGTCATCAGCAAAAATGGATAGTCTTTCATTTAACTTAAGGTGATCAATATCATTAACCAGCTGCTAACATACCTGCGTCTAAAGCTTGTTGTAGTTTAATAATAATATCCTCAATAGCATTACTGGTACTCGAGTGAGGTAGGAAACCATACTGAAATTGCTAAAAATATTTCTTATTTAACAAAAATCTAATAATCTTTTTTAACCACTTGTTCTAAAATCTTAGATAAAGGAGGTAATACCGAGATTGGTCTGCAATTACTTACATTAAATTTATCCATGCCTTTATAGTTTGGTACAACTTTGGCGATTTTAAGTTTAGCTGATACTTTACTCTCTGATAGAGATTTGTTAACTAATTTTGTGATGTGAGGTATAATACACTTAGAGAGTCTCTTTATAAGAATTTTACTAATACCAAAACAGTCAACACTAAAACAGTTTTAAGATTATTAATCATTTGTTCAATTTCACTTTTATTAGTAGGGGTTAAAACCATGGAAATAGATAGGCCAGGTTCAAGCTGAGGGTATTTAGACTGAGGAATGTTCCTAGCTAAAGACAGACCCATTTCAGTGAAATAGTCATTAAATATAGTAGAAATTTGACTAGAATCAGTCACCAACTTATCATTTACTTTCATTTGTATTTCTTTATTATTACAGTTATTAGTTGTTAAAATATTATTAATGACTTTCTACTGATTATTATTGATATAATAATTCTTTTCTAGATCTCTTTAATTCTAGTAACCCTGTTACATATGTCTTTATAGTCTTGAATTAACTGCTGTGAAATATAGCCACATCCCATACTAAATCTCATCTGTTGTCTTTTAATTTTATAATATAAACTAGCAAGATACCCGTGCTTCGCTACGGTATTGTACTGAAATTTATAATTGAATGCTTATCGTTTTATATACAACCCACCGATATTCGCTATCTGACTCGTTTTCTGAGAGAATCCGCCAAAATTCGCGATCTGACTCGTTTCCTGAGAGATTACGGCAACGTTCCTCCCATTTTTCAATCTTCTCTCCAGCAATCGATTTCGTACTTCCCGGGATAGGTCCAGGTGTTCCACCCGGTCAGTTGGGTCCCTAAATCTTTGCCATCTTTTCCTATAAGCATTATTAATGTGGATCAAATCCTTGAGGAGATCCGGCGTGGTGTCGTCTTGGGTGCCTTGGCGGTACTGAACCTCTACTTAGCGGTAAATTACATCTGCTTCCGTTGTCATTGATGACACTATGACCAGCACCATTGTCGCCCGCAGGCAAGTGCGCAGGACTTCTGGCGATACGAATGACATACTTCCGTGCATTATTGACCTTATTACAGAGGTGAACAATTGCACGGTCAATCATATATCTACCGTTTATTTCAAATACGTTTAAATTTTTGTTTATATGCCAGAAGAATCTACTGTAATCTAAGAAGGTTCTCCAAAGGAAAAGATGGCTCTTGAAAACGAACCTAGGAGAGATTAAAAATGATCGGTTTATGATCAGAATAAGTACATTGAAAATCCACAGCCTGTTTCCAGCCATTCAACCGGGTCAGGAATGGAATGAATAAAACCTGCCGAAGCCTGTCGCACTCCACTGGGGCAATGATTAAATGAATGACAAATCAAATGAAATGATATTGAAGAGTGTTGCAGGAATGAATGATGACGGGGAAAACCGGAGTACCCGGAGAAAAACCTGTCCCGCCTCCGCTTTGTCCAGCACAAATCTCACATGGAGTGAGCGGTATTTGAACCACGAAACCTAGTGGTGAGAAGCCAGCGCGCTGCCGCCTGAGCCACGGAGGCTCCTTATAACTACATTAGGAACAGTAAACTCAATTGGTCTCACCTCCGTTTTCACCCCACCGCGGTTAAGTTGATTTAAATCCCCCCCCGCCAAAAGAGAAAACGTGTTCCTTTATGTTTAAAGGAGATTCCAAATACCAATGTTCACGTGTGTTTCCTTCAGTTTTGAGATATAAGTATTCCCATAAAAATAATTCACTTTTTTCACTTACTTTCACACTCCCCGCCCCCTTAAGTGAATTTTCCGGCAAAAAATACTTGTTTCTTTAATAGTAAAGGATCTTCTAAATACCGATTATCTTCAGTTTTTGAGATATGTGTCCTCATGAAACGAATTCAACTCCTTTTCACACTCGCCTCCAAAAATGATTCTCCGCCCCCTCCCCAAAACGCGTCGTTTTATTTTTAAAGAAGATCTACATACCAATTTTCACGTCTGTAACAATTTTAGTTTTTATTAGATGTAAGTATCCTCACACAATTAATTCAATAAATTTTTCAATTTTTCACCCCCCCCCCCAACCTTCACTGAATTTTCCGAGAATACCAGTTTCTTTACTTTCACAGGAGGTTCCAAATACCAATTTTTACGTCTGCAACATTTTACGTTTGGGAGATATACTGTAGATATAGTCTTTCTAAAAATTCACCCCAATTTGTCACACCTGTTTAACCCCCATTAATTAGATTTTCCAAAAACAAAAAATAAATGTTTCTGTATTTTTAAAGGAGATTCCATATACTAACTGTCTGGTCTGTAATATCTTCAGTTTCTGAGATATAAGTATCCTCATTAAAGACATTCAACCCCTTATACACACTTTTCACCCCTCCTATTGGGATTTTCCGAAAACAAAAAATACGTGTTTCTTTATTTATAACGAAAATCCTAAATACCAATTTTTACATCTGTAAACTTTCAAAGTTTTGAGATATTGATACACATATTTTAATAATTCATCCCCCTTTCCCCCCTCTCATTAATTCTATTTTAAAGGAGATTCTAAATATCAATGTTTACATCTGCAAACTTTCGAAGTGTTGATATATAGATACACTCATTTTTAAAATACACCCCCCTTTACCTCCCTATTTGGATTTTCTAAAAACAAAAAAATACATGTTTCTTTATTTATAAAAGAGATCCCAAATACCGATTTTCAGGTCTGTAACATCTTCAGTTTCTGAGAAATAAGGATCCTTATTAAAGGCATTAAACTATTCTTCACCCCTTTTCACCCCTCCTATTGGGATTTTCCGAAAACAAAAAATGCGTGTTTCTTTATTTTGAAAGAGGATTCTAAATACCAATTTTTACATCTGTAAACTTTTGAAGTTTGAAGATGTAGACACACTCATTGTAAAAATTCACCCCCCTTTTCACCCCCCATTATTTGGATTTTCCAAAAACGAAAAAATACCACTTTCTTTATTTTTAAAATGGATCCCAAATACCAATTTTTAGGTCTGTAATATCTTCAGGTTCTGAAATATAAGTAGCCTCATTAAAGGCATTCAACCCATTTTCCACCCTTCCTATTGGGATTTTCCGAAAATATAAAATTACGTGTTTCTTTATTTTTAAAGGAGATTCTAAATACTAATTTTTACATCTCTAAACTTTAAAAGTTTTGAGATATAGATACACTCATTTTCAAAATTCACCCCCCTTTCACCCCCCATTAATTGGATTTTCCAAAAACAAAAGAATACGTGTTTCTTTATTTTTAAAGGAGATCCCAAACACCAATTTTCTGGTCTGTAATATTTTCAGTTTCTGAGATATAAGTATCGTCATTAAAGGCATTCAACCCGTTTTTCCCCCCTTTTCACCCCTCCTATTGGGATTTTCCGAAAACAAAAAAATACGTGTCTCTTTATTTATAATGAAAATTCTAAATATCAATTTTTACATCTGTAAACTTTCAAAGTTTTGAGATATTGATACACTCATTTTAATAATTCATCCCCCTTTTCCCCCTGTCATTAATTGGATTTTCCAAAAACAAGAAAATACGTGTTTCTTTATTTTTAAAAGAGATCAAAAATACCAATTTTCAGTTCTTTAATATCTTCAGTTTCTGAGATAAAAGTACCGGTATCCTGATTAAAGGCATTCAACCCCTTTTTCACCGTTTTTCACCCCTGCTATTGAGATTTTCTGAAAACAAAAAAAAAAAGTGTTTCCTTATTTTTAAAGAAGATCCTAAATACCTATTTTTACATCTGTAAGCTTTTAAAGTTTTGAGATATAGATACACTCATTTTAAAATTTCAACCCCCTTTTCACCCCCTTAGCGACGGAATATCAAAGAATCCTCTCTTAGCGAGCACCTACATCTTAATATGAATGTATCCTCAAAATTTCATTTCTTTATGTCCAGTAGTTTTGGCTCGGCGATGATGAATCTGTCAGTCAGTCAGTCAGTCAGTCAGTCAGGACAAGTTATTTTATATATATAGATTACTTTTGTCGGATTGAATTTAACAGCTCTGAAGTAAACCATGGGGAAAAGGGTCTATGTTTCTTATTTATATTAGGACTTTCATTTTTAACTAAAGCAGTACTTTCTTTAAAATATTTATTTAATTTATTTGTTATGATATCCGAGCTATCATCGTCATTTATAGTTAATGGCGTTTGAGACATGTATTTTTCCGTAGATGGGACATGGTATTTTGTAGGTTGCATTACAAAATTTCTTTGTGTATTCATGTTGGGTGTAATATTAATATACAAGATTAATAAATTGTGGTCACTCAGGTGGTTTATTATGATATATATTTTATATTTGCAGACTCTGTTTACGTAAAAATGATCTATAAGTGTACTAGTTGTCAATGAAATTCTAGTAGGAAAGACAGTGTTACATGAACTCTGATTATAACACCCAGAGAGATTCTGAAGCTCAGTAGATATATGACTCTGTTCTAATTTATATTAAACTCACCAACAGTAATACAAAAGGTTTTACGGCCTTTATTCCAAATATATTCTAAAAATCTTTGGAAAAATTGGTATGAGGGTTATATACTGCTACTAAGTGAATGTCATTCACAAAACCCTTTATCTCGATTAATAATATACTATATGAACTAGCATTACTGTTAATAGATAATAATACATTAGCCTTACACGGTTCATTTATATAAATGGCAATTCCACCACCCCTATTATGTGATCTAGAGCAAAGGAGACCATCATATCCATTCAGATTAAAATATTTTTCTTCTTCAGGAGAAACCCATGTTTCAACAATTACAATGATTTCAGGATATTTTTCTTCCTGTATTGTATGAAGTAAATTACTCCACTTATTACGAATGCTTTGGGAGTTGATATATAGAATACTAATTCCATCATTGTTAGTAAGCCCCTGTAATTCACTTAGTTGGAATTCAGAACCTTCCATGAAGAATAACGTGGATTATTCATGTACCTACGAGTAAATAGCCTACCTAAGTACTAAGAGGAAGAGAGAGCTAAGACATCTTCTATGTTTCTGATTGTGTAATGCTAGAAGTATCATTTCTCCTTACAAAAATTCTCCCTTCCCTTGACCACACATACTTGAAGCCTTTTATTCTGTGGTCTTTAGCTCTCTTAAGAAGACCTTTAGATTTAGCTGTTAGGTGGTCATTGATGTAAGTAGTATGGTTAGTGGCATTAATATTAAGTGCAGTGGATGAGAGTTGCCTAACATTTTTCTTTGCAACCACAAGTTCATGCTTCTATCATCTATTCATGAACTTAACCACAATCGGTCTAGGCCAAGCGATTCCAACTGAGGTGCTCAGACGGCCCCGGCCGGCCCTGGCAGCAACCCCGGTGCTGTGCTATAGCACCGTTGTGGTGGAGGTGGAAGGAGGGGAAGTGGCAGAGGCAGAACCACAGGTCGCCAAGTCAGCGCGCAGCTTATGAAAACAATATTATTTATGACAGTTCTGTGAACACATAAACAAACAATTTAACCTGTACATACTTTGCACTTGCCTTAATCTACATTTAGCGTTTAAGTCGATTGTTGACATCGTTTTGCGACAACTAATTTACCAATAATGGGTACAATCGATTTGGCAGTAGAAATTCTAAGTACAGCCTCTAAGTCCGCATCAGACAGAGAAGTCCTAGTTCTCTATTTATTTAAATTCAGAATTGAAATCACCTGGTTTGTTTATTGCAATTGTCAGAGCAACAATAGCACATAACGTGCTCGAACTGTATCTTTTGAAGTGTTGGGTTCAAGTATCTATGGGACAGGGAGATAAAATAATTAAAATAAATATATTTGTGGGTTCTTTTTTGCAATAGGTATTATGGCGATGATGGGATAGGACAAGGCTAGGAATGGGAAGGAAGCGGCCGTGGCCTTAATTAAGGAACATCCCCAGGATTTTCTTGGTTTGAAAATGGGAAACCACGGAAAACCATCTTCAGCGCTGCCAACAGTGGGGTTCGAACCCACTATCTCCCGGGTGCAAGCTCACAGCTGAGCGCCCCTAACCGCGTCTCCAACTCGCCTGGTGTGTTTTCTTAGCAGTACATCTAAGTCTAATTCTAAACAGTTCTTAATAATACAAAACCAAAAACGAAAACAAATCTCCTAAATTGCATGTAAAACAATAAATTCCTAATGAGTAAGTTATTGCGTATCTCTGAAGAACTTGGCAATTCCAGTTTTAGCAATTTGTTCGGTTCTTGCTGCACCAACAATGTCATCATAGGAGGAAACATGTTTATTGTGCTAGTGTCGTCGCACGGTTGAAGTCTTTACGCTTAAAATGACATGACAAATTAAACAGTGAGCTTTCCCTTCGGCATTGAGAACAAAATATGAATCCACCCATGAAGGATTAAACGACATTTTTAACGAAGGTGAAACCAACTGCTCCACCGTCTGTTCTATCGAATAGATTCTACTGAGAATAACACACAAGAATAGAGAGAATGGGAATGAATGTACTGTCTCTTGAGCCATGAACAGACGAGGACATTTATTGTACAATAGATGGCGCCATGTCGAGATGTCTCCGTGTGTACGTTCACCTTGCATGCCATCTACTGGCATACCAGGGAATTGCTTGTAAATGGCATGCCATTGGAGCATGCTATGTTCCTTACCATCTGGTAGCCATTTCGAGCAAGAGCTGACGTGAGAAGTGTGAAGTGTGTGTTACATCACCGTGTAACTCTGCTGTATTTTTATCGTTAACTATTAAATTAACTATAAATTGTAGTTGTTTCTATTTGTATTCCTTTTTAATTGTTATGGAGTGGTCTAAATTCGCGATAAATGTCCTGATTGAGGCGTAGAGCAGAGAATCGTGCCTCTACAACAACAAGTCGCCCTCGTACCACATTAAACATGCGAGACACGTGGCTATGGAAAATGTGCGCGAGGCTTTAAAGGAAATGAGACCATCGACAACAAATGGTGACATAATTAATAAAATGAAAAGTTTACGTACCGTACCACGTTCGTGGCAGAAGTAACTAAAGTGAATAATTCGAAGAAAAGTGGTGCTGGGATGGACGAAGTATACAAACTTTCAATTTGGTACTTCGAAAAACTTATGTTTTTGAAGGACTATGTCCAGCCCAGGAAAGGGACCAGCAGTGCAGCTCTCTCCAGAACACAGGATGCTTCCCAAGGAACAGCCAATACAGTAAGTATGGTAATTTTTAAGAATTGCATAAGAATTGGTTATATTATTATTATTATCTGATATATAAGATTATACCAGTATCTATGCTAACATTTTACAATACAGTAGGCCTAGTAACATTTGAATTGAACTGGAAACCATTATAGTGTTCATAAAAGTAATACTAACATTCTATTTCATATGTCCTAGTATTATATTATGATATATTATGAAAACTGAAACATGAATCCAACATTTAATAGTTATTCTTCATTTCAGGTTGAATTTACACGCGAAGCTGTTCCAACCTTTGATGAAGTCCCTGTAGTTGGAGACTGGGAAGTGATGACGCCAGTTCCATCAACATCTAGTGATCTACCACCACATATAATTGCTTCACTGTCACCATCATCACCAAATCAAACATCACCACATGAAAGGAGCATATCAAGAGGCCAGAAAAGGAAACTAATTGTGCAAGAGGAAGACAAACTCCTTCAACAAGCCACTTCAGTTCTGGACTCTGTGACAAAGGATAAACAGCAGCTGTCCGATCTGGATGCATTTGGTGTGTTTGTTTCTAGTGCTTTAAAACAACTAAAGAAAAAAGCCCTTGTCTTTTAAGGGAAGAGAGAAATATTTGATGTTATATTGAATCTGCAAGAAGAAGACCACAGGCTGAGTGAGTAATGAAGGAAGACTGGTTTAGATGTTCTTAATTTAATACTGCAAGTTTTTTCTTTATTACTTTACTTTCTTGTAATTTCACACTGATATGATTTTTCAGATACAACACAGTCAAATTAAAATACTATCACATATATGTGGAATGACAGAAGCATAGATTGAATTATAGTACTTTTTTGCATTTTCTTTCCTATTTATTATGTTAATTTTAGTAATTCACTCAGGTATTTTCTTCAGATACAGCATAACATAGTAAAAGCTAACTTAAAAAATGAAATACTAGCACTTAAGTTTACATATGGAATGACAGAAGCATAACTTAGATTAAAATATGGCTTACGATACAGTTTACATTTAGAGCTTAATTAATGCAATAAATTAAACATTATGAACTTTAGTCAAATTTCTAGGAAAAACACATTCCACATAGTTTACATTTAATTTATTTTATTCACATTTATTGTAAGTTAGTTATATTTCAAAATATACTTCTGAAATGTTAATAATTATAATTCTTTATCGACTCCCACTGCCATGGCACAAAACCAGTAGTATTAAAATATTCTTGGTAAGTATCTCTTATTTTCCTAGCATCCTCTGCAGACCTCTGCCTCCCTACCCTTTGTAATCCTACAAGATTCTCCTTCCTCCATCCACCAGGAACAACTACACACTGTTCTGTATCTTCCCTCTCTTCTAGATTCCCTACATATCTTTTATTACCTGTAGTTAATAAAAGATTATGCAGTGCACAGGCCGATAATGTTATTATTTCCACTGTCTCCACAGGAAGCTCAATTTTTTCAACAAAATTCTAAATCTGTTGCACAGTATGCCAAATGCATTTTCTGATGTGCGCCTAGCCCTGCTCAAGCGATAATTAAATATTTTCTGCTGCTGAATGAGATTGCCTTTATAAGGCTTCATGATGTTTTCTTGTAGAGGAAAAGCATAATCTGCAACTATCACATAGGGAACTTTGACAGTGCTCCCTGGTAATTATTTTGACAAAGGGAAGTTGGCTAAATTTTTGTCCATCATTGTATGTAATGTACTATTTCTCAACACACCCCCATCACTTATTCGTCCATTGCAAACTACATCTACATACAGAAATTTATATCCTGCATCAACTAGAGCAAGTAACACTATGCTATTTCCTCCTTTGTAATTAAAATAGTATGAACCTGTGCACCTTGGTGGCCTAAATTCAACATGTTTTCCATCAAGAGCACCAAGGCAATTGGGAAAGTTCCATATTTCTTCATACTGCTTGGATATTTCAAGCCACTCATTTTCTGTTGATGGCATCTGAAAAAGAAAATGTCCCACGTGAAAGTTCCAATGCAGAGTATAAATATAATAATGGTGCCCACAAACTCAATAAATAATGCTACCAACCTGTAGCATGAAACATTTATTTATATCCCAGAATTTGTTTTGAAAAATATTGGTTTACATGTTGCAGAAATTAGGCCTACTGTACAGTAGGCTATAGTTGCCAAAAGCTGATGAAAAATATAGATACTATATCATATATCCCTGGTACCTACTAAGCATGCTAAACTGTACCAACATAACATGAGAATAATTAAATCTGTAGGCATACCTTCAAGTATTCATCCTTCAGGCTTTCATATATAGCTTTACATGTTTCTGGAATTATTGTTGAGATAGCACTCGCAGAAATTCTAAAAGAATACATCAGACTTTTGTAGCTTTCTCCAGTTGCCAGGAACCTCAAGGTCAGCACTAATCTGTTGGAAGGGAAAATAGTGTTAATATTTCGGTTTTAGGTTATATAGGCCTATAAGATGTAGTGTGTTTTAAATAGGAACCATGTAACATTCATATACGTACCTCCTTGATGCTGAAATGCTATCTCGCATGTTGGTGTTCATCTTTATGATTCTGGGTTCTACCAAATTTAAAAGCTTTGAAAACTGTACTTCATCCATTCTCAAGAAATTTCTGTAGGATTCTGAGTCTTCAAGTCGTAGCTTGTTATTTAATAAGATGTGCAATTCTCTACCATCTTCATCACGCCTCTGAATCCATGGTCGAGTCCACCACCTTCTATTGTACCATCGTTTCTTCTCCTTCGACGTCGAGAAATCACGGCAATAATAACTGCAGCTGCAGCGGCTATCGTCCTCGTATCTTCGGCGTCAGCCATTTTCTAGCAATAACTTGCCACTGAAATGGTAAGAGTGTGTACAAGCTCCCGTACAAGATTGCATACAAGGCAGTGGAGCAAAACGTTGTACCATCGCGTGGCGCCATCTGTTGTACAATAAATGTCCTCGTCTGTTCATGGCTTTTACGCACACATTCCCCGACCTCTGAGCGCGGTAGGTGGGGAAGGAGGGGAACGCTGCTGCTGAATGCAGCCCTGGTGCGCCCCAGCACCAAGTGCTCGAGTTGGAAAGGCCTGGTCTAGGCAGAGATTTATTTGATGTTGAAATTCTATGAGCAATGTCAATATCTGTTTTATTTATTACACAGCCAACTCCTGACCCAATATCCGTGACTGATTTATATACATCTTCACTTTGTAGCTCTGGCATACCATGAATTTTCACGTTATTACGTCGTAAGTACTGATTAAGTTGATCAATCTCGTCACAAGATTTGGATTTCTTTGACGTTTTTCAGTCTGAGTCATGTCTGACGGCCGACCTGTTCATGGTTTGTTTTTGTATGTTTTTGTTTAATTTTACCTGTATATGATATTCTTAACAGTCGTAACTGGCCTATTTAATACTTCGGCTATTTATTAGAAAGTCTTGTCATTTTTGAAGCATCGTACTGCAATCCGTCGTTCTTCCTCTATCGTCTCCTCCGGTTTCTGTCCCATGCTTTCTCTTCTGATGCTCGCAATTTCATGGCACAAAGCACGCTGACCACTGCACACGTACACAAGCTGAAGGAGGGTGAATCGTCGAATGAGCTAGTTTTCTTGCTACCTGTCGTGCCAGAAGAATACTTATTTGACCTTCAGTTGGGGTGGGGTATAACATGATCCATTATTATCAACTACATACAAGTCTGGCTATCTATCACTAAAGGCGGCCCAATAACATTCTATAAATCGGAGACATTGAAAGTCAACTGGTTGTCGGACCGAGCTCGATAGCTGCAGTCGCTTAAGTGCGGCCAGTATCCAGTATTCGGGAGATAGTAGGTTCGAACCCCACTGTCGGCAGCCCTGAAAATGTTTTTCCGTGGTTTCCCATTTTCACACCAGGCAAATGCTAGGGCTGTACCTTAATTAAGGTCACGGCCGCTTCCTTCCCACTCCTAGCCCTTCCCTGTCCCATCGTCGCCACAAGACGTATCTGTGTCAGTGCGACGTAAAGCCAACAGCAAAAAAAAACTGGTTGTCGTTTGCCTATCAAATATGGATCAAATATCAAATATGGATTCATATGATATAGCAAATTGGCGAATAATTTCTTGAGGCGTTGTATAAATTCTGGGATTTTAGTGTTACGTCCCTTCGGATTAAAGGTTGTTGTGTAGTCTCTCTCTTGTTTTACGCTGGTGTTTCCCCTTGATAGGAGGTAAACTTTTTTGCTGTAAGAATTGTTTAAGGGAATGTTAATAAATCAGAACCATGTAAAATATCACAGCCTTTTTCCGTGACATTCATTTAATTTGCTTGTGGTTATTTTTCTTGTATTTTGTTAATGGCGAACGCATTCTCCCGGTCCCAAATTTCCACTGCTCTCTCTCCACTGTTCGTAAACAAACCTTGTGCTTGCTCACTTGCCTCAGTCGGCAGCAGTTGAGCGACGCTAGGATTTGGCAAGATAATACTGGTGCATGAAAAGACATGGCAACCTACGTACGGACTTATCTTAGCTTCTGGAAGGAATAACTGTCTCTAGGCTAGTGGCTATTCTTTCTGTAGTGTCCTATTCTGTTACTGTTATTTTTTACATAATCATTAGCTGCCTGAACTCTACTTCTGGTATCCTAGCGTAAAACTTGTTGTATTTTCTACAAAATACATAACCCGACCAGCTCATTTTGGACAACAAAGAAGATGTGCCCGTCTACCAGCGATTTTTGCAACGTGAGATACGATCCTGAAACCGGATCCCGTTAAGGACGTGATTTAAAAAATGAGAAAGACAACGTCCTCTCACGATAGATATTTCTTCGAAGGCGAAAGGGTAGCCGGTAGTGACTACAGGTCTCCCGATAAAAATGGGCCATAGGTACAGTTCTAAGTAAGGATGAGCGTTGAACTACACGATATCTCTTAATGGCCAATTATGGCGAAGACATATCGACCAGATGAAGTTATGTGGACTTTCAGTTCAAGAGATACCAAATGTAACAAAAAGAAAACACCCAGAAAAGAACTCTCTCCTTTCTGGTAGAGATATTTATTATTATTGTTACGGAGATATCCGTGGTAGGTAGAGGTGAAAGAAGGTGCGGGTGTGAATGGGTTTCAAGCTACGAAATTAACGTGCAATGTAAAATTAATTTAAAATTTAACTAGGTTATATTTTCTTTTGAAAAACAAGAGATAACAATCATAACAGGTACAGAGTAGCAAAAATGTAGGTACAATATTACTGGGTTCGGGCTCAGTGCCCTTACTTCATAACTCTTGGGCAATCAGCCCCGCCTTACTCCCAAAGAAAATTTTAGCCAAGGGGCAGAAAACCCCATTCCTGCCCAGGAGCACTGGCTCCAAACATTACACATAAAGCCTGCACGAGGCATACAGAAACAAATTTCAAAGAGCGATCCGCTCTCAAAATTGTAAGCCTATCACAAGGCCACACCAAACTCTACCTTCAAGCTGTCCTCTAAGGACGTATTTACAGGGGTAAAATACCCAAACTACGGAGGTCTATTACATGAAAAGAAGGTTGATTACATGACCTCTAAAATAACAATTTGAGAGGAGGCGAACTTGCACTCCTAATACACTTTGTTTTTAAAACCTAATCTGGCTCTGGGGCCACTAACGCAAGGGCTAATCCCATACTACAGAGGTGACTTAGAGAAGAACACTTTACATTACATAAACGAAGAATAGTTTGAGAAAATAAGTTCACCTCAAAACAAATGTGAGTGGGAGCTCGAGAGGGTTAGCACTCTCTATCCCAATATGTAGCTTTACAAGAAAAAGATGAAAAGAGTAATTACATTTTAGGAAAAGGTTACATGATGGAAATGCTTCGAACCCGCCGCGAGTGTTAAACTGCCGACCTAGCAAGAAAAGAAGTTATTAATAGGCCATTACCTGGTGTTGAACGGCAGAAGAAGAAAGAGGCGCTTCCCGCCTCCTGCTATGTACTTAATACACTGAAAGATGGAACAGAAGTGGCCCGGAGACCCCAAAATCAGCAGTTTATATCCTCTCGCGGAAGATTCTAGGCGTTAGGGGAAAGAAAACACCCTCCCACAAAATCTTTATTGGTTCGGGAAAAGAAACCCCTACATAGAGGAAAAAGAAACACATTATTGGTGGAAAATTAATTAAGGAAATTCGGGGTTGGCTAGATCCAAAACAAGGGGAACAAGAGGGGTATACAGCCAACTTAAACAATAACAGAAAGAAATTTAACAAGAAACAAACTTTTGAAATAAAAATTTCTCCAACAAAATAGTTCTTTGACTCCGCACTAGGTCGCACTATTGTTGATCTTCAGTAGTGTCCTCTAGAAGAGAAAGTTCACACTTCTTACTTCAAGCGAAACAAAAACACATCAAAAGTGACACAGTTCAAAAACTCAAAATTTTCCACGTGGTGACATCTTCTGAGAAAGTAGAGAATTAATAGAATAGATAAAGTTCAACCTTCCTCCAGAAGAGGAGTTTCAACTGGCGCAACTTTTAAATAAACGGTGTAGAGGTGTACCGCCCGGTACAGACCTCCCCCCCCAAAAGTTCCTCCAAGGGGTAACACAGAAGAACATAAGCTTTGTTTCCAAAATAAGGTCCAAGTTTTGATGTTGATATTAAGATTAATTGCGGAAGCATTTATAAGATTTTAGTAATTTGGTTGGTTGCAATTTCAAAATTTTGTTGTTGCAGGTGCAGTAAAGTTTTTCTGTTGTAGTAGTTGAATTTCTGAAGATAAACCTTTAATGCTTAAAAGTGAAGAAAAGTTTTGCAATGTCCACCAAATATTGTTGTTGAATTCCCAAGTGTAATTATTGCTTATGGTGACTGTCCATGTAGTTGATGTAGATTGAGTCGGATGGCCAGACCGGCCGTTGCAGCTTGCGTCCAACGGAGGCCGCTCGGACCCCTCAAGTACCCTGAGATACCGCTCGCCCGCACTATGAGGGGAGCAGAGGTGTTGAAGTACGCCGCGCCCGCGGTGAACAGATACAGGCTGCGGGCATGTAGTAGGTCGTGCGCCGCACATCAGCCTTGGCCGGAAGGAGAGCTCCGGCTCGCCGTGCACATGTCGTCCTCGCTGGAGAGGAGGGGGCCCATCCCCCTCCCCAGTCGCTGCACGGTGCTGCGCGGCTGCGGGGGCGCTGAAACATTAAAGCTAGGCGGCAGAATTGTGTTGGACTATCATCTTCTTTGAGGGTACAGGCTTGTGGAGAGGTTGAGGGGCCAGCGGCGTGTAGATATCCATGGCATTTACTATTATGAAGCCACAGTGTAAGGTGGAGCAGGAGACGGGAGCGTGGTAATGGCCGTGGCAAGAACAGGATGGCAGTTTAACGTTTCGGGGCAGGTTTTACACAAGGCTTACATCTAAAACCAAAATATTACAGAAGGGGCAGAATGCCTTAAAAGTGAAACTCAAAAAAAAATATAACCTTCATATCCTTTCAAAATAATATGAAGCAAGTTAACACAGAAATTACACCGGTTTCACCTGGGACAGGTGAACTCTAAATATCCTCTCGGTGGCTGGATTACTTAGCAATAAGGTAACCGGCGTAAGAAAATCGAGAATGATACAAGGCCCATGAAATCTGGGGGCAAGCTTGCCCGCGGGAACAAAATTTTTGACCATAACCTGGTCACCTACCTTCAAAGTGGTGGGTCTCCGTCCACGATCATACCTTTCCCTAACCTTTTCATGAGACACTTTAAGATTGGCTTTAGCCTTCTTCCAAAGATCTTTAATGTTATCCGGATCTATTGTCTCGGGTAGAATGTCATTCAAAGACCAGAGGTTAGAGAGCGGCGAGTTGGGAACAAACTTGAACATCAAGGAAGCTGGAGTAAACTTGTGAGATTCATGAACCGCCGAATTCAAAGCAAAAGCTATCCAATGCAGGGACGTGTCCCACATGGAAGGATCTTCATGATGATAGGCAATGAGTGCGGACCTGAGATTACGGTTAACCCGTTCAGCCAGAGATGGTTGAGGATAATAAGCAGATGTAGTTACATGAGAGATGGACAAGTCAAAACAGAATTTACGAAATAAATTAGATGTAAAAGCCTTAGCATTATCAGATACAATATATTGACACGGACCAAAAGAAGCAAAAATAGAATTTAAGCAAGTAATTGTAGACTGAGCGGTAGCCAGCTTAGTCGGGAATAACCACGAAAATCTTGTAAAACCATCTACACATACAAAGATGAATTTGTTGGCATTCCCCTTTGACTGGGGGAAGGGTCCTACATAATCAATATACAGGCGTTCCATGGGGCGCGATGCTTGATGCGAAGACAAGAGGCCTACCTTGGTGGACATGGTTGGTTTACTGAGCAAACAAGATTTACAAGCTTTTACAAGTTCACGGATTTCACCGTCCATACCTTTCCAGATGAACATTTCACGAATCTTTTCACGAGTTTTAAAGATACCCAGATGCCCTCCTAATGGGGTCTCATGATAATACTTGAAGATCATAGGTACAAGAACCGCTGGAACAACAACTTTCATCAACTTATCATGCCTCGAAGGGCAACATAGAACACCATTCCTCAGAACATAAGGGACAGCATGTTCCCCAGAAGAAAGGGTTTCCATTATAGGAGCCAGCGTCGGATCTTCACGTTGGTATTTCTCAATATCCCTAAAAAGCATGGGAGCATCTGTTAGGATGGCATTAACCTCGGATAGTATGGACTCGGAAGGTGATGAACTGTCGACCGGTTCGTGGGTTTCGACGTCGTTATGAAACATACGGCTGAGTCCATCAGCAACAACATTTTCGGTACCTCTGATATGTCGTACATCAAATTGGAAGGCAGAAATACGGATGGCCCAACGGGCTATACGACCAGTACGACGCGGCCTACCTAAGACCCAGCTTAAGGCTTGATTATCTGTCTCCAGGTCGAATTTGACATGTTCCAGATAGAGACGGAACTTTTCTAAGGCGAATAAGACTGCCAACCCTTCGAGCTCATAGATGGAATACTTGGCTTCTTGAGCCGATAGAGTCCTAGATGCATAGGCGATGGGACGCCTCCCTAGTTCAGTCTCTTGAAGAAGGACTGCAGCTACAGCTGACGACGACGCGTCCGTTTGGACGATGAATTTCTTCGAGAAATCAGGCATAGCAAGTACAGGGGCATTACAGAGAGCTAATTTAAGATCTTCGAAAGCGGCTTGTTGAGAAGGTCCCCACTCGAATTTGATGCCTTTCCTACGAAGAAGGTTTAAGGGCGCCGCTCTATTAGCGAAGTTAGGAATAAACTTCCTGAAGAAATTCACCATACCAATGAATCTAGCGATACCTTTGATGTCCTTAGGAGGTTTAAAATCACGGATGGCCTGTGTTCTAGAATGATCGACAGCTACCCCATCGGGTGACACAATATGCCCCAGGAATGACATTGAGGGCTTAGCAAAGGCAACCTTGGACAACTTAACAGTTAACCCAGCCTTACGAAGGCGATCGAGAACTTCTCGCAGATGATCTAGATGTTCTTCAAAAGTCTCGGAAAATACGACGACATCATCCAAGTAGTGATATAAGTACTCAAATTTGATGTCGGAAAAGACCCTATCTAGTAGTCTAGTGAGCACAGCTGCCCCCGTGGGGAGCCCGAAAGGCACGCGGTTGTATTCGTATAAATTCCAGTCCGTGGCAAACGCTGTAAGATGTTTAGACTCCTCGGCAAGGGGAATTTGATTATAGGCCTGATTCAAGTCCAAGATCGTGAAGAACTTGGCCTTACGAAACCATGAAAAACAAGAATGAAGGTCGGGAAGGGGCACAGATTGCAACACCACCTTCCGATTGAGAGCCCTGTAATCAATGACAGGCCTGAAGCCTCCTTGGGGTTTCGGGACTAGAAAAATAGGCGAAGAATACGCTGACTTAGAGGGCCTAATAATACCATCCTTCAACATCTGATCGATGATTTCTTTTAGAGCCTTCATTTTAGGTGGAGATAGCCTATAAGGTGGAGAACGGACAGGAATCGAATCCGTGACCTCAATTTTGTATTCAATAAGATCAGTAACACCAAGAGTATCAGTGAATACCTCTGGAAATGACTGACATAATTTACGAATACTATTAGCCTGCTCCTCAGGTAGATGTCTAAGGTCTAACAACATCTCATCCTGGGTAGGCGAAATAGAAGAACATGACACAGAATTGCACTTTAATAGTGGTATTTTACAACTAGAAGCAAATTTGAATGTGCACGACCTATACTGGAGATCGAGCACAAGACCAGTGTGAGAAATAAAGTCCGCTCCCAGTATGATGGGGCAAGACAAGTGCTTGGCCACAAACAATTTGATTTTCCATGTAAATTTAAAAACCCGAATTTTGACATGTAAGGAACCTAGAATTTCTAATGGAGATGAATTAGCCGAAACATATTTAACAGGAGATGAGTCATAGTCAGGAAGTTTACAAACAGATTTCAATTTAGAATACCAATCAGCCGAAATAATGGAACAAACACTGCCTGAATCTAAGAGAGCTGTTATAGGCTCGTTATTTAACTCAATCTTAAGAAAAGGAACAGGTGCGGGGGTATCCGCCGCAATCCTAAGACACTCTTTAGGGCATTCAAAAGATGAATTTGAAGGCTGGTCGTTCTCTGCATTTACAACCTGTTTACTAGGGGCTGAGTCTCGGGAAGATGGATTAGTCGGCTCAGCCGACGCCACTAGTCACTTTTTATTATTGGCATAGCTGGAATTTGCACCAGAAGTTGAGCAGGAGGGGGTGCTATTTGAGTTTGGGCAATTCTTGGCGATATGTGAGAAGGCCCCACACTTAAAACAGCCTTGTGATGACCCTGCTCCATTCCTTGTCCCACTTGACTTGATCAGAGGACACTTATTCCGCAGATGGTCAGGCGACCCGCAAGCATAACATTTACGGGGATTGACTGGTCGGCGAGGTGGAGGCCGAGTGTTACTAAAGGAAGGCGGGGGTTCTTTCGCGACACGCAAAGAATCGGCGTATCTAACTCCTTCCGCTGAGACTGCCAATGCTTCAAGTTCCGAGAACGTTTGCGGGCACGCCGCGAAACACAAATATGACCTATAGGATGGTGAAATACCTTCCACAATAGCTTGTACAATTTGATCCTCAGGGAAGTGAAGAGCAAACACCCTAGTATAAAACTTAATATCTTGGATGAAGTCTGCCAGGTTTTCATCCAAGCGCTGTACCCGATAATAGTATTTCTGAATAAGGGAGGACCTGGCCCTAGCCGGGATGAAGTTAGCTAGCAAATGGGCATGGAAATCCTCAATAGAAGATTGCTCAGCGATGGCTCTAACTATTTTGTCAGATAGAACACCAATAGCATAAGGATAGATAATTTGCAAAATTTGACATGGGGAAAGAGAAAACACAAGGGCATGATCCTGAAATTCCACTAGAAATCTTAAAAATGAAATTACGTCACTGGTGGTGTTGACGGAAAACTTAGAGATACCTCTAAGCAACATTGCCAATGGATGAGGCAAGCTGCTGAACCCAGGTGACATAGTCATTAAAGGTTTCAATGGCAAAGAAGTTAATTCAGAGCGGATGTTACTCAATGACGCACGGCGTTCAGATTCGTTGTTCGATGGGGCAGAGATAGTTTGAGCAGCAACGGTTATCCTATTGACTTCTCCCTGAGGAGGCTCTTCCTCGTTACCTACATTCACCGCGGCGGGTTGATCAGTTTTGGGAGGAGCTTCGCCGGTTAGCAATTGAGTGACCTTATTAGACAATTCAGAAATAGTTTCAAGGAGCGTATTAGCTTGCTTCCTCTGAACGTCATTCACCTTTAGAGACAACAGATCATTAACTCTATTTGCAAAGTGATACAGCCTGCCTTGCACACGCTTAATTTGATTAGGAGATGGATCGTTTTCATCAAAAAAGCTGACTACCGATGCTAGCCCAGTAATATTCTCGACAATCGTGGAAAGAGAGTCATCAATTTCTTTCTCTCCCAAATTGGGGATGGAAATGGGCAAATCAAGGGACTCTCTAAGCTTGTTAGTGTCTATTGCAACCGTGCCTCCAGATTGAACGTTTCTGATAGTTAACTCATATATCAACTCCTCTTTGCGCAAGTAGTTAAGGAGGAGAACATCGCGAGGGCCGGGCATGATGACAGAACAATTTTGAAAAACTCAAAAAATTCCAGCAACTGAGAAAATTGTTAGAGTTCGAATCAAAGCAATGTTTAGCCGTCAAAAGGGGCTAAATTGAGACCCATTCAACCACGCTCTGCTACCACTTGTTACGGAGATATCCGTGGTAGGTAGAGGTGAAAGAAGGTGCGGGTGTGAATGGGTTTCAAGCTACGAAATTAACGTGCAATGTAAAATTAATTTAAAATTTAACTAGGTTATATTTTCTTTTGAAAAACAAGAGATAACAATCATAACAGGTACAGAGTAGCAAAAATGTAGGTACAATATTACTGGGTTCGGGCTCAGTGCCCTTACTTCATAACTCTTGGGCAATCAGCCCCGCCTTACTCCCAAAGAAAATTTTAGCCAAGGGGCAGAAAACCCCATTCCTGCCCAGGAGCACTGGCTCCAAACATTACACATAAAGCCTGCACGAGGCATACAGAAACAAATTTCAAAGAGCGATCCGCTCTCAAAATTGTAAGCCTATCACAAGGCCACACCAAACTCTACCTTCAAGCTGTCCTCTAAGGACGTATTTACAGGGGTAAAATACCCAAACTACGGAGGTCTATTACATGAAAAGAAGGTTGATTACATGACCTCTAAAATAACAATTTGAGAGGAGGCGAACTTGCACTCCTAATACACTTTGTTTTTAAAACCTAATCTGGCTCTGGGGCCACTAACGCAAGGGCTAATCCCATACTACAGAGGTGACTTAGAGAAGAACACTTTACATTACATAAACGAAGAATAGTTTGAGAAAATAAGTTCACCTCAAAACAAATGTGAGTGGGAGCTCGAGAGGGTTAGCACTCTCTATCCCAATATGTAGCTTTACAAGAAAAAGATGAAAAGAGTAATTACATTTTAGGAAAAGGTTACATGATGGAAATGCTTCGAACCCGCCGCGAGTGTTAAACTGCCGACCTAGCAAGAAAAGAAGTTATTAATAGGCCATTACCTGGTGTTGAACGGCAGAAGAAGAAAGAGGCGCTTCCCGCCTCCTGCTATGTACTTAATACACTGAAAGATGGAACAGAAGTGGCCCGGAGACCCCAAAATCAGCAGTTTATATCCTCTCGCGGAAGATTCTAGGCGTTAGGGGAAAGAAAACACCCTCCCACAAAATCTTTATTGGTTCGGGAAAAGAAACCCCTACATAGAGGAAAAAGAAACACATTATTGGTGGAAAATTAATTAAGGAAATTCGGGGTTGGCTAGATCCAAAACAAGGGGAACAAGAGGGGTATACAGCCAACTTAAAAAATAACAGAAAGAAATTTAACAAGAAACAAACTTTTGAAATAAAAATTTCTCCAACAAAATAGTTCTTTGACTCCGCACTAGGTCGCACTATTGTTGATCTTCAGTAGTGTCCTCTAGAAGAGAAAGTTCACACTTCTTACTTCAAGCGAAACAAAAACACATCAAAAGTGACACAGTTCAAAAACTCAAAATTTTCCACGTGGTGACATCTTCTGAGAAAGTAGAGAATTAATAGAATAGATAAAGTTCAACCTTCCTCCAGAAGAGGAGTTTCAACTGGCGCAACTTTTAAATAAACGGTGTAGAGGTGTACCGCCCGGTACAATTATTATTATTATTATTCACATGTTAATCTCATACGTAGGCCTGTTACACATGGTGCACGTGTAGAATATGGTTTGATTATTTAATATACTTTTTATGTTCCTCGGCGTCTCCGAAAACCGTAAAAGAGTAGTTAGTGGGACGTAAAACAAATAACATTATTATTTATGTTCCTCAAACTGTAAAATTGAGCTACCTGTATACCTTCTGTCAATAAATTATATTAATAGCATCTGTATCTGAATTGATTAATGAAGAGAATAGTTCCTTGTCGTAGTCAGTACTCACAATATCAAACATGACATTGTGTTGTTACACGTTTGCGAGTTGTAACCTGTTTTGTTATAATTTGCTAATAGGCCCTATATCCATTCATCACAATTGCATTCTAGAACATTGTACGGCATGTACATAACGTCCAATTGACAATGGAGCAACTCTACTACATGTAAAGGAAGTCGGTAAGTGAAAAGGAGGTTTCGGAGGAAACTTGTTTTCCCGCCACAATTTCACTTGCGCTTGGAATATTGAATATTGAATGCGCGGGAACCTTCGAATCCGCTCCGCACTGTTCGTTCGGCGCTTCAGCCGGTGACAGCGTTCACCGTCACTCATTGAGAGCTCAATTGCAAATTTACTTTTCATTATGTCCAGAGACTTGTTATAGACATCTTGAGACGGTTCTTCCGGGACACTTCGTATCAGTAAGCAATTGCGGCGACTATATTGCTCTTGCTCATCTCATGCCACATCCTCTTTTTGAAGTTTCTCCTCAATCGCACTTGGTTGATTCTTCATGTCACCAGTTGTTGTTGTTACTTGCGACCCGAGTGCCTGGATATCGCTGTCCAGCGTTTGAAGCACAGTCACAGGGTTGGCAGCAGCACTTACAGCGGAATCCAAGCGAGCTTGAAAGTCCTTCATCATCTCTTCAAATTAACTTGTTTTCCTAGTTGCTTCTTTCAGAGCCATAATGGTAGTGTAAAACTGAAGCTTATCCATTTATGTTCCACATCTATGCACAGACCAAACACTTTCTGCAACTTATTATGTGAATCGAGTAGGATGTTTACCGAGCGATATTACTCACTTAGCACACTAGTCACCATCTTGAATATTACAGTTGTAAGGAGCTTTTCTATGTAAAAGTAAAGAGCGAACCATAAGTGTTTTGAATAAATGTCTTTATCCCCTTGACGCTGACCTCCCTCTGCGTGGTATAGACCCCTGTCGGCCTAACGTCATTTTGTTCTAGCTTATAAGTTTTGAAGTTTTCGAGTTGGAAATGGTATATCTTTGAAGGTGAAGATATATCCATTCCTCGTATATATGAATCAGCCCAAACCAGTGTTTCTTTTCTCTTTTTAAAATGTTTAAATAGTCTAATCTCTTTCCGCTTGAGAGCACGTAGGCCTAAATTTCTGCTGCACTCTAGCGGTAGTATTGTACCCGTAATGAGACTCTTCCCAGGGGATCAAGGTAATATACCGGGTGGTCCACCAGCCCCTTGCAATCCAGTTTTATGCATCCCTTCACATTTATTACAATTGTGAAAGACCTCTCCCTAAACCAGGGTGATATAACGAGATGTGTGTTTACGGGCTAGAGAGCGCCACTCTTAATTCATTATAGGTACTTTGAACGAACCCGTAAAACGAGTACAGATACGCAGAACACGTACTTTAAAACAGGTGGTGGACCCACAGACCGGGAGCACGGCACTGTATGGGCTGGAAAAGTGCGCGCTGAAATGTTGCATTAACTCACATGGCAAGCGGGCGGGGAGATATGTGATAGCAAATAGTGCACGAGGGAGGAGGTTCGAATCCCACATAAGAATTTTTTTAAGAGCCACTTGCCTGGGATGTGTTAAGGTTGCCGACCTGATAGCTTCCAAGGACTCATTTGTTTATTTGATCCTGTAAAAGACCGTATGTATCGTTGCATTCCGTATGGTGCTGGGTTGGACGAGGGTGACGAGATGATAGTCAGTGGCCAGTTAGCTAAGTCCTACATGTTCCAAGCTTCGTAGACCACAGGTAGGGAAAAGTATGCCCCATTGGAACGATAAAAACATGCGATGGCAGGTAAATATGTAGCTGCACGAACTCGCTTCCTTCGAAGCAATTCACAACACAAAGTTTATCCACTGCCTTAAGATGTATTCCAGCGAAGAGTATGTGTATATTCTAATTATCTATGGAGAAGCTAGATAGAATGCATACCAGGCCCAACGCCTGTACCAAAAACACTATCCGGACAGACGACAACTGACGGGCATGACATTTCGGACTGTGGAAAAATCGCCTGCGGATACTGCATCCCTGTTCGAGATCATTCTGTGAAGTCTGCTGACAATGAAGAGGTCGTGCTTGACGCTATCCGGCGTAACCCTCATACTAGCACACAGGCCATTGCACAGGAGACGAACATCAGCCGAGCGTCTCTTATGCGGATATTGCATACCCACCGGTTTCACCCGGAGTTCCATGGTCATGATTTTGATGCCCGGTTGGCGTTCTGTCAATGGATCCTACAGCATGTGGACACTGATCCTGCTTTTCTAGCGGCTCTCTTATTTACGGACGAAGCACGATTCCACAACAATGGAACCGTTAATCTCCATAATATGCATTACTGGAGGGTGAATAATCCCTATTTGGTGCGACAGACAGCTTTTCAGGTACAGTGGGGCGTGAATGTATGGTGTGGAATCATGGGTGAGCACCTCATCGGTCCCCATTTCCTTGAGGGCCATCTGACCAGCCAACGCTATCTGCGGTTTTTCCAAGATGAACTACCACCGTTTTGGAACATGTGCCACTCCTTGACCGCTGCAGGATGTGGTTTCATCATGACGGAGCTCCACCGCTCGCGGCGGTGGTCGTCCGGAACCATCTCCGTGCGATATATCCCGATAAATGTATAGGAAAGGGAGGACCTGTCTCCTGGCCCGCCTGATCGCCCGATGTTACGCCCCTGGATTTTATTCTGTGGGGCCATGTAAAACAACCGGTGTATCACAAGAGCTGGCCAGTCCTTTTCAACTTATACAGCTCACCACCGAGGCATGTCGATCCATTTCGCCAGAAATGTTGCAACAGGCCAAACGGTCCTTAAAACATCGCGCTCAGCTCTGTATCGACCACGGAGGTCGTCGGTTCAAGCAGGTGCTGCGTTAAAACGACGTGGATAACCGAAATCCTGTCAGATGTTTCCTAGCCTCTATCAGTTCAGCTCCATATTAAGTATAAAACCTTGCCAAACCCAATGCAACTGGCTTAAAAAAATACTCGCATGGGACTTGAACCTTCTTACGCTCGAGCACTGTCAACTATTGCACATCCTACCGCGCGCTAGCCACGTGAGCAACTGCGACACGTGACCTACGGCACCCACTTCCCAGCCACAGACCATCATCTCCAAATCCTCGTCCAACCCAGCACCATACCAAACGCAACGATACATATGATCATTTACAGGGTCAAATAAACAAATCAGTCTTTGGAGGCTGTCAGGTATGCAACCTTACCACATCCCAGGCAACTGGCTGTTTAAAAATTCGCATGTGAAATTCTAACCTCATACCTCGTGCACTGTTCACTATCACATATCTCTCCGCCCGCTTGCCATGTGAGCTACTGCGACCACTTCCCAGCCTATACAGCACCGTATTCCCGGTCGGTGCGTCCACCTTCTGTTTGAAAGTATGTGTTCTGTGTATCTGTACTCGTTTTATGGTTTTATTCGAGGTATCCATAATGAATTAATAGTGGCGCTCACGATTCCTGCTGTAAACACACACCTCGTTATATTACCCCTGCTTAGGGAATTGTAGTAAATGTGAAGGGAGGCATAAAACTGGATCCCAAGTGGCTGGTGGGATACCCGGAAAAAAATGAGGCGCAGGTGCATAGAGGATATAATGAAATATTGAGAAAAATAAAATAAAATTCAAAAAATAATATTTATTCCTAATAGACAACACTCTCCAGATCAAACAATAGAAGGATAGTGGGAATTATCATTATTAAATAATACAGTTACCCAGTGGCGGCTGGTGGTATCTAAAGCTGTGTGTTGTTACCGTACAACAGGGTTATAGACTTCATTCAGCATTCATTATAATAATAATTATTATTATTGAGCCGATTCATCAAATTTTATATTCGATTTGCATCATTTAATTTGTAGTATTAGTCAGATATAACGCATCATATGTCATCTAATAATTCGATAAGGGAATTCTGTTTGTAATCATTATAAATGTAAAAAAGTGAGATTTGTTGATTTGAAAACAAAGTCATATTTTAACTTTTATCTGTAAGCAAAAAAGCTGACATGACATTGTGCAACCAAGGCTAGGTTTAAGCGATGTTGCCCTAGACGACAAAGTTTCCGTTGACGCGGACAGTTTGTAACCGTTCATACACGTGGGGAAGCTAGTAAGCCACATGACAAATTTTGTATCGCATGTGGTCACGTGGCTTCGAGCTTGCTTCCGTATTCGCTAGCTACCATGTATCGGTGTAGAAGGGAGACGCGTGGACATGACGAGTTTAATTAAGTCGATGTAGAGATAGTAGAGTCGTCTAATATGAGTGGTAATTTGTACTGATCTGATGGAGAAGCAGCAGCACCTAATTGTGTGGTAGGGCGTCTGAATGCTAGTTTATTTCAGTACATTCACCAGAGGCTTGGTGCCTTTTTCTGTAGATGTATAGGCAGTATACATATCGACCTTAATAGATATACCCAGTTAACAATCACCTGTGTACTTCGAACTCTCAAGTGAATTCTATTACGGAAATAGCGAACGTTGTTCGATAATTGATTTATACGTACTGTAAATGCATCTAACATAACACAGAACTGATGTCTCTATAGTAGCTATCAGGACGTGTGAAACTAGAGTAGATAGCATGCCTGTATATTACAGCATCTTCAGTAAAGTATTCCAATATCTGACCATGAATATTAGTGAATGTGACCTCATGGAGGTCATTACACTCGGACAGGTAAAGTAGATCAACGTCAAGTACGCAAGAAGATGAGATAACAGACTACAGCTCCCAATTACAAACCGGGCGGGGTGGTTGCAGAAGTACGAAGTTCAACAGCGGTGGTTGCAGACATAAGTCAATTTCAGCATCCGACATGTTATGCATAAATTACATGAAGAAAAAATTAATGAGCGGCAATATAAAATTTAATTCACGTAAAATGCCATTAGCTCCTTAAAATATCAGGCTTCTTTGCATGTAACAACAAATCTCACGGGGTATTATATTATTCAATTATAGTAAGGGAAGTTAATTGTGATGTAAAGCATAGTCATGAGTTCAGTTTTCTTGTAATAATAGTAACTGATTCAATTTCCAACCACAATCCTCAATTGTGGAAATGCGACCACAATCTAAACCTGCCCTGATCCATATTGCTGTATGTTGCCAGGTGTGTGAGTTTATCACTCCACGCCTTGAGAATAATAAATATAAGAGTAATAGTGTGAATGTAATCAATAATAATGGTAGTGGTAGGATAAACCACAGCGTTGCACCAACATTTTCAGTGTTGCATTTTAAAATGAGAAGCTTAGAGAAATAACAAGATACCCTAGTATCCTTAAGTAATGAAGTGTATTCCTATTAAAACTGAAATATATCCAGCAATTAAAACACAGGAAATAAGAGGTTAATCACACAGCATATCTACAGTTATTCCTACCTCACTTGAATTGAATTGAAAATTTGCCTCCCTGTTTTTCATTGATGCAAACTTGTCAGTCACCCGTTGATTGAAGTCTGCGGTTTATATAACCCGATCTCTTTCTGTAGAAAGCATTTTCAAGGCCGACAATCTTTCCTGGGTCACAGAGTTCCTTCAGAAAGTTTTTATCCTCTTCAAAGTAGAAATACATCTTTCCGCTTCGACAGACGTCATACGAATTGTAAGAATTAACTTTAACAGTTTCAAGCACTCAGTGAACGTCATCTCTAGGTTGTTGGTTATTATAAACTCTGCTAGACTAACAGCACCCGACAATGATCTGTATTCTTGTGCTAAATAGATGCCGGTGGAAGACAGTTCATGGCGTAGTTTCAGTTTGTCCAGAAACGTATACACTGAACACAATGTCTGTCAGAAACCTTCAGGGAACTTAGAACAGTACAAGGGGAACTTTTATGGAAAAAACGGTGATGAAGCTACAAGATGACCTGAGAATCTAAAACGATCTTTAACCTGGGAAATTATTACATCGCACACTTTGTTTGCTTCTCTTTTCCACTCAGTCTTGTCCAATTCCTCTTTCTTCAATGAGCAATCGGTAGGTTTATTACCGCTTGTGAGGTCAAATTCTTCTCGGATCTTGGAGATATTTACTTTAAATGCCGAAATGGGCTTGTGTGCTGAACCCGCATCAATGTCTCCGTGTTGTAGCTGATCGAAGAGAACTTCAACTAGTGGCATAACTTCACGGAAGAATTCCAGCCAATAATTGAAACCACAACTGAAAAGAACTTCTTTATGATCAAGAGCTTGAAAAATTGTAGTTTCACTCATTAAAGAGCCATCCAATATCTGGTTTATACACTCACTAAAGTCTTCCTTGCAATTATAAACTGTGTTACGCATCTTGATTGAAAATTCCACCTACTAAAGCCCGTGGAAAACGTTTCCTCACCACATCGTCAAATATCGCGTGCTGCGGTGGGCTGTTGAAGAATGCACAAATTCCTTGCAAACTTGAAAATAATATTTTCATATTGCGGTCAGTTGCCGCCGCCTTGCGCATTACAAGATTAACTAGATAGGTATAGGAATGAACATATTCTGCGTTGGGATAGGATTTGTTTACAATAACTTGTACCCCTCCGGAGGAACCAGCCATAACGGATGCCTCGTCACATGTCTTTGCAATTAATTTTTGGGGGGTTTCATTTACTTTGTGCTTCTTTAATTCTTCAACTAAACACGCAGCTACCGTCTGTGCGTCATGTTTTGCAGGAGACAGGGAATTCCAGAACCTTTCTATTGGTTTGCCTCTTACTACGTAACGGTACACAACAGCCATCTTCAATAAATTCGAAATGTTACTGGTTTGATCTGCTATAATAGCTAAAAATTCTGATTCCCTTATTTGTTTTGATATTTCTTCTTGGCATAGGCGCAACATGATTTTCAAAAATTCATTTTGGATTGTTTTGGATGTTAATTCGAAAACAGCTGGCTTTTCCAAGTGACCTTATTACACAGCATATCATTCAACGCTAAAATTACCGTTGCGAGAGAAGAGAAAGCAGGGATGAAGTCATCTCTGCAGAGTGGTACAATCTAACGGGGGCATGTGGAATTGTTTTTCGATAGGGGACTTGCTGGTCTCGTGCAACTCCCTAGGACCAAATACAGTATAGACAATACAGCACACTTCCGGATTTAACCTAGTTAAAAATGGGAGACAATTCGCAAGTGGCGCTCGTACTGGTGTGACATGGAAACTCGCGCTAAATTCAAATATCAGTGGAAATTCATTCACGGAAATGGATAAATAAATGACGCCTAGAAGGAATGTGTTATTAGGATATTAACTTCAAAGTTGCTAAAGCAAATCTGGACATTTAACACGTTATTATTTAAAGACTGAAATTATATATATATATTCAAGATATGAAATGCACTGCTGTGAAAGGGCTTGATCTTTCATTGATGCATTACATTTTTTGCTTTAACGTTCCTGCCTGAACGTTTACGGTTAAATTTGTCTACACCTTCATTTAAAAAACATAGTATCATTACATTAAGACACTTGTCAATAAACAGATCGGCACCTTCCTGATTTTTCTGTTGGAAGGACTATCATTTTGGAAGGGGCGGTAGCATTTGATGTCTAATTTTTTAGGAGATTCTGTGTTGGTACAGATCCCGGCTTTAATCTGAGAAAAGCGATAGAGAAAGAAAAGCATGAAAATTTTGTCGATAGTTACATTTTGAGGAATATTTACGTACAATTAGAGTAAAAGTATAACATACCCTTGGCTGTACAGTCGTGGATTTCTAAAGACACTGGCCTGGATATGATCTGAACAGATCTTATAATAATTACTCAAGCGTAACGTCCCTTCTTTCTTGTACACCTTATCCAAATCACTTCACTGAAATTTCAAAACCCACAGATCACACCTACAACAACACACATGTATTGACTAAGAGTTCATGCTTAACTTCACATGACCTCAGTAGGGCTGTTTGCTAAGAGCGCGGTAAAGCGGCACTCCAATGTCCCCGTCGCCGAGGGTTAACTGATCACGATACTCTGGTGTGATCATAACCTCAAACAAGAAAGCTAAATCTTTTTGGATGTAGTAGGTGTTTAAGAAATAACGTTTGTAGTTAAAAACTTAACTTGCTTGTATGGCAAACATACGTTAAGAATTACTTCTTCTTCCTTCTCTTCTTCCTCCACATCCTACTTCTCCTCTTTTGCTTCTGCTTATCTTAGTAGTAACAGAACTTGTAGCAGGATCAGACGATGTAGTCCTACGATATAAGCCTCTCCTTGAGGTGTACCGAGTTGCTTTTTCAAAATAAATCACGAACTGCTTGAATACGTTTACGCTCTTGAAATTTACGTCCAATATTTTTTTTGCTAGGGGCTTTATGTCGCACCGACACAGATAGGTCTTATAGTGACGATGGGATAGGAAAGGCCTAGGAGTTGGAAGGAAGCGGCCGTGGCCTTAATTAAGGTACAGCCCCAGCATTTGCCTGGTGTGAAAATGGGAAACCACGGAAAACCATTTTCAGGGCTGCCGATAGTGGGATTCGAACCTACTATCTCCCGGATGCAAGCTCACAGCCGCGCGCCTCTACGCGCACGGCCAACTCGCCCGGTACCCAATATTTTTTCACGCATGGATGATACTCTGCACACTCTCTTTACTTGATGTTGACATTATGTCGGTTTCGCATCAAGTGCAGTCTGTAAATAATACCGTGTTGATGCATATAAAATGATCAAGGCCCATGGGATACCGTCCATGATGAACATCACTTTCCTTATCAATAACTAAGAAACCGTAACGTTGCGATGATTATCATGTAGCACACAGTCCTTTAAGGTCGTTGAATATCATATTGATGTAAATATAATCGTCATACAATTGACTCATGTTGCGCTCAAATTGTCGAAAAATTATATGAATTAGCGTTTTCACGTATCAACCGTTTAGGCACACGAGAATAGGTTTGATCTAAATAATCTACATATTTATGACGTTCCATACTAAAGTATGCACGATTAACTTCTTGCTGTTCTATAGTAACATCGTCAAAGATCACGAGAAGATCGGGAAGCACATCATCCAGTTGCAGTAGGCCCTACTTGCTCTCACGCATTAAATTGAATATATCTCAAACCAGATCCTGCATAATAAGTTGCAGAATCTTATACTGTTACTATTGATAGAGTGACTTTGTGAAAATGTAAATATTCTGGAAGGGCCTGTCATTTGAAGAGGTAATTCGTGTGATTAAAAGATTTATCTTCCCGCATCCCCATGGCCTGGTAATGATACTTCTAACTGTACAGAGAAACAATGTTCCATGAAGACTTTGAGTAGTTATAACAGAACCTGATAGAGATGTTACACTATGTCACTGAGAGGCAGTGTTGCTTGCTGCTTTATAATCTTCATGCTGACTGAAAGAAGAAGTAGAACATTAGAAGAATATATAACGAGTGAGACAAGAGGAAACTATAGAGTTTCTAAATCGCTCTTGACGAGAGAAGTCGTGTACAGAATGCTATAACAACAGTATCCGAACGTTATGAAGAAGAAGACTGTAGGATGGAAAACATTTGTAAAGGCAGCACGAAAAACTACTCGGAAAGAATATAATCCAAGAGTAGCTATCACTGAGGCTCTACGAGCAGAGTAAAGCCATGTTTTCTAAACGTGCTCGAATTAATCCTGTACCGAAAGGAGGCATATTCTTTCCAGCACTGATTGCTGGACTAGCGACTTTAGTATACCTCCTAGGTGTTTCGAGTTCTTTAGCAAGAACTGACAATGCTGTAAAACAGGCAAATCAGCAGTTGAAACAGTGAACCTCATAATAAGACGATGGAGGCAATTGCATTGCGTGCTAAAGTTGTACACGTGAAGCTAACTCCATACAAGAAAGGGCTTGGTATCTACATATCGCCAAACAACGTCTACTGAATTCACTGCAACATCCAGCTCTACCTCATGAAAAAGTTGCTGTTTGCTAAACAACTAGATATTTACGATTTTTGCGTTGATTTTATGCAAAATCAGTTGCCAGCATACCCACGTTAATGTGAGGGTGCTGTGATCAACCTTAGACGATAGTCGTGGACATGGAATTCATCATGTTTTTTTACAAGTTGCATTACGTCGCAACGACATAGATAAATCTTATGGCGACGATGGTATAGGAAATGTCTGGGAGTGGGAAGGAAGCACCTTTGGCCTTATTTAAGGTACAGCCCCAGCATTTGCCTGATGTGAAAATGGTAAACCACGGAAAAACATTTTCAGTGCTGCCACTAGTAGGGTTCGAACCCACTATCTCACGAATGTAAGCGCACAGCTGCGCATCCCTAACTAAATGGCCAAATCGCTCCGTGCGTATAGTTACGTTGACTACGTATCGTAAATCTAATGTTTGGTATTTCGATAGTTATGGAGACTTACCGCATTCCTTTGAGCTCATACGCTATTTCGGAAGCTGCGCAGTCTTTGTTTACAATAAGAACCACGCACAAAAGTTAAATACACGTATGTGCGTTCGAAGAGAGATGCTCTATGTTCTAAGGGGAAGGAGAATACAGGCTAAGGGCTCTATTCAGGATCAGAATACAGGACAGATGTCTGTGAGAAATCGGTACGAGTCACTGCTGATAGAACAACAGTGGGAAGATGAGAAATAGCGAACATTTGCTGAGAAGCGTGGAAGTAGTAGGAAGGGAAAAGGTAGGAAAGTGAAATGTAGAGTAGAGGATACTGAAAGACAGGGTCATGGGAGGGAGAAAATAGAGGAGAAAGTAGCTTCTGCAGCTGCCAGGAAGGATAGGGCTGGCCAGGAGGGGAGGGGATCAAATGAGGTAGGTAGGGTTGAGGCTCTGGTCATGGGGGACTCCATCCTAATTATCTCCCTCAAACCAGGGTAGAGTGTTATCCAGGAATTAGATGAGGCAGATGTTGAGAAATGTAGAAGAGAAGGAGGAGGGATAGGAGAAGAAGGTAGTGTTTCACGTTGTTACCAACAACGCAAGGCAAGCAGGTATAAGTACCAGGATAGTTGGTGATGTGTTAGGGTCTGGTAAATGAAGCACAGGTGAAGTCTAAGGAAGCGGAGATTTTTATCAGTGGAATACTGTGTAGGAGGGATACTGACTGGAAAGTGATTGGGGATTTAAAGGAGACTATGGAGTGGGTACGTGGGAAACTGGGAGTAAAAATTTCTAGATCATAATGGGTGGGTAGGGGATAGGGATCTGCGCTCAGATGGCCTTCACTTAAACCGCAGTGGTAAGTGTAAGTTAGGAAATTTGTTTAGAAGTGTTATAGGGAGGTACATTCCGGGAAGCGGGGTGGTGATAAGGATACAGGAATCTGGAAGTCATGTAGGGATGACATAAAATTGTTAATGTTGAACTGTAGAAGTATTGTAAAGGAAGGAATATAATTAAGTAACTTTATATATACTTACCAAATATTGTAATAGGAGTTGAATCATGGCTGAGAAAAGGTATAATGGATGCAAAAATTTTCTCACGGAACTGGAGGATGTATCGTAGAGATAGGATAGGAATAGTAGGAGGAGAGTATTCATTCTGGTGAAAGAAGAATTTGTAAGCTACGGAAAAGTTAAAGATGACAAACATGAAATTCTAGGTGTAAAGGTCATTTCTAAGGATAATAGGCAACATGATGTCTTTGGAGTGTACAGACCGTGAAAGTCTAGCGCTAACGTAGATTCAGATAATCAGCTATGTGTTAAACGACAATGAAAGGAATGTGATTGTAACAGGAAATCTCAATTTAACAAATGTCAATTGGGAAAGAAATGCGAACGACAGGAAGCATGACCAACAAATGGCATTAAAAGCAGATGAGCTCTATAGAGAAACCGAAGTAATATATGGTATTAGTGATCACGAAGCTGTTCTTATCGTAGTTAAAAATAAATGTGATGGGAAGGTCTCAAAAAACGACTATTACTCAGTACCATATGGCTGATAAAACAGGTATGAGGGAGTTTTCAAGAAGTAACTATGATCGGTGGAAAACGGTAAATAAAATGTACACAAACTCTGGGATGGCCTTAAGGCAATTGTTGAGGAATGTGAAAACAGGTTTGTACCTTTAAACGTGGTAAGGAGCTGCAGATTTGAAAGAAATAGAGTTAGAAATGGCTGTGGAAGTAAGGAGAAATCGAAGGAACTTACTACAAAATTGAATCTAGCAAAGAAGTCAGCTAAGGATAACCTGATGGCAAGCATAATTGAAGGGTCCAGGGGAAATATGGTGAGGGTGTAATTTTTTGTTTTGAGATAATAATGCCATCTGTTAGCTCAGCTTTGTACGGTTGCTATGTCATGTGCTAACAGGGGAAACGATTACAGTCCTTCAATAAAAACGGTGAAAGATACAGGTTACAGGGGTAAAATGATGAGGATCCACGCGTTTGTGGGGAAAAGCTATGAGCGTCCGCTTAGAATCACGTGACATGCATTACTGCCAGCTGGTGCTAGAAGCACAAGGCGAGACCAGTGTTGTTTACTTCGTTGTTGTCTTGTGATCGTCTATATTGGCAGTAGTTTTCAGTATATTTTTGCTGAGTATCGTCTCTCTACTTGTTTCCTACCGCATGGAAAGTGATTTTAGTGAAGTGAGTGATGAAGAATGTGAAGTCGGAGCAAAAATACCAAAAAAAAGGAAGAAGTATGGTCGCATGAGGGCTGTTATTGAAGAAATTGAGGTTTCGTTCGAATGAGTTAGGCTCTGGCTGTTTATGTAAAATGTTATCGTGCTTCAATAATGTCGGTGAGAGTCAACGAAAACGCATTATCAGTGAATTTAACGCAATTGAAACATACGACGAACAAAACTCATATTTAAGCGGCTTGATTGCAGTTTTACCAGTACAAAGACGTCGGGCTCGCAAAGACAAGAAGTTTGACGCTATTTATTCATTTAGATTGCGGGTTGAAGACGGTGGTTCCCCGGTTGACAAGCAATTATGTTATAAGGCGTTTAAAGCTATCCATGTTATAACAGCTCGTCGGGTGCAGATCATTTAGATGCCACTTGCCTCCAGAGGGGTAAGCCCTAAAGAAGGAAGAGGTAAGCGTAGCAATAGACCTCACAAAATCACAAAAGAAACACGTGAGCATATTTTTGACTTTATTCAAGCACTGCGGGGGCGGAAGACACATTATTCAGTTCGAGATACCGAAAAAAATTATCTTCCAGCGACTTTAAATATTGCAAAACTGAGCCGCATGTACAATGAGCAAATGCCAGGAAATAAAGTTTCTTACCAACCTTTCAGAAATATCTTTGAAAGCTATTTAAACATTTCCTTCGGGTATCCGAGGAAGGATACCTGCAGTGTTTGTGACAATTTTAAGGCAAAGTAAAACGCTGTTATTGAAGATGTAGTGAAGTACACGGCACACTGAATCAACCTTAGCTACACTTTAATTTTGAACCACAATTATCGTTACATAAATATACAAAAACAGCTCACTCCATCTTTAAATTTTCTGCCGCCTTTCTCCCTCGGCAAAGATCGGTTATCTTCGGTGTTTAGTTCAGTCAAAGTCCACTAGGGGCGGCCTACATTGCTCCCCCTCCAGTAACCAAGTTACGATACAAAGACAATATAAACATAAACGAAATATAACATAATTACAAGAATATTAAATAAATAGCGAGTAGGAAACCTGACAGTCCTTCCACTACATGATTTTGTTATCACTTTCTCTTTGCTGGGTTTGTCCTGGGAATCCACCGTTGATCCATCAGGGGGGGGCAGAGTCCTTGCAAGACACATGGTCGTTCTTCATGACGAGCTGTAGAAGCCTCATCATCTGCTGCTATAAAGTAGGCTGGTTTCAGGCGATCAATGGAGACATTCACAGATTTATTTTTTATGGTGCCGTGAAATATTTATCAGTTTTAGCAGTTACCTCCACCTTTCCAAGGGCCTTCATGGCCTGTACAGAGATGACTTCGCTTTCTTAAATTTTGGCAGTTACCAGGAAATGAACTTCATATGGGGGTTGTAAAGGTTTTTCCACTCTATCGATTTTCAGAAATACATGAGTACATTTACTCAAGTCTTCATGGATGAACACAGTTCGTGAAGTTTTGTTCTTAACTTCCACAGGCTTGAGTTGCTGCATGTGCTGCTGAAGTTTGGAGACAAAAGTTTCTGGTTCGATATGAGATAGAGGGTTATCGAAGAATTCACCTGGAAGCCAAATATGCGTGCTATACACCATTTGCGCAACTGAACTGTTCGAGTCCTTCGGGAGTGATGTGCGTAGACCTAGCAACACAGTCGGAAGGATGTCTGTCCACTTTACAGAGTTGTGAGCTTTGATAGCAGTTTTTATTGTTCGATGCAGACGTTCAACTTTACCATTGCTCTGCGGATGATAGGGTGTTGTGAGTTTAAGCTTCACACCACACAATTCGGAAAGATTCTTAAAGAGCTGACTTTCGAACATTCGCCCTTGGTCAGTAACTAGATTTGCTGGGACTCCAAACCGCGTCACCCAATGATCATAAAATGAATTTTTTTACCGTCTCTTATATTTTGCAATGGTATTTGTTCCATCCAGTTGGTGAAGCGATCTATACATGTGAGGCAGTAGAGATAGCCATCAGAAGGTAAAAGGGGGCCAACAATGTCTATGTGAACAGTGCTGAACTTCTCATCAGGTTCTTGGAAATGGCTGACTGGCTATTTTGTATGTCTTGTTAGTTCTTTGACATCCCATGCAGGCTTGTGTCCATTTTCCGACGTCATTCTTGATACCAGGCCAGATAAACTTGGAAGTCATCAGCCTAACAGTAGTGTTTTTCCCTGGATGAGCCATGTTGTAGACTAAAGAAAGAATTAATTGCGAAATTCTTTTGAAATGTATGGCCTTATGTTGTTTGTTGAGGTATCACACCACAGTAACTTTCCAGAAGGCAGTGGGTAGCTCTTGAACACGAGTGACTGACTTTCCTCTTGAAGTTGTTTAAGTTCGCTGTCTTGACGTTGGCTGTCAGCGACTGTGTCGTAATGGATGAGAGTCATAGATTCAATCCGTGACAGGTTATCCGCAACGATATTGTCCTTGCCACTAATGTGTTGGAAGTTTGTTGTAAACTGGGAGATGTACTGCAGATGTCGCAGCTGCCGTGGAGATGCCTTCTCATTTTTCTGATGAAATGCAAAAATGAGTAGTTTGTGGTCCGTATATATTATGAAGTCTCTTTCTTCGAGAAAATGTTTGAACTGCTTGGCAGAGAGGCAAATTCCTAACAGTTCACGGTCATAGGTGCTATACGCTATCTGCGTATCGCTTAGATTCTTCGAAAAGATTTCAAAAGGTTTCCATCCTTTTTCTTCATATTGTTGCAGGACATTTCCCACTGCAAAGTCATTTGCATCTATTGCCAGGGCCAGCTGGTATGTTGGGTCTGGAAATGTAAGCAATGCTGCATTTGCCAAGTCCTGCTTACATTTTTCAAATTTTGTGATAGCTTCAGGTGTCCAGTTAATTTGTCGCTTTTCTTTATTCTTAGCACCGTTCAGATAAGCATGCAAAAGAGACTGCGTTTCTGCTGTATCCTGGAGGTAACGTCTGTAGAAATTAACGGTACCTAAGAATACACGAAGGTCATGAACTGTCTGTGGTAGTTTGTAGTCAACAATCACACTTTATCCGCTAAGGGTCTGGAACCTACCGTGGTGATTAAGTGTCCAAATTCCACTTGCTCTACACCAAGTACAAACTTGGAAACATTAATTCGGAAGCCAAATTCATGTAGATTCTCAAACACAATCTTAAGATGCTCACGATATTCCTCTACTGATGCTGAAGCAATTAGGCAGTCGTCAAGATATGGAAAAAATCTAGGCCTCTAAATAACTCATTAATGAAACGTTGGAAACTGCTTGGTGTATTACGGAGTCCAAACGGCATCACATTAAATTCATATAATCCAAACGGAGTGATAATAAGGGTTTTAGGTTTGTCTTCCTCTGCTACAGGGATTTGGAAATATGTCTTGAAGAGGTCGAGCTTGCTATTTTCTTACCTCTCAAAATACGCTGAAAATCTTCAATCCGAGGAATCGGATCTCGGTCTGGGATAGTTTGTGCGTTCAGTCGTCTGTAATCACCACATGGTCGAAAAGTTCCATCCTTTTTTTGAGGACCAGTTGGAGAGGACTAGCCCATTGCGAATTTGATGGTCGAATAATTCCACTGTTTTGCATAAACTGGAATTCCTGTTTAGCAATGTGTAGCTTCCGAGGATCCAGCTGCCTGGGCTTGCAATATACTGGTTGGCCTTCTGTTGGGATGAAGTGTTGAATGTTGTGTTTGATTTGAGCAGGTAGTAAATTTGGTTTCGTTAAATCTGGGTAACTGGATAACAGATCGGCAAATTTTTGGGCTTTTGACATTGTGCTAACAATATTATCAGCTATGATGGCTTTTACTTCACCCATGACAGGGAGTTTAGTCTCGCCACCAATTAACTGCTTTTTATTTAGGTCAATTAGTATCTTGAACTTCTTCAGAAAATCAGCACCTAATATGCCGTTGCCAATTTTAGCTACTATGAAGGGCCATTGGAATTGTCGACGGAGTTCCAAATCAATATTCAGTGTTCTAAGTCCATAAGTTGGGATTTCTGTGCCATTAGCTGCAAATAATTTAAAACTTGGGTCACAGCTTCTGTTACTGGATGTGACTGGGATTATTGAAACATCGGCTCCACTATCCACTAGGAAGAGCAAACCCGTGTTTTTGTCACGTACAAATAAATGGGGTTTACAGCAATCCTTACTATTTTCAGTAGTGAAATTTGCTGTCAACTCTACTACTGTTTGGAGTTTTCCAAATTTTTCCATGAGCATGGAGGCTTGCATTAGTCAGGAAAGCACCTATTACCAAATCTAAAGTGGTAGTAACAGTACTTTCCGTTTGGATCGTACTTCTTTTTGCTTCGATTTCAGCTCGAACTTCGACTGCGGGACCTAAAAGTGCGCATTAAAGCTATCTGTTGCTCTAGAGTGGCTATCTGTGCAGAGAGTTTCGTGATAGCGTCGTTACCTACGGACGTATCAGTACCGCTATTTTCTACACTAAAGTTTTTTTTGCTAGTTGTTTTACGTCGCACCGACACAGATAGGTCTTATGGCGACGATGGGACAGGGAAGGGCTAGGAGTAGGAAGGAAGCGGCCGTGGCCTTAATTAAGGTACAGCCCCAGCATTTGCCTGGTGTGAAAATGGGAAATCACGGAAAACCATTTTCAGGGCTGCCGACAGTGGGGTTCGAACCAAACTATCTCCCGAATACTGGACACTGGCCGCACTTAAGCGACTGCAGCTATCGAGCTCGGTACTGTAAAGTTTACTACAGAGATTCATTTAAATGATTTTGTCGGCTATAATTGCGATTTTTTCCAAGTTTTCGTCAGATACGATTAGAACATGTTTGAAAGAGTCCGGTAACTTCTCAAGCCACAAGGTACAAAGCACTTTTTCGGAAACATTCACGCCTGCTAAGGACTGCATTATCCTTAAGAGCTGACTAGGTTTCAGATCGCCTAATTCTAGGCGTGTTACCAACCGTTTTAATTGTTTATCTTCGCTTTCCTATTGACATTGTGCTAACAATATTATCAGCTGTGATGGCTGTTACTTCACCCATGACAGCGATTTTAGTCTCGCCACCAAATTAACTGCTTTTTATTTAGGTCAATTAGTAACTTGAACTTCTTCAGAAAATCAGCACTGAAACATGCTAATTTAGCATGGTTTCTAATGTGATTATACCGATGTCTCCAAGAGTAGATATCTGGCTGTTCCTATAGTTATTGTATTTCAACCTTCCGTCGACAGAGGGCAGCTCCCTCTGTCGCGAGCGTGAAGGATCTTTTCTCGGCGAGACCTTTTTAATATCTTCTCCTTGAAGTAATGTTGGGCTGTTTATGCTGGGGAAAGAAGAGATGTGTCACACACACACAGGAGCGGCGTTTTTGCTTTTCTTATGGTGGTTTTATAAGTTTAAATCTATGCAAAACTGCTGCATCATTTGCATGCTTCGATGAATGATATTGACGGTAATGTAACGTTTTAAATTTATTTGATGTATTATCTTTCTTTTTATTATGGCCGACCGAAGTCCATCTCGGTACTCGAAGCGAGAATGGCATGTGTATGAGTTGTGTAAGTGATTGTGGTGCGTCAAAATCTGGTCTCTGATTACTGTATTCTAAATGAATTTATCGATGAAACATTTTGCCATTATTTGGAGGTATGGTCTGTGTGTCGGCCAGGTCTATTCTAGCCGTACGCAGTATGTAGGTGATGGATCTACGCGTGACCGTGGGGTCACAAACGTCCTACTGTCATTTGCCCTAGGTGGGCTATATATCTACTACTGACGTGAGACCTTATTGATGAAATTGAACTGCACTCCACGAGTTGCCTTGATTTTATTTACTCGCACCAATCTGCCGGAATTATTTGCCTTTGGGGGCAAAAGGATCGCGTGATTGAATGAATGTGTAGATGAATGAGCTGAGTGCCAAGATGACGTATCGGTCTGTTGAATTTATGCCTATTTGTTCCCTATCGTGCCTCTTTTCTCCTGGGTGCGAAGTCTTTATTTTGTATGGTGTGCATCCTTGTTGTTTACGACCTGGAGCTCGCCATGTTGGTTTATTTATTTCATGGCCGTGTGCAGGTCCATGTTTTCTGTTATTGTTTTGCCTTGCGTTCATTGCTCCATGGAGCATTGTCTTTGCCCCTCGTTGATTATTTCCTTGGTCCGGCAGTTTTCTGATTTAATCACTTTATTATTTTATCTGCTCCTTGGTGTGTGGAATCGATATGAGAGGGGTATTGTTAAAATAAGTTTGGATATTGAAAATGACTCCCACGCTTGGAATTGCGTTTCTATTCCTCGCCGAAGGAAAGATTGAATAAAGATTGAGTTAATGATATTCAGCTCGCAGTTTTTAGTAGCGAGGTCAGTGGTGGAATAAATGCTATCATCTCAAGAGTAACTGTGCCCTATGCATGTAAGAAAAGATGAGGTCACGAGACCTTGGTACGATTATCTTTTGGGCTGACGCCGAATATGTATGTATTACCTTGTTATTATTACTGGTTATTTCATCTAATTAATCCCTTTGATCTACGTTACATTACAATAAATTCTCATCTATCATTTATAACGATTTTTACTCGTAGTAGTGTTAGTTGTTAGCTTTAATTGTTTGAGGAGAATAACGTTTTAGCTCAGGGCTATGTATTTCGCCCTTCCTGATCGGGGATCCACGGCAAATTTGTTTCCGTACGATGGTCGTGATTCACTACGTGTGTCCTTTAGTTAGGGAGGGTGTGGCTCAGCACCTAATATGCCCTTGCCAATTTTAGCTACTATGAAGGGCCATTGGGATTGTCGCCGGAGTTCCAAATCAATATTCAGTGTTCTAAGTCCATAAGTTGGGATTTCTGTGCCATTAGCTGCAAATAATTTAAAACTTGGGTCACAGCTTCTGTTACTGGATGTGACTGGGATTATTGAAACATCGGCTCCACTAACAACTAGGAAGTGCAAACCCGTGTTTTTGTCACGTACAAATAAATGGGGTTTACAGCAATCCTTGGTATTTTCAGTAGTGAAATTTGCTGTCAACTCTACTACTGTTCTTTAGCCGCGGAATATTTATTCAGTTCCGAACTTTTAATAATGCCTCAAATGTTTTCGAGATATTTAGGTTCGAGCAGAGACACGAGGTAGTTAAATTTAGTGTTCTTGGTTAATTCTTGAGATAGGAAACTGAGCTTCCACTTAAAAGAACCATATTTCCGGTTTTTTCTATCCAGAAAGAAGGGATCTTGATGCTTACCTTGTTAGCTTCACCCATCATGTGCCCTGAATGAGATTCGTTTGCCGTCGGCGTACCCGTTGTGTTGTTTTCATGCATTTTTCTTCACGCTTACACTACACTTATGCACTTCGCGATGTTTATTACGCACTTCCGTCACTGAATCACGTCGGGGTCACCAATTATCTAGTGAAGTACACAACACACCGAATCCACCTTAGCTACACTTTAATTTTGCACCGCAATTATCGTTACACAAACATACAAAAACAGCTCACTCCATCTTTACTTCTTTCTGCCGCCTTTCTCCCTCGGGAAAGGTCGGTTATCTTCGGTTTTTAGTTCAGTCAAAGTCCACTAGGGGCGACCTACAAAGACATCAGGACTGATTCAGTTGAGATGAAAGAGGAAAGGGCAAAAGCACTTGATTGCCTGGAAGTTTCACAAAATCTTCATTAAACCAAAGACGATAAATTTTACTCCATCAAGAGGCAGTTCCGGAAAAGATGTCCTTAGGTAGAATCCCTCACAGCAATAGCCGTGGATTAAAAAAAAATTGCCGACACAAAACATCACAACAAACGATGTTTACCACAGGCGACAACTTAATTTCGACAGAGTGGTCAAGATTGACAGTTTACCAACTTAAATGCAGTAATAATAGGTTTTTGAGATTTTGATTCAACACTGTATAGATAATAAAACCTTCGCCAAAGAAACAATATTATACATTTTTTTGCAATTAAAAAGTAATAGAGCGTGATTATACAATTAAAACCATTCAGTGAATCGTACCTCAGTGTCTATACCTTAGCAAAAATAAATAGTTCTAGTACCCTTCCTCATAGCACAGGCGAAGTCTCCACTATTTGCTGTGGCGCCATACAAATCGGTTAGCTGGGACGAAGAACATTTTGTGCGTATTTTCGCTAATGATTTTGGTAATGATTAAAGAAAATAAAGAAAAGAATTATCTAATAGAAAACAGGGCTTGTACAAATGGCATTTTATAACAATTCCTATAATTCCTAGTTTCAGCCGGCTAACATGGAATAAAAATGTAATAATTTCTTCAAAAAGTGGATGATGATGATGATGATGATGATGATGATGATTGTTTTTAAAGGGGCCTAACATCTAAGATCATCGGCCCTCACCAAAACGTGGGGAGGGGGCTTCTGCCCACCCTCGCCCCCCTCCCCCTAGTTACTGCTACTGATTGTTGGACAGGATAAGAATATTAAAAGAGAGGCCTTCATTAGTTTTGATGTATATACCCCCCACCTCCCACCTCCATAAACCGCCGTATCCCAAAAGCTCGGGTACTGTTTGTTGTCTGTACATTTTTTTGCCCCGCACTTTTAATTCCCAATCGCCGCTACTGCCAACAATGATTTCTACACCTACGATGAGACCATAGCTTGAAGAGGACCAGACGACGTTTGCTCCTTTCTTTACAATTTTGTGACTGAAATTCTCCCTCAAATAGTTCGTGAACTTGTGGTTTTTTGTGACTCTTGCAATGGCCAGAATGAGAACTTCACCGTATTCCGCTTTCTCAAACATCTCGTCATAGAGAAACATCAGTTTGATTGCGTGAAGGTTGTTATATGGAAAGATCTTCATTGGGGTAATCACATGAATGGGATTGTAAATAAAAGGTGCAGATCTCTGCACATGGTTATAATGGTGCTTAGGGGTTGTAGTGAGGGTGTAAACGAGTGGGCATATAAGTCCCTGGTAAGACACCAAATGGAATGCAACCGGAAAATGGCCCTTGTCAACCAGAAATCAAACGTCGGAACACCAAATGATTGGAGAGAAGTGATTGAGAACAGCCAGTCTAAGCCGTCTCCTTTCAAAGTAATCGACTTCACACAAGAATTCTTCAAAGTATGAACTAAGCACTTGGAAGCAGTCTATAAACCCAAGTGCCCTTTCCCTAGATGTCCAATTCATTGCCTGAAAGTCAAATCTGACAGTCCTGCTATGCTTTTTCACCATGACACTTTTTGTGGAGCTTACAAAAGTTCCAATGTAATGTGGCAAGCACAAAAAAAGAAGGAAAAAAACAAGGATAAACCACAACCAAGACAACTACCATTGGAAACACTCTATAATGGACCTTATCCACTTGCGACAGCAAAATACAACGATCTCCAGCATTTGTAAAGGTTTCTGGAAAAACCAAAATCCAGATATTTTTAAGAAAACCTTCCATAAAGTGCTGAAGTTGGTAAAAATGAAGAAGACCAATATTTGTTGGACTAAATGGATTGTATAAAATTGGTTAGTTTTTAATCCATTAGAAATTAATCTTATTCCCTCAGAGGCATGTTACTAACTTTTAGAATAGGCTATATTACTAATATTGTTATGAGAACCCTCCATAAAGTGCAGCACTTAGTGAAAAAATGAAGAATGTATTATGGATATACTTTTGGATTAACAAGACTGTAAGACGTAGTAGTAATTTCATTACCTTGTTATACTTAACTTTTTGCACTTTTAACAATAATATTATTAATAGTATGTCTTTTTGAAGAATACTGACTATAAAGAATCAATGTACACAGAACATTAAAACATTTCTGGTAAGAAAACCCCTTTGAAATTGATTATTACATAACAGGAAGGTGTAAATATTACATTTTATTGGTGTTTTGAAAAATCTGTCCTAATGGAGCCTCATAAATTTTTTTAACACAAAATGTTTTGAAAAACTTCATTAGATTAAATATAGGTTCTAAATATTTTCTGTTTTAAATGCATTAAGTAGGGTCCATACATACTTTGTTTTCCTAAAAACCTGTATATAAGTTGATATTTACATACCTAGGGGACTTGAAACTCTCTGTTTCATTTTCTGAAAAACCACAAACAGTGGACCCTCATCATTTTGCACCTGCACCCTTCAATTGGCAGTCATACAAATTTTAGTGAAAAATTGAAGGGTATGTATGGGTACTTTAAAGCAGAAACAGGTTCCAAGAAAGACATTCCTGGAATCATGGATGCACAACGGGAATGTATATGCAAGGATCTCCAAAACGTAGAAGTATTCAGTCAGCAGTATGTAAAGATTGTTGGTTATAGGGATAATGTCCAGATAGAGGAGGTGACGAATTATAAAATTGTATTAAAATTTACCTCTGATAACAATGACATTTACAAAAAGATACAAAAGTTGAAAACTAGAAAACCGGCTGGAATTGATAAGATTTCTGGGGATATGCTAAAGACAATGGGTTAGGATATGGTACCATATCTGATGTACTTATTTGATTATTGTTTGCATGAAGGAGCTATACCAAACGAATGGAGAGTAGCTATAGTAGCCCCTGTGTATAAAGTAAAGGGTGATAGACATAAAGCTGGAAATTACAGGCCAGTCAGTTTGAGATGCATTGACATGCATTTTATGTAAGCTTTGGGAAAAGCGTTCTTTTTGATCATGTTAGATATGTTTGTGAAATTAATAACTGGTTGGATATAAGGCAGTTTGGGTTTAGGAAAGGTTATTTCACTGAAGCTCAACTTGTAGGATTCCAGAATGATATAGCAGATATCATGGATTCAGTGGGTCAAATGGACTGTATCGTGATTGACCTGTCTAAGGCATTTGATAGAGTAGATCATGGGAGACTACTGGCAAAAATGAGTGCAACTGGACTAGATAAAAGAGTGACTGAATAGGTTGCTATATTTCTAGAAAGTAGATCTCAGAGAATTAGAGTAGGTGAAGCTTTATCCTACCCTGTAATAATTAAGAGGGGACTTCCTCAAGGCAGTATTATTGGATATTAATGTTTTCTTATATATATATAAATGATATGAGTAAGGAAGTGAAATCACACATAAGGCTTCTTGCAGATGATGTTATTCTGTATAGAGTAATAAATAAGTTACAATATTGTGAGCAACTGCAAAATGACCTCGATAATGTTGAGAGATTGACAGCAGGCAATGGTATGATTATAAATGGAGTTAAAAGTCAGGTTGTGTGTTTGACAAATAGGAAAAGTCCTCTCAGTCTTAATTACTGCATTGATGGGGTGAAAGTTCCTTGTGGGGATCATTGTAAGTACCTAGGTGTTATTATAGGGAAAGATCTTCATTGGGGTAATCACAGAAATGGGATTGAAAATAAAGGGTACAGATCTCTGCACATGGTTCTAATGGTGTTTAGGGGTTGTACTAACGGTGTAAATGAGAGGGCATATACAGGTAAGTCTCTGGTAAGACCCCAAATAGAGTATGGTTCCAGTGTATGGAACCCTCACCAGGATTACTTGATTCAAGAACTGGAAAAAGTTCCACAGAAAAGCAACTTGATTTGTTCTGGGTTCTTTATGACAAAAGAGTAGCGTTACAAAAAAGTTGCAAAATTTGGGCTGGGAAGACTTGGGAGAAAGGAGATGAGCTATTCGACTAAGAGGTATGTTCCGAGCTGTCAGTGAAGCGATGGCATGGAATGGCATTAGTAGACGAATAAGTTCGAGAGGTGTTTTTAAAAGTAGGACTAATAGGAAAAGTCCTCTCAGTTTGAAGATAAAGTTGGAATTCAAGAGGACAATTTGGGGCAAATATTCATTTTGTAGAAGAGGAGTTAGGGATTGGAGGAACTTACCAAGGGAGATGTTCAATAAATTTCCAATTTCTTTTCAATCATTTAAGAAAAGGCTAGGAAAACAACAGATAGGGAATCTGCCACCTGGACGACTGACCTAAATGCAGATAAGTAGTGATTGTTTGATTACGTCTAATGCTCCTATATAAAATTTGGGCTGTAGGAAACGAGCATCAGTGTGCACGTGAATACCGACATTGCAAGAACATTTACTGTACGCGGAGAAAGACCTGAAACCACTGTTCACTTTAATCCGCCGATCGAACGCAATCATCGGCCACATAATCCTTGACTAGTATCGTTTATAAGCTTCAATATAATCTATAACGTGCGAGATGGAACAAACATGTTCTCTTCTGAAGGGTATGTGCTAACGCTACCACAAGCACTTGAAGACGATTTTCGTGAACACACTAAGTGCGTTAACTGAACAATTTTGTGATGAGATTTTTAGTAATAATAATAATTACACGTTCTCTGCAACATCACGGATAAATGTGTCATTGAAAATTCTTTCAAGATTGACTTCAATTTCCAACCTGATTCGATTGGACCATTGCTCGGATTTTCGCCAAGAGACCAAACGTACATCATGAATCTGATTTAACCTATAACGATTTTCGATGACCATCGTGTAAGCATCACTTCAATATCACAGGTTTGCATAGTTATCAACAACTTTCACATGTCCTGCACGACTTTATCATCACAGGTTATAGCATTTGTGAAAAACCATCAGCAGTGCTTTATCATCCTGTGACTGTACCACACACAATAATGACATCACCCTTATAGACTTGTGAATAAACATAACCAGCTTGTGAATTTAGGTCATCACATGTACATACATTACAAACTTTATTTTAAACCAGTATGAAACAAATCTCTAATATACGCTGTATATCGAGGAGACATACCACATATTTGCGAAGAATCATCGAGTTACCTGATGTGCATATGCAAATTTTGCACTTCTTAGGTTATAATCTACTACAGCTATATCGGGGAGTTGTTAGACATTATGAACATGGTAGAAACTCTAGACGGTGTAGTATGAATTGAGCTCCATTCTTATCAACCTTTTACATTTGGAATCAATAACAATGATTAAATTCGCATCATTATCAACCAGCAAGATTTTTACGCCCTACCTCTTGAAAGTTACCTCTGTATCGAAGGACATGTAGATAAGGCTGATGGGAGCGGCCCGAGCACATCTCAACTATTCAACCATGGTCTAGCCTTTCTCTCTTCTGAGACACATTAAGAATAGTGTAGAAATGGATAAATCAAAGAATAAAACCCCGATTGTAGTGATAGACTGTTCTTATCATGAATAGTACATAAAAGAATCTCCTGTCGATATTTGTCTAGAATTTGAAGCATCTGAAAATATTCTTGGTAACACTACATCTTATTGTCTCATTATTCACATGACATGCAACTTATTTTCCATGAACGAATCTTGTTCCAAGACTATAAATAAGTATATCTCTACATCATTTTCATCAGTGTGTAATTCTACTTCGAATATTGTGGAGCGAAGAGAAGAAAGCAGAAATGACGCAGTTACAAACAGTCGTCTTGATAACAACTGTAAATGTAAACCTGTTTGCCTAGCAGCGAGTCTGATACACTACATTTTATTTACCTCGGGCAAGTAAGAGAGGCTATTAAGAGCTTCTATAAGTATCGATTGCTAAAGCATCTGATTCAATATTTTCCACCTGGCATTCTATCTTCGCATGCCGCACCCAACGTACATTTTTTGGGACATGCTACCCATCCACAGTGAGATATCAAGTTATTTAGCTGCATGCAGACGCTGTCGATGACATTACAAGCACCGAGGTGAAAATGGTAAAGATTGAGATGGACGTAATCCGAGGATTGTAAACTGTAGACGGTCTACGCATGAACTTGCACTTTTATTTAAGATGATTGATAACTCTGATCAAAGCATATATGGATGGAAGGAAAAAAACAAGATTTGGTCTGTGCTTAACTCTAAAGACACCTAAATTACACCATGAGCAACTTAAGAAGAAGGAAGTATAGCTATTAATCAAATCTGTCAATGCCTTATGCCTCCATAGCAGCAAGTCTGTTGCACTAGTGAGCAATGCTTTTAGTCTGTTTATAAAACCAGGAGCTTGTTTAACATGCCAAGGCATCTGATTCAGTATACGTCGTCCGTCTTTCTGTCTTGGTATCCTTCTTCCCATATAGACTTCATCTCCTCACAGTAAGGTGCTGAGAGGTGTAGAAGTATGTAGATGTTGTCAACAACATTACAGTAAAAACTGTACTGCTGATTGGGATGTTCCAAATCCAACGATAAAGACTGTGGAAGTTGTATGCGTGAATTTACACCTGCACATGAAGTAGTTGATGCTTCTGATGACAACAATATTTACACTATGCTTAACTCTAAAGACACGTGGATCACATCATGAGTAGCATGCATGGTCAGGATAGCAACATCTTTACAAAAGCATAACATGCATAGTATAGGATTATTTCAGTTCAAAATTTTGTAAATAATTAAACAATAAATTTTTTGTTAAATTTGAAATGTTGCAGGGGCTTGTCACATTCACCATTTTTGGGACATGCTTCCCGTTCACATTAAAATGTCAAGAGACGTAGCAGTATTCCAATCTTGTTAATGCCATTACAACTATTGCGATAAAAAAGGTAATACCGATTAGAATGATTTAAATCCAATGATTATAACAGCAGACTGCATCCATGAAATTACAACTGTTTATAAAGTAGTTGATGGTCCTAATCACAACAAAATTCAGTCTGTTTTTAACTCTAAAGACACATAGATTAGGATGTGTAGTAAGAATACCAACACTTTCTTCACAGAAACATCACATGCATAGTATGGATACTTTTAACACATAATTCTGTAAATAATTTAACAATAAATATTGTGTTAAGTTTAAAATATTCTTATTTCAATCCACTTTTCTCTTCTTACCTATCACGTTTTCCTTGTCGTCATCGTCGTTTTATTTCTGAGATGTAAGCTAAAGAACTTGTAGTCCTCTCCCAATCACATATCCATTGTTCGCCTCCTTGGCTCAAGTAGATACGAAGCAGTAATTGTTTGAATTAGGTTCAAATCCCGAACTGAGGGTGTAATTATTTTATTTTTGCAAACACAATAGAAAAATCCTTGCACAAAATGGTTTAGTGGTAGAAGCGGAGGTAGAGATTGATGTTGAGGTAAAGGTGGAGTGGAGTTAGAGTCTAAGGTAGAAGTGGAGGTAGTTTCGACAGTAGGGTTAGAGGTGGAAGGGGAGTTAGAGTCAGAGGTAGATGTTGAGGTAGAGATGAAGGGAGAGGTAGAGGCAGAGGTGGAGTTTCAGATTGAGGTAGATCTTGAGGTGGAGGTAGAGACGGATGTTGAGGTTGAGTTTGAGGGAGGTTTAGAGGCGGAGGTTGAAGTTGAGACTGAGATGGAAGCGGATGTAGGGATAGAATCCCTTTTAGTAGCAGAATTAGCTGAAACATACTAGAATCGAACACTTGACCTTGAGTAAGAGTTAGTCTTACGAGAGCATGCATTAAATAACATTTAATCCAAGAATAGATATGAAAGTGGTTTTAAATATAACCTTGTTTTTTAGGCCTTGTTCCTGACTATGAAATAATTATTTGTAAATAATTAAACCCGTTTCAATTCACAGTTTTTATTGAATTTTCTTCACAATTTGTTTCAGAGTCTAGAATTCATCGTCATTTGCAGCATCTGAGTTTTAGAGTCTAGACTGCATCGTCACTTTCACCATTTGACGATGGAGCCTGGATACTGAAGTGCGTTGTGAAGAAAAGTCAATAAATATTGAGACTGGTAACGGATTTAATTATTTATAAAGAATGGGAGCGATATTTTCTAAGCATGTCTACCGAATATTTTTGAAAATATACAGTTAAAGGATAGCAACGTTATGTGAAGATGTGGAGCAGGTAAAAATATAATATTTTAAGCTAAATTACAGTTTACTAAAACTACCAGTTTGGAAGATAATACATTTATATGTTAATGAAATTTCATCCCCAACGTATCTTTTACTCTAAAAGTAATTTGAAATATAATCCGAGAGTTTAATTTAATGTTAGAGGTTTTCTCCCCAAAATTTTGAAAATAAACAGTTAGAGGTGACTTGATATACCATTTAGAAAGTGTTGAAATTTTTTAAAAAATAAATTTTAAGCTAAAACAGTTTTCTAGGACTATTGGTTTGGGAGATAATAAATTATTAAGTTCAGAGATGTTTTCACCCCCAAGATTGTTTTTACTCTAACGGTAATTTGAATTATGATTCAAGACTGTTTTTTTATGTTGGGGATTATTTTTACCTGAAATAAAGTTGAGTTGATAAATAACCAATTAACGAATTAAGCTATAAAGCAGTTTTCTAGGACTACCGGTTTGGAAGAGAATTAATGTTTGAATGAAGGGATATTTTCACCCCCAGTGTATTTTTTGACTTTAAAACATAATTTGAAGTATAGTCTGAGACTGTTTTTAATGTTGAAGGGGTGTGAACTACAAATCTATTTTCCACACTACAAGACGTACAGGTTGCTCTTTGAAAATGTATTTATTATTATTATGCACATTTAATAGATAAAAATGTGTACATTTAGAAGGAGGGTGTTAAAGCCCATATTTTCAAACTTGCACTCTTTTAGACATCGAACTTCAGTCTCTGAGGGAGCATCCACTGTGAGGTTAATCCTGGAGTCGAATCCAAGCCTGTAAGATTAAGATTGCACACATAGCCAACAACCATTCTTTCCAAATCGCCCACCAAGTGATGTCACACCCACCTCGCACCACACACTTTTTAAATCTCCCAAGCTGTGACATCAGACGCTGAACAGCCAATCAACTGCTTGGTCTGGAGTCGATACTGCCCTCCTACTATTGTCAAACATTGGTCGCATAAAATATTTAGTATGTATAAAATGGTATTTGTATGAATGTTTAGGCTTCCGAGTTTGTTGGTAGTATGTAAAATACCTATTTATATAACAAGTTCCGAAATGTGAGTATTTTACACACGCGAAGCAACATGATGATTGTCGATTGCGTAGTACTCACTTTCTGGATGCGTTGCATACAAGATATTTAGTTAGCTGTTTGCTGTGGACTTCTTTTAAGTAGAATGTTCTGTTTAAGCCATTATTAACAAACAATATCAAAATTAATCTTGTATGTCCAAAAATGAGCGAAAAAGAAGAAATATGACATATTGCATCTCCAAACATTCAGCTTTGTACCTTTCATGACTGTGTTATGAATATTTACAATAAATGAAGAAATTAGGAATCTTTATTTGGAATATTATTTGCTATATTAAGCAAGCAATATATATTTTCGCACTAATGGGTTAAAGTAGTAAATTTCGAAACTGAAATTGATGTAGAAACTGATGGGGTAGGAGATGGTAAATATCCATTACCTGTAAGCAATACGTGCTCTGAAATTCAACTTCCACTAAAACACTTCTCGGGTATTACTGAACTTCCATTAGCCATTTTATTGTTAATAGAAGAGGATACTGAAAAAGTTTGAACAGTTGGAAGCATTACCACTAGCGAAAAGTACAAGTATGGGATAAGTGGAAGAGAAGTACTTAGGTATTTAAAATGGGGAAGTCATTCAAAATCAATAGGGGTAGTAGGCACACATAAACATACACATATACGACCAAAGAGTGGCCTCTTCAGACTAAACTATTTCAAGACAGTTGGCTAAAAATAAAGATCTCATGTGATCAAATACCTAGCAGGACTTTTGACACATTATATTTTGCATAATCCATTTTGACATACTACAGTAGGTACTATTAAGCTTATACCTTTTTGTCATTCTGACATATACTATTAAATTTACTTCCATTTGACATACCTCACTGAACATATAAGACGTTACGTATTTGGTATTTTACACAAACTTCAAATTTTGCTCTGCAAACGTAGCTTGTCTATAGGGTAATGTTCCATAGTTCTAAAATATTCCAGGATTCTCTTTGTTTCTCTATACACTTTAACAGTTGTCTTTGATTCAATTGCTCTTATTTTTCATTGCCAAAGCAAGAGGCTTTGTTTCATATTTGAAGCATGCGTGATACAACTATGTGTCACTATTCTTAGAACAGGGCCTCTCAGGGTGCATGCGCCTGGTGCATGCACTGTGCACGGTGCAAAAGACAACTTTGCTTGGTTAACCATAGTCCAGACCCCCACCCCTCAATTTGGAACAATAGCACTGTCCCTCTCTTTCCCCATGCCTGTCTCGCTTGCTCCCCCTGTCTCCCTCTTCCTCACTTGCTCCGTAGCACTCCAAATCCGAGCTGAGTTGAGCCGAGCTTAGCCGAGTAGCCCAGAGACGAAGCGTTGGTCCGAGCCGAGCGGGACCGATGCACTTTGCACAGTAACTCTGCGCTGCTGTTTGCACGCGGGAGATTTTGGGCATTTGAGAGGCCCTGTCTTAGAGGATCCCATTCCATGACAGCTCTACCATTACATTCAGTTCTTTTGATGCGCAGCCAGTAGAATCTTTTGTTCCTTCGATTTGTTGTTTGTTTATAGAAAATAAATCCTAAACAAGATAAATGCACTCTGTCTTCAGATGTTTATATGAATTTACCTGCGATGATTATTTATAAGTATCATACACAGACATTTAGCATAACGAAGTGACCGAAGATAGTTGCAATTCGAACCCATGGAAAATGCAACAATGTGTATCCACGCACATTGCACTTCTACTTCTTGACTGCTTGGAAAAAAAGAATTTGTCATAAAGGGCCAAAAAGAGAAGACCATATGAGGAGCATTCGGGCAAAACTAAACATGTCCAAAAATTGAACATTTAAATCAGCATTGACTTTGTACCTGTTTCTCAACTAAAATCTGACCAAAACAGAACAATCCCCCTAATACTGAAAATAAACCATGGTGCAACAACCCCGAAGGGCCTTGGCCTACCAAGCGACCACTGCTCAGCCTGAAGGCCTGCAGATTATGTGACGTCGTGTGGTGGTCAACACGACGAATCCTCTTGGACGTTATTCTTGGTTTTCTAGACCGGTCCTAACATTGAAGATAAGACAAATACATGTGTGAGCAAAAGCAGGCATGCTCTAGTGGTGGGCCCAATAAAATGAGACCATGTCTTTAAAAACCCATCACAGGCTAAGTATTTGTTACGTCACCTTTCTTCCACTAAACATTCTGAGAAGAACGGAGCAAGTCCTGATGACGTCTTAGAATGAAAGAACAGGTCCCGCTAGCGTCTGAGCAAAAACAAACTAGTCACATGTGGTTTAGGCAAAACAAAACTTGTCCATTTTTAAATATGCAATTATTTTAGTTGTTACTGAATTTTGACCTATGCCAGTTATACAGAAAGCTTTCATGTGTCCATGAAATACGTTTGGAAATTTGCACATGCAAAAGCTGCTATAGATTTACTATTTTACGCTTTTCTTTCCTCCAGAAAGTCTGGATCTGATGGACATATATGGTTTTACGAGGACGCTACTCGTATTATATTGGCCCAAGGTGAGTTCTACAGGTTGGTATTAAGGGTATACGTAAAAGTATAATATATTATTTGTAAGACACCTTGGATGTTTCATTATAACTCTATTTCAAAACATTCTTGATGGCAAAATAAGTATAATAGTATAAGATACCAAGGACCTTGCAATTTCTATTCAAAACGTTCCTAAAAGAATAGCGTTTCAGGACTATTTCAGTGTTGTGTGCAGGGGTGAGATAGAGGTTGAAACAATGCCCAAAATGTTGTATCACAGAACTTTGCCCGCATCAAGAGAGAAGAAAAATGATAGCGTGGATCTTCTTCCCTTAATAAATCCTTTCTTTCACCATTTCCATACAAATTTGAGGACCACAAGAGTCCATGATACGTACCCTGATGTGGAAGTTTTTTGTGATGTTTAATTAGCTGTTCCTAATTTCACTGTTACACATGGAATAGCAATTACCTCATTTACAATCTTGTTAGGAGACAAGAGCTTTGGTTATTGTGATTCTCTGAATAGGTCACTGAAGTACATTTCAGTGTGAGACTGTACCAAAAGAGCACAAGTTAGTATGAAATTTTGGCCCAAACAGCACAAGTCAGATTTTCTCTGTTTTCAATTAATGACATAAAATGTTATGTTGTTTAATTTAAAGATCAATTTCTATGTAATCAATATATTAAAACTAGTTCCTTAGAGTGTAAAGTTAGTAAGCTGTTAATGTGTGTGAAACATTAAACTGCCTGAACTGAAAAGTTGCAAAACTTAATTATACCTTTTTTGAAGCACCGAAGATGTTGTTTAGTCTAAAGATCAATTTCTATGTAATAAATATGTCAAAACTAGTTTCTTTGTGTGTAAAGTTAGTAAGCTGTTAATGTGTGTGAAACATTAAATTACCTGAACTGAAAAGTTGCAAAACTTAATTACACTTTTTATGGAGCACTGAGGATTTATAGTTGTCACGCTGGAATCTATCAATATACCCTACACAGTTCACATGTAGTAGTAAAAAGGGACATATCAAAAATATCAATAGGCAAAAATATTTAGTGCTTGATAACAGTATGTCAATTGGAAATAAGCTTAATAATAGTATATTAATATGGAATATATTAAGTACAGGCAGCCTTAATTGTAGTACGTCAAATTAGAGAATAAGCAATTTAGTACGTAAAATGTCACATAACATTAAAAAAATTGAAATCAACAGAGTATAAACTAGTTTAGTTACTAAGTTTAAACATTTCCTGTACCAACTAGATTGATGTGGATACTTGTGACAGTTGGAGAAGTTTACAGTATATGCACTTTTGTCTTTGAACGTAATCATTTTTTTCTAAATTCTAATACGACTAGAATAATAGTTATACTGTTCACTCAACTACTCCCTAAAATATACAGAACTGCATTTTTAAACATATCTTCCTCCAGCATAAAGTACTTAAAGATACATCAAGCGATGTAGCACTTACACTTTTTTATATTCTGTAAAGATCAAGTCTCTATTTTATCTTTATCAGCCTCAAGATTTTCATACACGCTTTTGCTTGTTGTTGGTGTGAGATATCCAACTTGCTCATATATATGGTGTGGCTCTGGGGTCGTTTCAGGTGCAGGTTTCACCGGAGGTTCGCCAAACAAGAAGTTTATCTTGGAGGGAGGTTCAGTATATCGGGTGAGACCTTTTATGACTCCTGTAGCTGGAAGTTCTGGGGGTGGATCTGCTAGCTCCCTTTTGTTCTTGTTACGATACTTGCACACCAGCATTCCAATGAACAGCAATGTCAGAAGTAACACAAGTCCACCCAATACTCCTACAAGCCAGTCCATCATTCTCTCTGCAAATTGAAAAATGCTGGAGTAATTATTTGGAAAATATTATGCAAATGGAATATTGATATATTTTAATCTTAAATGTTTCATAATGAGCAAGGAGAGAAGCAATGACTAAACAGTACAAGGGCACAATGAGAAACACTCGAAGTACAGAACAACCAAAAAATATTTTATTATCTCACTCTATATAAATCATCTTGCTGTCTGCAGTTTTTTAATATTTACCTGATACTTGATTTTTATGCCGGTCTGGACAAAATAATGACCTATGTCTCATGCAGTTTAATTTTTGTTTCTTTGTCTGTTACATAGAGGTGTGTCGGTACTGGTGTACAGGTACGCATCACGTGTTCTAGGAACGGAGCAGTGGCAACCTGTTCCAGGAGCCTCTTCGCTTCTGGTCCACTACTACTATGATAGTCTTGCGCTGCGACTCGCAGTTTGATGTACCATGAAGTGTGGAGCTTCTTCGTTACCGGTCCACTGCTGCTACTGTGACAGTCTTGCACTTTGACTCGCAGTTTGCTGTACCACGGAGTGTGGAACCTCTTCGCTACCGGCTCACTGCTAATGTGACAGTCTTTCAGTGTGACTTGCCGTTCGCTGTACCAGGAAGGGAGGATCCTCTTCGCTATCAGTCCACTGCTACTGTGACAGTCTTGCACTGTGACTCGCAGTTTGCTGTACAGGTCCACTGCTATTGTGACACAGTCTTGCACTGCTACTCGCAGTTTGTTGTACAGGTCCACTGCTATTGTGACACAGTCTTGCACTGCTACTCGCAGTTTGCTGTACAGGTCCACTGCTATTGTGACACAGTCTTGCACTGCTACTCGCAGTTTGCTGTACAGGTCCACTGCTATTGTGACAGTCTTGCACTGCGACTCACAGTTTGATGTACAGGTCCACTGCTACTGTGACAGTCTTGCAATGCGACTCACAGTTTGCTGTACAGGTCCACTGCTATTGTGACAGTCTTGCACTGCTACTCGCAGTTTGCTGTACAGGTCCACTGCTATTGTGACACAGTCTTGCACTGCTACTTGCAGTTTGCTGTACAGGTCCACTGCTATTGTGACAGTCTTGCACTGCAACTCACAGTTTGCTGTACAGGTCCACTGCTATTGTGACACAGTCTTGCACTGCTACTCGCAGTTTGCTGTACAGGTCCACTGCTATTGTGACAGTCTTGCACTGCTACTCGCAGTTTGCTGTACAGGTCCACTGCTATTGTGACAGTCTTGCACTGCGACTCACAGTTTGCTGTACCGGGAAGGGTGGATCCTCTTCGCTACCGGCCCACTGCTATTGTGACAGTCTTGTGCTGCGACCTCGCCTTTTGCAGTACCAGGGAGTGTGGAGCCTCTTCGCTATCATCTTACTGCTAATGTGACAGTCTTGCAGTGTGACTTGCAGTTTGCTGTACCAGGAAGGGTGGATCCTCTTCGCTATCAGTCCACTGCTACTGTGACAGTCTCGCACTGCTACTCACAGTTTGCTGTACAGGTCCACTGCTATTGTGACAGTTTTGCTCTGCAACTCGCAGTTTGCTGTACCGGTTCACCGTTACTGTGACAGTCTTGCAGTGTGACTTGCAGTTTGCTGTACCGAGAAGGGTGGATCCTCTTCGCTATCAGTCCACTGCTACTGTGACAGTTTTGCACTGCTATTCGCAGTTTGCTGTACCGGTTCACTGCTACTGTGACAGTCTTGCACTGTGACTCGCAGTTTGCTGTACCGGTCCACTGCTACTGTGACAGTCTTGCACTGTGATGTGCAGTTTGCGGTACTGATCCACTGCAACTGTGATAGTCTTGCACTGCGACTCGCAGTTTTGCTGTACCAGTCCACTGCTACTGTGACAGTCTTGCACTGTGACTCGCAGTTTGTGGTACTGGTCCACTGCTACTGTGGCAGTCTTGCACTGCGACTCATGGTTTGCTGTACTGATCCACTGTCACTGTGACAGTCTTGCACTGCGACTTGCAGTTTGCTGTTCTGGTCCACTGCTATTGTGACAGTCTTGCACTGCGACTTGCAGTTTGCTGTACCGGTCCACTGCTACTGTGACAGTCTTGCACTGCAACTTGCAGTTTGCTGTACCGGTCCACTGCTATTTTGACAGTCTTGCACTGCGACGTGCAGTTTGCTGTACTGGTAAGTCTTGTTACTGCTACCCGCAAACGGTCCAGTGATACAGGTTCCTCATCCTGTACCGTTAGGAAGGTTGTGAAAAGAAAAGGACGGAGACATACCAGTGCTGTGTTTATTATTTCATGTGAGAGAAAGAAATGCACAGTAATCTACTTCAACAATAAAACATTTCTACAAATTATTATTATTATTATTATTATTATTATTATTATTATTATTATTATTATTATTATTATTATTATTATTATTATTATTATTTAGCGTTAGGAGCACTAAGAACCACGAAATCTCAACTGTTTGTCTTCTTGCGGGCTCATCAGGTTTTCATTCTTTCGGAGTGTGCATGCACTACAATGGACTTTTTCTTGGTGAACCTGTTTAAGTTTGTGTTGGAGTGGTGTTCGGAGTTGAATGTCTGTTTCTGAGATACCATACTTAAAATATCTTTATCGATCTCCACCAACCAAGGAGGAATCATTTTGAGACTTCTGGAGAAGAATAACAAACATTTACAGATTCTTTCAGTTAGCAATCCGAAGAGGTGGGCATAAAATATTATCCTTCTTTTCCAGATTATGCTTGATACCTTTTCAGAGTGGGTGTATATTTCTAAGCTGCTCCGAAGTCTGTAAACGCCATCTTTGAGACTGGGACCAAGGATTTTTCGGATAATCCTCCTTTCCATAATTGCCAGTTTTTCAGGCAGGCTGTGCGTTTGAAGTGTTAAACATTCTGCTGCATATAATGCTTCAGGTCTAATTACAGTTTGATAATGTCGATTTATTTTAATTTTGAGAGATGGACCTTTTGTTATACATGTTTTGAGTGAGTCAAAAGACTGTTTCAAACTTGTTAACACGTGTTAAGATGGCGAACTTCATTGGATTCAACCCATTCACCAAGGTACTTGAATCATTCCACTTTCAAGATGGTGGCGGAGCATGTATGATGTTAGAAGTGAAGTGGGTTTTGGTATAGGAGATTCTGAGGCCAATATTAACTTTGCATTTATTGCAGGTAATTGATTTGTTGAGCAGCTGGTTCAGGAGAGAAAGTAAAGAGAGTGAGGTCGTCTGCAAATGCCAGGCAGTCAATATTGATACCATTGCAAGTTTGGCCTATTTGAACTCATTAGGAATTCCTTCAGATTGGGGAACGAACCTCCATTCCTGAGTGACCCTCTTGAGAGCACAGTTGAAAAGTAGTGGTGATAGTCCATTTCCTTACCGAACTCCTGTTTGGATTTGAAAGGCTTCAGAAATCTCAGATCTGAATTTCACTTTGGAAGACGTACCAGTGAATGTATTTTGAATGATCTGTCAGGTCCTGTTGTCGAGGTCAAATTCTTGCAGAACTTGGAAAAGGGTTGTGTGGTCAAAAGAGTCATACACCTTCTGGAAATCTACAAAAGTGATGAAAAACCGTCTAGCTCTGAGTTTCAGGTAGGTGATGGTCATTTTTAGATTCTGAATCTGTTCTGCGCAGGAACTGGTTTCCGGAGGCCGGCTTGGTATTCACCTATTTGTGAGTCAAGTTGTTCTATGGCTCTAGTGAGTAAGGCTTTGGAGAGGATTTTGTAAGTAACAGGAGGAAGAGAGATGCCACAATAATTATTGACACACCGATTTAACATCTTATTTTTACAAAGGGGATGAATGAGAGCTTTGACCCATTTGGATGATGTCTGAGTCGTCTTCCAAATCTGTTGGATAGTTTGGAGGAGGGGTTGTAGAGTTTTGTCGTCCAGTAATTTCCAGTAATCTGCGATCACTGAGTCTTCAACTGGAGCTTTATTATTTTTGAGAAAAATGATGATCTCTCGAAGTCCCGAAATGTCTGGTGAGGAAGAATCAGGGTTAGTTGGCACAGGATTCATGACCAACTTGCTCATTATTATTATTATTATTATTATTATTATTATTATTATTATTATTATTATTATTATTATTATTATTATTATTACAAGTTGCCTTATGTGGCACTGACACAGATAGGTCTTATGGTGCCGATGGGATAGGAAAGGACTAGGAGTGGGAAGGAAGCGGCCGAGGCCTTAATTAAGGCACAGCCCCAGCATTGGCCTGGTGTGAAAATGGGAAACTGTGGAAAACCATCTTCAGGGCTGCCAATAGTGGGATTAGAACACACTATCTCCAGAATGCAAGCTCATAGCCTCACGCCGCTAACCGCTCAGCCAACTTGCTTGGTATCATTATTATTATTATTTTTTTCTGCTATTGGCTTTACGTCGCATTGACACAGATAGGTCTTATGACGACTATGGGATAGGAAAGGGCTAGGACTGGGAGGGAAGCGGCTGTGGCCTAAATTAAGGTACAGCCCCAGCATTTGCCTGGTGTGAAAATGGGAAACCATAGAAAACCATCTTCAGGGCTGCCAACAGCGGGGTTCAAATCCACTGTCTCCCGAATACTGGATACTGGCCGCACTGAAGCGACTGCAGCCATCGAGCTCAGTATTATTATTATTATTATTATTATTATTATTATTATTATTATTATTATTATTATTATTATTATTATTATTATTATTATTATTATTATTATTATAACTAATATTGATGGTTGTTTATTTTAAGATAGTTAAAATGTAGTCAAACATCACTTTTGATACTGTAACATTTAATCTGGAGAATATGTTCAATGAACATTTTAAAGTCACAAGAGTGAATATTTTTTAAAACGTCAGATGTTTCAAAATGACTATCGGCGAACTCCAAACAATATTATAGGTCATTCACATGTCTCAGAATATTAGGGAAGAACTGCACACAAAATGCTCTCATTTTCAGAGTTGGGACAACATTGAGTAAAAGTAATCGGATTACTTGTAACGTTTATATTCATAGTAAATTTTGCTTTTCATTGTTATGTTTTACAAAGAAAGTAATTCTTACTTGTTATTTACTTCCTGAAATAAAATTGTGCCAGGCTGAGTAACTAAGACGGTACAGCCTTGAGCTTTTTGACCCCAACTTGGCAGGTTCGACCCTGGCTCAGTCCGGTGGTATTTGAAGGTACTCAAATACGACAGCCTCATGTCAGTAGATCTAATGGCATGTTAAAGAGCTCCTGCAGAACAAAATTCCAGCACGTTGGTGTCTCCGAAAACCATAAAAGTAGTTATTGGGACGTGTAACAAGTAACATTATTATGTATTTATTTACTGGAGATAATAAACATTTCTTCGGTTCTTCCAACTTCAACCTACCCACCAGTGTGCCACTATCGATTCAGATAAGACAGATTTGACCATGATATCATCGAAGAACTGAGTAAATCGTGCATCCCTGGGCTACGTAGACCTATTATGCTGCTCCTAAGCACCATCTGTGCTTGTACCGGTTTGTCACTGGACAGGCAGCCTGTCACCCATGCCTGCGTGCTATGCCATACTCCTTATTTCCATCTGTGCTTGGACAGGTTTGTCACTGGACAGGCAGCCTGTCATCCAAGTCTGCGTGCTATGCCATACTCCTCATTTCCATCTGTGCTTGGACAGGTTTATCACTGGACAGGCAGCCTGTCACCCACGCCTGCATGCTATGCCATGCTGCTCAGCTCCATTTGTGCTTGTACCAGTTTGTCACTGGACAGGCAGCCTGTCACCCATGCCTGCATGCTATGCCATACTCCTCATTTCCATCTGTGTTTGGACAGGTTTGTCACTGGACAGGCAGCCTGTCACCCATGCCTGCGTGCTATGCCATACTCCTCATTTCCATCTGTGATTGGACAGGTTTGTCACTGGACAGGCAGCCTGTCACCCATGCCTGCGTGCTATGCCATACTCCTCATTTCCATCTGTGTTTGGACAGGTTTGTCACTGGACAGGCAGCCTGTCACCCATGCCTACGTGCTATGCCATACTCCTCATTTCTATCTGTGCTTGGAGAGGTTTGTCACTGGACAGCCAGCCTGTCACCCATGCCTGCGTGCTATGCCATGCTGCTCAGCTCCATCTGTGCTTGGACAGGTTTGTCACTGGACAGCCAGCCTGTCACCCACACCTGCATGCTATGCCATGCTGCTCAGCTCCATCTGTGCTTGTACCGGTTTGTTACTGGACAGCCAGCCTGTCACCCATGCCTGCATGCTATGCCATGCTGCTCAGCTCCATCTGTGCTTGTACCGGTTTGTTACTGGACAGCCAGCCTGTCACCCATGCCTGTGTGCTATGCCATGCTGCTCAGCTCCATCTGTGCTTGTACCGGTTTGTTACTGGACAGCCAGCCTGTCACCCATGCCTGCATGCTATGCCATGCTGCTCAGCTCCATCTGTGCTTGTACAGGTTTGTCACTGGACAGGCAACCTGTCACCCATGCCTGCGTGCTATGCCATGCTGCTCAGCTCCATCTGTGCTTGTACCGGTTTGTCACTGGACAGCCAGCCTGTCACTCATGCCTGCGTGCTATGCCATGCTGCTCAGCTCCATCTGTGCTTGTACTGGTTTGTCACTGGACAGGCAGCCTGTCACCAATGCCTGCGTGCTATGCCATACTCCTCATTTCCATCTGTGCTTGTACAGGTTTGTCACTGGACAGGCAACCTGTCACCCATGCCTGCGTGCTATGCCATGCTGCTCAGCTCCATCTGTGCTTGTACCAGTTTGTCACTGGACAGGCAGCCTGTCACCCATGCCTGCGTGCTATGCCATACTCCTCATTTCCATCTGTGTTTCGACAGGTTTGTCACTGGACAGGCTGCTTGTCACCCACGCCTGCATGCTATGCCATGCTGCTCAGCTCCATCTGTGCTTGTACCAGTTTGTCACTGGACAGGCAGCCTGTCACCAATGCCTGCGTGCTATGCCATACTCCTCATTTCCATCTGTGCTTGGACAGGTTTGTCACTGGACAGGCAGCCTGTCACCCATGCCTGCATGCTATGCCACGCTGCTCAGCTCCATCTGTGCTTGTACCGGTTTGTCACTGGACAGGCAGCCTATCACCCATGCCTGCGTGCTATGCCATACTCCTCATTTCCATCTGTGCTTGGACAGGTTTGTCACTGGACAGGCAACCTGTCACCCACGCCTGCGTGCTATGCTATACTCCTCATTTCCATCTGTGCTTGGACAGGTTTGTCACAGGACAGGCAGCTTGTCACCCACGCCTGCATGCTATGCCATGCTGCTCAGCTCCATCTGTGCTTGTACCGGTTTGTCACTGGACAGGCAGCCTGTCACCCATGCCTGCGTGCTATGCCATACTCCTCATTTCCATCTGTGTTTGGACAGGTTTGTCACTTGACAGGCAGCCTGTCACCCATGCCTGCGTGCTATGCCATACTCCTCATTTCTATCTGTGCTTGGACAGGTTTGTCACTGGACAGCCAGCCTATCACCCATGCCTGTGTGCTATGCCATGATGCTCAGCTCCATCTGTGCTTGTACCGGTTTGTCACTGGACAGCCAGCCTGTCACCCATGCCTGCGTGCTATGCCATGCTGCTCAGCTCCATCTGTGCTTGTACAGGTTTGTCACTGGACAGGCAGCCTGTCACCCATGCCTGCGTGCTATGCCATGCTGCTCAGCTCCATCTGTGCTTGTACCGGTTTGTCACTGGACAGCCAGCCTGTCATCCATGCCTGCGTGCTATGCCAAGCTTCTCAGCTCCATCTGTGCTTGTACCGGTTTGTCACTGGACAGGCAGCCTGTCACCCATGCCTGCGTGCTATGCCATACTCCTCATTTCCATCTGTGCTTGGACAGGTTTGTCACTGGACAGGCAGCTTGTCACCCACGCCTGCATGCTATGCCATGCTGCTCAGCTCCATCTGTGCTTGTACCGGTTTGTCACTGGACAGGCAGCCTGTCACCCATGCCTGCATGCTATGCCATACTCCTCATTTCCATCTGTGTTTGGACAGGTTTGTTACTGGACAGGCAGCCTGTCACCCATGCCTGCGTGCTATGCCATACTCCTCATTTCTATCTGTGCTTGGACAGGTTTGTCACTGGACAGCCAGCCTGTCACCCATGCCTGTGTGCTATGCCATGCTGCTCAGCTCCATCTGTGCTTGTACCGGTTTGTCACTGGACAGCCAGCCTATCACCCATGCCTGCGTGCTGTGCCATGCTGCTCAGCTCCATCTGTGCTTGTACTGGTTTGTCACTGGACAGGCAGCCTGTCACCCATGCCTGCGTGCTATGTTATAGTCCTCAGCTCCATCTGTGCTTGGACAGGTTTGTCACTGGACAGGCAGCCTGTCACCAATGCCTGCGTGCTATGCCATACTCCTCATTTCCATCTGTGCTTGGACAGGTTTGTCACAGGACAGGCAGCTTGTCACCCATGCCTGCGTGCTATGCCATGCTGCTCAGCTCCATCTGTGCTTGTACCGGTTTGTCACTGGACAGGCAGCCTGTCACCCATGCCTGCGTGCTATGCCATACTCCTCATTTCCATCTGTGTTTGGACAGGTTTGTCACTTGACAGGCAGCCTGTCACCCATGCCTGCGTGCTATGCCATACTCCTCATTTCTATCTGTGCTTGGACAGGTTTGTCACTGGACAGCCAGCCTATCACCCATGCCTGTGTGCTATGCCATGATGCTCAGCTCCATCTGTGCTTGTACCGGTTTGTCACTGGACAGCCAGCCTGTCACCCATGCCTGCGTGCTATGCCATGCTGCTCAGCTCCATCTGTGCTTGTACAGGTTTGTCACTGGACAGGCAGCCTGTCACCCATGCCTGCGTGCTATGCCATGCTGCTCAGCTCCATCTGTGCTTGTACCGGTTTGTCACTGGACAGCCAGCCTGTCATCCATGCCTGCGTGCTATGCCAAGCTTCTCATTTCCATCTGTGCTTGGACAGGTTTGTCACTGGACAGGCAGCTTGTCACCCACGCCTGCATGCTATGCCATGCTGCTCAGCTCCATCTGTGCTTGTACCGGTTTGTCACTGGACAGGCAGCCTGTCACCCATGCCTGCGTGCTATGCCATACTCCTCATTTCAATCTGTGGTTGGACCAGTTTGTCACTGGGCAGGCAGTTGTATCACTGGACGACTGGAGCAGTGACAAATTATTTCTAGACCGTCATACCTCTACTATTACATCACAGGAAAAAGGTTTACCATACACCACGGTATATCCTCTCAATTCAAACAGCTAGCCAGAAGTAATGTTAGTTTATACATACAGTATGTTTAATTTAACTGTTAATAGTTTGAGCTAATTAAACATAATAATATGTATACCTTGTGAATAATAGTTACGATAAGTATTATGAAGGTCTAGGGTATTATGATAAAATAGTTGTGAAACATGTACGGTATATTTTGGTAATGTAAAGTTGACTAGTGCTGGATTTATCCAGGTGAGTCAGCTTTAGCCATTGGTCAATGTTAGGGGATGCTGGAAATAATTTGAACATTTAGCGGATGGGTATATACGAGCGAGTGAACATGGGCTGATGTCTACAGTAATTATATCTGGTGAGTAAGTTGAAGGTCCATGTGACTGAGATCTAATTATTCAGTGAGTCAATCATAAGTGGTTGATAAGTCCACATTGTTCATTTATGTTTTTGAAAGTTATTATTTTGTATGGGTTGATAATTAACAGATAAGTCAATGGCATAAATTCAGTGCATCTGTGTATAGTGACTATTTAACCACATACTACATGACTTGAATTAACGGCGCTAGTCACTCGCTACTAGCTAATATAACATCAGAAGGAGAGAACTTAACTTTACGTGTACTAGCACAAGAAAAATGATGATGTGGATGTAATGATAGTGGAATTTGGAACCTAGGACTAAGTACCTAGGGAGGTACTTTTCTTAGTAGTATACGAGATATCAGGGAGGCTGATTATTAGGTCTGCACAGCAATATTAAGGAGAGGAGGCAGCAAAGGTATTTATAAGAACTGAGGAACAAATTATGTGTCCGGCTCCTCAGCTCAATGGTCGGCGTACTGGCTTTTGATTCATAGGGCCCTGATTTCGATTTCTGGCTCAGTCGAGAATTTTAGCTGTGTATGGTTAATTCTTCTTGTTAGGAGACTGAGTGTTTGTGTTCTCTCAATACATTTATCTTCATATGCACACAAAACACCACACTACTAACCACCATAGAAACACGCAATAGTGAATACATTCCTCCATGCAGGGATTGCGTGAGGAAGGCTATCTGGCCGACAAACTGTGCCAAATCCTTATTAAGTATTGAGCCCAATAACACTGGGATTAGGCCATTAGTAATGAATATGTTATTTCAGTTAGGTAAAAGCTGTTCTGATCGTATTTTTATAGGGGAGGTACTATTAATGATTTTTTGAATTTTGAATAGCCTACAGGCATTTTATTAAATTATTCGTCTTCTCTTTTTTGTGAAAGCCCTACCAATTTCAATTGTTTTCAGGAGATATTAGGTAAGGCCTAACAAGGGAACACTAGATTTTCAGTTTATTTACACAATGCGAGATAGGATTCCAATGCTCTATTACTATTATTATTATTATTATTATTATTATTATTATTATTATTATTATTATTATTATTATTATTATTATTATTATTATTATTATTATTATTATTATTATTATTATTATTATTATTATTATTATTATTATTATTATTATTATTAAAAACTTGAGGAATCCTTTGGTGACCTATGATGCCCATTTACCTGCATTTTAGGAATATTACAATTATTATTAATGAGCGGTCGTACGGTAAGGTGTCCGTTGGCATCAACGTGATTGTAAAGTGACTACGGATAGGGGAATTTATATGAAACCTGTCTGGTTGAAAGGCAAGTAGGATTTTAGCTATACACTTGTAAATAATTCAGCAGGAAGGGTCTTCAGAGGGAGTGTAAGACATAAAAATCTATGTATCTCTCTTATGGTTGGTTTTACAGGAAGATTGCTCATGATCAAAACTTATTTAAAATTTTATTTACAGGGTTTTTATTATTTACATTTTCCGATACAGTGAAAAGTAAGGGAAATATAAGGAGCGGGGTTTCTGAGGAGGCTTAAAACATAAAACTCGATATATCTCTCGTACGGTTAGTTTTACTGGAAAATTGCTCATGAAAACATATATATATAAAATCCTATTTACAAACTTGTGGTGGTCTTGTGAAAATTTAATTACAAAGATCGACAACTATCTGCACGGAGTGTTACAATAGAGATCCCAGTAACGTTTTTAATTCTTTGTTCACCTGTCTGTACTTTCTGAATGTTTACCTGATACCTGGTTTTTATACTGGAGTCGTGTGATCTATGTGAAAGGAAAAGAGGACAGGGATGCAGTCCTGAATACAAAGTGCACCAAATACACTAATACCTCCATTTACAATGTTGCTACATTATATTTCATGCCGAATAACTGAAAAATTGAACAAATACACATTTCTGAAAGACACTTACAGAAGACTTAATGTCGAGAAGCGAACTGTGGTCATCAGATGGAAATATTACTAGACACTTGGAAGATATCAGTGTCGGTCGTATGACAGTTCAAGTCCAACTCTGTGGAGAGTTATTATGGAGATCATCCCAGCAAAATAACTACTGTAGCCATAACGGGCTTAATATAAGTAGATATGTATCATATACCGGTATATGCTATTTTTGTTGTAATATGGTTTTATGTTGTTCTGTTTAGAATATTAAATAAACGGTCCATAAAATGTTATTGGATAAATGGCTGCACTTTCCAACATGTGTAAAATCACCATTTCAGAAATTATCACACCATATATTGCACAGGTTCCAAAAAAGCTACAGGATTATACACAACATGTGTGGCATATTGTGCGAGTTGAGCTTCCAACATATAGGAATACCGTAGCTTCGTTACCAATAGAGAGGTAGTGGTAAGACCAATAAAGAATCACATAAGTTTTCTGTTATACTATTATTGTAGTAATGTGAGCTTTATCATCAGTGTACAGAAGCCCGTCACTATTCCTGTAACGCTGGAATACAAAAATAGGGAACTTCTTTATGTAGGTACAAAGATTTTCGCTTTGGGAATATGCCTAAGAATGGGGAAAATTTCAGAGGTACTTGAAGCTACGGTAAGAATAAGCTGCACTATAATGGGTTTATTTAGCGATGGTGTCAGAAGCATTTAAAATTCAAACATCCTGCTTCAGAACTTAAAGCAGTACTAACTTATTAACCCGAAGCGCTGAATTTACCCAGAGAGCTAGTTTCCATTTACCGTGCATCGAAGGAAAATATCACTACATTGTCCGGCTCCATGGCTAAATGGTTAGCGTGCTGGCCTTTAGTCACAGGGGTCCCGCGTTCGATTCCCGGCAGGGTCGGGAATTTTAGCCATAATTGGTTAATTTCGCTGGCACGGGAGCTGGGTGTATGTGTCGTCTAAATAATCATTTCATCCTCATCACGACGCACAGGTCGCCTACGGAAGTCAAATCTAAAGACCTGCATCTGGCGAGCCGAACTTGTCCTCGGACACTTAAAGCCATACGCCACTTCACTTCATCACTACATTCCAAGGATACATGAATAGGTTGAACGTATGATATAAGATGGACGTAATCACAAACAATTTGAGTTGCAACAGCTACTGTTACGTGCCAGCCCTGTCGTTGTCCCTTCGGTATTTCCTGGAAGGGATGAGTAAGCCAAGCCGGTGACCTACCATTTGGCTCGAAGACATGCCGTAGCCTCTTTTTTTATTTACTTTCGTCTGGTTTCCCCATGTGCCTTCTCGAAGACGAAACGAGAATGTTCGGTCTTTCTAGTACCGGTACTCCATCACCAGGGATATAAAATGAGGCTATCCGGGAACATGTTGAGCATTAGGAATAGGTGTACATCTTGTGGTCTTGCGCAGTGCAGACTGGTAAGCCAGGAGGACCAGGGGATGATGATCCCCGTCCCTATGCGTTTCCATTCAGGCATCACGACTACAGTTTCCCTCAAACTCCACGGTGATCCTTCGGCAAGGAGCTTCATGCTCGCTCTTCCTGCTGGAAAAGAATTTGCAGTCTTCTGGACAAGGTCTCCGGGACAGCAGAATGTGCTTTATATCACGGAGATCCTCCTAGTTTTTTCTATGTCCATGTTCCACTGTCTTCTGAGCTTCGATCTTTATTTTCGCCTTCTTCGGGCCGTCTTCCACCCTCCTCTGAGGACTTTCCGTCTTCTTCTGGCCATCTTTCGTCTTCTTCTGGCCCTTTAGCTTGGTAGTACTTACCTGGAACGGGCTATATTCCTTTTTGACAGGCCTCACTTTCACTTCGGCTCTGCATGCTCAGTCACTTCACAAACAACAGATGCGCATTGACAGCCTCGAACACATGACTGCTGGCCACCACAACACATGACTAATGTTCCTTGGCACGACTCTAGAGAAAGTCCCCTACTTACGCAATCACCCCACGCCAATTCACGTGGCCGCTCCACACAGTGATCTACTCGACACTGACAGCTAATCAGCGGTCACATAACAGCAACAGCTCAACAGTGTTGACCAACACTACACTACTCCTCACAACAGCGACAGTTGACACTACTCCAACTCTACTCACACCAACTATATCATACACTGACTTCATATCGGTACACATTTAGTACAGTACTCCACTCAGTACTCCAAGACAGTACACATATGGAGCTCAGTACTCCGTAATCCAACACGGCGATACTCAGACAATGACTCTCGTAGAACGTCCACCACACATTGGACACTTCAACACAACAGCGCTGACGACAGCTATCATTACAGCCGTCCTCCTCTCCATCTACTCACTCTCTTCGCTACTAGCCTCTTTTTATATCACTGGTTATGGAGTTCTAGGATCTTCGGGGCCCGACTACAGATGGAGCATTCTCATTTCTTCTTCAAGAAGACACACGGGGAAACCAGATGAAAGCACATTAGAAAGATAGGCTGTGGCATGTCTTTGGGCCAGCTGGGAAGTCCTCGCCTTGACCTACTCATCCCGTCCAGGAAATACTTAAGTAGGCTATGACAGGGCTGGCGCGTGATATCTTCCCCTTCGAAAGATGATCGTCCCAATCAGTTATCTCCTCAGCTGTTGCTCGGTGTGGCGCCAATTCGTCCAGATGTACAATCTTCATCTTGCACCTTGGCCTCCATCGTATTCGATAAAAGGCATCATTTTCTCAATTGAGAAAGCGGTAAGGGCCTTTCCACACCTTCTGGAGCTTGAGAGGCAAGCCTCTATTCCTTACGGGGTTATACGGCCACTCTAGGTCGTTCTCATGATTTCCGCTAGTGTCCGCTCGTATGTTGTATCGTGCCTTCAATCGGTCGCACCCTGTTCTCGAACTCTTCCGGACAACAGCGTGTACATCCTCCAGAACCCTTGCATTCCGTGGTCTCGTGCACTGTACATCGGTGTGCCAGGGAAACAGGGGATCCACACCCGCAAGGACGCTATTTGGAAGAAAGCTCGGCCTCCAGGTGGATTTATCGTTCGGCTGACCTGAGGACCATCCTGTCCGACCGACCAGTGCTGCCTCGATCTAACAAAGAGACAGAAATTTGTACACACCACTGTTCGGAAGAGTTCGAGAATAGAGAGCGACCGTTTGAAGGGAGGATACGACCTACGAGCGGACACCGCCGTAAATCGTGAGAACGACCTACGATGGCTGTATAATCCCATAAGGAAGAGAGGCTTGTCTCTCAAGCTCCAGAAAGTGTGGAATGGCCCTTACTGCGTTCAGAGGGGATAAAACGACATCTATCGAATACGATAGAGGCCAAGGTGCAAGATGAAGGTGGTACGCTTGGACTGATTGACGCCATACCGAGCAACAGCCGAAGAAGTAACTGATCAGGATGATCGTCTCTCAAGGGGGGGGGGGGGGAATATGACGTTCCAGCCCTTTTGTAGCCCACTTTGATATTTCCTGGACGGGATGAGTAAGTCAAGCCGAGGACTTCCCAGCCGGTCCGAAGACATGCCGCAGCTTCTTCTTTTATAGTACTTTCGTCTCGCTTTCCCGTATGCCGTGGGCCAGCTGGGAGGTCCTCGGCTTGGCTTACTCTTCCCTTCCAGGAACTACTGAAGTTAGCTACGACAGGGCTGGCACGTAACATTAGGATCGAATTCAACTGTCCATGAAATGAGGCGAAATCTTTGGCAGTATATAAGATTGGAGATGAAAGGGAATGGTAAAGTTAGAAGTTAAATGAGATGCACTACACAACATATTCAAAACTGCCATTTCAGAACTTAAGGCACCAATATTACACATGATACGAGAAAAGAAGTTACATGATTATATACAACATGTTAACAATGTTTTTGAATTTCTGCCTACGTTTTTATTTGTGCAAAAATAAAGGGTGTTCAAAAGGCCTTCTAAACACAAAGGTAAGTAACCTACTGAGCAAAAGAAGTAACAAAGGTAATTAAGTTAATGACCAAAGGATTTGCACACTATAAGTAAGAAATAGAATAAAGAAATGAGATTCGTGAAAGATCTCTGAATAAGTTAGTCAAAAGCAGGGTTAGGAAGTTCATGATTAAAAGAAGCACAAAATATGCCCTAAAACTAGTTAAATATGACCTAAAAGCGTTAAAATATGACATGAATTTTAGGGATTGGTAGCAAGTATTAGAGTATTACTAACATTAAACGTCTTAAGCATCAAAGCGTGATCAGCGATAATACACCACGTACATGTACACTGACAGAGAGCTACTATCTGCGCCTGACGTGGCATCTTGTAGACTCTACACTCTTTACAAACATTAGCCGTGACAGAAGAAACAGACGCTTCTTCATTATGCATTACTTATAATTATAGTAAATGTGTAACTAAAGCACAACAGCACCTCAATTAGCAAGAGTCAGCTCAGATAGAATAGATGATTATTGCCAGGCCTTCAGACGTGTGATAAGTAGGGTAAGGTAAGGTAACTCCGTGATATCAAGTAATGCTCTGATAGTTTGTATTTCGTATATCACGACAGAGCTTGAAACCTGATTGTCTCCAAACTCCACCACCAGATGTCAGAAGAATGCAGGACTCCTACGAGGTAGCTAACACCATCTGTGGGCGCCTGTGTGAGATTTTACAGAGTCCTTTGTTAAAGTTTGGAGTGTCAACACACTTTTTTTTGTAGTGAAAGCAGTGTTGTGCATTTTAATAGTTACTAAGAGCAGTTTGAACATGAATGTTCGATTTTAACTAGAGTTCCAGATCAGATACTAATAATTTATTTATATATATATATATAAATATATATATATTACAAACAAATCGTGCTACAGGGTAGTGGTCAATGAGCTTAGCAAGATGATCGTTTCTCTTACGTTTCACTTGTGGTGATGGCGCCCAAGAAGAGTAAAACGGCTCACTCCTACACGTCTGAAAGCATGAAAAAAGTGTTGCGTTTGGTTAAGGACACAGGCTGGACAGTTTACAAAGCTAGGAAACAATTTGAAATCCCATGGAGCACGCTCAAGGATTATTATGTTAAATTCTTAGCTGATCCTCTGTGTGCCCTCATTGCTAAAACTGGAAAGCCCTTTATCATGCCATCTGAACTAGAAATTATGTTACAACTATGCAATCTTTGGGTTTCGGACTTATAACTAACCAGGCTAACCAGCTAGAACAGGCCATCAATGTCAGGAATGAAATCCACAACTTGGCCCAAGCCGAAATCCATGCCTCGAAAATATGTTAACAACAACTGTGGGGCATGTTGAGGTTTTTATGCTGAAGACGTCAGGAAGATGAGTGGGGCCAAGTGGGCTGAATGCCAGTTCTGTCATGTTTGGTACCATGAAAAATGTCAAAAAGTAATAGACAAAGTGTATATTATGTGCGATGGCTGCGAGATTTCTGACGACAACGACTACAACTAACACTTGTTTTTAAAATTTTGTTTTAAAATATTTAGATCCTACAGTAAACTATAGTAAATCATAACTGCAACATAGGCAACTGAAGAATACTTAAAATGGATATGTAAACATTTTTTTATATTACAAACATGTTTATATTATGAAAAAGCACGGGGTTTTGTAATTATTTTGTTGTCACGGAGTTACCCTATCAAGGACTTAACTTACTAGAATATCACTGAATTACCTACTTTCAACTGTAAATTCTTTAAATAAATTCTTGGTATTTAAGATTGAATGTTTTTCAAAATTTTAACCACAATGTGCTACAAACAATCCCTGTTTCAACTGAAGTTTGTTCATCCCCATGACGCAAAATTTCAGTAAACAGTATCAAAAAATTCTTAGTATCATGGAGTTAACTTACCTCCGAATGAAGTCCGGACGATCCACGAGAAGCGTGCCAGTGATAACATTTGTGACATACCTCCCACAAAGATCCCGGATACACAGACGCGATTGCTGCCTATACCAATTCTAATTTTTCCAAGTGTTTCTACATAACAGGAGTGCAAATAACATTTTTGCCTTGTCCGGGATCGACTGCGTTGTGTATTTAGTTGAGAATTTTCGGAAGTGCTTGTTGTTCACTTTATTAAGCGGCATATTGGTAGATACCAACATTTCGCACAGGTCTTTTGAGAAATCGGGAAGTTGGTCGACGAAGATTTCGCTGTATCAAACACAAAGGAGCCTGCCTACTATGTTCAGAAGACTTTCGAATCGCGCAGTTTTATGCTTAGCCGTAGTGCTGTACATTAAATCTCTGTACAGCCACTACCTTATATTCACACGTTTTACAAAAGAATAACATTCCGTCAGTACTGAAGATCTCTTCACCAAACTTTTTCATATAATTTCTTAATTTTACGACTTCATTGCATTTCAGTTTCAGCATGATGAAGTTCACTGCAGTCCTACAAGTGTGACCAATTTGTTGAAATTAATTGTTAGTGAAAGGGGAAGGCTTAGTAACTGGATCCGTCAAAGTAGAACTGGGCGATAGATAACACGGAATATCCTTGTTTGCTATTGCTTCTACTGGAGTGAAATCCTTATCAAAGGAGGAAACAGACTATCGTCAGGGTGGGCTCACGCGTAGTGTCGCAGTCTAAGATGTGCTAAAAATGTCCGTACAGCAGATCCTTCTTGGAACCAGGTCTTTTACACCTGCTACCCGTCTGTTCCGGTAACAGAAAGAAAAATATGTGTAATATACTATTTGGAAATCGTATGTTAACTTTGTTAAAGACGCTTCAATTAGAACAAAAATGCTCAAATTATAAACAAATATGAACGAATATAATTAAAATGAGCAAAAATATGAACAAAACAATAAAAATTGCCAAAATATGCATTTATATGCAACATCAAATTGCTTTAAACGGCATCAAGGAACTGTCATTCACACTTATTTTTCAGATTTCGAGTAAAATGATCTTAGGAAAGAAATATGATTTTCCTTAAATTCCAAACCTTAATAAGGTACCTTCCGACTGGACGAAAACAGTAATTGCAAATGTGTATAAGCAAGGCAACGGGATGGATTGCAACAACTATCAAGGTACTTCATTGATTATTATATCAGGCAATGTGTTCACTGGCATTTTGGCAGAGAGAATGCGATCAATTGTGAGATTAAGTTGGATGAAAACCTGAGTGATTTCAGATCACAGAGGGACTGCCCGAATAGGATTTTCAGTATGCTTCAGCTAACTGAAAAATGCTACGAGAAGAATGTTTCGTAGATCAGAAGGCATATGGCAGAGTACCGAGGGAAAAGTTTTTAGCCGTTCTGATTGTGAGGGATTGTGGGATTAAGGCTACATAATTAAAGGCAATCAATTGGACTATTGTGATAATCTATGGCAGAATTACTTCTTGGTTCTAATCGTTCACCTTTGTTTTTCATATTTTATATGCATCATATTCTGAAAGGTATAAAGTGGAAAGGAGGGATTAATTTAGGTGGAAATGTAGTAAGCAATTTGGCCTATGCCGACGATTTGGTCTTAATGGCAGATTGTGCTGAAAGACTGCGCTTTAATATCTTGGAACTTGAAAATACTGTAGGTGCAGTGAGCATGATATGCAAATGAGCATTTCCAAGGCTAAAGTGATGTCAGTGGGGAAAAATCCCAAGAGAATTGAACGTCAGGTTGGGAATACAAAACTGTAACATGTAAATAATTTCAAGTATTCAGGATTTGTATTCTCCCAGGATGGTTAGTGAGACTGAATCAAGGTGCAGCAAATCTAATACAGTGAGTTTGCAGTTGCGATCAACAATATTCAAGTCAGCTCCTGGACGAAACTATCTTTACACCGGTCTGTTTCCAGACAAACTTTGCTGTACGGGAGTGAAGGATGGGTGGACTTTGGATATCTTATTCATAAGTTAAAAGTAACAGACATAAAAGTAGCGAGACCGATCGCTGGTACAAGCAGGGGGAAACAATGACAAGAGAGTACACGGAAGGAGGAGATCAAGACTACGTTAGGAATGAACTCGATCGATGAATCGGTATGCATAAGTGGTGGGTCATTTTAGACGAATGAAGGAAGAAAGGTTACCTAAGAGAGTAACAGACCCTGCCATGGTGGTAAGAGAAGTAGAGGGAGACCAATACGATGATGATCAGACACAGTTTTTAATGATCTAAGGATAAGATGACAGGAAGTAAACGAGTTCACAGAACTAGTTATAGAAAATAAAGGATTATGGAGGCGTTTAGTACATTCACATAAGCTTGCAGACTGAACGGTGAAAGGCACAACAGTTCATAGTGAATATGTATGTATGTATGTATGTATGTATGTATGTATGTATGTATGTATGTATGTATGTATGTATGTATGTATGTATGTATTGAACCATTCTGTTCTTGGTCAAAGAATGCTTTTATAAATATTATGGGAATTATATGAGACCACAAAGAAAGCGCCTTAGGTGGCATTTTATTGTGTCAGAGTATCTAAGATTGCGCGCTTTTCGTGAGAATGTAGCATCAGACGCGAGCTGAAGTTTCTAGATGCTCATAAAAATTTATTACCCCAGCGAACCTCTTCACTGAGGCTTGGGAAGCAAGCAGCTCCGAGAGATATCGCGGGAATTTTTACATTGGAGGGAAAGGAATTTATTTAATATCTTCAATTACAAGATGACTACAGAGGATCGAATACCAGAACCGCACTCAGGACATTTTTCTGCAAATTTTGATATGCGGCATGCCTATAGTTATAATCATAATAAAAGTATGAGTATTTAATATGCATCTCGCGGGAGAAATTTTCCATACCGCGGGCGCGCGCTTGAAGCCCACCCACGCAGCGCTTGGTAGCGTGGATGCTAGACTGCTAATATATACGACGGACGAGCACGCTAGGATCATTTCACTGTGTGCATCGCTGTCTGTCACGCCCCTGCCCAGCGCAGAGAAGACCGCCTTTATCTACAAGCAACGCACAACGCAGTCAGAATTCACCTTATATTTGGGAAATTTTCTCCTACATCACGAGTGGACGGGACACTGTTCAAACATTACGGTGAAGCGGTAACTGGGACCGAAGCTGTCGAGATTCTTCACGGCATCGAGGTGTGAACTAGGACACTTGGCGACGTCCAATCATCACGACATCGAGGAGGCAATCACCACGTCACCTGAACGAGCTGCAGAGAACATCACAGCCGACCAGGATGTCACCAGTCATCGAACCACGAGTGCTGTCACTAGCTTCTAACGCCGAACTGATGGCGTACATTCGCAATATCCACTAGGAGAGCTGTTCAGATATATCCTCAGACACAGGTCAGATAATTCCATTGTTTAAGCATGCAGCACCGCAATAATAGTTAAAATTATAGATAGAGTTGGCTCTCTGCCAATATGTAAATAGGCTAGGCTGTCAATGCCCGTGTATATAGAATTTATGCTTCAGGACGCAAGTTTGGTTAGTTCATTAATTTGCATGTTTTTAGTCTTAGGTATTTCGGGAGTGTAATTATTGCAGATATTCTATTCAAGATAGGGAAATTGGGTTCGAGTATTTCATTTCACCGGGACCTATATGGTCTTATATGAGTGTAATCAAGACAATCAGTTTAGGTACTAACTAGGTGCATGTGCAGTGTAGACTGTAATGTTAGTTGTCATATGAAGAAAGCCTAATATCTTCTATATATCTTAAACACACTCGGGTTGGCGTATCAAGCTGAGCCAGTCACATCATAAGTAGCCTATAAGAATTGAGAAATAATGTCAGTTTGCCCAGAGCACTGAGTCGAGGCCCTAAAGAGAATAGGAATAATAATCAAGTGATAATTTGTGAATGTATGTGCCCATAAGAAGGCAGAGAAATGTATAGGAATGTGCCACTGAGAGCACTAATGCTAAATAATGATCGTGCCTGTTGTATGTGATTTTATCTGCGATAGAGTGTTGAATTTGTGATATAAGAAATAAAATGGCCGGTAGTAATTATATTATAATGAGGGCAATATGTATGTTAGACTCATGGGCCGGAAGGAAGGGAGGATCGCACCTCCCTTTGTCTCTGTTTACGTCTAGTCAGCTGAGGGAGAAATTTATGGCAGAAAGGTATGGTGGCTCAGTTGGTACAAAAAACCGAAGTGGTGAGAGGCTAATATAGCTCGTTTCTGACGTCAGGACACTGAAGTTGGAATGTTGAAACTGTAGGTTTGTCTGTCAAGTATTCAGGAGAGTAGTGACCTTTTTATATTGGTCCGGAAGATGACATTTTATACATGCTAGTCGATGTCATTCATAGAAGCACATAACTCATAGATGTATTTGCCTGAAGTAAAATATATGTTCTTCTCATTTGAGTGTTGTCATATGGTTGTACTTGGGAGAGTCTCGCGATCGATTCCGAGATAGTTGTGTGTATTGGATACTTATTTAGAACTTGTAGGATAATTAGGAGCACTGTGGCATAGATTCACGTTAGAAGTAAAGTAGATTATTTATAGATAGGAGTTGCTTACGAGCAGATTTATATTTAAATTCATTTTAATTGACTTAACTATTATGTTGTTGCAGCGCTTAACCTTTACATGAGGCCGATATCTCCTCCACAACGTCTACATGTGACGCAAGATACCTGTTTTGGTCCAGAAACCGATTAATTTGTTTATTGACTTTCATGTCAGTTTTATAAATTTTGATCTTCGTTGATTATCAGAATTTTTAGATTATTGTAATAAACAAGTTTGTTAAAATCGGTGATGCAGTTCAACCGTTATTTATTTTTAGCTATTGTTAGTTAACACCTTGCAATGTTTTTCTTACTCCTCTTCATTAATTTTAATTATTACGATAACCCTTATCTTACCCGTTATCCCTGAGGATGCTGTTACGCCGGAGCTGATGGAGAGGATAATCAGGCAAGGTAAGCTATGTGTCAGATTAATTCACTTTGTGGTGAATGTATTGTTCACTATAATGCACTTGGTCCGATCTCATCATTGGCTTGACGTGGACTAAGTCATTTTAGGGCACAGTATGTATGTATGTATCTATGTATGTCGTTGTCTTCATGAACGGACAATGGGTTTAAACTGGTTAAAGGTTTGGTTTGAATTTTTTTATGTTCGTATATGATGCCTTTTTGAAGTGTACCAAATACATTTCATATAAGATTGCTCTCTGCAACTATCGAACATTGATTTTCTGTCGTTCCCTTTTGTACATAGTGAGTTTTGAATAGAACAGTATAGCCATACCCGGTGAGTCATTATCAGCTAATATTTTTATGTCACCTTTGTAGGTACTGACAATTAGAAATGGTTCTAACTAAATATCCAAATTGTGACCTCGCATTCAAGTAGGCTCATTGTCAGATCTCTAAATGGTGCATCTTCTCAGATATACCATCCATCGAGCGTGAACGGTTCTGTTAAGAAGATAGGTGAGATAAATGAACAATCTACTTAACTTTCTTCCAGCCATGAGACGGGTAGGCGATGGAGATTTAAATAGCGCCAATGGATAGAAACGTGCCGACTTGGTATGCCTGTTACACACGTCAGAGGAGATGACGAAGGATCGACTATGAATGTCACCAGAATGAAATTGACAGGGGAAAGCTAAAATTGCGGAGAAAACCGGTCCGACAGGAATTTTACATGGACTCATCGATACTTGAAGATGGGATGCAGTGATGGCAAGACTACATCTAGCTGTCGGAACTACGGAAGATTCTTTGGTATCTCCAGAGCGAACAACATTTGAAAGGCACCAAGCGAATCTGACAATTTTTATCCAAAATGACTGGACCCACTGTTAAAAAAGTGCATATTACATCAATTTATCCTAAATATTTTAAATTTGCACGGGTAACTATTCAGCTGCACTACCTGATTTCAACCTACTCTAGAATTCAACTCGCCATGTCAACGCAGTCTGATTCAAGAATTACAAGTAAAACCGAAGGTATCTGCCATCTATTATTAAAATACATCTTGGACATGGAAGCTACCCAAGTCACTTTCACAAGACCAAGGTCTTCGGCACCTCTTATTGAACTGAAGACCCTGGAGAAATAACCAACTTGAACCACATGTAAGATGTATTCTTGACAATAGGACTATTTGTGCTCTTCTCTAGTAAAGCTGAATACACCACTAGCTAACTGCCAGCTACCTTGCTGCCCATTACTCATTATTCATCAGACACTAATATTCCCGTATCAAGACCAACTTCAACTTGATCGGTAATTAGTGCATGCATTGTGCATTTTCACCCTTCAGGTAATGATCAATATAGATAACGGACCTCATTGATATGGAAATCATCAGTTGTATGTCCGGTAACTTTCTGTGTATGTTGCTGGTCTAACTTATTCCATCAGCACGTTTTGGGCACTAAGAAACCTGTTACGTGTAACTGAAGAGCTCCGCACAGTACAGACAACATTTCATTATCACAAATAAACCTCATCGAGCAAGTCAACATTTAGATCTTTACGAAGTTATAAAAGTTCAACATGGTGAATGAATGTTTCAAAATTACTTTTCGTGTCAATTTCTCATTTCTGATAATAAATCATAACTAAATTCTTTCGATAATGATTTAATTATATCTTGGGACATGCCATTTACGTACTAAATAAAGTATGAATTGGAATCTTGGGGCTACAATTGGATCCACTCTTGATGATATAATCTTTTAAGATTCGTAAATAGCAAGCAGGTTGAATCCCTTATAGGCATAGAATTTTCAGTGTGGAGAATTCAATAAATAAAGCAATATTGTTCTTCTTACACCACATGCATAGTTTTGTATAGCTTACTTCCGAGAAAGAGCACCTGCTGTTAGTGATCTGACTATGTTGGTACTAGCTTGTCGTAAATGTTCTGAGTCTTCCAGATGTTTATGTTTGAGAATTCCGTATTCTGATTGATTTTTAAACTCATTGAACATTGGTGCACTGCTAAGATGGCACTCGGTTAACTTCTTCACCTCCGCACCAAGCCTGCAACACAGTCGGCATTTTCAAATGATAGGCCAAGGTCAAAGAATGAAAAAGGAGTATTTTAATGAATAGTTGTTTTATAACTCATAACACTTGTTTCTTATATGTCCGGGTAGTTTTATTATAAAGTAAAGTGAAACTATCTAAGTATAGGATATGATGACGTCTAGAGTCGGAGATGCCGTAGTGCAGGAATTTTGTGCCACAGACTTGTTTTACTTACCAGTAAATCTATCGACACAAGGCTGGCGTATTTGAGCACTTTTAAAATCAAATTTGTTTAGGACCTGAGCAGCATTCATTTCTTTGATGGCCGCTGAATTGATCTTGATCGAAGGAAGATGCTTTTTATGAGTACAGATTCAAACACAAGTATTAATATATGGTTTCCCGATGTCGAGAAACTGGCATCATTACAGTCCCTATACCTTGAGAGATAAATGAAGGAACCCTTCGAACAAACTTAAAAATATTCGAATGCTAAAACCCATGAATTCATGATGATTTTCAGATAGAAGAAAACAGTAAAACTCACAAAGCCGCTGATTAGCCAAGGATTTGAGCTTAATGATACACGTATCAATATGATACGTATCCCTTCTGTTGTGGGCACGATCCCTAATTTCAAATTCTCATGTAGTGTTAAGACATAAGAATGAAAAGTCGTTAGACTTCAGAGTGATCAGAATTACCCATTATTCCATTCAATTAATTTCTAGAACAAAGGTTGACAGGCGAACAGTGAAAGTGAGCAGTCTTGTGCATGTTAGGCAGTCTTTGTATGGACTGACTGTGTACTGTACGCCTACATGGCGAAATCATGCAACTTCAAACTCTGAAAGGTATTTTATTGGTACTAGAATGCATTAATGACAACAATATTACGTGCGAGCAGATCCTTATTGCAGCACTCCGGGCTACTGCATTGCATCCCTTAATGTTGAATTGCTACTTCCTTGCTTCGATAACTTGATTATGCAATCGACAGACTGCTATAGACAAGAGAAAATATCATTCCTGTCATGGACTCTGTGACCATGTTCCACATTCCTTTTTGACTGCACGACCTTCCCCACTGCTCCGTATGAACAATGGTTCATTCTCCAGTCACCCTTCCAGTGAAAGGACATACTGATACTACCGATGTCGACGTATGACTACTTATACATGTCACTAATCCACTTCAATGGAATTGGATGTATTTCAGGTTTCATAGAGTGGCGCAAGTAATTATACAGGACTAGTGTTTACCCGTGGCTTCGCATGCGAGGAATTATTTCCCGTTCGATATGAATTTCAACCAATGGCAGCTCGCTCTTGCTTTCTAGTATGACAACGGCAGTACTTCAGCTTTCCATGCGAACAGCATGTGAAGCTTGTCTTGTCAGTAAGAGCGTAACTGGTGGAAGTGACACGTATGACAATTCCTGGACCAGACTCAAAGAAATTCCAGGAAGTCCGGACCTTGCGAAAGACGGGTTACTTTTCCCCAAGCTTTGCCGTCGTCTCCGCGTACGTAGGTAGGGTAATTCTTCCTCTTTGCCTCGCCTCGCCACCTTGCACGCAAGCGAGCTGAATCTGGTGCAGATGAACTGCGTGCGACTTTTAAAACACTTCATAAAGCGATAATATTATTGATCTATAACGCATATTGCAGCATACATTATTGGTATTAAATTCTAATCCTTACTGCGCAGTTCCTTTTCAGAAGATCTTGGAAGTTTTTACAATGAATAAAATACACATGATGACCTGAATAGGAAATTTAGTTCTGCATCGCCTATACATGCCGCTTTTGTTAATAAGACCAACAGTTCACCAGTTATATTGGTTTTTAACGGGATAAACCAAACCAAACCAAACCAAACCCCATGGCACTTCAGCCCTTGAAGGGCCTTGGCCTACCAAGCGACCGCTGCTCAGCCGAAGGCCTGCAGATTACGAGGTGTCGTGTGGTCAGCACGACGAATCCTCTCGGCCGTTATTCTTGGCTTTCTAGACCGGGGCCGCTATCTCACCGTCAGATAGCTCCTCAATTCTAATCACGTAGGCTGAGTGGACCTCGAACCAGCCCTCAGGCCAGGTAAAAATCCCTGACCTGGCCGGGAATCGAACCCGGGGCCACCGGGTAAGAGCCAGGCACGCTACCCCAACACCACGGGGCCGGCTTAACGGGATAAAGCATGCACCAAAACACAGAAAAGCATTTTTCCTGGAAATCTGTTAGAGCTGGGAAGAAAATGCATCTAAACGTTTTTCTAGAAAGCTGAATTCTAAGCACGCTCGGGAGGCTTCATTTTTAATAGGACTAACTGCTTAGTCAGCGTAAGAGTTCCAGGCGTATATTTTCCTCTGATTTGTTTCACATTTTCTTTTAAGGGTACAAAGTATTCATTGCGTTAACCGAAGTTACCAGCTATAAGCTTACCTAATTTGAGCTCATCGGTCAAGCATTTCTCACATGAAAGATAGAGAGTTGAACACTTTCACATTTACATGTCAGTAAAGATACCTGGCTCTGGAGTAGATATATGAAGGATCAGGGTCGCTGCTGCTAGTTCCCATGTTCCATCCTGTGCTGCATGAGTGAAGACACACCTCCATTTTCCCATATCATCCGGTTTGGGGTCCAAAATAAGTGAGCAGGTGCCGGTAGAATTGTCATGTTGAACAGTGCGACTGAAAATAACATAGACAACAGATTAACCATACCGAACTTTTTCAAGTACTATGTCCTCCTTTAAAACAACAAATAGTGGTGGTAGCTTCGGGTATGTTTAACACTTTCTCGCTTAAGCCTGTGGAATACCATATCTTGTGTGAGGCATATGGTATCTAGGAGCTAAGCATGAGGGGCAGGGCACTTGTTGATGATCTCAAATTACCTGTACACCGCCAAAGGAACGTTGACACATTTGCTTTTCTTTATTTTAATGGCTAATACAATATATATATATAGTAAGTAATATTTAGGATATCAGCACTCTGCACCCTGATCATTCAAGTATTTACTCTTCTGTAATAATAGCCCATACAGACGATCGTAAATAGACTAGAAATCTATAATCCACAATTTAAGCTGCACTGCATCTCTAAAATGAGAAGACGTAAATTGCACTGTTTATTATTTTCATGCATTTTATGAAAATTTTTGTCCAGACAGTACAGTGCATAAGACAATAATGCCAGTCAAAACGAAACCAACAGTGACTTCACTAGATATTAATGAACGTTGTATAATTGGTTGCAAAATATATTGAGGATAGTGCCCCTTTTTCTGACAGTACGCGGGCAGCCAAATCAGGACGAAACGGACAACCTACACATGCCAGTGTATCTTTTAATAGTATTTCCTAGCAAGCTTTAATTACTGACACCCATCTGTACCTACATGTATATTTGCGAGGAAGAGTTGATGTTTTATCATACCAAGATCTGTGCCAAAATAAACAGAACTGAAAATCTACACAAAGGAAATAATTCTTTCACATTAAAAAACCTTCAGGACTAAATCAGTTCCTATGAGTAGGGCCAAAATGATCGCATTGCATTTAGGAAAGCACTTGCTATTCAATCAATCAATCAATCAATCAATCAATCAATCAATCAATCAATCAATCAATCAATCAATCAATCAATCAATCAATCAATCAATCAATCAATCAATCAATCAATCAATCAATCAATCAATCAATCAATCAATCAATCAATCAATCAATCAATCATCTGCGTTTAGGGCAGTTACCCATTAGGCATATTTTCTATCTGTTGTTTACCTAGTATTTTCTTAAATCATTGCAAAGAAATTGGAAATTCATTGAACATCTCCCTTGGTAAATTATTCCAATCCCTAACTCCTCTACCTATAAACGAATATTTACCCTAATTTGTCCTCTTGAATTCCAATGTTATCTTCATATTGTGATCTTTGCTACTTTTGAAAACACCACTCAAACTTACTCGTCTAATAATATCATTCCACAACATCTTTCCACTTACAGCTCGGAACATACCACTTAATCGAGCAACTCGTCTCCTTTATCCCAAGTCTACGCAGCCCAAACTTTGCAACATTTTTGTAACGTTACTCTTTTGGCGGAAATCGCCTACGAAAACTCGAGCGGCTTTTTTAAATAGATTTTTTCCAGTTCTCCAATCAAGTAATCGTGGTGAGGGTCCCATACACTGAAACCTTACTCTAGTTAAGGCCATACCAGGGACTTAGGAGCCCTCTCCTTTACATCCTTACTACAACCTCTAAACACCCTCATAACCATGGGCAGAGATCTGTACCCTTTATTTACAATCCCGTTTATGTGATTACCCCAATGAAGATCTTTCCTTATATTAATACCTAGGTACTTACAGTGATCCCCATAAGGGACATTCACTCCATCAATGCTGTAATTAAAACATAGAGGACTTTTCCTGTTAGTGAAACTCACAACCTGACTTTTAACCCTGTTTATCATCATACCATTGCCTGCTGTCCATTTCACAAAATTTTCGAGGTCTTTTTGCAGTTGCACATAATCTTGTAACTTATTTATGACTCTGTATATTATAACATCATCCGCCAAAAATCCTTATCTCTGATTCCAGTTCTTTAATCGTATCATTTATATATATAAGAAGACTTCAAGGTCCAGTAATACTGCTTTACGGAATTCCCCTCTTAATGATTACAGGATCAGATAATGCTTTACCTACTCTAATTTTCTGAGTTCTATTTTCTATTATAGCCACCCATTCAGTCACTGTTTTTACAGTCCATTCGCACTCATTTTTGCCAGTAGTCTCCCATGATGTACCCTATCAAATGCCTTAGATAGGTCAATAGCGATACAGTCCAGTTGATCTCCGAATCTAAGATATCTGGTATATCTTGCTGGAATCCTACAAGCTGAGATTCATTGGAATAACCTTTCCTAAACACGAGGTGCCTTCTATCGAGCCAGTTACTAGTTTCGCAAACATGTCTAACATAATCAGAAATAATGCTTTTGCAAAGCTTACAAGTAACACATATCAGCTCGATTTGTTCTGGGTGATTTCCAACAAAAGAGTAGCGTTACAAAAATGTTGCAAAGTTTGGGCTGGGAAGAGTTGAGAGAAAGAAGGCGAGCTGCTCGACTAAGTGGTATGTTCCGAGCTGTCAGTGGAAAGATTGCGTGGAATGACATTAAGTAGACCAGTAAGTTTGAGTGGCGTCTTTAAAAGTAGGAAATATCACAATATGAAGATAAAGTTAGAATTCAAGAGGACAAATTGGGGCAAATATTCATTCATAGGAAGGGGAGTTAAGGATTGGAATAACTTACCAAGGGAGATGTTCAATAAATTTCCAATTTCTTTGAAATCATTTAAGGAAAGGCTAGGAAAACAACAGATGGGGAATCTGCCACCTGGGCGACTGCCCTAAATGCAGATCAGTATTGATTGCTTGATTGATTGAAACTGACTGGTCTGTAATTTTCGGCTTTATGTTTATCACCCTTTCTTTTATTCAAAGGGGCTACTGTAACAACTCTCCATTCATTGGGTATATCTCCTTCATGCAAAGAGTAATCAAATAAGTACTTCATATATGGTACTATATCCAAACCCACTGTCTTTAGTATCTCCCCAGAAATTTTATCAATTCCAGCTGCTTTGCTACATTTCTTATTTATTTTATTTATTGTGCTTCAGACAGGTACAAACCTAATGATGTGAAACACATATACATATACTATTACATCAGATAAAACAAATATTAAATTGAAATGATAATATCTCTCATGAAAGTCCTTGTAAAATAAAGTCATAAAGGAAATAAATTACACTTTTCTTCGGTAACATAATATTACAAATGAAATGAAATGACATAAGTTATGGTTTTTAGTGCCGGGAGTGTCCGAGGACAAGTTCGGCTCGCCAGATGCAGGTCTTTTGATTTGACTCCCGTAGGCGACCTGCGCGTCGTGATGAGGATGAAATGATGATGAAGACGACATACACACCCAGCCCCAATGTCAGCGAAATCAACCAATTATGGTTAAAATTCCCGACCCTGCCGGGAATCGAACCCGGGACCCCTGTGACCAAAGGCCACCACGCTAACCATTTTTCCATGGAGCCGGACAATATTACAAAGTTACAAGTAACAGGTATTTAAAATATTACAATTAAAATGATTTACGAACGGCTTTTAAGTTGCATTAGTAATGTCTTGTCATCTTAAGCAAATTTCAATATTTCGTAAGTATTAGCAAATACTTTAATAGGACAATACCGGACAGCTTGCGGTTTTCAGCGAGAAAGTCGATAGTGCTGCTACCTAGATGGCTTGGTGTGACTAACTCTTCAATAACATGATTCTTGGCGCACTGGCGTGTTGCTTATAATGTATCAGTGTTTGTCATTAAATAATCTTACACTGCAGTTATATTCCAAGAAAAGTGGTATGCGCTGATCAAATTACCCAGCAAGATAATGGCATGAGAAATGATAAGGACCGCAAGTATTAAAACGAAGTAATGACCTCGCATCTGTGTTGAGGTTACATTCTATGCCCCTTATATTAGAAAATCAATCAAATACGTTCCGCTAACGTTTCATTAGAGTAAAACCAATAATATTAAAAAATACGGAACTTATGTACACTAAAACTTGAGGACCCACATTGTTAAACAGTGCCATAAATTTCACAATAGAAAACTTGGGGGCTTGTAGCATAATGGTCATCGCGGTAGTCGTGAAACTGAAAGCCATGAGTTTCGAATCCAGTCAGTTTCTTTTACTGTAAGAAAACAATAATGTTCATAATAATAATAATAATAATAATAATAATAATAATAATAATAATAATAATAATAATAATAATAATAATAATAATAATCTTTACGGCCCACTAACTACTTTTTCGGTTTTAGGAGACGCCGAGGTGCCGGAATTTAGTCAAGCAGGAATTATTTTACGTGCCGGTAAATCTACCGACACGAGGCTGACGTATTTGACCACCTTCAAATACCGCCGGACTGAGCCAGGATCGAACCTACCAAATTCGGATCGGAACCGTCTGAGCCACTCAGCCCGGCATAAGAAAATTATTATTGGCATAGGCTTGAGCACCAGTCCGCCTAATTTAATAAGTGTGTATGGCAACTCTTCATGCATAAATTTGTGAGAGAGATTTTAGGAAATTCTGAACACTTCTTCCTTGTCAAGAACATCGCAGTTCACTCACGTAACCCCAATATGCATTATATATACAAAGAGAGATTGTGTATTTCTGCCTTCAGAGGTGAAACAGAAAATTCTAAGTACCGGTACAGCAAAAGCGAGATACAAGCGTGAGGTGAGTTCCCCTGTAGAGTTTAGGAAGATCGCCTGAACCGAAGCAGAACTAGAAGAAGAAGTCAAAATAATGGATCAAAACTACTATTCCTTAACTGCAACTTCTCTTTACAGAAATCTTAATAAATCTTAGATGGAAACCAGGCGAGTTGGCCGCGCGGTTAGGAGCGCGCAGCTGTGAGCTAGCATCCGGGAGATAGTGGGTTCGAACCCCACTGTCGGCAGCCCTGAAGATGGTTATCCGTGGTTTCCCATTTTCACACCAGGCAAATGCTGGGGCTGTACCTTAATTAAGGCCACGGCCGCTTCCTTCCCATTCCTAGGCCTTTCCTGTCCCATCGTCGCCACAAGACCTATCCGTGTCGGTGCGACGTTAAGCAACTGGCAAAAAAAAAAAAAAAAAAAAAAATCTTAGATGTTGTTAAGTCATCTGCTCCCCTCTGGCGCTTTGGCTGAATGGTTAGCGCTTCGTGGCCCTTCTTTTATGTGTGTGTGTGTGTGTGTATGTGTGTGTGGAGGGGGTGTGTTTGTGATATCTTCATTCTTCGGAGTGTTGGACCACTTCCATTTCCCTTCTGATTAGTGTTAATAGAGGATGGTTGACCAATTGTACTTCCTCTTAAAGCAATAATCACCACCACGCAATGGTCAGCGTATTGGCCTTCGGCTCAGAGAGCCCTGGTACTATTCCCGGCTGAGTCGGAAACTTTAATCGCGTACGTTAATTCCTGTAGATCGGGGGCTACGGGTTTGTGTTCGTGTCCATACACATCTTCAAGTATACACACACATCACACGAGAAACAACCACAGAAATACGCAATAGTGAATAGGCCTATATATCCCTCCATATGTGATTGGTGTTAGGAAGGGCATCCGGCAGCAAAACTAGGCCAAGTCCATACAAAGTGCTGCGCCAGGTAATTGGGAAAAGGCTAGAAAGGAGAGTAGAGCGTAATTGTTAAATATTCCTCCCAGAGTCTGGGTGGATCCTCAAACAAATTCTGCTTTTAATTTTTAAGACATAGCGAAAGGCACGGCTAACATAATGCTCGTTTGGAGGTTTATGAAGGAGGCATTTCATATTTTAAAATCGCATTCTTAATTATTATTATTATTCAATTATTTTAACAAAAATATTGCCAATGAGTGCAGATGCATTCCTCTCAACTGTAGCATAGACAAGTGTGTAGTTCACACCAACACGCTAGATGTCACCACCGTCGCTGTTCGCACTCCACTCAATGCTGTTGAGATAGAGCTGTCCGGTATTAGTGTATTAAAGTATTTGGTATTAGTCACCTCCTCTGTCTGATCATTATTGCTGTAACCAACAATCTTAACATACTGCTGGCTGAGTACTTCTGCTTTCTGTAGATCCTCACATACACACTCTCCTTGTTCGTTAATCATTCCTGGAATGTCCTTCTTGGAACCTTTTTCTTCCTTAAAAGAACTAGAAACACCCTTCCATTTTTTACTAAAATTTGTATGATCGCCAAATATGCTTGCCATCAAGTTATCCTTTTGCTGGATTCAATTTCCTGTCGAAGTAAATTAAAAGAAAAGAGAGTAAGAAAAGAACTAATTTATACTAAGTATGGATGATTCTAAACGTATATTTATGAGAGCGAAGTGAAATTAAATGAAATGAAGGAGAGGCTGTTATATTTCGAAGGTTCAAAGCAAAAGTACAGCCCGTGGAAAAATTATCAACATATTTCCTCAGTGCAATTTACATTTGGAACTCTTCGCTTCACAGCGCAGTTTTATGGTGAGTAATATTTCGCTTATTTTTCCAGTGCAGTTTTCCATTTTTCAGTGGAATTTGCTACTGCCTGCACATACATACATACATACATACATACATACATACATACATACATACATACATACATACATACATACATACATACATACATACATACATACATACATACATACACACGAGATATACACTGGCATGCCCTAAGTCATTGGAAAGCAATATTTAATGGTAACACACGTCGGTAGCACCACTGTGCCCTGACGTCTTGGAAGTGCCCAGACCTATATCAGTTGTGATCTGACATCTCGAGAGTGAGTGTAAACACTCTCTGTGCTGGTGCTGGTCGTTGTATGGTGACGTGAATTATCGTCTTTCGAACGGGGCATGCTAGTGGGGGCCAGATGGATAGAACATTCCACTGTCAAAGTTCTGTGGACATTTAACATTCCTCGATTAATGGTGTCACGTGTGTATCGGGAATACCTCATGGAAGGCATAACCACCCACAGTAAACAGCGCAGTGGCTGACCACGGATGCTTGATGATCACGACTAGCTATTTCTGGCTAGAATTGTCTGTGGTTACAGACAAGCCACACAGTCTCGAAACAGTGCATTAAACACATTCAGTGCAGGAGGTACCAGACGCATTACCAGCAGGTCAGTGCAGCGTTCTTTAACGTCAGTGGGATATGGGAATGGAAGGCCTTTCAGAGTGCCCTTGTTAATACCATGACACTGGGCACAGCTTCTCACCTGGGCGCCTGACGTTGATAATTTGACCCTGGAAGACTGGCAACATGAAGCTTGGTCCGATGAGGCACTGTTCCAATTGTTTCATACTGATTGCAGGGTTGGGATATGGCGCAGTCCCTATGAAGCCATAAACCCCAGTTATCTACAAGGCACCATACAGGTGTGGGGTGAGTTTACTTGGCATGGCCTGGTTCCACTGATCCACGTGAACAGGTCGTAGACCAGTGACTACTACGTTGAACTGTTTGATGATCAGCTGTAGCCCTTCATCGACCTCTACAACGATGAGGTATTCCAGGAGGATAATGCATCAGGCACAATTTCTCGAGAATAGGTTCGAGGAGTATTCTGGAGAGTTTCAACGACTGATCTATCCACCTCATTCGACTGATATGAACCCAGTTGATCATTTATGTGACGTGGTGGTGAGGTCTGAACTCAGGAAACGAAAACTTAAAGAGAGGAAGATCTTGAGGAGCATACTAGGACCCGTAAGAGAGGAGGATGGCATCTACAGGATCAGGCACAACAATGAGCTCTACGAACATCAGGAATACATAATCACGTGTATGAGGAAAAGGCGACTGACCTTCTACGAGCACATGACCCGCCTGAAACCCTGCAGGTTCACCAACAAAATACTCACTTTGACAAGTAGGGGAAAGGCTTCCAAGACCTAGTGGATTGCCTCACTAAAATCAGACCTAGAGGAGCTGCTGATTCCATTAGAAACTACAGAGAACCGATGTCAGTACCGACAGGCATTCTACAGCGAGTCTCCCCACTGTCCCTCACAAGCAAAAAGGGTACAGCAACCACCAGACCTAAGTGGACGGATGGAAGAAAGCAGGCACACAGCCAGAAAATGAAGGCGTACTGGGGCAAGAAGTAGCAGAAGACCCTAGCTAAGACTATCCCCGCGGTCTCTAGCATGCCAAAATGAACAGAAAATAATAATAATAATAATAATAATAATAATAATAATAATAATAATAATAATAATAATAATAATTACACTGATTCGGCAGGGAAGAAATCTAACAAGGGAAGTAACTGGTAAGACAGGTCGAAAAATATTTTGAGTTATTTTGATACAGTCTTTGTACTGTAAGTGAATAGCGTGCGGAGGATCGGCCTCCGGATTTAACTGCACGGCTCTGAAATCGTATCTTGAAGCCTGGTACGAAAGAATGACGGGTGGAGCAGTTGGACATCTCTGAGCCAGCTCGGAGTTGTGGTGTGGCGGGACGTACAGTACATGCATGCAGTCTCTCGACCCGCTCTGAAGCAGTATTGTTGTTTCACTCACTTGTCAGTCACTCACACAAGTAAAGAAGAAATGGCAGATATAAATTGCAGGATAACACAAGACTTTTGTACACCAAGCCCAACGACTACAACTTCATTATCGCACTGTTCTTCATATGTTTCTCTCTTCTTCTCCAAACAATATTTAGCGGGAGTCGTTCTCATGTATAATTCGTTGCAAACCATCAATATGTTATCATATCCCGAAATCGTGCAGATGAAATAAGAAAATTTATGAAGGACTGCAGGATAAGGATTGTGTCTCTGTAGTGTTGCTCATCTTTAACATCATTACGAGAAGTTAGAATTTCTGTTAATCGGCGGTAAAACGCTTTCCACCGCCGAAAGAAGAATTCGTCTAACGATTGAAGTATGCCCGTAGTACCTGGGGCAATCTGAAGCAGTTCGATTGTTTGGCGTGGAGCGATGTCCACAAGACAGGTTGTATCACTGTGTGTTGTCCACGAATCAAAAAGCACGCCACAGTGATGGAGGGTGGCTGTGATATTAATATTTATGCATGTTAATAAACAAAATAGCGTGTTCATTAACTTTTCGAGCGTGTTGATAAACAAAATATCTTCAACTTTTGTGAATGTAACTTTTCATTCACTTTTCGTGTTTTCATTAACATTTCGGTTCGCACATGCGCAAGGACGCAATTAGACCACGCAAATTCATAGCGCGGAATACGATGATTTCTTATTCCTTCTAATAATTGACTATCAAATCGCAAACGAAAGTTCTAATATAAAGTACCTTTAATTCTGTATGACATTCTTTTAGCTGTGGTCTAATGTAGTTTCGTTTCCAGCTTCGCTCCTCGCTGAATAATTTAACCTCCCATAATCGCTTGTATATCATCAAAATAATACTATCCTAACTAGGTTAAATGTCTCCCATAAGTCCAACCCCTTGTCCACGTCGTGGGAGACGGGCAACGTCATGAAGTAAGGGATTGCCTGGTGGGGTGTTGTACAGTGGGGACGGCGTGTGCCCCGTGACCGTTTCGGTAGCTGCGAAGGCCCAGCAGTAACCCTGAAAACTGGCGGCTAACGGGGCTATGGTGAAGATGCTGCTGTCTTGAAGTATGTGGGGTTGGTTCTCCAAAGGCTAAGGGAAGAAAACCCTGATTAAAAATTACCCGTCCTCCGGAAGATGTTGGACGTAGGGCTGACACCCCGCTCTGTAAAAAAGGTCAAATTGCGAAACTTCAACGAAAGAAAGCTGGAAATGGCGGAAGATTGTTGAAGAGGCCAAAGTTCACAATGAACTGTAGAGCCCTAGAAGAATAAGAAGAACTACGTTAAATGAAGATTTTCTTTATGTCGCACCTTTACCAGTTCCTTGAGATTGTTGTATAAAGCTTCAAGCACCTCAGACACAATAACTGAAATAATTGCTTGTTTTGATACTCTAGACAAATAGGTATAGAAGTGAAATGTCCGAGTCACCATTTGCTAGGAACCTTAAAACCTAAAAATAATAATAATAATAATAATAATAATAATAATAATAATAATAATAATAATAATAATAATAATAATAATAACCTGTCATAAGTGGAGCCGGCTTTCCGATAATGTTTATAATTACTTGCAATTTTAGATCCATTCACTGTCAACAAGAACTGAAAGTCATGTGGAGGCATTCTCAAGAATATTTTAAAATCTTGCTGCATCATGAATTTAAAGTTCTGACATAAGTGTTCTCTCCAAACTTAATTCCACTCGCCTTTCCAATATTTTTCTTTGCTACACTTCGCATTTGCACTATTGTCTAATTGTACTCACTAAAACAATGAAAGCTGCATCTGTAAGTATTTTCTTCCTCCTGACCCTATCCATTGTAACCTTTCAAACAGCTAATTTGGTGTGGACGCAATGTTGAAGAAGTTTAACAAAAGTTTATTAACATGTTGAGAAATGTTTTCATTAACACTGTTTATGGCACAACCAGATGGGACCAATGGTAGGAGGGTGCTCGGAATGAGAAAATTGTAAGATAGGAACAAACTCGATTGATGATGCTGTACATTAGGTAAATCGGCTTCGAAAGTGCGTCATGTGTGGCGAATGGAGGAGGTTTGGTTACGTACGGGAATAATAGACTTAGTCATGGAGGCTAAGAGAAATAAAGGGAGACATAGGTGACAATGGTTAGACTCAATTATTGATTATTTAATGATAAGATTCCATGGAGCTAGTGGCAAATAGAGGACTGTGGAGGCTCGTATTTAATTCTCAGAAGCTTGCAAATTGAGCGCTGAAAGTTATAACAGTCTGTATGTAATAATATATAATTATTTCTAGATGTATTCAAAGTGTCAGCGAAGTACACCTTACGAGTCCGTTATACAGGGTGTTAGGTGTATACCTGCAGATATTTCTTCTAGCAATAGAGAACGATGTGACGAACCACTATATATCAAACTTTTAGAAATTCTCGGAAGTTATTTTCGAGAGCAAAGAGACACGATGTTTTTAGAATAGGTAGTATGCCTTGTTCTTGTGAATGAATAGCTTCCCTTTGAGAACAGGCGAGTCACGCGCCATGCGTGCCAAACTGGTTTCTGTTTATGTTTACGTACAACAGCTGAACGCTTCCTATGCAGTGCACGAGATGTTACGTAACATACTTGTCAAACTGGTTTTATGTTTAAGAGCAACTGAGCTACGATAACAGCTGAAGGTGGCTACTACAGTAGCGTATGCCTTGTTACGTTACATTCTCGCCAGAGTGGTTTCGTAGTTGTCAGTATTCAGTTTCCGTCTTAGGGGCTTCAGACAACCCTGGTCATCGGTTTCGGACCCTGGATGTTCCGAATTCTCAGCGTTAATACTGGTTCATTTGCTGTTATGTCCTTTACGGGATTGGGATATGTGTGGTCATCAGCCCCGTGGTCTAGCGAGTATGGAAATGACCTGAAAACCTGAATCCGTGCGGGACCTGTACGAGCGTGTGATATAATTATTGGTTGGTATAGGCGCGCCGGGACGTGAAATACAGTAGATCCCCGTTGTGCATTGCGTAAAGGTACAAGAAAGATGGCAGGTCCTTACGCCAACGAAAGCAGTTATGGGATGCCCAAGTGAGTAGCATCGGAATTGAATTATCGAAACACATCGAACGTTTAGTTTCAAAGGAATATTGGACATGTTATACAACTAAATAAATTAAACGTACCTACATTTCATGCCTCCTTCCGGGCTGAGTTGCTCAGACGGTTGAGGTGCAGGCCTTTTGATTCCAACTTTACAGGTTCGAACCTGGCCCAGTCCGGTGGTATTTGAAGGTGCTCAAATACTGTAGGTCAGCCTCGTGTCGGCAGATTTACTGGTACATAAAAAGAACTGTGCGGGACTAAATTCGGGCGCCTCAGCGTCTCAGAAAACCGTAGAAGTAGTTAGTGGGACGTAAAGCACTTAACGTTATTATTATTATTATTATTATTATTATTATTATTATTATTATTATTATTATTATTATTAGGTCATTAAAAGCTGAAATATGTGGAAGAAAATAGTAAAATATGCGTGGTTTAAGAGGAAACAAGATGAAATGTATGTCACGTGAGTTAGCATCGGTCGCAGTAGTTACCTACAGATTACTATGCGTAAAGCGAGAACCAGGTCAAGCTCGTGGGGATGAGTCAGCTGTAATCTCGTATTGTGTATAAACATCAAACATACACATCTACAAATATAAGAAACATAAACAAGGTTACACGTTAGAGACATGTAGTTATTAACCTGAACGCCAGGCCGACGGTCGCTTTCATGAGTACAGATGAGTTATCAAATTATACACAATCCACAGATGTCGAACTTATCTAAGAAGATTCCGCCACAACTATATTACATTTTACTATGATGGTGCTAATAACAAATCGCAGCAGCAATTGGCTTTACGTCGCACCTACACAGATAGGCATTATGGCGACGATGGGACTGGAACGGGCTAGGACAGGGAAGGAAGCGGCCGTGGCATTAATGGTACAGCACCAGCATTTGTCTGATGTGAGAATGGGAAACCACGGAAAACCATCTTCTGGGCTGCCGAGAGTGGGGTTCGAACCCACTATCTCCCGAATAATGGATACTGGCCACACTGAAGTGAAATGTCGTATGGCTTTTAGTGCCGGGAGTGTCCGAGGATAAGTTCGGCTCGCCAGATGCAGGTCTTTTGATTTGACTCCCGTAGGCGACCTGCGCGTCGTGATGAGGATGAAATGATGATGAAGATGGCACATACACCCAGTTCCCGTGCCAGCAAATTTAACCAATTAAGGTTAAATTTCCGACCCTCCCGGGAATCGAACACGGTACCCCTGTGACCAAAGGCCAGCACGCTAACCATTTAGCCATGGAGCCGGACTTAAGCGACTGCAGCTATCGAGCTCGGTAAATCGCAGCAGATTACGCTACTGCGTGTTGAGATGATGTCGGTAGAATACAGTATACCTGTTAAGACATAAGGCTGCAGTAGAAGAAGAGGAAGAAGAAGGTAATGAGAGCCACATAGTCAAGCAGCACACAGCTGAACAAAGTGCACATTAGTGACACAGACATAAGAGTGGCGTGGTCGCGGGTACTACAGTCGCATTCGTAACACTCTGTTGTAGAAAAATAATGAACTAACATACAGTACGGGCTCCGTAATTCCAGGTGGACGGTAACAAGACTATCTCGAATAGAAAAGTACGGATTTACGAACGTACACGAAAACGCCTGTGAACAACATAATATACCTATGTTAAACATCACAGTACAACAGTTTAGAAAACAAAACATACAGATTGCATTAAAAGAAATGTTAAACTTTCCTTTATAAATTAACAAAACACTCTAGGCAATCTTCTTAAGTTAAATGTTAACTTATAGTTCCTATTTCAGTAATGATGAATATAAAACGATTATTTTATTGAATATTTATTCGTGACGACGACGACGACGACGACGACGACGACGATGATGATGATGATGATAATTGCTGTCTTAATGTCATCGGCCCTTAAAACGCAAAGCACGGACGATAATTCGCATCTCTGACAGCTGTTATTCAGGTCAAGGTCAGACAGACCGGTTTCATGTAGGGGTGGGGAACCCGTCCAGCGACATCCCCGTCGCTAAGAACAGCAGACAACCAGCATGTGACAGGTCTAGTGCTTTTGTCGAACTGCTTACGTGGAATATTCTCCCACAGTGCGATTTCAATATCATGGTCTTTTGGGAGTCCTACTCGCCGTATGCAGAAACAACCCGTGTTGACGTGTACGTAAATAAAGTTTATTACGTCAACGAAAGAATGCATGGGATAGAATTTCAAAGTGAGTAGTATCGGAATTGAAATGTCAAAACACATCGAACGTTTTACTTCATACCAGTAAGGGACATGTTATAAACATAAATTAATTAAACGTACCTTCCTTTCGTGCTTCCAACCGAAGAGAACATGTTTAAATGTAAATGAGAACCTTCTAGCTTACTGCTGATTTTGCAGTGCCTATTCAACGTATCAAAATAAACGTTGCCAGGCTGAGTGGCTCAGACGGTTCAAGCACTGGTTTCATGAACTTAGCAGGCTCGATCCTAGCTCAGTCCGCTGGTATTTGAAGGTGCTCAAATACGACCGCTTCTGATCGGTAGATTTACGGGCACGTTAAAGAATACCAGTGGGCTAAATTCCGACACCGCGCGTCTCCATTGGCACGTGAAGATTTATTATTATTATTATTATTATTATTATTATTATTATTATTATTATTATTATTATTATTATTATTATTATTATAATTATTATTATTATTGGGCGAGTTGGCCGTGCGATTAGCTTGCATCCGTCGAAAAGCCACTAACAATATTATTATAAAAACTGTGTTAGTCTATTATTACTGACTATTATGAAAATAAAAGTTAATCGCCCCACTCAAACTTCGTAGCTCGTAATCTGTCAGAAAACACTAAAGAAAATAGTGAACTTTTAACATGTCCGAATTATTATTAATAATATAATTGCAGACATGTCTCCGAAATTACCGAAGCATGTACTTACAAATTGTTTTACGTCGCACCGACACAAATAGGTCTTACGGCGACAGTGGGAGAGAAAACGGATACAAGTGGGAAGGAAGCGTTCGAAGTCTAATAAAGGTACAGTTCCAGCATTTCCCTGATGTGAAAATGGGAAACTACGGAAAACCATCTTCCCGGCTACCGACAGTGGAGTTCGAACCCACTATCACCAGAATACAAGCTCACAGCTGCGCGCCCCTAACCGCACGATCAACTTACTCTAAGCCCCAATGCCAGTCTGCGTAGCTCGGACGATAGAGCGCTGGTCTTCTGATCCCACCTTGGCAGGTTCGATGGCGGCTGAGTTCGGTGGTATTTGAAGGTGCTGAAATACGCCAGTCTCGTGTCTGTGGATTTACTTGCATTTAAAAACGTACTGCTTTACAAAATTCTGGCACTTCAGTGTCTTCGAAAACCGTGAAAATTAGTTAGTGGAACGTAAAGATAGTAGTAGTAGTAGTAGTAGTAGTAGTAGTAGTAACATTATTATTACGGACGTTTTAATTAAACGGGTCCATTACATTACCTATCGGCACTTACTGCCCGGTAATTAGCCTTCTGTCCACCTCTGTGGTATAGTGGTTAGTGTGATTAGCTGCCAACCCCCGGAGGCCCGTGTTCCATTCCCAGTTCCGCCACGAAATTTGAAAAGTGGTACGAGGGCTGGAACGGAGTCCACTAAGCCTCGGGAGGTCAAGTGGGTAGAGGTGGTTCGATTCCCACCTCAGCCATCCTGAAAGTGGTTTCCCGTAGTTTCGCACTTTTCCAGGCAAATGCCGGGATGGTACCTAACTTAAGGCCGCGGCCGCTTCCTTCCCTCTTCCTTGTCTATCCCTTCCAATCTCCCCATTCCGCCGCAAGGCCTACACAAGACCCCTGTTCAGCATAGAAGGTGAGGCCGCCTGGGCGAGGTACTGGTCATTCTCCCCAGTTGTATCCCCGACCCAATGTCTCACGCTCCAGGACACTGCCCTTCAGGCGGTAGAGGTGGGATCCCTCGCTGAGTCCGAGGGAAAACCAACCCTGGAATGTAAACAGATTAGGAAAAAGAAGAATAAGCCTTCTATTAGAAATGCCCGGTGGCAATTCCATAGTAGACCGAGCTCGATAGCTGCAGTTGCTTAACTGCGGCCAGTATCCAGTATTCGGGAGATAGCAGGTTCGAACCCCACTGTCGGCGGCCGTGAAGATGATTTTCCGTGGTTTCCCATTTTCACACCAGGCAAATGCTGGGGCTGTACCTTAATTAAGGCCACGGCCGCTTCCTTCCCACTCCTAGCCCTTTCCTGTCCCATCGTCGCCATAAGACCTATTTGTGTCGGTGCGACGTAAAGCATCTAGCAAAAGAAATCCACAGTAGCTATTGTTCCTTCGAGCAATGTTCACGCATGGCTGCAACTACGGTTTTTGAAATCTGTCTCATTAATAACAATATGACTGAATGCTTACAGCCTTTTCTTTCAGTGTCCACCGTTCTTTCATTGACCTGAAAAGTTTATGAATAAGCATAGACAACTCGCATTGTTTATTGTCAGAAATTCATCGTAGACTGTCGCAATAACAGCACAGAAATGTTGCGCTCATTTTTCATTTACTTATTAACTATTTCCTTTCATTTTGTCAGGTTGGATCACTGAGTAATGCCATTGACGTCTTATAAATCACACACAACTACACAATACTTTATTCGCACGTATGTGCTGGTGCGTATCTTCGAGGTCACTGTAAGGATCCTGTGTACATTTCACACAGAGTACCCTAGACCGGTTTACGAGTACAGCAAGTGGCCTGGCACATGAGTCATCCTCTGCTACTTGCCAAGCCTTTAGGGGAAGTGCACAACAACATGTGTTGGCCTGCGATAAGAAACAGGTTCAACAAGCCCTAGACTCTGCTACTGTACTTCCACTACGCGTGGACAGAATGACGTAACCGGCATATCCTGCTACAGCCGTTCAAAACACATTAGGTCCTGAAATATTTGGCTCAGTTATGGGCAAACTAATAGGACAAGATAAAAAGTACATAGCATATATTGTGAGATGTCTTTTTCTTTGCCGACTAGCTTAATATCTGCACGTATACACCTAACACCCTGTATAGGGAATATGCGCTAATTGAAGACTTTTGGTCACCGGCCGTGGGAATCCCCTAGGGACCGCCATATGACTTGTGTCAGGCTTGGCGTAATAGAAAGTGTTGACAGCTCACGTAGCCGATTGTTAGTAACTACTGGAGTTTTAAGGTGTGTTGTGAAGAGGTGCGCCGACTCCGGGGGTACTACTGTGCTCGAGCACCCACCAAGATGTTTGTCGGGGTGCCCAGAAACCCCAACAAACAGGGAGAAGAAAGATTAAGAAAAGATAATAACAGAAGAAAAGGGGAATTTTTCAACAAGGTATTTTTGCCCCTACAGTTCCAACCAGGGGGTCGGGGGGTTAAAGACTTCACTAAAGAACTTCTGTTTTCTTTATTCTCAATCACAAGTGACTTATATGCATATTTTATTAATTAGATCTGATTAATCAAACACTTCATAAAAGGTAATTGATTCCAGAGGTAATTAAGTTTGCTAAACATCGCTTTAAATATACCCGACCGAGCTTGATAGCTGCAGTCGCTAAAGTGCGGCCACTATCCAGTATTCGGGAGATAGTGGGTTCGAACCCCACTGTCGGCAGCCCTGAACATGGTTTTTCGTGGTTTCTCATTCTCACACCAGGGAAATGCTGGGGCTATACCTTAATTGATGATGATGATGATGATGCTTGTTTAAAGGGGCCTAACATCGAGGTCATCGGCCCTGTACCTTAATTAAGGCCATGGCCGCTTCCTTTCAACTCCTAGCCATTTGCTATCCCATCGTCGCCATAAGACCTATCTGCGTCGGTGCGACGTAAAGCGAATTGTAAAAAATAACTATACCCCTTTGTACATGTGCGTCAGAACGTTCTTTTTCCGCCTTGAGAAAATTCAAAGCGTACCTGCGCAGTACCATGACAAGGGCAACTGAATGACAATGCAATCATACATGCCCATAATCAAGAAATAAAATATAAATCGATCCTGGAAACTGTGGCGAATATTTTCATCAAACGGTCGAGTATTCGTAGGAACAGTCTCTGAATGAGTGATTTTCAATTTTGCACTAAAGACTTAAGACTTTCGGTTTCTCTTTTATTATTATACTAAATAATAAACGCCAAATATGTTTCTTGCTTTCTAACTCTGTTTGATATCGTTCTACGAGGAAAGTAGACTATTATGTTCTTTTACCTTAACATTTTAGAGACAAAATTAGTATTTTTAAGCTTCCATCCTTTTAATTCATAGGCCTATTTGAAATGTAAATTCCCTTACATTTTCACGATTAAAGCACACCTTTACCTTTTATACGGATTTGATGTCGATTTTATGTGGATTTATGTGGAATTATGTTTGTACTCATTCATTATTGTTGAAAAAGCTGCTAATAAAACAATAGTTTACGTTTTCCATCAAGCATTGCTTATTCAAGAACACCTAAAACTTCATTTTCATGACGGTTCAATTTCCACATTTTCCGGGGCCTTCTGATTTTTGGGCTGCGAGTTTTTACAATTTGCTTTACGTCGCACCAATGCAGACAGGTCTTATGGGGACGATGGGATAGGAAAGGTCTAGGAGTGGGAAGGAAGCGACCGCGACCTTGCTTGAGGTACAGCCATTGCATTTGCTTGGTAAATAAAATAAAATGGCGTATGGCTTTTAGTGCCGGGAGTGTCCGAGAACAAGTGCGGCTCGCCAGATGAAGGTTTATTGATGTGTTTCCCCTAGGCGACCTGCGCGTCGTGATGAGGATGAAATTATGACGACGACGACACATACACCCAGCCCCCGTGCCAGCGAAATTAACCAATTATGGTTAAAATTTCCGACCTTGGCGGGAATCGAACCCAAGACCCCTGTGACCAAAGGCCAGCATGCTAACCATTTAGCCCTGGGGCCTGACATGTGCCTGGTGTGGAAGTGGAAAACTATCTTCAGCGCTGCCGACATTAGGGTTCGAACCCACTATCTCCCGAATGCAAATTGATAGCTACGTGACTTAAACGACGCAGCCAGTTGTGCGGTTGGACTGTGAGTTAGAGCACCCGCACTAGTTTTCATAACCCGGCGCCCCTGGTTGTGAGGTTATTAAGTACTCTACAGCGCAGAGAACAGTTTTGGTCGAGTGTTATTTGCACAAGAGGAAGAAATCAGTTAAGAGGTGCCTTCGAAAATTCCGCAGACAGTTTCCCATTTCGACAGTGCCATCAAAACATTACGTGCAACACTCGTTCACAAGTGGCGTAGTACTGGTTCCGTAACTGATAAGAATAAAGAGCGAAGGAGAACAGCTACCACACAGGGGATGTTAAAATATAATATAGAGGCAGGCCGCCTCTGTGGTGTAGTGGTTAGCGTGATTAGCTGCCACCCCCGGAGGTCCGGGTTCGATTCCCGGCTCTGCCACGAAATTTGGAAAGTGGTACGAGGGCTGGAACGGGGTCCACTCAGCCTCGGGAGGTCAACTGAGTAGAGGTGGGTTCGATTCCCACCTCAGCCATCCTGGAAGTGGTTTTCCGTGGTTTCCCACTTCTCCTCCAGGCGAATGACGGGATGGTACCTAACTTAAGGCCACGGTCGCTTCCTTCCCTCTTCCTTGCTTATCCCCTCCCATCTTCCCATCCCTCCACAAGGCCCCTGTTCAGCATAGCAGGTGAGGCCGCCTGGGCGAGGTACTGGTCATACTCCCCAGTTGTATCCCCCGACCAAGAGTCTGAAGCTCCAGGACACTGCCCTTGAGGCGGTAGAGGTGGGATCCCTCGCAATGTCCGAGGGAAAAACCGAACCTGGAGGGTAAACAGATGATGATGATGATAGAGGCAGGACTTCAAGTCAGTCCACACGAGTCAGTTCGGAGAGTAGCTCAGGAAACTGATATTTCACATAATGCAACAACATTATTACATTTACGATCTTATCGGACTCATACACTCCATAACATAGAGCCTACAGATTTCATTGCAAGAATAAGATTTTGCAATTGGTTAATGAATAGTGTGCGGCCCCGCGGCCTATAGGATAGAGAGCCTGCCTCTCATCCGGACGCTCCGGGTTCTTTTTCCGGTCCGGTCAGGTATGTTTACCTGGTTCTGAGTGTTCACCCACTCAGCCTACGTGATTACAATTGAGGAACTATCTGACGGTGAGATGGCGACCCCGGACTAGAAAACCGAGAGCATGCGTCGCTCGTAATCTGCAGGCCTTCGGGCTGAGCAGCGGTCCCATTTAGGCCACGGCCCGTCAGGGTTGTAGTGCCATGGTGAATAGTGTCCACCATGGTATCGTGGATCCGAACTTTCTTTTGATGAGTGATGAAGCATGGTTTCATGTGAGTGGATATGTCAGTTCACAGAACAATAGAATCTGGGAAACAGAGAGCCCGCACATTTTACAGTCGACACCACTGCACGATGTGATGGTGCGCTATCAGTGAGCGACGGATTATCGGTCCGATATTTTTTCAGGACACGTTTACTTCAGACCGTTATATTCACAACATTCTCGAACTACTTTTTGCTGAACTGACTGAAAAAAAAAGGTAAGGATATTTCTAGCACGATGATGCGACGGTCCATACGGCGTATAGATCTATGGGACGACTGCAAGAAGTGTTCGATGATGATTACATCATCAGTAAAGGCCTATGGCGCCCTCGTTCGCCTGATTTAAGCACATGCGACTTTTATCTGTTGGGAAATCTCAAACAAAAAGTTTACAGGAATAATTCTTGAACTGCCGAAGAGTCAAAAGTCGAAATTAGGAACACTGTGCGTTACATCAGTGTCCATGAACTGCGAAACGTGTTTCGAAATCTCATTACAAGATGTGAAGCTTGCACAGCAGCTCATGATCACTTTCAACATCTTACAGTATGTAAATACCGATGAGTTCAGTTTCATTTACTAGTTTGTTTGTTTTAATTATTTATTTATTTATTTATTTTCCTTCTTAATCTGTTTTACCTCTAGGGTCGGTTTTTCCCTCGGACTCAGCGAGGGATCCCACATCTACCGCCTCAAGAGCAGTGTCCTGGAGCTTCAGACTCTGGGTCGGGGGATACAACTGGGGAGGATGACCAGTATCTCGCCCAGGCGGCGTCACCTGCTTTGTTGAACAGGGGCCTTGCAGGGGGATGGGAAGATTGGAAGGGATAGACAAGGAAGAGGGAAGGAAGCGGCCGTGGCCTTACATTAGGTACCATACCGGCATTTGCCTGGAGGAGAAGTGGTAAACCACGGAAAACCACTTCCAGGATGGCTGATTTGGGAATTGAACCCACCACTACTCAGTTGACCTCCCGAGGCTGAGTGGACCCCGTTCCAGCCCTCGTACCACTTTTCAAATTTCGTGGCAGAGCCGGGAATCGAACCCGGGCCTCCGGGGGTGGCAGCTAATCACACTGACCACTACACCACAGTGGCGGACTTATATATTTATTCTGAGGTAAAAGATGTTCACCATACTGGTGGATTATGGAATTAAGGGTGGATTATTAAAATCAATCAAAGGCATTCATGTTGACAATTAGACTGCAGTGAGAATTGATGGTAGAATGAGTTCTTGGTTCAGGGAATTTACAGGGGTCAGACAAAGCTGTAATCTTTCACCTTTGCTGTTCGTAGTTTACATGGATCATCTGCTGAAAGGTATAGTGGCAGGGAGTTATTCAGTTAGGTCGAAATGTAGTAAGCAGTCTGGCCTATGCTGACGACTTGGGCTTAATGGCAGATTGTGCCGAAAGCCTGCAGTCTAATATCTTGGAACTTGAAAATAGGTACAATGGGTATGAAAATTAGCCTTTCGAAGACTAAATTGATGTCAATAGGTAAGAAATTCAACAGCACTGAATGTCAGATTGGTGATACAAAGCTAGAACAGGTCGATAATTTCAAGTATTTAGGTTTTGTGTTCTCCCAGGATGGTAGTATAATAAGTGAGATTGAATCATGGTGCAGTCAACCTAATGCAGTGAGCTCGCAGTATTCTGTAAGAAGGAAGTCAGCTACCGGACGAAACTGTCTTTACATCGGTCTGTTTTCAGACGAACTTTGCTTTACGGGAGCGAAAACTGGTTGGACTCAGGATATCTTATTCATAAGTTAGAAGTAACAGACATGAAAGTAGCGAAAAACAGGTGGGAACAATGGCAGGGGTACTCGGAATGCGAAAATGAAGGCTAAGTTAGGAATTAACTCCGTGGATGAATCTGTACGCATAAACCGGCTTCGGTGGTGGGGTCATGTGAGGCGAATGGAGGAGGATAGGTTACCTAGGAGAATAATGGACTCTGTTATGGAGGGTAAGAGAAGTAGAGGGAGACCAGGACGACGATGTTTCGATTCAGTTTCTAACGATTTAAATGTAAGAGGTATAGAACTAAGTGTGGCCAAAACACTAGTTGCAAATAGAGAATTGTGCGACGTTTAGTAAGTTCACAGAGGCTTGCAGACTGAACGCTGAAAGGCATAACGGTCTACTGTATAATGATGAGGTATGATGTATGTACGTATGATATATCTGGAGACAACTACGTCCGCTCGCCATTGCGCTCTCCTCTCTGTTCCCAGTTCTCTGCGCTTATAAGTTATGCCTCTGTACTCCGCTGTGAAGTCGTAAGTTATACTCGCTGTAGATATAGAACTATTAATGGTTAATGAGTAATATACCGTGCGCCTCTGTGGTGTAGTGGTTAGTGTGATTAGCTTTCACCCTCGGAGGCCCGGGTTCGATTATCGGCTCTGCCACGAAATTTGAAAAGTGGTAAGAGGGCTGGAACGAGGTCCACTCAGCCTCGGGAGGTCAACTGAGTAGAGGTGGGTTCGATTCCCACCTCAGCCATCCTGGAAGTGGTTTTCCGTGCTTTCCCACTTCTCCTCCAGGCAAATGCCGGGATGGTACCTAACTTAAGGCCACGGCAGCTTCCTTCCCTCTTCCTTGTCCGTCCTTTCTAATCTACCCATCCCGCACCGAGGCCCCTGTTCAGCATAGCAGGTGAGGCCGCCTGGGCGAGGCACTGGTCATCCTCCCCAGTTGTATCCACGACCCAGAGTCTGTAGGCGGTAGAGGTGGAACCCCTCGCTGAGTCCGAGGGAAAAGCCAACCCTGGAGGGTAAACAGATTAAGAAGAAGAAGAAGAGGAGTTATATACCAAGGATAGTAGAAGGCAAGAATATTTCATGAGGATTGACCGTCCTGAAGCACGTTTGGAATGTAAAGCATGTCCAAGACGTAAGGCGCATTTTAGAGAAGTAACTTGTCGAGACACAGGGATCTGACTATCAAAGAAAACATTTATATACTGGCGTTTCCGGGTACCAGGAGCTTATAATGAGTAGTACGAAGAATTTTGTATTGATGTTCCATTAGGACTTTTACATGTTCTCTTGTAATCTGCTGTTCACTAATGCAAGGCCTGAATCCACGAATAGTTTTGGGCTTATGTTTTGTTTAAAATAATACTGTTTGGCAAACTGCACAAACACTATTCGATTCTTCTTGCTTCGAGTTTGTTTCGAAGATATTTTATAATCAATGCTGTTTCTTACTACGGAGAAAATTAGTAATAATTTGAAAGTCCGGCCCCACGGTGTAGGGGGCAACGCGTTCGCCTGTCACTCGGCGGCGCCGGGTTCGATTCCCGGCCAGGTCAGGGGTTTTTAATTGTACTTGATTAATATCCCTGGACTGGGTGCTTGTGTCGTCCTTAATATTCCTTTCCTCACATTCAACGCTTTACACTTCCGCAATTTTCCAAATAAGCGCAGGTTCATAACATATGGTGCAAAGTAGGAGCAAGAGATCTTCTTAAGTCGACGCCCCGAATAAATAGCAAATTTTTATTTAAAATAATTGAAACACTGACACGTTGGTGGATGAGGCCATCTTGCGAGTTTTATTTACATCTGAATGTCGATAAATATTTATAAGTTTATTTTCATTAGATGTTCAGTTTTCTGCGTCGTCCGGCTCCTTGTCTGGGTGGTCAGCGTTGGGCCCTTCGGCCAGGAAGTTCCCAGGTTAGGTTCCTGGCTGGGTCAGGGATTTAAATCGCGTCTGATTAACTCCTTGGACTTGGAAACTGGGGGTGTTTGTGTCCGTCACCGTACGCTCCACTTCATATTCACATAACACTCCACACCATCAGCCACCACAGAAACAAGAAGTGGTGAATACATCCTTCCACATAGGGTTGGCGTCAGGAAGGGCACCTGGCCATAAATCAGAGCTAAGTTCACATGTGTGACACAGTTCACCTCTTCGACCCTCCAGGATGTGGGAGAGATGGTGGGAGGAGAAGTTCAATTCTGTTTGTCGTAGTATTTTTGGTTTTGCAAATAATAATGTTATTTTTATTTCGTGTGGATATTGCTAGCAACACTTGTAAGGCAGAGAGTCTCTGACGAGGATGCAAATAATAATAATAAATAATAATAATAATAATAATAATAATAATAATAATAATAATAATAATAATAATAATAATTGGAGAGCATTACAACATCTATGAGGAAGAGGAGATTGAACTTCTACGGTCATGTCATGAGAATGGACAATCAGAGGCTCACCTCCAGAATCTTCCACACCATCTCTAGAGGGAAAGCGACTAATGCCAAGTGGGCAAGACTCGTCAGAAAAGACCTTCAAGAATTGGACATTGCTCCCAGTGAAATTTATGACAGGAATAGGTACAGAACGTTGATCAGAACATCAAACTCTCTCCAGTCACTAACAGAAAAAAACAGTACGTCCGGGAGGAGGTGTGAAATGGACTCAGGAGCGAAAAGACATTCACAGTGCAAGAATGAAGGAGTACTGGTCAAAGAAGAAAGCTGCTAGAGATAAGAACCACGTGGTCCATAGCAGGCCCAAACGGAACTTAAAAAAAAAAGCATATTTTAAAGGCGGCTGAAGTTTTGGGCAAGCTTTGGAAGTCTGAGGAGTAGTTGAATAGTGTTAATTTGGGGTGCTTCTTGTACGAGTAAGAGCTACAACCTAGTGCTTCCTTTGCACGATACTGTTATAGAATAATTGAACAGCAGGGGTAGAGGAGGAAAATGGAGGGATCCTTTGCAGTTATTTATTTTATTCAAGTCAAAGAAGCTAACAGAAGGGGTTTATTTCTTACTCACATCAACACATTTATATACATCACTCAAGTAGGTTTGAACAACAAGGTATTACATGGAGGGATATTTCGTCATATGCTACATGCCAAAGACAACCATCCGCTTTATTTCTGCTGAATATTGTACAAAATAATGTGATACGCAACTTCTCATAAATGTTGCATAACACTGCCCGGTTAATTATTTTTTTATCATTTCGAAAAGGTAGGGGTAACATGTAGAAATCCAGGTCCCTTCAGGGATCATGTCAGGGCACTAAGTACTAAATGCTTTGCTAATCTGTTTTGTATGCTGGATTATATTATTTTGCTTTTGTTGTCATACAATATGTTACCAATTAAATAAACTAATCTAACAATATGAAATAATATTCAACAGCTGGTCTTGATAAATTGTCTAATCAATGTCTTGTCATGATCAATGTTTAGAGAACAGATTTGTAACTTACTGCTTAGTCTGATTCTGGTGACTGACCACTGTGTGTGGAGGATGGTGCCATGCACATGTTACTGTGGGTTGCGGTGTGTTCAGTCGGCAGGCCAAAGTAACCTTCTGGTTGGGGGCTGTCCAGAGGGCCACCATCACCGGCTCTGCAATCACAACATAGTTTGCTTAACCTTCATGTACCTTGATTCATGGTTATAAGTAATTAATTCTTTGGAAGGATTATATTGCAGGTCTGTCGATGGATTGTGAGTAGACCATATACAAAATGGATTGTGTCATGTGCTCCTAGAAGGTCATTGTGTTTTGCTAATTGCCTTTGACTTTTGATGATTATCCTCATTACAAAGGTTAACATGGCTAACTTATTACTGAGTTTCACGTTGCACATCTATCACAACCTGGTCTGTAGACAAGCAACGCGTTCCTTTGTTTCAAGGAAGCTGTCGGTGCATGATGACTTACCTTACCAAAGGTAACATATTAATTGAAGTTATAAGATTCATTACTATGCCATGGCTGTGAGAAAAGACCACTGTGCAAGACATTCAAACAAGGCTAGAAATACACATGTACTAAAATGGTAAGTAAGTATTTCACAATGTGAATCAGATTAAGTGGTATAAATCATGTTGTGGCGATATTGTATGTGTAAATGTTTCTCAAAATACTTGGCAATGTGTTTTATGGCCACCTCGAACAACAATTCAGACCTGCATTCGTGATTGGAAACGATCACAAAAGTGTGGAATGTAATTGCGTTCAAGGTAGTTGCAAAAGTATTCGGGTGTAGAGTGGGGTAGTGGGTCATACCATTTCTTATATAGTTCTTGATACGTTCGATTTCAGAAAATGTTCGTTCCGTGGAAGAAAGAGTCAGAAACAGAACGACGAATCGCTTACTCTTCAGGGTTGTGATACGTACAGTAAGACCACAGTGTGGACGTGCGTTGCCTAGGAGGACAAGCACACTTAGTGGCAGTTTTCCCGGTCGAAGTACTTTCTTTGTACAATTGCTGAATCTGAATCTATTTGAATGTAACAATTAAACACGAACGTTTGCTTCAACTTTTTCCTCTACTTAGCAGACGCGTGTCTGAGACTGACCACGTTCTGAGCTGTTAGCGCTAACACCAGACCATGTAGTGTTTTTTTTGTTTTTTTTTGCTAGGGGCTTTACGTCGCACCGACACAGATAGGTCTTATGGCGACGATGGGATAGGAAAGGCCTAGGAATTGGAAGGAAGCGGCTGTGGCCTTAATTAAGGTACAGCCCCAGCATTTGCCTGGTATGAAAATGGGAAACCACGGAAAACCATTTTCAGGGCTGCCGATAGTGGGATTCGAACCTACTATCTCCCGGATGCAAGCTCACAGCCACGCGCCTCTACGCGCACGGCCAACTCGCCCGGTACCATGTAGTGTTGCCTCCTCTTGACTATCTCGTCAGTTATTTGCAGTGTCACTAGTTCTGTCTATTTTTCAGTTGAACAACCGTTACATAAAGGTACAAAAACCAAAATCATCTCCGTACAGACCATAAATGCCCTTGGAGAAGCGGAAGGTAAAGGCTTCCACTATCCGTAACCTCAGCACTTGGCGGGGCAGAGTGCTTAGCTCTACGCCCGACCGCCTTTGCCCCCAGGAATTAACCTGGTACTCATTTTTGGTGTAGGCTGAGTGAACCTCAGGGCCATGTTCTCCTCCGGAAGTGGAAATTATTTCTTAAATTTTTCTACTTCCTGACGGTGAATCGAACCCATTACACAAAGGTACATCAGAATTAAAATTGATCTAGGACTGCACTGATCCGGAAAGGTAACGTTAATGCCAATTATAACCATCGCGTTAATTTTGTGGATTACGGCAAGCTGTCGCCCGAACTGAGTGTCCTCATCCGGGGTTCGAAACACAATGAGTTGGGGTGGGATTTTCAATAGGACCTGAGTGGCAACGGGAAGGTCATACAGTCTTAAATCCCCGACCAAATCCTGAACTAATCCTTAGTGTTTCGCCGACCCTACACAAACGTTATCATCGTGATGATGACTCAGTAGCATTCTTATCCTCTGCCAGTGATCGTACTAAATGACTCCACAGACATCCAAGGAACCCCTAAACGTACCCTTAAACGCCTGAACACTATAGCCGAGAGCAACGTCGTTGGAAACAGCATATCCATTTTCGTATCGTTACTTGAGGAACACCCTGTGCCTTCTTCAAATTTCATGTCCAAGGAAGCGAGTTTTGAGGCTGGATTGCAATATCCTTGGGCACAAAATGAATGCAGATTTATGAGATCTTAGCGGAGAATTTAGGAAGGATTCGAGAATGTCCGTGGTCGTTTACCAAATTACGATGACGATTCAGACTTCAATTAAAACTTCGATTGGCAAAGTGGAACGCCCAGTAAATGATCAGGAATTACCAAATTAACGATTCTCTTCAGGCTTAAGATAGAAAGATTTCGTGGAATCGTAGGAACGTTTTGACCGAGAGTACGCTGTGAGAATACGTCACCGTAGTGGGAGAAAATGAGCATAATTATTTCAAAAATGAAAGTGATAAAGTCCGCCTCTGTGGTGTAGTGGTTAGCGTGATTAGCTGCCACCCCCGGAGGCCCGGGTTCGATTCCCGGCTCTGCCACGAAATTTGAAAAGTGGTACGATGGCTGGAACGGGGTCCACTCAGCCTCGGGAGGTCAACTGAGTAGAGGCGGGTTCGATTCCCACCTCAGCCATCCTGGAACTGGTTTTCCGTGGTTTCCCACTTCTCATTCAGGCGAATGCCGGGATGGTACCTAACTTAAGGCCACGGCCGCTTCCTTCCCTCTTCCTTGCCTCTCCCTTCCAATCTTCCCATCCCTCCACAAGGCCCCTGTTCAGCATAGCAGGTGAGGCTGCCTGGGCGAGGTACTGGTCATACTCCCCAGTTGTATCCCCCGACCAAGAGTCTGAAGCTCCAGGACACTGCCCTTGAGGCGGTAGAGGTGGGATCCCTTGCTAAGTCCGAGGGAAAAACCGAACCTGGAGGGTAAACAGATGATGATGATGATGATGAAAGTGATAAATTTATCTGTCTGATTTTATGATAATTCTAAGTCATCTTAAAACAGTTACAAGAAGTGTCAAATAAATTAAATAATTATGAAGTGCGAAACCAAAAATAGAATGTGATAAACATACATAAGTGCTTCACATAAGAATTATATCTTGTCTGTAGAAAATACATATTACAATAATTGTATCCGTATTAGTTTAAGTTATAAAAATGTAAATAATTACAGCGTGATAATTACAAGTGATAATATCAATTAAGAGGAAGATTCGTGCTATGTCGTTCAAGTGCTGCGGTATGGTTGAGTAGGGACAATTTAGCACAGGCGGGCTGCATTGCCCGAGGTCATCGTACATCATAACGAGGTTGGTGTCATGAATTTCAGTATCTAACAGTAAGTGTATTCTGCGTCGTCACGTTTCATGTAAACAAAAGTCGAACTTTCAGGCTGACGGATTGTTGTTTATTTTTCTTTGTGTACATAATTGAGTGCTTGTGAGACAAAGATATTGCTCGTGTGGTCATTAGTAAATATATCTTGCGAAGTTTCCAGTGTGAAAGTCCCCAATTCTAAGATAATTCTCGTAAATATAATCCATGTAGGTATCGGTGAAAGATCGGCTATACTCCATGTTTTGTCGTCAACGAATTCGTGTGTCAGAATTTCTGTGTCAAATTCATAATATAAAAGTATTTGAGTGTTGAAAAACGTTTCTTTTTTGTCGGTATCAGATAAATTCTTTCATGCCAAAAATTAGGTCGCGATTAGCGTTGTTTCGTATATTTCTATGTGATATTAAGAAGTCTGAGGAACCATCAAATAAGCCATGAGGTCAAGTGTAATATGTGGAATTAATAGAGGTCATGTATTTTCGTTTGAGACATGGTCTGAGATCAATTAGATATTTTAGAGCCATTGGAGTCGAATATGAAGAAAGAGAGAACAGCTGGGGATATGTGGTAAAGTAGGCAGAGTGAAATTGGTTTCCGGGAAGATTTAAAATGCCCCGTGGTGTTGTTTGTTAATTATTCAGGCTGTGTGGATAAGAATGCCGCCCTGATATGATGTTGAATTTAAGTTCGTGAAGTACTGAATGCACTGTGGAAAGATGTTGCGGGATGCCAGGTACGGCATTTGTGATGCCCATGGTTCTGATATTAAGATACATTGTATTATCTGGAGATAGTAATATGCCCTCTTAAAATAAATGCAATAATGTATATATCACTATGCGATCTCATAGAAAGTAAATGTCATGAAACGTATAATGAGAATGATTTCACCTCAGGTGATTGTATAAATTTGGCTTGTTTCAAAGTGATTCTCACTGTATAAAATTTACCACAGTCCTGAATCGAGTAAATATAGGCTATAGCGATTGGGGCGGGATTTTTATAACTTTCGGACAGATGTTCAATATTATTCTGTAAATACGCAAGCCCTATGCTTTTCTGATACAATTTGAAGGTCTGCTTTATCTCAAACTTGCTTACACTTCTGTGAATATTAGTCTTTAAATTATTCAGGTACTGCCACTTATCCATAGTGCCTCAGCAAAAGCCATATCTCCTACTCCATTGACGCTATACACTCTCGCAACATAACACCACCAGCACCACCACCACCACCACCACCACCACCACCACCACTGTGTTCCACAGTCAGGTGCAGATTCCTTTCCTCCAGTTCTTCATTTTCTTTTCACCATACAAGTGCGCTTCCATCTGACTGTAAAATTCTGACTTTGCTCTCTTCAGAAAAAATGAGATCTTGCCATAATTCTTTGTATTTCTGACAGTATTTTTTAACAAATGCCAGCTTCCTTTCTTCTCTCGCTGCACTAATTTAGGGCTCTTTCCTTCGAACTCTCCCATTATAACCCTCACTCTTTAGAACCTTCGAATACTCTCAGGACAAATCTGCTTACCCATTTCTTCTAGGAACTCTGGCATCCCACAACATCTTTCCATAGGGCATTCAGTGCTTCACGAACTTAAATTCAACATCATGAACATCATATCAGGGTCAGGGGGTATTCTTATCCACACAATCTGAGATTGAAAATGCACTTAAACAGCTAAGGAATAAAAAATCCCCTGAGGAGGATAAAATAACGAATGAAATGCTGAAATTAGGTGGAAGAGATCTGCTACAAGCCGTGAGAATACTCCTCAACAAGTGTATTTACTCTGGAAGAATACCGGAAAATTGGAAAAATGCTGAAGTGATACTACTCTTCAAGAAAGGTGATAAAGAAAATTTAGAGAACTATCGTCCTGTCAGTTTGTTATCACACCTTTACAAGCTCCTGGTTAAAATTGTAACCAACCGCCTCACAAGAGAACTGAATTTTTATCAATCTGCCGAGCAAGCGGGATTTCGTAAAGATTTCTCAACTGTTGAACACATCCAGGCTATTCGTCTTCTTCTTTTTGAAAAAACCACTGAGTTCAACATCAAAATTCATCTGGCCTTCATTGATTATAAAAAATGCTTTTGACTCAGTGGAGAGTTGGGCAATCATGAAGGCACTTCAAAATTCCATGATAAACTCAAGGCATACAGAGCTCCTGGAAAACATTTACAATCAAGCAACAATGATAGTCAGAGTGGACGAAGACCTCATCACCAATAAATTCCCAGTTGGCAAAGGAGTTCGACAAGGTGACACAATTTCTCGAAAGCTGTTTACCCTTGCCTTGGAAGATGTATTCAAAACCCTTCATTGGGATAATAATTGAACAAAAATCAACAGGTTATATTTGAACCATCTGCGTTTTTCCGATGACATTGTGCTTATAATTGAAAATCTAAACGAGCTAGAAAGTATGATCCAAGAATTAAAAACTGCCTCTGCTAAGATTGGTTTGGAAATGAACATTAGTAAAACGAAAATACTAAGCCCAGCAGTCAACCACTTAAAATGGGAAACCAATATATAGAAGCTGTCGATGAGTACATTTATCTTGGACAAAAGATAAAACTTGGAAAAAACAACCAACGTGCAGAAATTCCTCGTAAAATAGGCGTGAGTTGGATAGCATTCCGAAAACTAAGATTCATCCTGACCAACAAGGATGTGCCAATTAACCTCAAGACCAAGGTTTATAATACATGCGTGCTGCCAGTTACCACTTACGGTCTGGAAACGATGACTCTGACGAAGGAAAGTGCTCGCAAGCTTCAGCGAACACAATGAGCCATGGAGCGACAGATGCTAGGGATCAGCCTTAGGGATAAGATCCGTTCAGAAGACATCAGGAGAAGAATGAATGTAACAGACATCCTAGAGAGAGAGTAGCAAGACTAGAATGGCAATGGGTAGGACACATAGCCCGACAAGACTACAATAGGTGGACCTCTAGGAGTGTTCCCTGGAGACCATGGGAACACAAGAGAGGCATTGGAAGACCTCAGAAGAGATGGCTCGATGACCTAATGCTGTTGGCTGGAACACGCTGGTTCCAAGTGACTCAAGACCGAAGACGATGGAAGCATATGGAAGAGGCCTATATTCTGTAGTGGATTGAAATAGGCTAGAAAAGAAGAAAGAATAATAATAATATAGTCTTGTACGTTTCTTCACGGTCTGACCATCAAACGCCTTTCTCGTTCTAGAAGTTTCATTGGACTTTTCTACGGCAAAGTTTCTTCTCTGTCTTCATGAATATACCTGCTTTTGAAGTCACCAACAGCACTTCGAAGAATTTGTAGGAGCTTTGGAATATTTCTATTAGAATGGCCCTTTCTATGGTGAAATATGACGAGTTGGCAGTGTTCCAAATTTGTATTACAACTTCTTAGCCACAATTTACGTTGTAAGTTCCACACAAACAAGTAAACTCCATAAATGCGTCAGGCTAACCACCGTCCGCCAGAAAATAATGCAACTCTGTAATGGAGCACTTTGCAGCAGTTGTCGAATATTAAAAGTGCATACATTCTCAGCATACTACCATGAACTTTTCAAATAACTTATTCATTATTATTTCGGATGTTTTAATGAGGCGATTCGGATACAGTACATTATAACCTTCTCACAATCGGAGTTTGTATTTTATTATATTTATATATATCACCCTGTATATCACACTGTACAAAAACAAGTATAAAACTTGTTGAATTACGTATTAAGTTTTACTGTAAGAATAATAGGAATTTTGATTTTCTTATTCCCATTCGAGGAATTGTAAATAGTAGCGTGTTCACTTCAATCCCGTGTCTTCGTACAGTCGCTCAAACAAGAATGAGCGCTTGGTGTTGTAGGCCTATTCAGTGCGAGAAATATACAAAAACATGCGCTGGTTTTTAAAAAAGTGATTACACAATGTAACAAAAAAATTTAACGTTTCAGGTTTCTTAGAATGTGTAAATTTAGGAAAATAAAATGATATCTCTTTTTTTACAATTTGCTTTACGTCGCACCGGCACAGATAGATCTTGTGGCGACGATGGGATAGGAGAGGTCTAGGAGTGCGAAAGAGAAGTGGTGCAGGGAGATGACGGCTGTACAACAATGGCTGGTATCATGATAGTGTACGAGTAAAAATAAAAGAACAATATCCAAAGGCATTTTATGCCCATTGCTCAGCTCAAGGCTAAATTAGTGATAAATTATATCAATAAATTATAATCAGTTCAGAACTGCACAGGTACTATAAAACTGTGATTAAACTCTAGGCAAAGTTCCAAACGCAGGGTATTAATCCAGAATAACTCAATTTTCTGTGAAACTAGATGGACAGAGGCCTATGACCTAGATGTTAGGCCCCTTTAAACAACAAGCATCATCACCATCATCATCACTAGATGGATGGAACGATATAAAAGCATTCGTTTATTCTATGAACATACATATCGTCAACTAAGTTGAGGTGATTTCCAGTCAAGCTGCAGATTCTTCAGCTGAGCAGCAAGCAGTCTCCTCTCAAAATTGAGTTTCTTCTCGTGTCCTTCTGTTATTGCAAATTTTCTAGTATTTTAGAGCCATTACCGAAAGCTTTGCAGGCTGAACAGTTAGATATGTTAGCAATGAAAGACCTTCTTAAAACACGGATTGAGGCAACAAATGCACCAGATTTCGAGACGTGAAGATTCTTCAGAAAACAGTAACTGTTGTTGCAGAAGGTGGAGAGGAAGTAAGCATCCCAAGAATTACCACAAAACAAGTGTAGGCCATACAGGGCTAATGTGTTATTACAGATCTGAGGGACTGTTTGCGAATGAGCCTACTTTATTTCACCTTATTAAGACGAAGTATTATCAAGTTCAAAGTTACGTACGCTTTTTCACTGAAAATTTTGTTGCTTATAGTTTATTAATATTACTTCCTGCACAGATGTAGTTGATTTTCCAAGAACAATAATTCACAAATGTAACTGACAAAAAATATGTTTTTATGAACGTTTTAATATGAATCAAGCATTTATACGGGAAAATATTTGGATACAGAGAAGTTTAGAAAAGCAGAAACTTCAGAATGTAAAATTCATTGTCTTACCTGAAGAGGCAATTCTTTCTAATTTTTGTTTTATTTACTCAGTTTACCGTCCAAGTTGGGTTTCTACCCCAACTCAGCGAGGGATCCCACCTCTGCCGGTTCACGGGCAGTGCCCTGGAGCGTGAGACATTTGGTCGGGGATATGAATGGGGAACAGGACAAGTACCTCATCTGCTTTTCGGAGATAGGAAGATTGGAAGAGGTAGGCAAGGAAGAGGGAGGGAAGTGGCCGTGGCCTTAAGTCAGGTACCATCCCAGAATTTATTTGGAGAAGTAGGAAACCAAGAAAAACCACTACGAAGATAGCCGAGATAGGAATCGAACTCCCTCTACTCAGTTGACCTCCCGATTCTGAGTGGAGCCTGTTCGAATCCTCGACCACTTTTCAAATTTCGTGGCTGAGCCGAGAATCGAACATGGGTCTCCGAGGGTGGCAGCTAATCTCACTAAGCACTACACCACAGCGGAGGACGGAAAAATTATAACATACCAAAAGCAGGCGTTAACAATTGCTCAGGCTATTCCTGTGACAACGTGCTGTGTGGATGGATCCTTCAGCACATTCAAAATGAAAACTTGGTAACCGTTCATAAAGTCGTTTAAAATGAACTTTGATTGTTGAGTGTACACTAAAGAAAAAAGAGCACTGAAGAGTAGGGAGGAATTTCTTGCAAACATGGTCCACGAGTTCAAGACAAGAGGCTGCAGCATTTGTTCACCGACATACTGAAGGTGATGTGAAGGTCATCAGTATTCAAATGATGAGTAGGCATGATTTTTCTTATAGCACGGTACTCTGAATGTGATTTTCTTGTCTGTCATTAGATAAACCTGCTATGATTTAGTAATATAACTTTTTATATTTTACCCCCTCACACAAAATAATCCTGTGGACGCCCTTGAATGAAACACAGTTTTGAAATATAGGTATTTTAATATTCCAGGCGGCAGCCACCTTGCATTTTACAAGAACTGGGAACAAGAAGACTTTCCGCGTATGCCAGCATTGGCATGCAACTTGGTTACTATATCTTTGAGAGCACATATTCTCAGTCATGAATAAGAATAAAACTATATCATGTTTGTCGGATGTTGCGTTGGAAGCACTGTTACACATTTATTCTCCTCAAACAATTTTCCTTGGCAATACTAAGGTCCGTATTCACCAATGTCAGTTACTTTTGCCCTAATCTTATGTTTCCAAAACTCGGATAATGGCATTAGTTCGGATAACGCTCACTACTGTATTCACCACAGAGTTTATTATCTCAGTTTACTGAAATTAAGTTTTCGTCTTAATCTGAATTTGAACCGTAAATTGTTCATACTGACGCACGGAAAACAAGTGATTATGTGCTGCCGCCACTATCGAAATGTAAACACATTTTTGATTCCATTCGGGGTTTGCAAATAATTTGCATAAATTATGTCCGTTATTGAACAGAAACGAAGAAAGAAGCCTAATATGACTTCCCAAGAAATTGAATTGTTAATGAATTTTGTTGCAGAAAGTATTAACAACATAGAGAATAAGAAAACAAATTATACCCTAAACATTGTATATTTCACTCAAGAAATAATACAGTATTGCTTAATTCTTCATTAAAAAGTCACCCAGTCGTGTACCGTACAAGCTATAATCGAGAATTCATCTTAGGCCTACCTATGTGTTGAGAATTCCAGGTTATGTTCGATCATGGATAACATTGGCAGTGTCAACGCTTTAAATAACCTAAAATGTGTCTGCATATTCAGTGTCGTCGTAGTCCTCGAAATATGGCGCACGTTCTTTCATCCAACTACGACGTTTATTAATTGCATAATCTTGATCATGTTACTCTTCGCTGTGACTTTCTCTTTAAATTAGATATTCCAGCCGTCTACGAGCTGCCATCTTGGAAGGCCATTACCTTAGATTTCCCATTTTACCGGTCAACCAATCTCCGGTAATATTTTAAACCGAGATAATATCCGTTAACGAGATGATGTTGTTGGTGAATACAAACTTAACTGTTATCTCGGTTTACATAGCATTAAACTAAGATAAAAGCTTTTACTCGCATTGGTGAATACGGGCCTAAGTGAATGGTTCATGGTACAGGTTACTGTAGTCATGTCCTAGTTCGTGAACCATGGGCAACGGGTCAATTGCCTAGCAAGTGGTCCTGAGATTCGGGATACCAGTTGCTACGGAATCGGAGTAAACATCTCGGACATATTCTGAGTCGTGGCTCTCCTCGTGCTCAGGCGGCCAGGACTATAAAATCCACCGGTGGTCCCTAAGCCGTTAGGGGAGATATCCTCACTTGGACTATGTGTAAGTAGGGTAGCATGCTACTGTACTTCACAGAATTTACAGAGCTCAGAACATTTAAGCAAGCTTCTGACGTATGGGAGTAACGGAGTCCCACTCCCATTTTGACAGGCGAGGGACTCCTTGGAAACAACTTGACGAACGAAATGGAATTCGATGGGGAGCTATCAATATTAATGGGGCTTATTAACAAAAGAAAGTAGAACTGGCTGAGTCAGCAAAGAGGATTCTTCTGGATGTGCTAGGAGTAAATTATATTCGGGTAAGGGGAGATAAAGAGGAAGGGATAGGAGATTATAAAGTGTACTTGACGGGTGTTAAAAAGGGAAGGGCAGAGTGTGGGGTAGGGCTGTTCATCAGGAATAATATTGCACCCAAGACAGTTTCTGTTAGGCACGTAAATGAGCGAATGATGTGGGTAGATTTGGCAGTTGGAGGAATTAGGATGAGAACTGTCTCAGTGTATTCACCCTGTGAGGGTACAGAGGAGGATGAACTTGACAAGTTTTATGAAGCATTGAATGACATCGTAGTCAGGGTCAACAGCAAGGATAGGATGATGCTAATGGGCGATTTCAATGCGAGAGTTGGAAATAGAACTGAAGGATACGAAAGAGTGATTGGTGAATGTGGGAAAGATATGGAAGCTAATAGGAATGGAAAGGGTTTGCTACAGGTCGAAAGGTAGGGTTTTCCGAATATTTTTCGATGATACAGACTGTAGTGAACTATGTATATCTAGGCCTAGGTTAGAGAAAGTGAAATCTGCCTGCAAGTGAATAATGGTAGAAAATCTCCAGGATGAGGAACATAGACATAAGTACATGGATATGATTAGTAAGAAGTTCCGAACAGTGGACGTTAAGCAGGTTCAGGATATAGAAAGAGAATGGGCGGCATACAGAGATCCTATACGTAGTAGAAACAGCAAGGGAATGCCCTAGGAACGACTGTGTGTAAAAATGGGAATAAAGCGAACATCATGGTGGAATTATGAAGTTAGAGCAGCTTGTAAACGTAAAAAGAAGGCGTATCAGAAATGGCTAAAAACATGGGCTGATGCAGACAAGGAATTTTACGTAGATGAAAGATACAGAGCGAAACAAATAGATGTTAAATCCAAAAAGAATCTTGGGAAGATTTTGTTAATAACGAGGAAAGCCTAGGACAAGCAGTAGGGAATTCTTTCTGGACAGTAATAGAGAATCCTAGGAAGGGAGGGAAAAAGGAATAGTTTTTGGGTAAATCAGGTGAACTCATAAGAGATCCCCGGGAATCTCTGGACAGGTGGAGGGAATATTTTGAACATCTCAACGTAAAAAGAAATCTTCCTGGTGACGTCGCGAACGACCGAGCTCACGGGGAGGAGGAAAATGATGTTGGTGAAATTACGTTTGAGGAAGTGGAAAGGATGGTAAATAAACTCCATTTACATACATCAGCAGGAATAGATGAAATTAGACCTGATATGGTGAAGTATAGTGGGAAGACAGGGATGAAATGGCTTTGAAGAGTAATAAGATTACCATGGAGCGTTGGTAAGGTACCTTCAGATTGGACAAAACAGTAATTGCATCTATCTATAAGCAAGGGAACAGGAAGGATTGCAACAACTATCGAGTTATCTCTTCGATTAGTATACCAGGCATTCACTGGGATCTTGGAAGGGAGGGTGCGATCAGTGGTTGAGAGTAAGTTGGATGAAAACCGGTGTGGTTTCAGACCACAGAGGGACTGTCAGGATTAGATTTTCAGTATGCGCAAGGTAACTGAAAAATGCTACGAGAGGAATAGACAGTTATGTTTATGTTTTGTAGATCTAGAGGAAGCATATGCCAGGGTACAGAGAGAAAAGTTGTTCACCATACTGGGGTTCTATGGGATTAAGGGTAGATTATTAAAATCAATCAAAAGCATTTATGTTGACAATTGGGCTGCAGTGGGAATTGATGGTAGAACGAGTTCTTGGTTGTCGGAGCGACGATAAGATATATTTATAGTTATAGTTTGATATACCACAATGAAATAAGATGTACCATAATGGATAAGATAACGTTAGGTGATAAAACGTTCTTAATAAAATATAATAAAAGTAGGCTATGATGAGGAAAATCGCGCAGTAAGGAAGGAACTAGGCCCAAAAGAAGATGACCAGAATAACAGTGCAAAATAATATATAAATATATTTTAACAACCATAAGTTAACAACCAGATAAAAATTTGGAAATGGAAGAAAAATTTAAAAAAGATGTGCCACATTTACAAAAGTATACAATGTGCATCGAAACCAGAACCCTGAAAAGAAAAAGGACGCATGGGAAGGGAAAGGGGACTAGGATGAGAAAAGATCTTCTACACTGGGTAATTGACTAGTTTAGCAGTAACAATAGATCATAAATGAGAACTGAAGAAGCTTTCTTTTTGCAAATAGTCCGTAGCGCAGTTCATAAGTAGAAAGAGTCTATGTGAAAGTTTTAAAGCGAAGCATTACCACTCGACTAAGTAAAGTATTTATAATAGGCAAATGCCAGAATGAAGGTAAAGTCCAAATGTAAACAAATGTGTTATAAGCCTTGCTCACCGAGTTGTAGCAGATAATGCCCAGCTGAAGTTGACATAAAAGCACAGCACACAGTTGTTAGCGTGTGTAAATCCACCACTCCGCCACGAAAGCCCGACTCCAGGATGGATGGGCGGAGAGAGCAATTTAAAGAGGAAAGGAAGTTTCCAGAAACGAAGCGAAGGCTATACACACTGGCGAGTTCTAGAAAGAATACGGTCAGGTGGTGCACAGTACACAAGCACGGCAAAGTGTAGCACAGCTGACGTAATCAGTCGAGTTGACAGTAGGTGAGCAGAGTACATTATGCGGCGAGCGTACAATTGAAGCAAGCAGCGCCAAGCAAGGTAGGGAAACGTAGAGTATATAGGGAGATCGTAATATGGTTCAGGGTTCATCGAGGGGTTAGACAAGGCTGTAATCTTTTCACCTTTGTTGTTCGCAGTTTACACAGATCATCTACTGAAAGGTATAAAGTGGCAGGGTGGTATTCAGTTAGGTGGAAATATAGTAAGCAGTCTGGCATATGCTGACGACTTGGTCTTACTGGCAGATTGTGCAGAAAGCCTGTAGCCTAATATCTTGGAACTTGAAAATAGGTGTAATGAGTATGGTATGAACATTAGCCTTTCCAAGAATAAATAATTCATGTCAGTAGATAAGAAATCCAAGGGAATTGGTTGTCAGATTGGTGATACAAAGCTGGAACAGGTAGATCATTTCAAGTATTTTTTGGCTAATAGCTTTACGTCGCACCTACACAGATATGTCTTATGGCGACGATGGGACAGGAAAGGGCTAGGCGTGGGAAGGAAGCGGCCGTGGCCTTAATTAAGGTCCAGCCCCAGCATTTGCCTGGTGTGAAAATAGGAAACCATGGAAAACCATCTTCAGGGCTGCCGACAGTGCGGTTCGAACCTACTATCTCCCGTATACTGGATACTGGCCGCACTTAAGCGACTGCAGCTATCGAGCTCGGTTTTCAAGTATTTAAGATGTGTGTTCTCCCAGGATGGTAGTATAGTAAGTGAGATTATTCAAGGTCCAGTAATGCTAATACAGTGAGCTCGCAGTTTCAATCAACAGTATTATGTGAGGAAGTCAACTCCCTGACGAAACTATCTTAACATCGGTTTGTTTTCAGAGAAACATTGTTTTACGGGAGTGAAAGGTGGGTGGACTCAGGATATATTATTCATGAGCTAGAAGTAACAAACTGAAAGTAGCGAGAATGATTGCTGTTACACACAGGTGGAGGGTACTCGGAATTAGGAGATAAAGTCTAGGTTAAGAATGAACTCGATGGATGAAGCTGTACGTATAAACCGGCTTCGGTGGTGGGGTCATGTGAGGTGAATGGAGGAGGATAGGTTACCTAGTAGAATAATGGACTCTGTTGTGGAGGGTAAGAGAAGTAGAGGGAGACCAAGACGCCTATGGTTAGACTCAGTTTCTAGCGATTTGAAGATACGATGTATAGAACTAAACGAGGTCACAGAACTAGTAACGAACAGAGGATTGTGGCGGCGTTTTGTAAATTCACAGAGGCTTGCAGACTGAAATCTGAAAGGCATGACGGTCTGTAAAGAAGATGTATGTATGTCACTAAGTGAAATCAAAGAAATATGAGGTGCCTTCCTAAAAGTAGAAAAATGACAGTTTTATTTTGTTGTATTATTTTTTGATGGTTGATACGTGTAATTCTTGACTACTGTCTCCGTCTCATAAAATTTGCCGTCCATACAACTCAATCCCGTCGGCCTCTTTCCCACTCACTCGCTCTCTCTTTCCTAACGGGCTCGCTCTCAGTCCTTACTGCCCGGGGCTGCACTTGGCCAAGCACAGGAGCTGCCAAATTGGAATGGCCTGCTCCACAATACCTACACTGATATTGCACCTTCATAGGTGTCTGTTTACCGCACAGTGACGTCTCCATCCATTCCTAGTTTTACATCGTACGAATATTAACTCAAGGGTGAAAACGGAAGTTTTAATATGTGCTCAAGACCGGTAAGGGAAATTGCATTTCATCGCCAGAGATTCCGTCTTTCCCTTAAAAATAATCCTTTCTTTCCAAGTACGATGCCATTTTATATGGTAACGACAGATTCTTAATATAATGTGTGATCATAAAGTTTCCGTTTAAGGACGCTGCTGCAGCGGACATGCAACGTAGCGCGACTTCAATGCGGTTACATAAGCACGGACATGTAGGCAAAGGGTGCAGTAGTCATGTCGTGAGGAGGTGCGTGCATTAAATTCGGCCACGAGAACTATGGCGACGTTATTACCAAATGCGTCCAAATAGGACCATCGTGCTGTTATCTGTTCTTGGATTAAGAAGTATAAACACCGTTGGACATCCATCGGAGAATGAAGGTTGTGTATGGGGCAGCATGTCTGTCGAAAACCAGCGTTGTGGAATATACACCACGTTCCGTGCGGGTCGCGTTTCGACATTAGACGCCGGTCGAACTGGGAGGCCAGCCTCATCCATTACGAACAACAACAAACGGACGGTGGATGAGGCCTATATTCCTGATCTCTCCCCATGCGATTATCACGCCTTCGTTCCCCTCAAAAAGGCCTTTAAGTGTCGACGCTTCTTGTCGCACGAGGATGTGCAGTAGGCGGTTACAGACTTCTTCACGCAACAGGACACGGTATTTTACCACACGGGGATTTTTAAACTCGTGCGTCGGCGGGATGAGTGCATCAATGCTCACGGCGAATTTGTTTGATTGGTATGCCGATTGAGGACTGTACGGCCGTCGAACGAAAACTTTTTTGATCGACCCTTATATTTGTGCAGTATTGACCTCCGCTACCTTTGCGTGTTATACTCAACTTACTTCTTTTTCTGATTGCAGCATGCTTCGATTCTCGCCATCATGAGCGATGTCACCTTACGCAACATGAATAATTTATTTACGATTATAATATTGAGAGAAAAAATACAGATCATCCACATAAATAAAATTAGGCACACATAAGTCCAAAATAGGATCAATTCAAATTATTGTTACCGTTAGGACATCATGGGAAAATTTCAAGAAATTCTGTGTTTAAGTTCAGTGACAATCGGATTGTGCACGAGGTATATATTGTACCCGACAGGGACATGAACGAAGGACTGGTGATCAAGTGGACGCGCATTTCTTTGTTTGGTAGTGAGTTCACAGGGAACTCGAAGCTTAGAACACCACGGGCGTGGCTAGAATGTGTTTCCCCCAAGCAGAGCTAGGGAATCCCTGGATGAATATACGGGAGAAGTTATCCCCACCACATGTTGTTGGTGAGTGGGGGAGGTACACTTTTTAGCATCGTAATCAGGGAACCATCTTTAAAAGAGCATGACCAACTTCGTTTTCTACTAAAGGAATTGGGGAGTCCGGTGCCTTGGGGTCTACCTGAGACTTGTTCTCACACGAAACTGTCGCTCCGGTGACATCAATCATTACGATGGAATGCGAAAGCACATGAAGAAATACTAAAGGAATTCTCGATTTTAATAATACGGTATGGCACTGTACAACGGTTCTAAGGAGGTGTTCGCGATTTGTGAATTTATATAGAGTTTGTGACGTCCTTCATGGTGAGAATCTTCTGTTAAAAGGAGGAATAGATGATTATATAACAGCGGAAAGTTACAGAGGCCATGTGTTAAATGTCTTGACGCCCACTTGACAGGGGGAACCCCGTGAGCGAGCCGAAATTTGAAGACAGTTATTTATTCATTACAGGGGATTCTGCGATCGGATTTCGACAGGGTGAGTTTTAAGCATATTATAAGATCACTGGTCACCTGATTATCGCATTATTGCGCCTCAAACACACCGGGAATAGGGTCTATAGGAAATTTTAGAGGGGGAAACTTCTCAGCTAATATAAGGCTTTGGAGCGTCACCCCATGGTAGTCTGTGTTTTTGTCTCGTGAGAATCAGACGTGTGACCATCTCGAGTAACAGAGTCCTTTGTATTTCAAGGTTTCTTTTTGCTAGGGGCTTTACGTCGCACCTACACAGATAGGTCTTATGGCGACGATGGGATAGGAAAGGCCTAGGAGTTGGAAGGAAGCGGCCGTGGCCTTAATTAAGGTACAGCCCCAGAATTTGCCTGGTGTGAAAATGGGAAACCACGGAAAACCATCTTCAGGGCTGCCGATAGTGGGATTCGAACCTACTATCTCCCGGATGCAAGCTCACAGCCGCGCGCCTCTACGCGCACGGCCAACTCGTCCGGTATTTCAAGGTTTAGTTTAAAGAATAATAGTTAATGTCTTAAACAATCGGTGTATGAGGAGAAGTGATATCGGTGATTTATGAGAGTGCGCGTTCGGGTTATCGGTCATAATTCTGAGCACGAACTCGAACTATCATTATTATTATTATTATTATTATTATTATTATTATTATTATTATTATTATTATTATTATTATTATTTACCGTCATCACTCGAAACAAAGAAGGGACGATTGGAACCCTTACAATAACAGTTATAGTGAACAGCGACACAGGGCTTGACACTAACACGCCACTACTAAAATAAATGTGGGCGTATAATTAATAACGCTGTATGTGTATTTCGATCCTTGGATCTTAGATCGAAAATCGGGCCATAAAATGCGCGTTTGAAGCAGACGTACGTAACGGGCCTAACTGCGTGTGTCCTGTGCTGTAGAACAAGGAGATTCCAGTGCCAGGGATTATGGAGTTTCATCCTAGGAGTTCCAGTTCGGACCTGGTCATCAAAGCAGTCGAGATGGAAGCTATAAATCAGTAAATCATTACGATGGACGTCCAGTAGCTACACGAGGTGTCAGGATGATGAGGCTAAGTACTCTTATTTTACTAGCATAACTCGTAGTAAAACAGAATATCCATTTAAAGTTCATTAATTTGTAAATAAATTGATAGTCTAAGGTTTCTTTTTTTAAAATATATAAATGTGCTAATTAAGGGCGCAGTATTCAATATGAAACAAGTCTGAGTGAATTAGAGTTTGTAAATACGGTGGATTTGATTTTACTTATTTTATCCTTCATTTTTCATTTTTTTGAAATTTTCTCAGGTTTTTTTTACATAGTTTGACTTAGAGTAGAATGGATAATGGCAGTAGTGACCCAGTAGTGACCATTGGAATGTTTTTTACGATGATTTGCACTCAGCCAGTGGTATCATCATGCATGCGAGTAGTATTTTGATGTAGTTTAGTCGTAGGATGGAAGGCGTGCTCGAGTGAGCCGTCGTGAGGTTCGAACCATGTCCTCCCATGTAGCTAGGTGAGAGACGAAGATTTTAAATTCGTTCGTAAATGAAATAAATGGCTGTGAGTTGAGAAGGTAGTATGTAATCCTAAGAACTTAGTGGAATCTTTGATGGAAGTATTTTAATAGCTAATTATTTGGTAGTGAGTTTTTGTGTCACTATACAGGGAGAAATATAACATAGGGAGACACCAGAGACTGGAAACCGGGACTCTATTTTGGAAAAATTGAGCACCCGCTGTGCTTTGGAATATGAGATGAAATCCCTCTGTAAACCAGTGTATTAATGGGTTAAGTATGAATTTGTAAGCAATGATTATATGAAAGCCGTGAAGGCAGGTGAAGTTGTATGTGAGTGTGAAGTTGTGTGTTGGCTGACCAACCGGAGCAGATATATATTTATGTGACAGGGATACGCCCACAAAAGGGGATTCCTGTAGAAGGAAGAGAGAGATAGGCGATGATTTCTTTCTGATGCGAAACATAGCCAGGGTTTTAGACAGCTGGGTCCCCTTTCCAAGACATGTGATTTATGTGTTATTTGACTCATTTGGAAGATTATCCTTCACTTTAAAGTACTCTGATCAGTGATAGACTCAATTAGCTAGTGTAATGCAGCCATTTTTTTGCATGAATATGATAATTAGGGTTTCCAGTGCCCATCTGCGGAGTCCAGTGATCACTTGTTCGAACCTCACACCGTGGAGATCCGTGTTCATTTTTATCTATTGTATTATGTTTTGTTTTATTGTGGTGAATGCATTTTACTTTGATTTGTCAAAACAGGTTCCAATCCTGGGGTTGAGTGTGGGTATGCTGGGTTCGATTCCGAACCAGAGCATTTCGTGTTGTAATATTCCTGTGTGTTTAGTGCGTGTTCTTTAAATGGGTTTAATAATTTGTTTATCAAGTTGGATATAGGTTAGGCTTCATTCAGGCTAGTGTGTAAGTTATGTAAATATACCCCAGTGCTTTTTTTGCTAGCGGCTGTACGTCGCACTGACACTGATAGGTCTTATGGCGACGATGGGATAGGAAAGGCCTAGGCGTTGGAAGGAAGCGGCCGTGGCCTTAATTAATGTACAGTACAGCCGCTAAGTTATTGTATTTATTATATATATATTTATGATGCCCATTTGAATTATACCTAGTTAACGACCCTGTAGATTTATCGCCGAAGACTTCATGGGTAGGGGGCAGGTACAATATATTTTCCTGGTGTGAAAATAGGAAACCACGGAAAACCATCTTCAGGGCTGCCGACAGTGGGATTCGAACCCACTATCTCCCGGATGTACGCTCACAGCCGCGCCCCCTAACCGCACGGCCAACTCGCCCAGTACCCCAGTGTTTATGGGGATAGTTTGAGTGATTTATTTGTTCAATATCCCGTATATGGGAGTGCGAAGTTATGATCAAAGAAGGTTTTTTGGTACTAGTCTCGTCCTCAAAACAAATTGAAACAATCTTCAACATGTTCATTGCGAAACCTGTTATTATCAATTGTAAATTCAATGTGGTGTATTTGCGTCATTTATTGTATTCATCTGGAGGATAATAAGCCCTTTAATTTTAAAATTTTAAAATAGTGTTTTCATTCGATTTTAATGATATGACACCCGTATTCTTCTATCCTTTATTAAAGGCACATGGAACGTACCCACGCTCGGGTTTCGTACAACTTTCAATGAGTTACATCTTTGTGGTTTGGGTTGTTCATGGCAATCAATAATATTCAAATATTGTAATGCATGTGGATGAATTTTTTTTTGGAAGTGGAAATAGAACCTTTTGAACACACTCTCCTCATATGCAACATGTGTAGCACATAATAGATGTATGTTACGTTTAGGATCTATCCAGCTACAGAGCAGGTTTGCTGTCCTGTAACGGCCATGCAGCAGTGGCACTTCATTCAGGAGATGGTGAATTCGAGCTCTACTGTCCGTTGGCATCCTTGGAAATGGCTTTCCATGCACTATATCCATGCTTTTAATATTTGTACTCTGATTTCTAAAGAGTATGTATGTATTTTCTTGAAGATGTCCTTGGCAATCCACGTACAATTGTTGGTACGTTATTAGTGCCAATTACATTGTTCCGATATAAAGAAAAGACACCTCCGTGAGGAATTCTAGTTCCTCGATATAGTCACCAGCATCGTATAAAACTCGTCAGTGATGCGAAAGCGGTAATATACATGTCGCAAGGCCTTTTCTATGCATGGTGCGAATGGAGCGTTCTACCACCTGAAGAATATTTGGAGCAGTTCGGAAGTGGATGCCACAACGCGGTTTCATCATTTTCGGAATCAATAAAAAATCACAGGGGCTCAAGTCTGAGCCGTGGGTTATCCTAAATTCACCCGAAATTTGTCCTGCAAAATTATGGGAGGAGTCTGCAGAAAGTGTCGCCACTTCCTTCTCAGCGCTGGTCACAGTTTATGATAAAAAATAACGGTAATACTGTATATACTATGTATTCAGAGTCTGTTCTTCGAGTACAGAATGTGATAGGATAACTCCATTACAGTCGTACACCACAATCAACATAATATTCACATGGCTGTGATCCTGGTGAACTGATGACTTTTGTGATGGCCCGTAATGAGACCACTCGTTCGACTGAATTTCATTTTTGGCTCGTACGATCGGTCTCAATGTTTCATCCAGTGTAATGATACAGCGTAGGGAAGCCTCCAATCCAGGCTAATGGTGTTTCAAGTGGGTTTGAATATCGTCATTTTGTTGCCAATCGTGCAATTCCGTCAAATGGTGTGCAACAAGCGGGAAGCAATTTTTCTCATGCCCAGGCGGTCCTTTAGGATATGGTGCACAGTTTTAAGCGTTATACCTGTCTCTCGTAACGACTCACGAATCTTCAAGTTAGAATGCATCGCCAGCAATGCGCCAAAAAACTGCACATCCTATTCATTGACACCAGCCATGTCGGCCACACTCTGGGGTTCATCATGGAAGGCTTTTGCGTACCGTACCACCGTTCCTTAACTGATTCCTCACGCCCCTCATGAAGACCTTGATAACACTACCGCGTTATGGTCGCGAGTATATTCAATCTTCATTCAACTGCTTTGTTCCTCTTTCCAGGAAATCGTAGTTACGTTTAGCTCAACCTTTCTCCGTAGCAGCACTGCAATGCACGGATGGTGGGTGGCACAGTCAATATACTTCGATGTATATTAGGTAATGACCTGAAGTTTGGTGTAAGCGAAGGTCACAGGATTCGTTTGGTAGCGTATACACAAAATTGTTGCCTATTTTTAAGTACAAATCCTCGGAATTATAGACTGGAAAGGACGATATTGAAAATTTATCTCTATATTGGACTGGCATCCTTCTTCTAATGAAATGTATCTCTTACTCACTTCAGAAACTGTAGTGCAGATAAGGAGTTGTAGAATTTAAAGGAGATTCAAGTCTTGAAAAGTAATTTATGAAATTACCTATTCAATTAAATAATTTAATAAATTCATTTTTTAAGAAATGAACCTCTTTACATTATATTGTCAATACGGAACCATTATGAAATTCATAAGTTGTAAAGGGGTTCTAGAAGTCTGTATGGGACATTTAACAGTGATATGGTGTGTTAAAAGTTGACATTTGTGGGATATTTGTTTAACTTAAAATTGCTGTTATCTTGAACAGCATACGACGGTTCTTGCTATAGGCCTACATGATATATACAAATTAGATTGTCAATAGAGAACTAGACATTTAGCGCATAATTGATTGGTTCCTTCTTCCTTCCTTAGTTTCAAACTATAGGTTGATTCTCTGACTTTCTCCTTTGTATAAGCGACAGCCAAATGAAGTCGGGTCACCTGCCAAAACAGAATATTCGAACATTTCGTGCCTGAAATGTAATCACCAGAACTATTGAAGTACTGGATGATGAGGTGTTCAGTCACATTCTTGAAGAAGCTGTCGGGCCATCGATGGAATAACATCTGTACCCAGTCACACACGTCTTCATCCGATGCAAACTGATGTCTAACGAATGTCTTTTTTCATCTCTAGCATGGGGCCAGAATCAATGAACAGCACTATGGAGATATGTTGCAGAAATTGAAGTGCGTCCTAAGGTCAAAATGCCCGGATATGCCATTATCCTTCTTCTTCATGACAACATCCGCCTCCAGAGTGTAGTTTGAGGAATGAGCTTCAGAGATCTGGGTGGAAAATTCTTCAACGACCTGACTGCAGCCATATATATCTCCCCATGCTATTTTCACATTTTTTGGGAGCTGATGAAAGACATTCGTGTACATAGGTTTGCATCGGACGACGATGTTTGTGACTGGTTTTAGATGTGGTTGCGTCGATAGACCGAGATTGACCGGTGTGATTAATGTTTTAATAGTTTGAGCTACATAATATTCTACTATAAATTTTGGCAGGTGACCGGTCTTCTGACTGCCCCTTATAAATGGAATGATGATACTTCTTGATTCGACGAAACACTTCCTCATCGTTTGACTGTTCATCGACTGAATATATTTCATTAAACCTTAGGCTACAAAGACAATGGGATTAGATATGATGACTGCGCTGGCTGGACTGCAGGCCCATTTGGTGTCATTACGATCCATAGTTCAGTAAAGTGGCAGAGAGGTTACCTGTCGTGAGGTGAGTCGAGTGAGCTGTACTTTCATCGTGTCGTTACAATAATGTTTTTCGTCATCAACGGTCCTTCAGATAGAAATGTTGAGAGGTGTGCTAGAGAAAATGTTCACACACATATATCCAGTGTATATATGGTAACGAAATGATTCTATGTAAAGCGACCTCAAGCTTGTGTGCCTCAGATACTGGCTGACGATACGTAATTTCTCAGACTATGGCAAGAGTGATGGATCAGATAGTTGAGGGAAACAAGAAATGAAACTCGTCGTGCCTCGGGTTCATAAGAGTTTGGGGGACATCCTGGGCCGTAAACAAGCGTTTTGGCCATAGATGGTTCTGACAACTTTTAAGAACGCCGTTCGGCAAAATTAGGCAGATCGTTTTACCGCCAGTCCTAAAACTGAATTGGGATTCTAAGTTTCGGGCGTGTTGGCCGTGCTATTAGGGGCCCGCAGCTGTGAGCTTGCATCCGGGAGACAGTGGGTTCAAGACCCACTGTCGGCAGCCATGAAGATGCTTTTCCGTGGGTTTTCCATGTTCATACCAGGCAAATGCTGGGGGTTGTACCTTAATTAAGGCCACGGCTACTTCCTTCCCATTCCTAAGCCTTTTCTATCCCATCGTCACCATAAGACCTATCTGTTTCTGAGCGACGTAAAACAAATTGTGTGAGGACTCTAAGTTACTCTTGTCGGAAATCCTGGCGCGCCTCCAAGAAACACAGGATCACTGATGCATATGGGGTCACCTCACCCTTGTGGAGTACGACATAGTCCAATTTTACTTTTATGGATGTGTTAGGTTGCTTAACCCTGTTTAGTTCACCTGATGACATGTAAAACAGTAGCAGCACTTGTCGAGCACCCCGAGTGAAAGCAGGAAGGGGTGCATGATGATACGACAGCGAGCGTGACTGTTATTTTCGGACCATAGTCTCAGCCAAGTGTCTCGGCGGCAGTCCGTGTGTAAAGTCGCACAGTGCATAGTTTAAGCATTAAATAGTGTTAGGATAAACTTATGTGTTTTAATCCAGTGTAATTTATTTTAAAATGTGAGCTGCCAGGGAGGTGCTGTTTAGACCAGAAGCAACACGATGAGTTCCTCAGTATTGTTGAAAAAATGGGCGGTTTTACTTTTTTGTCTCTCGGAATAACCAGATGAATGTCGGCGCTGTGTCGCTAATCCATTTTGAGTTGGATTAACGCACATGCGATACGTTTATAGAGATAATGTAAAAGGATTTACGTGGTCGTGTATCCACAGACAGGAAATGTGTTCACGTTCTAGGAGACGTTATTACCCTTTCCGTGCAAGTGCTTTTTTCACATCATTATTCGTTTCCAGCTGGAATAGTCTCCGGTACAAAAATCGCAATTTGTTCAAGTATTATCCACCAGGACGAAGCCGAACTTCTTTACTGATCATCTTGTGGGTCAAATTTCAACCCATTTGAAAATATATCGGCAGAAAGGAAACGGAAAATGTCCGAGAACTAGCCCGAACAGCCTCTAGCTACGCTGTGGGATGACATACCGGCCATCTAAGACGAGGTAGCTAGTGGCAAGCACTGCGAGTTAGTACTCGTTGAATCTCCACCTCAATGTCTATAAGAGGTGACGAATGTCACTCTTTGGTTTCACGTTCTGCGCCATAATGCACTTGGGTAACTAGTCAAATGACGAATAAGGATCATCGACGGATTATTAGGAAATTCGATTCCACAATACTGAGTGAAGGAGTTAAGCACCCTACCAAGTGTACTATCCATTCGGTTAAGTCCAGATATATCTAATACAGTACACGTAACGTCCAAACACCATGTGGTAGGGGACGGTGGTTAAGGCAACTTTCCCACTCTATTCATACTCCATGACGCAAGAAATTCTGACAGCCTCTACATCGGGAGGTAGGACACATCACTGCATCTTTGCATCATTACATTCTTTACGTTAATATTGTATAATGCCTTTCATATAATCATCTGAATGCCCATGTGAAGTATGTCAGATTCCCTGGACAGGTTTACTACGATGTTTTGTGTGAATGATTAGTATTGCGTTCTCAGCTGTCAGCTGCAAGAGAGCGATGCATACGGATAACGGAGATCAGTTTTCTCGAACTCTCTTCGTTTGTAATCACTCACGTTCGGATGCGGCTTTCGCTCGTTCGACATCCTCCGGCCGATCGTTCCCCGGTGTAAAGGGAGTGCTCGCTTTCAGTCTCTCTTCTGAAATACAACCTGTGACAATAAAGTTCGGTGAATGAAGTCAGAACGGTCGATCCGGCAACACTGGTGACACACAACGCTGCACCTGCGTAGCAGCAGGTTTTGACCACCTGCTCCCAACGTTGTTCAGTTGAGCATCGTGTGTGTGCCGTGTAAGACCTGTTTGACACAGTGCGTGTTTAGTGCGTTTGTTCTGAACTGCAAACAGGAACATAAACGACCAAAAGGTCAATGAACAGTTTTGTTTTAAGCTTGGCAAAACACCGAAAGAAATGCATGCGATGCTGCTACGTGGTTATGAAGATCAAGCACTGTCCTTGAAGTGTGTGTACGAGTAGTTCGCCCGTTTTCGAGGAGGCCGGGAAAGTGTTTCTGACAACCTCCGTAGCGGAAGACCGGCGACCGCCGTCAGTGACGAAAACATTGAGAAGGTGAGGACATTAATCACGAACGATCGGCGATTAACTGTGCGCATGATAGCGGGTGAACTGCAGATTACCAGTGAATCCGTGTGACAAATCGTTACCCAGAAGTTGGGGAAGAGGAAAACGTGTTCTCGTCTTTTGCCACATCACTTGACTGACGATCAGAAGCAAGCACGTTTAGAGGCTTCACAGGATTTTGTCGAAACGGCGGATGCGACACCAAATTTCTTGAACCGTCACTGAGGATGAAACCTGGTGTCTAAGGTACGACCCTGAAACTAAACGGCAAAGCATGGAATGGCGTTCTCCGGGACCCCCTCGTCGGAAAAAGGTCAGAGCCGAAAAGTCACGCATCAAACTCGCTTTGAAAGGAAGGAGATTTGACGATATTCCTGACATTCAACGAAACGTGACGAGGCTTTTGAACACCATCCCAAAGGAAGACTTCTTGCAAAGTTTCCAGGACATGTATCGCCGATCTCAGCAGATCATAGTTATGGGAGGGGACTATTTCGAAGGACAGTAAGGTCACTGTCGTGCATTGTTCATCTATGTTGATAGTGTTGATAGTACAGGACTCTTCACCGAACTTAATTGTCAAAGGTTGTACATGCAGTGCAAGCTAACAGTAGCAGCTGAGAGAAGAAAAGGTTTTATTTATTTATCTATCTATCTTTATTTTCAGTTGACACTATTATGTGTTATGAAATCAATAGGGAAGTTACAATGTCAGTATTGTTGTTGTTATTCTTTGCGGAGCGTCGCATCGCTTTCCAGGTGATAAACCGGAGTTTTCTTTTATTCAAATGCTCTCTCTTTCCTTCTATTTTTATGAATGCCATTTCACGGATAGAGCAGAAAATGTAATTCTATAAAAAAAATTATTTATATAATGAACCGTTAGAGTATTAAATTGCTTTGATGATAATTTTCTGCCCACAGATCAGTAGTAGCAGCTAGAACACCTTTTCCTGCCATTTTAAATATTTCTCCCTAATCACGACAGCTCGGGCCTTACAGGGGCCTGATATTGTTGTAAGGTCAGTTCAATGGCCAACAGCATCAACATTTCTATATTCTGCTCCAAAATCAATAGCTTTCTGAATGAAGTTTGTGAACTGTTGTCTATTGAAAATATTAATTGGTCTTATATTCGCAAGCATCTTGAAAAATGTCTTTCATCTCAGGCGTTCTATGGACTTAATTCGTACTAAAGTTCGACTGAGATCACAAGTGTCTTGCATGAACGAAGGGCCAAGCTGACTTCTTTCAAATTTTAATTGTTTTATATGAAAGGCACTGGAAAAATACCGGGTATTTTAAAGTATTATTATCCCTTACTTCTCCGAATTTAGTCCAAGAAGAGCTTAAAACTGCCTTTTCCTTTTTCTCTCTTTGTTACTATAAACTCTCACGATTTAATCTTATTTCCAGACACAAGCCTTGCATTCTCTTGCTATCAGCACAAACAGTGTACGAGCTTCTACTACCATCATCAACATTCGTCTTGACTCTTCATTAGTGTAAGCCTACGGGTTAGAGCTACACTACGAGAGGAGCTTGCACCAACACCGATCGCTCTCCTATAACCCGAGCGCTCGTTATATACGTTACTTCGTAATTCATCGGAAATATCATGATCCGCTTTCTCAATGCATTCGTGGAGGGAGTATTATATGTTGCGCTGGCTCTGTCCCACGTCACTGGTCCACCTACAGTAACGCGCTGAAACATCACGTGACGTACAGATTGGTAAAATACGTCGCGGTACTGGACTGGTGGTTTAAATTGTCCGTGTTTCTTTACCAATTATCAGTTGTGACCGTCAGTGATAGAACATCAGTGTGTAAAGCATCCAAATTGATGATTTTCATATAGGCATGCGAGAGTGTAATGCGTTTCTAATGAAAGTTACACGATGCGTAGGAGTTTCTATTAGGAAGATATTATGCTGAAGATATATAGTTGAAGCAATGAGAGACGCCCATCTCCGATAAATGCATGATAGAAATATTATTTTGTAAAGATGTCAGTGAGTGACCGTTCTGCTTCATCTACTATGTTAGTAGTACACCTATTATGAGTAACGCGTTATCCTACGACTTCTGCAGAGATTCGTCGCTGTTCATTAAGTTAAGGGATGAGTGCTCGTCACTTTCTTCAAAGGTTACCATTAACAAATTTTCATAGGACTACTAGGCTACGTTGCAGCTTAAAGTAAGAGTGTTTTCGATTAATTTTGTTTCCATTAAGTTGAACTACTAATTTTAAGGGTAATCAGGAATGGCCTGTTAGATGCAAATATTTGTCATACGTTGGAAATACCAGGGACATCACATGTTGGGTTACAATCATTGGCCAGAAAGTGTTATTGTTTACCTGGGGCATGATGGATTCTATCTCCATGTAAGTGTGTATGATGTATTGGTAACTCCTTCATTTAAAGGTAACTTAAAAACTCTTCAGTCTGCGAACACACAAGTTAAATATAAACGTTATATGCCCTACTACATCATACCTGTAAAAAAGCACATTATTAAACAAGGGATTAAAATACACGCTATTAACCCTTGTTTAATGCGGTGGTTTCTTACAGGTATGTTGTAGTATAATATTGAACTTGTGTGTTCGACAGACTGAGGGGTTTTTACGTTACCTTTGACTGAGCCGACACTGGAAAGTTTGGCTTCCTTATTAACAAAAAATCTCCTTCACTGAGCTATCTATGTCTGTGTATCTAATTAACTATTATGAAAAAGGCCTTGAATTGGGACAGATGTACCGAAACATTTAATAATATGCTGTGCTTGTCGTTGATATGCCAGGGTAGCGTAGGTGGGCACCACTTGTTCACTGAACAGAGTTTGAATGTCGCCGTATAGTGAATCTCCGAGAAGGTGGATGGTCATAACGGAGATTTGCGCAGTACACTGAAAGAGAGGTGTCACCAGACCATCGATTTTGGCGGCTTTTGGTCAAAAGAAGGGACATGTGCCGGCCCATACGCCTTTTTCTGAACAACAGATGCCGTCGTATCGTCCATTGCGGTCCCCACAGCAACCTCAGGATAGATTAAAGTTATTGGAACACCTGCACTTTCGCTACCACCACCTGTGACGATTGTCAGCAGACACCCTTCTCTTTCGCACACTTTCACTGAATTTCGGAATGATGGGGTGAGTCGAAGCGTGATCAAGAGGCCACGCTCCTGGGGCGCGCTAGTGCGCGAGGAGCGCAAGTCTTGACCACCGTTGCACTAAAGGTACGAATGACCAACCGTTATGTTCGTAAGACGCGAATAGATTTTGGCTCGGTGCTAATGATGGATATTTACGTGTATGACGACTAGATGAGCAACAGCTTCCACAGAAACTACGGCCAAGACATAGAGCAACACTTGGGATTATGGTGTGGGAGACATAGCCCACGAAGTCCTCTCACATCTGCTGTTTGTACGACGGATACTGGACAGTGCACAATACATGTAGATGATCTTACAAGCCATTCTTCTGTCATTCCGACGGGATTTTACCTACCCATCTGACACCTGAGCAAACCAATGCATTGTACAATGTTATGTTGAAAATCCCTTGGCCTGCACATTCACTAGACATGCCCCCCATCAAGAATGTGCGTTGTCGTGATGAGGAACTGTTATTTCGTCGCACTGCGTCACGAAGACGCCAAAGAATGGCAACATTTTTCTCCTTACAAGGGAAACACTCTACTTTCCCGTTTCGGATTTTTAGGATACTTAGTAATAATGTGGGCACTGAAATAAAAGTAGTGACTGAAGGGAAAACTTGAAACTCCTCCCGGTAGTTAGACAACCTTTAAGAGCTTTGGTAAAAAAGCAACAGAGAAACTACATTTAAACGTCACCTCAGCTCAATTCCTATTGGAATATGCATCTTCTTTGAATAATAATGATAATATTAATAATAATGATAGTAATAATAATAATAATAATAATAATAATAAAACAATTAGCCCATAAATAACCTGTAAAACGGACGTATATGAAAATGAATATGTAGAACAACTGAACATTGACAAGAGGCAAAATGCATAAGCCATGCTCCTTGCAAGACATAAAGAAGCATTTGTCGATATTGGATGAAAAGAGCTGATTGTAAATATGGGATAGCATTTCCATGATAAAAATTCTGGCATGAATATTTCGTTTCCACGAAGTGCCCTCGTACGATAACTATCCGTTTTACAGGTATTGTGGTATTATACTAAGTATTACCACCGTATTGTTATTATTACCTTGTTCAAGTGAGATGCGTGCTCCGGTAGAAATTGTACTGAAGTATGTTAGTGATAATTCCACCTTCAGGAATTAATTTGAAATATACCGATCCCCGGATATCAAAGAACACTTGTGAAGCTTATTTCCGAAAGTTACCGGTGTGAAATCAAATACAAAATTGAGATGGTGATGGAAAACATACATTGTTATGAAGCTCCATAATATGAAAGAAAAGGAAATCGTAAAAACGGCTTGGATCAATGTCAATTAGGCGTTAAAATGATGTTTGATGCTAATAAGTACCAAATCCCACGGGGGGGAACTGGCCAAAATAAAACTTATACACGCAGCCAAGGAGGAGCTATTTCCGGGGCTCGGGACCAGCAGCAATTTACATTGTTGTTTTCGATTATATCTGTGCCTTCACTGTAAGTAAGTAATTTTGATGACATAAATACAGTCAGTCTTCTGATGACTGCAGTGATATTTATGTATTTCATATGGAAGAGTGAAGAGGTTAATTGACAAAAGATACCTAATACATCCTTTTCTAAATATTATTTAGACTACTAACGTTTCAACAGAAATGCTTTGTATAACAATGTATTTATTCTGTCCAAACGTAAAAAAAAGTGCTGAAGTGGATTTTCAATTGAAATTTTACACCCTGAGCGTCTTTTATCTCTCCTGTAAAATGTTACTTTGGGATTTGGTACCTTTTGGAAATAATCTTCTGATTTCAAGCATTACTTTCTTTTACACCCTGAACCCTACGCGATAATCCACGCAGGCAAGAGGAAGAAGTTGCCGACGTGGTAAAGTGGACCCAGCCAAAGTTCTGTCACTTTTTGAGTCTACTGATACGCCAATTCTCCGAATGTTTTGAGCTTGCCTCGTTCATAATTTATACTTGTCTTTTTAACTGACGACTCACTATTCTACAAGGGCTAATCGCCATTTTTAAGAAGTGTGCTTTCTAGTTCTTTAGGCAGGCCTAATATGTGAATAGGTCTTTTACATATTAAGTAGGCTATCTATAAAAGATATCTCATTTAGTGAAAGGACAGTCCAATAGATGGCATGAGTTTTGAAATTGTAATAAAATCTTCCCAAATAGGAAGAGATTTAGGCGATTTAGACTGAGTTCATGTTACAAAATAATTTTACGTAACCTATTTTCTGAGTTTATTAATTGAAATTCCACTAGGTCCCATGGTCTGGAAGTTGTGGTGACTCAGCTGCGCTCATCGATGTTGTAATGATTCACTCAAAAGCTCAGATATGTTTGACAATCTTCAATCGCTTGAAACGACAATCTTCTTCCTTCTCTTACAACATCGAATGTGCTTTTATGCTCCATAGTGCTGTAGTGCTTCTTACGGAAATGGGTTGCCTGTTGTAAAATATTCAACTTACCTCAATGTACCTAACCCCATGTATTTCACCCCGAATATTCAACTCCAGTAAACTGAAATTTGCACAACATGGTGTGCATTTACTGTGACTGTTATGGAAACAGAAGGAAGCGAATGTTAATACACTTGCTTTTCAAGATATTATTTATACGTTTCGCTTTTAATTAAGCTTATTATCATATCAACTTCTATGTCCTGATTATTTTTCGGCCTATTGCTATCAATGTATGCATATTACCATAAAACATGAACACTGATTAATCCTAACATTTTTCCGGGCATATTTGAGGGTATATTTGCACCCGAAATTATTGGATAAGGACATTTGTTAAATCCGGTTACTGAAAATGTTAAGGTTTTACTTTTGGTCAAGTTGTTAAAGTTGTTCTTTTGTCCTGATTTACTGCATGTAGGGAAATTCGATGGTACCAATGGCACCTGGCTTGACAGTCTGCCATGCCATTCTATTATTTTATCACTCTATTATTTATATTACACTGGAGAAATGGAAATCGGAACACCACGAAGGAATAAGTCATTCGTGTTGGTATTGGAAATATGGGATGGTTCTAGCTGGATACGTAAACGATACCGGTTTCAGGTCGATCGGATTGTTCATACAATCCTCCCCACCTCTTTGGCGAACCACCCCCTGTATGCGAAGCCTATTAGAGCTTAGTTGTCGTGCAGTCTGTAAGGCACAGTGGCGTGAAGTGTTCGCTTGTAAACGATTCATCACCGATGAGGACGAACAGGGTGTCACCAATTGTCACCGGTTCAGAGGGCGCGGATTGTTGGTCTGCGTGAGAGTGGGTTATCTGTGCGGGCAATAGCTGCACGTATTGTCCGAAATGCAATTGCGGTACAACATTTATGGCAGCAGTTGTAAAATGATAGGACGCATGCACGGAGACCTGGGACAGGACCAACTCGAAGAACAACACCGCGGGTGGATCGTCGCACAAAATCGATTGTCCTGGAAGGACCTCCAAGTAACGGAAGCGGAAATTTGAACTACTGTGACATAACACGTTACGCTACAAACTGTTGGAAATTGTTAAACTGCAGCTGGCTTACGATCCCATATCCCTGCAACAAATGTTCTACCGACCCACTAAATTGACCCGTGGGACTGTGCTGTTGTCAGAAACGATCACACTGGGCCAAGAAATAGTATATTGTCACCTTCAGAGATGGCGTGCGCTTTTGTCTTTGCTACGATGATTGTCGCAATCGTGCCCGAAAGCGTTCCGCGGAAGAGATGAGCAGTGGCTTCGAAGACCCATGATATGTAACAACAGGGTGCTCGTAAAGAACTGCCATATTTTCGGGCTTTTTTCCTAGGTAAATTGTAATTTGTGTCATTAAATCATAAATATGATTGTTGAATTGGAGGCAGCCGTGTCGCGCGCGGAATTACAAAGCTATAGTTAACTGACTGCGTGGCTGGGCCTTTCAGACCCATGTTGTGAGTAATATGAACATTAGCATCATATTTAACGTTCAGTCATCTTCGGATGACTCGCACTCTAACTTTAAAGCTTTTCACCCTGTCGAACACTAATTAAAACACCTATAACACTATAATATAATGTAAAAATCACACTAACAAACAAGGAATGACTTGTTTCGTCCTTAAAAGAATATCATCAGATTCTATCCAATCACACTTTTTATTGATGAAAATTTTTAGCAATTTATGAACATTTATGTTTGAATTCTGTTAATACCCTTTGATACTTGAAAGTTTCTTTAATGCTATTTCTTCGGAGCGTCGACCTATAGAGATCTTTCGCCCCTACTTGCACCATGTGATGTGAACCTGCGTGTAATTGGAATGGAGTCCCCAGACCAGGGATATTAATTATTTACAATTAAAAACCCCTGACCCAGCCGGAAATCGAACCCAGGGCCACCGAGTGATAGGCGGACGTGTTTCCCCCTACACCGCGGGGCTGGATATATTTGAAAGTTACAACTTATTTTAATGAAGTGCTCTAGTAGTAGGCCCCCTCTCCTTGCTAGCCCAACAAAGAGTTCAAGGTGGTGCAATACTCCTTCATTGGCGTGAGTCCAACTGGCCAGCAACTTTCCGTTAAGGCGGTAGAGGTGGGATCCCTCGCTGAGTCCGAGGGAAAAACCAGCCCTGGAGGGTAAAGAAATAAGGAAGAAGAAGAAGAATGAAACAATGTGCCTTGGTCCATGAATTAGTGCCTCAGTGGAAAGAATTCATTAGTTACCCAGGCGTATTTTTCCGTTGTAACCTTAGTTAATTCAAACTCTCTGAGTTTGAAAGAGAGAGAACGGGGTTAGGAGACGCGGAATTCTCCACTGATGACCACCACAGGAGTGTATTTCCATGTCATTTGTGTTTCAGATCTTCGAAGGTCATTGTGCATGTTATTCATAGTAGTTAGGTCTTTCTTTTCACGTGTGCTTTTGTACAGTTTAGTTAGTTTTAAATTTTAGTTCTTAATACCTTTTGTGTACGGTACCAGGCTAGCGTTCCACCTGTACCAGCATTTAGCTCGCCGCGGAGACCGTGTTTGTGTTAGGTTATGAATTATGGTTATGGCCGATAGCTGAGATGGGAACGTATTTTAGACACATGGCTATGACAACAGAGAAAGGAAATGGCAGCTATATGGATAAATAAATAAAAATGGTCACTGAAATATGTAAAATTTCTTACGGTAAGATGTGTTGTCAAATAAAAAGGTATAGTCAATAACAGTGATCGGGGTGTTCATGATGATGGCAGATCATCAAGTATAATTAAATAACAAATATATAAATAACATTATAAAGTGAGAGAGGAAAAATCCACCCAGTTGACGGAAGTCAGCATAACTAAAATTTAAGTACGAGGTGTATTTACCCTCCATAAATATTGTCAGCAATCGCTAGAGTATTGTAATAAACCTTGAGGATCCAACCCACTTTCAGGTAGTAATTTTTATTCACTTCTTTTCCGTATAGTATGTGAACAGTTTAGATTGTTGGTTGTGGAATGTGAAATTTATGGACATTAGTTCACAACCAGTTCACATTCACGTATCCGAGGTTATTATTTTTTGAGTAATAATTGTATACATAATTCACGGAGAAATGGTTAAATATAGTTGTATTATTTTTATAGTTACTTATAAAACGAAAAGGGTATGCACTTCCCAGTTTAGGGATTAGCCCTGTTTAAAAAAAATGTGAACTGACACACGTACTCAAGGTTGAAACCATTTAGCAAATTGGCTTTATTTGCGTTTTATAAATAAATTAATATTTGTTCATTTTGTTGTGTTGTTACATAATTGAGTTAAGGTTATAGTATTTTGATGTAAATTATTACGTGAGTGAAGGATAAATTACTTTCACTTAATCCGAATTCATCAAATTAAGGTTACATTTGTCATTAAATTAATCCATTGAGTCAATCCTTGCTATTTACATGACTCATCAAGTCAAGTTTATATTCTTTCTATCGGCAGTCCTGAAGATGGTTTTCTGTGTTTTCCAATTTTCACACCAGGCAAATGCTGGGGCTGTACCTTAAATAAGGCCACGGCCGCTTCCTTCCCACTCGTAGCTCTTTCCTGTCCCATCGTCACCATAAGACCTGTCTGTGTCGGTGCGACATTAAACAACTTGTAAAAAAGGTTTATATTCTTCTTTATTCAACTAATTAATTAGGCCAGGGTGATATATTCACAAGTAATATTCAAGTAATTAAATGTTTGGTGGTTGGGACCATGAGAGGGTCAAAGCTATTGGTAGATGGTTAAATTTTGAGGATTAAATTATAACCCATTTTCTTGAATCAAGCTTATCATTAATTAAAAATAACTCAGTAAATAATGTAATTATCGTTCAATTTTGATTTATTTTAATTTCATTATGAATTGTTCGTCTCATTGTAATAACAATGTCCGATCACATTTCAGGGGTAAATGAACAGGATAAGACATAATTATGACCAATGCCAAGTCCAAATCGTTATGTAATAACTTATCGAAACAAAGTAGTATCCATTCAAAACAATGCTATTATTTTATTGTGAATTATTTATGTTAAAATTACAGATTTGGAAAGTTTTTAAGAAGCTTCGCACTTAATTTTCAGAAAGATCATTGTTAAAATTCCCTCAAAATTCAGAATTTGTAATTTGCCAATTAATCCGTTTCAATTTCATCAATTTCTTGTTATATTTTTAAATTAATAAACAGTTAAAATAGACCAGCCTGTTTCATTTCGGTAGCTTAGCATTAGTTACAATTCTTCTTGCACTTCCCCCCAATCTGACGTGCGAACTGTGAGAAGAGGCTCCCTTTGTGAGTGTAGAAGAGCGCCGAGGTGAAACCTACGAACCACAATCTCATGCAGTAAGTATTAAATGTGTGCAATATCAGGAAGGCTAGAAGTAGCCCTGTACTGCCATAGAACCTTCGGTAAAAAGGGTCATGAGATGAGGCAAGACATGGCCCAAGCACGTGCGTGGGGGGGGGGGGCTTCACCCCAAATACCACATAACTCCTTATGCCGACCGTCGAAGTGAGGTGACAGCGAAGGAGACAAGATTTCTTACGAGCTGAACGTACATGACCTTTTGATTCTACTACCCCCTCTCGGGGGCTATGCGCACCATTTTCTTTGGACCATGTCCCGCCTGGTGCCTTATAACCCGTAGCGTAACTGAGCAATTGAATTCATTGTGATGGACATTCGAGTTATTATACATTCCGAATAACGTGTACAATATTCTTGTTACAATTCGATACTAATTATTGTTGACGATCACAGAAGTTTTACAAATATCTGTTCGCTCTTACTGATAATCATTGCACGTTGAGCACAGGAGAACGTCTACAGTACACTAAAGAAAAAACTAAGCTTATAGCTATACGTGACTGTTGATATCGCGATCACAGCCACGGGACCTCGAATTTTACGTGAGATTCAAACCACAAGGACATGTTTTTTCATTTTTAAAAACATACCCGTTTCGGCTGACATTCGAACCATGGTCGCCTTTGTAAGAAGCCAGTTATGATAACACACGGCTATCTCGCACTTCCCCCTCCCCCACATCACACACACACACACACACACACACACACACGCGCGCGCGCGCACACAAGCTCTCATACTGAAAATATATAAACCGTGACATTTTGACTTGTACGTCTTTGCAGCTACCATCTTGAAGAATGACCCAACGACCTACTGCATACAGCACACTTCCTCTTCTATCCGCTTCGAAAACGACATTTTTTGCTTATAACATTAACTGAATTTCATATTAAACAGATTTGTTATATGTACTCTATATATTCCATCTAGATTACATATGATTAAATAATTCATCGAAACTCTGTTTTATTTCTGTCTTCCACGACACCACATCGACATCATCTCACGCTCTGGAATTCATTCTATCTTCGAAGTTCGTTGTGTCTTCTTGAACGCCAAACCTGCTGAGTCTCACACACGCAAGCCTGAAAAATTACACACAATTACATTCAATTAGACTGATAACTCAATGTCCACCTCTCCGGTTTATGGAGACTAACTTTATCAAGGAATATAAATTCTCTTTAAACCTGATTTTCCTTTCCGTGTAATATACTAATTAAATAATATGTTCTTATCTCCAAGCAAGTGCGAAGAACAACTGAGCTACTTTCACGTTAGGAGACGAACGGGAGAAAATACCACGCATTTTATGTGCAAGTGATGTCGTTGATGTACCATAACACTTTTAAACTAATATACACCATCCTAACGAAATCTTTTAGTAATGACGTATGTATGACCGTGGCAGACTTTCAAGTGATTCTATATGTGCTGTGCTTAACTCCATGTCCCCAAAAGGCATCGCGTTCACAAACTACGCTGTCCATACGAGAGCTTGCTGGCTCTTTCTCTTGATTACCCGCTTCAGTTAAATTCTTTTTATTGAGATTCCTTATGTTGACAATGTCTTGACAACGTCAGAAGTCCGGGGCGGGGGGACTATATTTTCACCACCACCTGCACCGTTCCATCTAACAAATAGGCAATTAGGTGTATTCGCAAGTCGAGAAAGCTTGTGACTGGTCTTGAACAAATTTTTCTGGAAAAGATCGCTTGATTGTGAGACAAACGCGAACATTATTACAAGCATATCTGTCTCCGTATCGTCCAAGTAATTTTAGTGTAATCTTCTACCGAACTGCACCATTGCAAGCGGCGTGCAGGAACACGTACTGTAAGACATCTCCTTACAATGAATAGGGTTGTGCACGCAGAGCATGGAAAGCCTGTGAATGGTGATGATAATCATGTTAGGCTTTACGTCCCACGAACTAACTTTTACGGATTTCTGAGACGCCGAGGTGCCGGTATTTAGTCCCACAGGGGTTCTTTTACGTGCCAGTAAATCTACCGACACGAGGCTGACGTATTTGAGCACAAAGGAGAGTGTAATTCACTGATGAACACTTATCACCACCATTTGCCTGGCTGAGTGGTTCAGGCGGTTGAGGCCCTGGCCTTCTGACCCCAACTTGGCAGGTTCGATCCTGACTCAGCCCGGTGGTATTTGAATGTGTTCAAATACGTCAGCCTTACAATACATCGGTATGCCAAAATATTAGGAACAGTGGGGAATAAGCTGAGAGCTTTCTTCAATATACCTGTACATCGATGATTAAGGTCAGTTGTCTCATCCATCCATAATCCGAATAATCATTTTCATGAAAAATTCGAACTCTTTAATGCTCGTTCTTACTTGGTAGAACTGAATTGAAAATATGTTTAAATTGCATTTTAATTTATATAAGAAGATGCCACAGGTTGAATCAAAGCGAGTAGAACACTCTGGTGAGCACTGGGAATCGAATCCATGGAGTGGAGTTTGGCTACTAGTCTCATAGGATTTGAAGTAGACCTGATGATTGAAAGAGAGAGGCTGTGAACGCAGCAATGACAATGGGTATGACAGATGGTTCATTTGCATTACCTCAGCGCTTGAGCTCTGGTTCGACGGTAGACCACTGGCTTTCTTAGCTTGGCTCAGACTAATCATGTTTGAAGTTGCTCAGATACGCCAGCCTCGTGTCGGTGTATCCACTGGCGCATATGAAAACTTCTGCAAGTCAAAATTTTCGGCATTTCGGCCCCTCCAAAAGCCGTAAAGTAGTAACACATTAAATTCGGACTACAGGCTCTTATCTGTGACGTGAGGTGGCTACATTCACCTAAGCATGTAATGAGGCAAAATATACACTGTCTGAGCAAATGTCGTGGGATAGCGGAGCACTGATGCGCAGGTGTGCTGTCTGTGCACCACACGCACCCTGTGCCAGCGGCAGTTGTATAGGAGACCTTGTGAGCAGTGGCTGTGCATGTGACAGGTGTAACATGGAATGTCGTCGTGAGCTGACACCGTTCGAACGGGGTATGGTGGTCGGTGCCCGACGGATGGGAAGTGCGATTTCGGAAGTGGTGCGGAAATTCGGCTTCACACGATCAACCGTACCCAGGGTGTATCTTGAATGGTTGAATGCGGGTGTCACCGTCCACAACAGACGAACGACCGGCCGTCCAGCCACCCTCGATGACCGTGACCGGCGACATCTGAGACGGATTTTCAATAGTGACAGACAGGCAACCGTGCAATAAATCACGGCTCAGTTCAACACAGGCCGTGCTAGACACGTCTCCCAGTGGACAATCCGTAGGAAAATGGGTTCTATGGGGGTATGGGAGCCGGCGCCACACACGGATGCCACTGTTAACCTAACGTCATCGGGCACAACGACGCGCATTTGTCGGCAGTCACCAGGGATGGACACTGGAACAATGGCATAACGTGATATGGTCGGAAGAATCACGATTTCAACTGCACCATGCCGATGGGAGGCACCGTGTATGGCACAGACCACATGAAGCGATGGATCCCACCTGCCTCGAAGGTGTGGTCTAGGGCGCTGGTGTATCTGTTATGGTCTGGGGTGCATTTTCCTTGTATGGAATGGGCCCCCTGGTTGTTCTGGAAAAGACTTTGAATGGTACGCGGTATGTTGAGCTGCTCGTAGACCATCTCCACCCATTTTTGGCCTTCCCAGCGCCCTGGCGGTTCTGCGGTGTTTCAAGATGATAACGCGCCGCTACGTCGCTCCCACGTCGCCCGGGTATGGTTCCAGGAACATGCAGCCGAGGTCCAACGACTGCCATGGCCACCCAGGAGCCCCGATATGAACCCTATCGAGCATATCTGGGATGTCCTGGAATGCAGGCTCCGTGCCATGGATCCTGCACCCGCGAACAGACCAGCATTGGCGGCCACTCTGCAAACGATTCGGTGTCAGCTGCGTCCAGAGGACTACCAGGGACTTGTCGACTCACTTCCACGGCGTCTCACTGCAGTTCGCAGGGCCAGAGGAGTCCCCACACGCTATTAGGCGACTATCGCATGACATTTGCTAAGTCAGTGTATATACAACAGTGGCCGTGTTTTCGTCGAGGCAAATCATGCGTAGGAGATCGCCACACTACAGCCATGGTTCAAGTGATGTTCACCGAGGAATTTGCTCACTTGACATTCTAAGCACACGTCATAATAAGTCCACAATAACTGAATGATTCACGCATGATCCAGCACGATGGGCTGGAACACTGGCCGATAATTGAGAGAGCTGATGCAATGGGAGGCATTACCCACTTGTGATTTCACTGTGATCAATAAAGTTAGTAAGTGGGCACCAGTCCTAGAGAGTGGAAACCAGGTGGTCGGCTGGGCACCGGTTTTTCAGTAATATGGGCTTGTTATCCTACTCTCTTCGTTAGAGTAGTTATGGCAAGTTCAAATGCCACAGTGCAAGCGTGAAACTTCACGGCAGATGACGCAATACGGAAGGTTCAGCAATGCTGCAGGTACGGTATATGTGCCGACCACATCGCTATGTCCGAATGTATATTTTTACTCCCTTCCAAATGTTTTATTCAATAAAAGTCCGACTCCATGGCTAAATGGTTAGCGTGCTGACCTTTGATCACAGCGATCCCGGGTTTGATTCCCGACAGGGTCGGGAATTTTAACCGTAATCGGTTAATTCCGCTGGCTCGGGGGCTGGGTGTATGTATCGCCTTCATCATCATTTCATCCCCATCATGACGCGCTGGTCGCCTACGGGCGTCATATCGAAAGACCTGCATCTGGCGAGTTAAACTTGCTTGTCCTCGGACACTCCCGGCACTAAAGGCCATGTGCCATTTTATTTCATTTTTATTCAATAAATCCAATCATAGGATAGCGAGATATAGGATAAAAGCTAATGTTTGTTAGTGAAATTTAAGCGTATGTTGCATTTGAATAATAATAATAATAATAATAATAATAATAATAATAATAATAATAATAATAATAATAATAATAAATAAGAAGCGCCGTCAACCTCCACTCACTGCCGTCACTGGTGTGACGAGAGGACCAGCATTTGTGAGCTCTGCTCACAGGCTTGTGGCAAAAGGAGATGGAAAGCCACCAGTGGCCGTTTACGACAACGCTGCTTTATAGAATGTAGTAGTTAGTTCTTCAGTTCCAATCAGATGTACTCAATTAGGTGGGAGTGGTCCTCGCTCTGGTCAATTCATTCCAGTCAAATACGATTATATCACCATGACTGGCATTCTTACCTCGGATTTCCTCTCCTGTTACTCCTGAAGTGACTTCATTGTAGACCTCAAATTTGTTTTCTGTTCTCCTAGTACGTCTTCTTTATAACAAGTCAAGATAACGGGTTCGTAGTTTCACAGAGACATGACTTTTCATGTACTGGCCGCCTTTGTGCGAAGACAGTGAGGGTGTCACTCACATATTATGCCCCCTACGAAGAAAAACTTGGCAACATTAAATTACTCCCTTCCTAATGTTTCATTCAATAAATGTCCGCCTCCATGGCTGAATGGTTAGAATGCTGACCTTCGATCACAGCGGTCCCGAGTTCGATTCCCGACAGGGTCGGGAATTTTAACCATAATCGGTTAATTCCGCTGGCTCGGGGGCTGGGTGTATGTATCGTTTTCATCATCATTTCATCCTCATCATGTCTATGTCTCTCTGTGTCGTCTGTAGGATTCAGAGGATTTCCACAAATTTGTCTATGGGTACGTTTATGCTGCAGCTCCGCTGCTGGCACATGGATGCTCGCCCTAGCCCCTCGCTGCTGGCTATAGCCAGGATGCTCGCCATGGAGCTTTTACCATGCAGCAGCCCCGCGCGCACAGTGCTGGCAGCTCTCAGCTGTAGTCGAAAATTCAAAACAGAGGAACTGATAGTTAGGGCAGTTTGTATTTTGCATAATTTGATGGCATGGACACTTAGACTACGAAGACATACTTCCAAGAGCTACCCCGTCGAGTAGAAACAACACAGCTCCAGCTGAAGCTTTTGAAGTGCGGAATAAATTCAGATATTTTTTAACGAGTGAGTCGCAGTTCTGTTGGTGAGTGTATCTTACAATAATTTGGTGTACCAATTGTGAAATAAAAAGTGTAAAATGCTTCGCATGGATTTTTCAGTGCATTTCTACTGCGGGAGTTGATTGAAGAATGAAGCTACAAATGCTTCATTTCGTAATTTAATAGTGTACTTTTGAATAATGTAAAATAAGGGGTTATGGAGTATCTCATTTTGACTTTAGTTAGGTCTCCTTAACAAAATGTGTTTACAGTTTGAAAATATAACCGTCGAACTTTCCATGAAAAACGAGGTACTTCATATAAATCACCTGCTTGTAATGACAGAGGTCCCCTAAATGGCAAGAATAAAAGAACAAAGTTGACGTAATCGTTCCGCATTGTTTTGTCACGTCATTCCATAGTATGATAATGATGATGATAGTTGTTTAAAGCGGGCTAACATCTAGGTCATCGGCCCCTGATTGTACGAGATGAGACGAAATGGATTAAAGGTTATGATTAACCCACTGACTAGGATGAGAAAAATAATAATGATGAGGAAAATTATTATCAATTTAAAATAAGTAGTGGATCTAATTCGCAATGCCTTATTTTCTTCTAAAATTAAAAAAAGTAAAACGTAATAAAATTGAATAAAGGCACTGACATAGATCCATTGGTTTGTTTCATCATCGCCTAACATCGAGCAGCGAGGCTTGGCGATGTGCCAGCAGCCAGGCTGCAGCATAAACGTACCCTAAGTCTCAACGTTGGTTTTGGTTTTGTAAATCACAATGGTGGTGGTGGTGGGGTTGGTGGGGGTGGTCGGGGTGGTGGGGGTGGGGGTGGGGGTGGTGGTGGTGGTACAACTTTATAATCATCTCTTCAGGAAACACACAATGTACTGAGTGGCCAAAATTCACGGGAAGGGGTGTCCCATTAGAAAATACGCCGTGTATGACACCTGAGCTTTGCGGCTAGCTGCGGCGTAGCTGAGCAGTCTGTCTCAGACACCAGTGTCGTGTCCCGCTCCGTGGCTAAATGGTTAGCGTGCTGGCCTTTGGGCACAGGGTTCCCGGGTTCGATTCCCGGCAGGGTCGGGAATTTAACCATCGTCGGTTAATTTCGCTTCAACGGGGGCTGGGTGTATGTGTCGTTTTCATCATCATTCCATCCTCATCACGACGCGCAGGTCGCCTAAGTGAGTCAAATCAAAAGACCTGCACCTGGCGAGCCGAACATGTCCTCGGACACTCCCGGCACTAAAAGCCATACGCCATTTCATTTTTACCAGTGTAATGAAAATGGCAATACGTCGCGAGTTAACCGACTTTGAACGGTGGATGATACTCGGCGCACGGCGCTTGGCGCATTGCGGAAGTTACACGCGAATTTGGGTTTTCGAGGTCAACATTGTCGAGCGTGGATCTTCAATATCGCAGAGAGAATGTTACCACCTGCGCAAGCTGCCGCACGGGAAGACCATAGGTGTTTAACGAACGGACATCACGTCGTCTCCGCAGAACCATACTGGGCGCTCGATGGACTACTGTGAGTCAGATCACCTCCCAGTTGAATGTTGGGAGTGATGAACCCATTTCTACAAGGACTGTGAGGAGGTAACTGAACAGCATACTGTCCACCAGCCGACGACACATTCGTGTCCCTTTGCTCACACCCGGATACAGAGCTCAACGACGTACATGGACCTGCGAACATCGGCAATGGACCATGGAACTGTGGCGGCGTGCGGTCTGGTCGGATGAAACCCGGTTCCAGTTGTATCGAGCTGATGGGCACGTGAGAGTGTGGCGAATGCCCCATGAAGCAATGGATCCTGCGTGTCAACAAGGTTATGCCCATGCGGGAGGTGGCTCATTTCTGGTCTGGGCGGCGTTCTCATGGTCGCAAGTAGGCCCCATTGTCTGACAGAAAGGAGCCCTAACAGGAGCTCGTTATGTGGACATTCTTTGAAACTATCTGTATTCCTTTCTGGCCCTAGAGTACCCTGATGGAAATGCCACGTTTCAACAGGCTAATGCGCCATGTCACCGCTCTGTGGTGGCACGCAGGTGGTTGGAGGAGCACTCAAGTGAAGTTACGACCAAGAATTGGCCCTCCACTTCCACCGATCAAAATCCAATCGAGCATTTATGGGATGCTGTCGATGCTGGCGTACTCTTCATGAACCCCGCTCCAACTACACAAGACCCACAAGACCAATTGTGGATAGCGGTGTTAGATACGTGGATCCAGATCTCACCCCAACGATTCCAATACCTTGTAGAGTCAAAACCTCGCCGTATTGCTACCGTTTCGAGGGCTCACGGAGGAGCAACTCGTTATTAACATCACACTGAATATCTTCTCATGACTTCTGCCCACTCCGTGTATATCACACACTCACCTTCCGGACTCATAATACACTGCCTGACAAATACAAGTTAAGCGCACAGAAAGAGTGGTCCAATATGATCCCATTTCGGTGTACATGCATACTATTGATGTGTGAGTAAATTATTAGGTTTACAAGGATCTGTAAAGTGTAGGACGCCCACCAGTGTGCTTTCGTTACGGCACCATCGGGTTGTAGATAAGTTGTTACCAGTCAACTGCTGTGAGTCAGACACATAAGAGAGGACTAAGTACAGTACGAAGCACACGCGATGCCTCGCAGAACGCGTTAGACAGCCTATCCACCAACTGACAGCATTTGACAGAGGCCGCATTGTGGGACTACATGAGGCTGGTTGGTCGTATCGTGCAATTGCCAGGCATGTGAGACATTCAGATTTCACAGTGGCCCGATGTTGGACTCACTGGGTACATGGAAGCACCGTCGTATGTTGCGATAAGTATTGCGGGATCCTATAACTTCGTCAGCTGCCATCCGCGTACATGTACTGGAGACTCTACAACATCCTGTGAGTTCCCGTACAGTGTCTCGACGACTTGCATCCGCCGAATTCGGGTCCTACCGCCCCATGCGTCGGTACTGCCATTGACACCAGAACAGCAACGCCTGCATTTGGAGTGGTGCCTTGTCCGGGAGGCATGCACAGAGGTCGACTGGCGCCGCATCATGTTCAGTGATGAGTCATGCTTCTCCATAACCTCCGATGACCATCGTGTGCGGGTTTGGCGGCGTCAAGGGCAGATTCTGCCCGTATTGTGAAAGGATACACAGGCGTAATCGCTGGAATCATGGTGTGGGGAGTCATAGGATATGCATTCATGTCACCTCTAATAGTGCTTCTGTAGATTTTGACGGCACAGCGATAAGTCACAGACATTCTGCCTCCGCACACCCTACCCCTTATGGCACAACACTCTGAGACGGTATTCTAACAAGATAATACATGTTCACAAACAGCACGTGTGTCTATGGACTGCCTAGAGCATTTTGAGGCCCTCCCGTGGCCAGCAAGATCCTCGGACCTCTCCATCAATGAACACGTGTTGGATGATATTGGAAGGGGACTCCGGACTCCGTCCCAATACCAACCTGCGGGATATGGAGGGACAGCTGCAACAAATGTAGACGAACTTGCCTCAGGAGAGGATCCAAAGGCTGTTTGACACCATTCCGAACCGCATAAGGGCATTAACTACGGCCAGGAGGAGTGCGACACCCTACTGACCTGGTGTCAACATTCTACCTGTAACTGTCAACGGCCTTGTCTCTTTCATGCCATATTGTAATCATGTCAGTCACATAGTCTTTTAGCATAAGTAGTTTCATCACTCCTTCTAGGTGCTTGAGTTCTTTGTCAGGCAGTGTACACCTATAGATGACTACATTCCTACGATCTGATTTTGAACAACATTCATATTTTGAGGCCAGAGGCAGGCTTTGGCCATAAAATGAACTGATGACTGTTTTACAATTCCGTTAGATCTTTATATACTCAGAACGGAATACGTATTCTTTGTTGAAGTACGGAAAAATAATTTGATAAATTGAACCTTCTTTGTAATATAAAGACATTACAAATCCCACTGTCCAGCATAGGAATTTAAAACACATAAGTACGAGGCTGACAAACTTCTAGCTAACATAACTAACTATACAAGCTCACCAACACTCTACCTCAGTACAAATTAGGTTATATAGACTAAACTCCGCAGCTGATAACAGTACTTATTTTCTTCAGTCTACGCTTTAAATCTGAACGCTTCAATTATTATTCGATACAAAATCGGCTAGCAGTTCTTCTCAGGACGGATAAACGAAGATATTCGATTGCCCTCAGCCCTCGATAATTGTGATGAAATGGCGTATGGCTTTTAGTTCCGGGAGTGTCCGAGGACAAGTTCGGCTCGCCAGATGCAGGTCGTTTGATTTGACTCCCACAGGCGACCTGCGCGTCGTGATGAGGATGAAATGATGATGAAGACGACATATAATCCCAGCTCCCGTGCCAGCGAAATTAACCAATTATGGTTAAAATTCCCGACCCTGCCGAGAATCGAACCCGGGACCTCTGTGGCCAAAGGCCAGCACGCTAACCATTTAGCCATGTAGCCGGACGATAATTGTGATGAATTTCTCGAAGTCAAGTGTTACGTGACTAAATCAATTTTAACGAAAGGGATTCCGAGTTTTAAGGTAGATTTTTGACATCTTGCTGATGATTTCATTTGTATTTGTGTACCATCATAGGACAGTGGTATTCATACTTAATTCATAAGTCGCATGTGTCGCATTCATCTTTAGGAATCCTCAACACTGGAATGATTCGTAAGTGTATTGAAGACTGTAGCTCGGGCATAAAAACGGCAACATAAGCATAAATCACTTGTTGTGACTTCAAGTAGAGTTGCATTACAGGTTCAGTTTCATTCCCGTGGCATCATGAACTCTCTACATAACATTTATTGTCGTGCGTTGCACGTAAGCTTTAGGAAAGCACTCTTTCTGATTATATTAGACAGGTTTGCGAAATTAATAACTGCCTCAATAGGAGGCAGTTCGCGTTTAGGAGAGGTTATTCCACTGAAGCTCAACTTGTGGGATTCCCGCAAGATATAGCAGATACTTTAGATTAATGTCAAATGAATTGTATCGGGATTGACCTGTCTAAGGCATTTGATATTTTGGATCATGGGAGACTACTGGCAAAAATGAGTGCTATAGGACTAGGCAAAATAGTGACTGTATGGGTGGCTATATTTCTAGAAATTAGATCTCAGAGAATTAGAGTAGGCGAAGCTTTATCTCACTCTATAAAAATTAAGAGGGGAATTCCTCAAGGCACTATTACTGGAACTTTATTTTTTCTTATATATATAAATGATATGAGTAGAGAAGTAGAATCAGAGATATGGCTTTTTGCGGATGATGTTATTTTGTATACAGTAACAAATAAGTTACAAGATTATGAGCAACTGCAAAATTACCTCGATAATATTGCGAGATGGACAGTACGCAATTGTATGACGATAAACAGGGTTAAAAGTCAGACTGTGAGTTTCAAAAATAGGGAAAGTCTAAGTTTTAATTACTGCGTCGATGGGGTGAAAGTTCCTTATGAAAATTATGGTAAGTACGTAGGTGTTAATATAAGGAAAGATCTTCATTAGGGCAATCACATAAATATGATTGTAAATAAAGGGTACAGATCTCTGCACATGGTTATGAGAGTGTTTAGGGGTTAAAGTAAGGATGTACAGGAAAGGGCATCTAAGTCTCTGGTAAGACCCCAGCTAGAGTATGGTTCCCGTGTAAGGGTCCCTCACCAGGATTACATGACTGGAGAACTGGAAAAATTCCAAAGAAAAGCAGCTCGATCTGTTCTGGATGATTTCCAACAAAAGAGGAACGTTACAAAAATATTGCGAAGTTAGGGCTGGGAAGACTTTGGAGAAAGGAGACGAGCTACTTGACTAAGTGGTATGTTCCGAGCTGTCAGTGGAGAGATGAATTGGAACGACATTAGTAGACGAATAAATTTCAGTGGTGTCTTAGAAAGTAGGAAAGATCACAATATGAAGATAAAGTTGGAATTCAAGAGGACAAATTTGGGCAAATATTCGTTCATAGGAAGAGAAGTTAGGGATTGGAATAACTTACCAAGGGAGGTGTTCAATGAATTTTCAATTTCGTTGAAATAATTTAAGAAAAAGGCTGAGAAAACTACAGATACGGGGTCTGCCACATAGGCGACTGCCGTAAATGCAAATCAGTAGTGATTGATTGATTGATTGATTGATTGATTGATTGATTGATTGATTGATTGATTGATTGATTGATTGATTGATTGATTGATTGAAACATAATTTGGAACAGATTACTTGGAATATGTATTCGGAAAGAATTATATTCCTACGGACATTCTTCTACAAAATTCTGGGGCCGATGACCTTCGATGTTAGGCCCCTCAAAACACCAAGCATCATAATCATCATCAACTACAAAATTCTGAAAAAACACTGGCATTACGATCACAGCTGTAACACGCATGTCCGTGCTTGTCAAACAGCAGAATCACAACAACCAATGAACTTTGCTTTCTTCTTACCGGCGTGCATGTCTATATAGGAGTTCGTCAGTTACGCTCGGTGGTAAATTTCTGTGAGGTAGCATTTTTCTCCCTATTCCATGGAGACATCAGGCTCTCCGTGGAGCTGTTTGCTATACGAGAGAATGATTAAAATTGTGGTTTAAGATAATTGATGATGATGATGCTTGTTGTTTAAATGGGCCTAACATCTAGATCATCGGCCCAAGGTTTAAGATATTCTTTTTGCTAGTGGCTTTACGTCGCACCGACACAGATAGGTCTTATGGTGACGATGGGATAGGAAAGGCCTAGGAGTTGGAAGGAAGCGGCCGTGGCCTTAATTAAGGTACAGCCCCAGCATTTCCCTGGTGTGAAAATGGGAAATCACGGAAAACCATCTTCAGGGCTGCCGACAGTGGGATTCGAACCCACTATCTCCCGGATGCAAGCTCACAGCTGCGCGCCCCTAACGGCACGGCCAACTCGCCCGGTGTTTAAGATAACTGTACTAGTAACTTGGTACTCGTAAAAGTGTAGTCTATATTGGTAGATATCAATTGCCGATGCTGGACAATCTACCATTTTTTCAGTATTTCATCATTTTGCATATTTCTTCTTAGTATTTTATATCTTTCCCCCAAAACAACCATTTTAGGGAAAAAGTATCAAGAGTTAATATTTCTGTAAAATTAATAAATAAAATGAAAATCGCAAAGAGCACAAAAATCACCTCATTTTAGTAAAAATATCAAAAGTCAATATTTCAATAAAATCACTGTAAAAATCGCAAAAATAAAACAAACATCTGAGAAAATAATAAAAATCATTGTATTGTTGCCTATTATATATTATGATATTTTGTCTGATATCCAAACAATGTATTTAAATATCAAAACAAACCGTAATTAACTCAGAAATTCTTTAAACTTTTTATTCATTTATTATTAAAAATTTTCAGTTACTATTCCGTGTTTAATATCATAGGGTAAATTCTTTTTACCCCGCATAATTATTTATGCAAGTGTGTTATCAGGAATATTAGCATTAAATATCGCACAGATTTTCATAGTAATTTTCTGAGTTGTTGCCACATTTCTCCACCTAATCATATTTATAACATCAATAGGATAATAATTAATGAACTCCCGCGGATTAACCGGAGGAACCGATTTTAAAGCAGTTACACGCTTAACCTCTAAACATTCATTATAGGCTTTGAGATAAATATTGGGAGGATTTATATTCCACATTTCTTCTGGAAATATCTCGTTTGCTCCATTTTTCACGTGAATATTTTGAAATTCAACGTGGTCAAACTTAGAAGAATCTAGATCTTCATTACCTTTTCTATTAGTTTGAAACACAACAAAAATAAAATATGGCATATCAAATTGCATTGAATTGTAGTAACTTGTAATATCTATTTCGAACTTCTTTTATCCACTAATGCCAGAAATTTCTTGAGTTTGTAGGTCGTAGAATGATATATGTATTTTTAGTTCTTTTAGTATGTCTGCCTTTTTTCATGCTCGTAAGTTGGTTCGTATTTAAAAACTGGTATTCTTATTTCCATCGAATTTACAGTAACTTATCCTTCGTCAGGTCGAGTTCCAGCGATATCAGTTCCTTCAGCATTTTTAATGTACCGTCTCTAAGAGCATCTTTTGCATCTTGGCTCCAAGTAAAAGTAACAGTTAAATCACTTTCTCACATTTCTTCTTTGTAATCTTTAAAAGTCCACCTATGATTCTTAAGGGATATAAGACCTCATCTGATTTTTTCTGCAGTTTATTATTATTAATAAAATTGCCTTCATACATTATATTATAATTTTGAGCTGAAATTAGGCAATAAAGGACTGTTGAAGAAATATTTGGGTGATCCTCGCTTTTTAGAGTTATTCTTTGCCATAATTGAGAGGGAAAATTATCAGTTAGTTTCACATTTGATTTTCCTTCATAATTAGTATAATCTGTTCCATCAGCATGAGCTGCATCGAAAGTAAGATACAAATAGCCATTGTTATAAATCCAACCATCTCCAGCATTAATATCTATTTCTATGTCCTTGTTAGGCAAATTTAAATTATTTTTAGTTTTTCATTAATAGGAAATGACTGCCACTGACAATCTCCTACTTTGTCCATTTATAATATATAAAAAGAAAGGTAAATTGTTTCATTTCTAAAATCACTGTTATATTTGCGCCATTAAAGTCTATTAATTCATTAAATTATCAAACAAAATATTAGGTATTTTGGTTCATAAATTATTGGTGTGCCAAATATTAAATCAGGTTTAAAACAAGCAATAATATTTGTTTCACAGTGAAAACGCTCAGAATATTTTATAAACGTACCATCAGCATAGTTAAAATGGATTTTAATCATTTCGAAAGGAATTACTTTTGGTAAGCTGTGAGCAAGTGTTTTGGTTTTTGGTTCTACAATTTGATTATAAGAACCCAAAATTAAACCAATACTTTCCTTTTTATCAGATTATATTTTATAACCACTAATTATTTCCAATCTGTTTAGAATTTTATTTTGTTCAATACTTAGCTTAGATTCTTCACTTTGAATAGTTTTTTGTAAATTTTCTACATTATATTGTCCTGGTGGAAAAAGGATTTAAGTTATCGTACCGGATTCTTTTTCATACTGCAGTTTATTAATTTTTATTGTAATATTTGGAGTTAAGAAAGTTGAATAAAATCTTATTAATACAACTTTCTTAAACTCATCTCGCGATGGAGCATTTAACATTTTATCTAAAAGAAATGATGTGCCAAGTAATTCAAAAAGTCTATTCATTTATTATATAATAGATAATAATAGGAGTAAATATAAAAAAGTAGATTGGGATCCAACAGTAATACTGCCTGAGAAAAATAAAACATAGCTATGGAGAAGTTTTGCCAAATTATATTTGTTGCGGAATCATTGGGCCTAGTGGCTGCGGAAAAACAATCTTAATGACTGATAATTGTATTTTAAAACCTGGGTGGTTAAACTGGAATAAAATAAATAAACATTACATTTATTCTAAAATTTTAGATCAACCAAAGTATCAAGAGTTTATGAAAGAATGTAAAACAATTTAGGAAAATCAATTGTTCATTTTATTAGTGATGAAGAACGTATAGTTCATTTAGATGAATGTGAAGAAAATTCAGTTGTAATTTTTGATGATTTTATTTTAGAAGACCAAGATATTGTTCGTGAATATTTTACTCCAAGGAGACATAAAGGCATCGATTGTTTTCATTCAGCTCAAACATACGCGAGAATACCAAAACAGTTGGTTAGAGATAACTTGAACATTTTAAACATATTCAGACAAGATGATACAAATTTAAATCATGTTTATACAGAATTTGTGGGTGGAGATATGACGTTTGAAGTTTTTAAGGCTATTTGTAGCCAATATGGGAATGAAGAATTTGGTATTATTACAATTGGTATGAATCGCAAAACTAATGATGGAAAATATAGAAATGAAACTAAAACATTTCTACAAACATAAACGTTAGCAATTTTTATTAATAAATAATGTTTGTTCATTATGATACTGTGGCTATTAAGAAAGTGAAATAATATACGAATAAATTTGTAGAAATGAAAGAAGAATTTAAAAATGGAAGAAACAGCTTATAACAGAATATGAGAAATATAAAATAAGATCAACCTGTCATAGATGCTGTTAGTGTTTTAGGAAATACGTTGCATAATATGGGTGAAAATGTTATTAAAGCTATAGAAGAAAATAGAGAGGTTGAGGAAAAATTAATTCCTTATTAAAATGAGTATAAATACGATTTTCCTTCTAGTTCTGAAGATTCTGTTGTTATAGATGGATTTGATGTTAGTAATGAGAGGAGAGAAGCTTTAATATCAGCAAGAAAAGTCAGAATAAATGTAGAATCAGAACTTCAAAAAGAAATAACTAGGACCAATAATTTCAAAATATTTACCTAGAATAAGTGATCATAAATTAGGGTTAAGACATGATATGGATACCATAATTATTTTATAGGTGATTCAAAATTTGAATTTCATAATAATGATATTATAATTAAAGGTATTGAATTTAGAGCTAAGGAAGGCTTAATATTATTTTTAACATCAAATGATATACCAAACGACGAAGATTATACTAATGAAGACTAAACCACTTGTGAAACAATTTTAGAAATGACAAATGCTATTCATCGATATAATGAACCAATTAATCCAAAGCATAAAAGTAGTGTTGGAAAAAAATATAAATGGTTGATAATTGATATATGGCATTCTGATATACCAGATAGAATACAAAGATCTGCATCTTTATCCACTCCTCCAAAATCGGGATTTGGTTCCGCTGAAAATATTCAGAATCACCAATTGAATACGTTTGGATGAATGATGTTAGACAGATTAATGGTTATTCACAGTGAAGAAAATGCTGGGAATAATGCTTATTTTAATGAAAAGTTGGAATAACAAGGATGATGACGAGTAAATTTAATGATTTTATTATTAATAAACCTAAAGAAATTCCATACCTAATTAGATTTGTAAATAGCATTCCTCACACATTCTGGAAATAAGAGAAATATGGAAAAGGATTAGTTAATTGGGCTTTAAATAAATTACCAATGCTTGAAATTCGTTTGTAAGGATATAATTATGGTGAGCCATTTACTAATCTTGATGAAATATTAGCTAGAGGAGTTAAAAGAATAGATCAATTAGGTGAAGCTTTAAAAAACATGACGTTGCTTATACTGATCACAACGATTTAGAACATAGACATGAAGCGGATAAAAAATTAAAACAAGCTGCAAAAGAAAGAATATTTAGTAAAGATGCAGATTTCAAAGAAAGATTAGCAGCAACAGCTGTTACTGGAATTATGTTTGGAAAAAGAAAATTAGGAATGGGTATTGAAACAGATGAAATGGTTGGTGTCTTTAATAATATATATTAATATTTTTCCTTTAATAAAGGAAAGGATTTAGTATTGATTATAATATTTTCCCAAACGGAATGCTTAATTTTAAATTACAAAACGAAGATTTTAAAAATAAAAACTTTCAGATAACTACTTACTAATCCACGAAAGAATCAGAAATCAACAATAATTAAAAAGGAGTAAGTTTATTATTAACATTAACCATTCCAATCGTGAAGCAAATATATTATTATCTAAAAAAGAGGAAAGAAGGATCTGGATTAACTAAACATGAAGGAGGAATTTTACCAATTTTAATTGCTGCATTAGGTGCTCTTGGAGCATTAAATGGTGGAGCAGTAGGAATTGCAACTTCTGTTAATAATAAACATAAAATGATGCTGAACTAGCTAGAACTAGTTGGAAAACAATCTTGTAAAATGTTTGAAAAATAAAAGACATAATAGGCCACTAAGTAATTTCCATTTAGAAAAATTAGTTAAGGAATTAAAAATAAAACATTTTAGAAATGTTGCCATTAATGCTTTCACGGCCCGTACTTACAGACATGATACTGTATAGGCTTTTGGATTATGCCGTGTCAAGAAAATTAGGTGAAATTCTTTACGTCTTTATGTCATGATTTTATAAATGTTTTATGATTGATGAAATACCTAAAATTCCTCATAAAAATGAATGAGGAATTATGTTAGCTTTTTAACACGTTATGTGTTCTTCCTCACATGAAATTGAAGCACGTCCTTAGAGACACAAACCAACAGAAGTTTTTCTTGTGCACACATGTCAAACATATCTTGAGTGTTTGGGAAAAGAAGTATGTCATAAATTGGCATAAGTTAGTCTAAGGTGTGTTCTACAACCTGGTACTAAGCGTGTACATTACATTGCACTCTATTCATTAAAATAAATCTTTGTTGTTTCAGTAGAACTCAATTTTAAAAATTTCATAGATGGCAAACACATAAGTCACTTTATATTTCCTTCTAGTTATAGAAGCATATTAAACACACGATTTTTTATATTTTTAGAATGACAGAGTACCGAGGGAAAATATGTTCGCCGTGCTGGGGGACTATGGGATTAAAGGTAAATTACTAAAATCAATCAAAGGCACTGATGTTGACAATTGAGCTGCAGTGAGAATTGATGTTAGAATGAGTTCTTGGTTCAAGGAGATAAAGAATAATTATTTCACAATTTCCCTTAAAATTTGAAGACCACAGGAGCCCTTGATTCTTACCCCGATGAGGTTGATTTTTATGATGTTTAATTATTTGCTATGGATCGTACTGTTGGTTACATTAGTCACGTCCTACTTCGTGAACCATGGGCAACGGCTGAGTGGCCTAGTAAATGGTCCTGAGAGTCGGGATAACAGTTACTATGGAATGGGAGTGGGTATCTCGGACATATTCTCAGTCATGGTCCTCCTAGTGCTCAAGCGGCTAGGACTATACAATACATCGATGGTCCCTAACCCGTTAGAGGATAAATCCTCGTATGTAGTTAACTGATACTTCACTGTTAAACTTAAAATGACAATGAACTAATTTAAAATCTTGTTAGAAGGCAAGTTATTTCCTTATTGCAATTCGTTTGAATAGTTTAGTGAAGTCAAATTCAGTGTGAGACTATGCTAAAACAACAGAAGACAGTGTGAGATTCGTAGTCAATATGCCAAAACGATGTTTGTAAAGTGTAAAATTAGCACACTGTTAATAAACGAAACATTAAATTGCCTATAGTGGAAAGTTACGTATTTTGACTTAAACTATTTTCCCCGAGCAGTAAAATAATATAATTAGTATTGTAAATAGTCTATTCGAAAGTTGGTTATATAGATTTTAGATCCCGACCACAGCTTCCGATCATTGTACCAGCAAGTTGAGAAGCTTAATACTTTACCCTTACTGCCCTAGAACCATTATCGATCTAGGCTGAAAGTTTCATAAAAGACGACTCTCCCTTGTAAGTACTAGGCCTATGTTATAATGAATTGATTAAAAGGTAATTTGCAAACTCGTTTTTCCATTGTTGCGGCATGCTATTACTAAAGCCAGAAATAAGATGATTACATTTGGATTGTCAAGTTGCATAATTTCTCACTATTCAACTAAACTATCATATTTTTGATTCACCATGCATTACTTGGTACAGACTGCATGCCCAACACCAGGCTGAATGCAATTAAAAGAGAAAGAAACCAATACGATGTTGCGCTCTTACCTGGCTTGAGTAGAGTGATTTTGGCCGGGGAAGCTTCTGTGGTCTCATTCTCGTCTTCCCTCCTGACAGAACACGTCCAGATGCCTTCATGCTCCTCGGTTACAGCTTTGAGATGCATGCTGCAATCCACACTCCGATTTCCTCGTGGCTGAAACTTACTCACTACTAGTGGACTGGTGCTGTTCGTATCATTCATGCTCCTCCATGACCACTGGCATTCTTGCACTGGAGAAGCCGTTACACAACGTAGAAAAAGAGGATTTCCTGGAGGAATGTGAATTTCTTTGGACAGCTCCGTGAACTCCACAGCAACTGCAAAAATTACAAGCGTCACATATTTATTTAATCTTTGTGAAAACGTTTGCTTCACAGAGCCATATGAACAAGGGGAGGACATGTATCGGCTCTTCAAAGAGGACAACTTACAGTGAACTACTTTGTCGCAATCACTAGAGTGACGTACGAACACATAAAAGGCGGGTGGGTGAAAGGAATATAACAATGGCACTGTTTAGCTTTAAATCTCCTCACCAAAAATATTGAAGTTTTCTAATTACATTCTGCATTATTTCTTGAGAATCTCGTTTTGAGACTATTAATTCTGGTTTGTGTTCACTATGTTAAATACATGGTACTTCTGTTGAAACCTCTGAATTTCCAAAACCACATGACGTAGAATACACTAACTTGTGCAGTAAACTTCATTCTTTACGTTAGTAGCATTGCCATTGCCGAGAGTTGGGTATTTATCTGTAATTCAGGGTTTGGTTTTGTGCCTTTCGATATTGAATTACTTCGATCTCAGCATTTTCTCATCATTTCTAGCATTTTACTCCCTCAGTATAGTACTTTATATGCCCCTTTGTCTCACAAATTAGTAAACCGATAACATTAACATTTTCAGAGATGATATAAAACAATTAAGGAGATCCACTGAACACAATTATAGGAAAAACGCTTTTACACATTGAATTAGATAATATTTTAATTTTTGAACATTTTTTTAAGATTGGGCAACATACAATCATCTTATTTAAACCATCAATGACACTTATTTTTAGTTCAGTAAATGTATAATATACGAAAAACGGATTCCAATCCCAACGAAATCAGAACTCTATTTTTTCAGTAAAGAAAATTTAAAATATCGATTTTAGAGCTGATAAGAATATTTATTTCACTGCATTCACAATAATACTGATAGACTATTTAAACTTTTTTTTGCTAGTTGTTTTATGTCGCACCGACTCAGATAGGTCTTACGGCGACGATAGGACAGGAAAGGGCTAGGAGTGGGAAGGAAGCGGCCGTGGCCTTAATTAAGGTACAGCCCCAGCATTTGCCTGGTGTGAAAATAGGAAACCACGGAAAACCATTTTCAGGGCTGTCGACAGTGGGGTTCGAACCTACTATCTCCCGAATACTGGATACTGGCCGTACATAAGCGGCTGCAGCTATCGAGCTCGGTATTTAAACTTTTTATGCAGTTTATAATTATTTAGCCAACGGCCGCAGCCGTGTTGAAACATCGGATCCCGTGAGATCTTCGAAGTTAAGCAACATTGGGTGTGGTCAATATTTGGATGGGTTGCCACGAGCTGTTGGTGGGGGTAAGGGAATGGAGGAGCGGAAAGGAACTGGCCACGCTACCGTACGTAAACTACGGCTCAGGAACACCTCTGCGGAGGTTCGGACCTGCCTTCGGGCAGAATACACATTTATAATTATATACTCCAATTAACGACTCTGTTTTAGGCTGTTTTTGTTAGTACTTGAAACTGATTCTGGAAGCGACAGATCGACAATTGTTAAACCTTTGAAGCACGGAGCACAACTGAGAAATTGTGAGAATTACCGTGCTTGTTGCTAATCCGCGGATGTTTGTTTAGAAACTGCAGTTACATCACTTAGTTCGATTTCGAAAACATTTTAGAATATTTCATAGTACCGATTGATTGAAATACGGTGCATTAATGTAAGTAAGCATTCTTATATTTATTACTAAATATTAAAAATGTTTACATGTCAGTTTAAACAAGAAATTCTACAATTCCCTGTACAAAAAGTGATTATTTTCCCCTTCAGTTTCCTGATGTATCCCTGAAGTATTGCGTATAATCTCTTTCTTAGCCTGGTTAAGTTGTAATTGCAATGAAACCTGTCGAAATCGGACACTGGATAACACGGAATCCTGTCTATTACGGAATATTTTCTTGTTCCCGTCGAAAATCATGTGTTTTACAAGTTTATGAGTTTTCAAAACGGACTTCACAGTTTTACCAGGCTATGCTGAAGTAAATTTTATGTTAAAACAGTGTGTAGTTTCAAGCAACTCGCAACTGTAGGCCGCGGAGGTAATCACAACCTTCCTTCGTTCGAGGGCGACAATCGCGTCAAGAACCTCCGTTTTATTGCATTGTTTACAGGGAAAAAGTCAGGCTTTCCAGTCCCTCTAAGGTGTAAGCGGTTGAGTGAATACGGTCATTCTTGTGCAAGATGTCTCGTAAAAATGTGGCGCTGTCATTACACGAGAAAATCCAAAGTGATAGAAATGGAGGAAAAAGAATAAAGAAATATTCGGGATATAATATTACTGTTTCATTGCGGTAAAACACAGTTGTGCGACATTTTGAAAAACAAAGATCGCATAATGAGCTAGTGGCTGGGGTAATAATGGTGACATGAAAAGGAAGCAGAAACTAACGGGGCATTAATAAATTAATGAGCTGCTGTGGGAGTGGTTTGTTAGTGCTCGTTCAAAGAAAATGCATATTCCTGGATCTATTCTTCAAATACAAGCCACTTAACTTGCTAAAAATTTGAATAAGCCAGAATTGAAGGCTTCAAATGGTTCGCTCGAAAGCTTTAGAAATAGACATAACATCGTTTGGAATTAGGTGTGTGGGGAAGCATGTGATGTTAACCTTACTGTTATTAGTGAGTGGCAGGAAAAACTGACAATATTATTGGACGGGTTTCTTCCAAAGTACGTCTATAACGGAGACGAAACGGGTTTGTTCTATTGAGCACTTCCTTCAAAGTCGCTCTCGTTGCGCGGGGAAAAATGTGAGGCGAGAAAATGTCTGAAGAATGGTTGACTGTTTTTCTTTGCGGGAATATGGCGGGACAACTTGAAAAACGTTTGCTGATAGGAAAATTAGCTATGCCACGGTGCTTCATACATCTACATCCGCGTAATCTTCCAGTCATATGGAGAGCAAACAGAAATGCGTGGATGACTGTGCACTGATGGAGGAATGGCTCACTAGTTTCAATGCCAAAATGAAGAAAGAAAATCGTAATGTGTTGCGATTCCTTAACAATGCTACATGCCATCCACACATTCAATTGTCCAACGTAACACTAGCATGGTTTCCATCGAACACTACAAGTATCACCCAGCCCATGGACCAAGGTGTTATGTACACCTTTAAACGTCACTACAGGAGACTAGTTCTGCAAGCAGTACCTGCGAAGATGGAGGGAGCAGCTAGTGCCAGTGACATGGCGAAATTTATTTCTGTATTGGACGCTATGAACTGGATCCACATGGCAGTACAGAAAATAAAGCAAGACACTGTCACAAAATGCTTCAGGAAGGCTAATTTTCTTCCCAGCACTGGAGATAGCGAACTCTTGGACGAAGTGGAAGACAATGTGCAGGCCATATCATCCATGTGTTCATCTGGAAACTTTCACATGGATACTGCCCAATATATCAACGACTATTGTGATGTGTCACCACATCAAACCGCTGGTTTTACGACAGAAATCATTGGTTATAGACTCGAGGAGAAACGTGGAAAAATTATGACGAAAGTAACGAGGAAGAGGAGACAGAAGTTGATGACGACTCTCCAAAAACTTATAGCTTTAGTAAAGCTCTCGCGCACGTAAGGGGTCTACAAAAATTCGCAGCCAAACGGAATTTGCCTGAACTATACGAATATTTATGCCGGGTTAAAGAATCCGTCGAGATTTGTTCAATCCAGCGCAACACCTAACAGGTGAAGATAACTGACTTTTGGAGCTCCAGCAACAAGAAATAGATTCGTGTGTATTGACAAATAGTTTTGTAGTGGCCTTAGAGTGTTCATTTATAATTTAATGTGCTTATTAAACTTTTAGTGTTTTAAGTGTTTACAAAATGTGTGCCGTGAATTGGAATTTCATCGAGACTCACTGATGGATAAGACACTGGAGGCGGCTCTTTGTAACGTGAGTGCAGTTACCTAGTGTCAAAGTGTTCACATAGTATATAGCATGCCTTTCACTTTTAAGATTTTTCAGATATTAACATTGTATAACAAACAATGTCATATTAAAAACTATATTTGATTTACCTGAATAATACGTAAACCTGTCCAAATCGGAAAAAGGTGTTGTCACCCGAGTATTTCCCTCTTGAACAGGTTTCACTGTATTAGGTTCACCACCAGTGTGTTGTGTTCCATTTGACCGAAGGTAATGTAGACACGCGACTCACTTCGTTACTTTACTACACGTAGCATCAAGTGTTTAGTGTTCATGACCGACCTCGCAAACACCCGACTGTTGACTAGTGTTCATCACGGACTGCAGCCGACGTTAGCGCATCCGGGATTCAACGCGAAGGCGGCTTGATGTACGTATCAATGTTAACGGAGGGCATTTTGAACATTCCATGTGAGACAGAGTTTCATGTGGTATGTTGTACGTTCTGTTTCTGAGTTCCCATGATTAACGTACTGTGTAAAGTTGTAGAAAAAGAGTTGTAACATGGAAATAAAGCGTTTCTGGACTCATGTCCATATAACATATTTTCTTCTACAGTCTAGCTCGAGCGGTCGAGGAGAGAGGTTGCGTAGTGAAGTGCGTGCTGTAATCATGGTCGGCATTGAACAGTACCGGGCCGCTATTGGGAAATGGCAGGCAAGGCAGAAGAAGGAGACCAGGAATGGATTGGTGATAAGTACGGACGGATTAAAAATGAGTGAAGCGGTGCTGGTAGTGACAGTGATAGCGGTGCTACTGGTTATTGGGGGGGGGGGTGGAAGTAAACCCAGGCCCAAATACCAGTGGAAAATATAGTACGGAGGATTTGGCCGCACTCAGGGTGGTTGTAAGAAGTTATGCAGGAAAAGTGTCAATGGGACAAGGTGCAGGAAATAAAGGACATGATGGAGGAGCAGAGAAAGGAGATAGGGAACATGAAGAAATGGCTTGAAACGAAGACAGAGGAATCGAGCAGGAGAGTGGACAATAATGAGAAAGAAATCGAGTTATTGAGAGGGGAAGTGAAACATCTGAAAGAGGAGGTGATGAAGATGAAGAAAGAAGCGGAGGGGTACAGGCAGGAGAGATTGGAGAAAGCCATAATTATATATGGAGTTGAGGAAGGGGCGAGGGAGAGCAAGATTGAACTGATATTTAAGGTGGTGGAAGTTATACGTGATTCAATGAAGATAAACTTTAGTCAGATAGACATAGACGATGTAGAGAGAATTGGTAAGACTAAAGGTCGGAGGCCAATTAGGGTAAAACTTTTATCTACCCTAATGGCAGAAATTGTGGTAGGTAACAGTAAGAATTTACAGGGACAGAAAATAAGAGTGAAAAGAGACATAGGAAGAGAAGGAAGTGAAAATATGAAGATCTTGAATAGGCACCTATGGAGAGCGAGGAACCAGGGGCTAAAGGCCCGAATAAGAGGTCTGAGGTTGGAGGTGACAAACGGGCGATGGGTTAGAGTACATTCAGTGACGAAACTCAAGGAGATGGACGAAAACGAGAGGGTTGAGGGTGGTGAGAGGACAAGGCAAGATGGGAAGAAGAAAGAAGAAAAGAAGAGGAGGAGGGACGTGGCAGGAGAGGAGAGCATCTCAGAAGAGAATGGGCAGTGCAGCCGGGAGACAGAAGATCAAGATAGTGAAGTGGACGGTGAGAGTGAGCAGCAAGAAACTGGGAGAGTAGAGTGTAGTGTTGCAGTGAGCAAGAAAGGACAAGGGAAGGTGGATTCAGAAGTCCAAAATAGTGACGGGGTGAGTGGGGGTGAGCAGCAAGAAGCGGTGAGAACAGGGTGCAGTGGTGTAGTGAACAAGAAAGGTCAAGAGGAGACAGATCGACAGGAAGGTAAACAAATTATGAGTAAAGTCAGAAGTAAGAGCTTAAAAGACATATGGGGAAAAGTACGTAAAGGGATGGAGGATACAGAGGACGAGAGGTCGATAACTACTAGAAGTAAGAATAGAGGGGGAGACCTAGAAGGGAGGGAGGGAAAGTTATAACTATATTGGAAAATAGGATGTGTGAATATTGAGGGACTAAGGAACAAATTAGGAAACAAGAAAGTTCGGGAAGTAATTGAAAGTTTTGATGTTGTGGCACTCTTGGAGACGTGGTTGGAAACAGGGAGGGAGATTTCATGGAAGGGGTTTGAGATAAAATATATAGAAGAAAAGAGAGGAATAAGGGACGAGCACCAGGAGGGATGATAGTTCTAATTAGGGAAGAAATTAGTGAAAGAGTAGAGGATATAGAGACCGATATGATGGAAACCATATGACTGAGATTGAATTTGGGAGGGGGTGAGGGAAGGAGGAAGAAAATAAATCTAGCTTTTGTTTACTGCCACCCTAGTAATTCAGCATATGCAAATAAATATTTTTTTGAAGAGTTATTGGTGTATATTGGTAGGATAAGGGGAATGTATCCAGGTGAGGAGGATATGTTGTTATTTGGGGATTGGAACGCGAGAATAGGGGAACAGAGCCCAGTTTATAGTAGGGAGGATGGAATGTGTTTTTTGGAAAGTAGAAGGAGTGAGGACAAAATTACAAATAGTTATGGAGAGAAGCTCCTAGAGATGTGTGCTGTGGGAAATTTGTATATTCTGAATGGGTGGATAGAGGGTGACAGGACGGGGAAATTGACATATGTTACTGAGAAGGGTGGTAGTGCGATAGATATGGTTTTAAGTTCGGAAGGGATGATTGAGGAAGTTGTAGGAATGGAAATAAGAGACTGGATTGAATCACACCATTTCCCGGTGAGGGTTATGCTGAAAAGGGAGGAAGAGAAGTGTAGAATGAAGGAAGATGAGACAAATGATAAACGAGGGAGTGGTTATAATAAGTATAAATGGACAGAGAAGGTGGGCCGGGATTGGAATAGGGTAGTAAAAGAGGAGTTACATCTTCTGAAATATGGGTGGGAAGGGGCGTTAGAAGAGAATAATACTGATAAAGCCTTGGAATTGTTGCTACATCCAATAAAGATGATAGCGCAGAAGGCGAAAGCTAGAAAGGGAAATAAGAAAGAGGGAGAAGAATGGTTTAATAGGGAGTGTGAAGGAATGCGGAGGAAGGTGATGGACGCGTTAGGAGAATATAGAAGGAAAGGTGGGAGCCAAGAAAGGGAGTTTATCTGTAGATTGAGGAAGGAGTATAAAAAGAAAATTTGTGAGACAAAAAAGACGTGGTTAGAGGAACAAATGGAAGCCATAAATAATGACTGCAAGACAAATAATTTTGAGAGAGTTTGGGATAAGATTAATAAAATGATTAAGGGTGGAAGGAATATAGAGAGAACGAGTATTGAGGAAGTGCAATGGGTCAGGCACTTTGATGAATTACTAGGGAAAAAGGGGGATGAAAGATGGAGAGGTTCGGGAGAAGAAGTAATTTGGAGGAATAGGAGAGTGGCAATTTATGACCTGGATAAAGAAATCACAAGAGAGGAAATCCTGAGAGTGATAAGCAGAGCCAGAGCGAAGTCGGCCGGGGGGTGTAATGGTATAAATAACAAGTTTTGGAAGGAAATCAGTAAAAATGAGATAATGATAGAGGGCATGGTTAAACTATTCAATAGGATATTTGAGGGAGGTAATTACCCTAAGGAATGGGAAACAGGAATTATATGCCCTATATACAAGGGGAAGGGTAGTAGGAACAATGTGAACAGTTATAGAGGTATATCTCTGTTGGATTCTTTGAGTAAAATATATACTGGTGTGTTAGCGAACAGAATAAGCGAGTGGGCGGAAGAAAATGAAATTTTGACGGATTACCAAGGGGGATTTAGGAAAAAGAAAAGAACAGTGGATAATATAATGATAGTAAAGACTATTTTAGAAAAGTATAAGAATATGGCTAGAAGTACGGTTTATGTAGCAGCAATAGATTTTGAGAAAGCTTTTGACAAGGTGAATAGAGAGGCCCTATTAGAGAAATTAGGCAGGCTAGGGATTTCGGAGAAGATGTTGAGGGCAGTGGAAGGAATATATAGGGTTGTCAGGTTTTGTGTAAAATTGGGAGAAGGGAGACTGAGTGGACCATTAGAGTCCAAGGTGGGTTTAAAACAAGGATGCAAGTTATCGCCAATACTGTTTATTTTATTTATCAACGATATTTTAGAGGGGTTTGGGGCAGAAAATTGGGCTGTACCAGTAATTAATGGTTTTGAAGTACCAGGACTGATATTTGCGGATGATGTGTTATTGATGACGCTAACCTCAGGGGCGATGAATAAGGCCTTAAAATCAGTGACGCTATTTGCGAGGAAATGGGGATTGAGAATTAATGGAAATAAGTCTAAAATATTAGTAGTACAGGTGGACAAAAGAAGAAAGATAGAAGGTAATTGGGTAATTCAGGGAGAAAGATTGGAACAGGTAAGGAAGTTGGAATATCTAGGAGTTATTTTTAATGATAAAGGAACTTGGAGTGACCAGATCAAAAGGGTGAAATATAGAGGATTGTCAGCCTTAGCCTCAGTCAGAAATTTGCTAGTCAAGTACCCGGGGATCAGTTATAAAACACTGAGACTTGTGTTCAGGTCGGTAATCGTTGGGAGGGTATTATACGGCTCAGAAGTTTGGGGGCTGGATGAGAAAAGAGAGGAACTAAGAAGGATTGTTAGTAGTTTTGCTAAGTTAGTAATGGGCTTACCGAGGTGTACAGCAAATGTAGGGGCGGAATTAATGTGTGAGGAGGATTTGGAATCAGAGGGTGTGAAAAGAATAGTTAGATACTGGATGAATTTAAAAAGACAGGAAGATGGGAGAGCATTACAGGCAGCGTATGCACAGCAATTTAAGAGCATGTATAAGGGTGGATGGTTAGAAAAAAATAACGGGATATTTGGAGAGGATAGGATTAGGACACCTGTGGGGGGAGGTTTGGTCGAAGACAGAAGTGAGAGGGATGAATATAATGGAAAGGAGAATTAGAGATATCCATAGGCAGAAATTATTGGGGGAAAGCAGACTAAGAAATTCGCTGACGGTTTTGACGAAAATAGAGGAGATAGCAGGGTTGAATATTAGATACGTCGATAGGTCAAAACGGTATGGGATGATGTGGTGGCTTTTAGGTTTGCAAAGGAATACAGGGTGGATACAGGGGAGGGATAGGGCAAGATGTGTACTTTGCGGAGATGTGAATGATGATTTTCACTTGCTAAGAGACTGTGAGGTAACGAGGGGGTTAAGACATGGATTATTGAGTGCCGAGCATCGGGAAATATTGGGGAGAGGGGATGAGAACGCAATCCTGAGATGGATTATTAAACAATGGGAAAAAGGGGTTGAATTGAACAGGTATTTATGTGCGACAAAAAAGGCATGCGAGAGTAAAATGAAGGAGAGTGAGTTAGAGTGTAGGCAGGTGAATAGGGGGGTGGAATAGTTATGTATATAAGGGAAGGGGATAGTATGATAAAATTCGAATGGATTAGGGAATATAGGGATAGAGTACTTAGTTATGTGGAGTTGGGTAATGATACAGGATTGCATGGTCTGTTTGTTTTAAAGTTAGCTGGAATGCAAGTGCTGAAATGCTGAGTGTTGTTGTTTGATTTATTGATTAGGTGTAGGTCAGGAACAATAATGTGACGCAAATACAGAGCACAATAAGGACACTGGATGAATATGTCTGAACATTGAGTGACTGCTACAGCTAATGACTGTTAGATACTATTCTTATTATTATTATCCTTATTATTATTATTATTATTATTATTATTATTATTATTCTTTATTATTTATTTTACTTTGCATGTGAACATGTATAGGGGCGAAGTCGCCTGTTATGTTCAATAAATGAATGTATGTATATTTTCTTCTACGTGTGAGGAATGTGTGCTGTAAGTTTGGCCATATCGTATCCACGGAGAGGTACATATTTGCGAACCTCTGAGTTCATAAAATCTACACCAGCCTGGAGGAGGACTATACTCGAAGGAAATTAATATTCAGTACTCTGAAGATGGTAGATATACATAAACTTGCCTTCAAAAGCGTTCATATTTTAAGCTTTTATTGAACGCTCCAACAGTAATAATTACATGGCTGATTTATGCCATTTTTGCCATAGTTTATACCACAATATGAAAAAAACATGTTTGCATCAAATTTGATGTGACGAGACTGCACGAAATGTTTGTGAGTAGACATGTCTGTAATTGTTTCTAACCTACCAAGTCTTCTATGATACCGCGTTCATCCCTTTCTCTCTCCCAAGGAAACGGCCTTTTGCACCAATCAGATACCTAATTTTCCAGCGGCAACTAAAGGGTTGGACATAGTTTGAACAGTACAGTAATATTTCATAAAAATATTTGCAGAAGTCAACTCAGTGCTACATATTGTACAGACTTTGCATTGTACGGGGAAGAGTATACCAGGCTATTTGTACATAGATACAGGGTAATTTACGAGTAGGTCCGCATTCACCAGAGCGAGGAAACGCTTTTGTCCTCGTTTAAAGCCAAGAAAAACGAGAGAATAGTTAAATTTGTATTCGCCAACAAAATTATCTCGGATAATGTGCACTGTATTATCTCGGTTTAAAGTTTACCGGAGGAAGGCAGGTAAAATAGGAAATTTAAGATAATAGACTTTCAAGATGAAAGCTCGTAGTTGACAAGAATATTTAATTGAAAGAGATAATCAGAGCGACGAGGAATATATCTAAGATTATGCAATAAGCGTCGTAGGTAAACAAAAGAACGCTCTACATACTTTGAGGATTACGATGACATTGATTTTGAAACACATTTTATGTTATCTAAAACTTCGACGCCGTCAGTCTTCCATGGTCGAACATAAGCAGGAATACCCGACAAATAGGTAGTGAAACCGTTCAATACCGCGTTAGTAGACATGTCATGAAGCCCAGTAAGACATATGTGACGTTTTCCGCATCATTCTATGAATTAGTTTGTTGCAACAGCATTTTTACGCTCAATCCAGGATATGAACGACGTTGCGTGAACTCGGAGGCAAGAGCTCTAGTTAAGCGTACAGAGAAGATGGGGGCTTCATTAATTCCATTCATGACCCAGTCGAATGACTGGAAACAGGCTATGGATCTTCATTTTCACCCTTAATTTCACTGCTCAGGCGCGCGCGCGCGTGTGTGTGTGTATGTGTGTGTGTGTGTTGTAACGGTTCAAATCCCGTTACAAGGTAATATCTGTATTTTATTATTATTATTATTATTATTATTATTATTATTATTATTATTATTATTATTATTATTATATGTCCGTATTATTATTATTTTATCTGTGAGATTACTATTATTTTGTTATAATTATTATTCAATTCCATTATGCAATGCTTGTCGCTTGCGTATTTGTAATTGAGTGTATGCATATATACGTATATGTAGATTAACATTAAATACCTGTACAGTGAGAGTTTCGATATATCAGATGTGGATGTGACGTTGTTATATTGTGCAATACTGTTGACATTTCTGTCAAGTCATTGCTACGTCATGGCTACGTCATCGTGAGCTTTTAGCGATGCGCTCAGAGACTCAGCCGCCCCGGGGGATTTCACCATTACATGCAACAGTTTGAGGCGTTGTGGGAGTATGTCATTGTTATTTCTGGAGATTACGTAGCTGTGTCAACCAACGTCTATAAAGGGTGGCTGCATATTGTAGCGTCAGTCATTATTTAAACGGAAGCTGAACAGTGAAGAAGTCTACTAGATGAAGAGGCCTCAGTCGGTCAGTCAACGAGTGTGAACGAGAGATGGAGAAGACTCAGTGAGCCATCAATTATTGGTCAATGAGAGAGTGAGGCCAATGTTGATCGGTCACTTATTTGAAGACACGGACGCAAGGGCTTACCATGGAGTCAGAGAGGGATACCACTTGCCATGAGGTAATACCATATTGACTTACAAAGAAGTCAGATGATATGGAGAAGAAGCAGTCACAAGGATGTATCACCAAGTTAGGCGTGACACATCTACAGTAAACACCACATCAAAGGAATACATCGTAATTACACTCAAAGTGTTGAAGGTACAGTCAAATGAATCAGTGAGGGAAATATTTCGTATAAATTGTTAAATGTCCGGTCAAGAAAAATTCAAATTCATGCCTAGTTTCTTTCAGTTTCAATGTCATAATTTCATATTCTCATCTGTTTTATCGCAACAAGACACTCTATTTTTTATATATTATTTAAAGAATGTATTTTCTTCTATCAAAAGAATTCATAGTTTTATTTCAATGACAGTAAAATATCTTAACCTCAAAATTAATGGGGAAACCGAACGCCAATCTCCTTTTCCCAGAACTTATATGGTATGTTGTCAAAAGTAAGCTTATTACCTCACACCCTGTTAGTTGTTAGTATTAAATTATTAACAGTGTGAAGCTCTTGGGCGAGGATGTCTACGCTCGAGGGAAAAGATTTAAAGAGACTCGGATGTCACAATTTTTTTAAATAGTGCCATTTTCCAGTTTTATCACCAATGTGTAGAAGAAACTTATCGGAATAAGAGTGTATGTAATATATATGTATAAACTTTCTCCATAGTGAATTTAAATAGATTTATGGTATGTCAACTACTGATCACTCAGTACTGTCACAAATTATCTTGTCACTTTCCTTTTAAATTGATATCCTACTACAAACAATAATCTCGTGGACTGGCGTACTACTACAATGAATAAGTTCATGGACTTTCGTAATACTACAATCAATAAGTTCGTAGACTGGCGTACTGCTACAAACAATAAGTTCGTGGACTGGCGTACTACTACAAACAATAAGCTCATGAACTGGCGTACTACTACAGTCAATGGCGTACTACTACAAACAATAAGTTCGTGGACTGGCGTAATACTACAACGAATAAGTTCGTGGACTGGCGTACGACTACAATCAACAAGTTCGTCGACTGGCGTACTACTACAGTCAGTAATCTCGTGGACTGGCGTTCTACTACAATCAATAAGTTCGTGGACTGGCGTACTACACAGTCAATAATCTCGTGGACTGGTGTACTACTACAATCAATAGGTTCGTGGACTGGCGTACTACTACAATCAACAAGTTCGTGGACTGGCGTACTACTACAGTCAATAAGTTCGTGGACTGGCGTACTACTACAGTCAATAATCTCGTGGACTGGCGTACTACTACAGTCAATAAGTTCGAGGACTGGCGTACTACTACAATCAACAAGTTCGTGGACTGGCGTACTACTACAATCAACAAGTTCGTGGACTGGCGTACTACTACAATCAACAAGTTCGTGGACTGGCGTACTACTACAATCAATAAGTTCGTGGACTGGCGTCTACAGCGTAGACAACACGGCTTGCACTCGTATATTACAGTCAAAAACTTCTTGGACTGGCGCCTACAGTGTAGGCAACACAGAGTACACCTGTGTACGCATTACAGTCAATATGTTCCTGGACTGGCGCTAACAGTTCAAGGATGAGATAGTCTTTTTCCCATCGTGGTAATCCGGGCTGATCATCTGAAACGTTTCACTAGCGGATATACCCCGCTTTTGGCAGAACTTGGAATGTGCCCGTTGCTCAAACTAGCACATTCCCATGTTTCGCCGCTGACATTCAACTACCCTTCAGAACAGAGACCGTAGTTCTGCTTATACTGTACGCACACAACTGCTTCTTGCTGGGACTAGCAAAGAACTGTTACGGCAACATCCTGTGGTGCAAACTCTCCGCTTTAGCGCATCACAGCCGCACTAGACGGCCAGTCCACGATCATAACGACTCTACTACATATTTTGCAAACGAAGGTACATTTATCTCTCAAAGTTTTCGGAATAAAGTAATACAATTTTCCAATAAGCTAGATATTACTATTTTATATTTTGAATACCAAAATGATTTGATTCTATTGGAAATATTTTATTGAAAATACAGCCAATAATATTTAAATTGATTCTTTCACTGCCGTAGATCCAGATAAATGTAGACCATCCCGCTGCACAAGTAAAACAGAGAGGTGGCCGAAAAATCGGTATCTTGTACTGAAAATCTACTTCCCAGAAGCACCAATTACTTTAGGCTACCCAGCTTACTATACTACATGTCGCCTGTCTGAAACATGTGGTATGACTATCGTATCATCATTTCGATCCTCCTGGAAAGGGAATACAGAAATACATGTATAGTATTAAATGTATTTATAATCAAACAAATTTAATAATAATAAGTTATGAATGAATTAATTAATAATTAATTGTAAATTATTAATCAATAAATATGAAATATATTTTAAAATAATTTTTCCCTTATTCATGGTCCTAAATTAATAAAAGGAGTTACAGTGGTAATATGTGCATATGAAGGTACTGTATGAACTACGAAATATCGCACTGTTTCTTTAAATATTTTTTGGAAAGTAAGTACCTAATTATGTTTCCTAAAAAACGAATTTTAGAAAAGTACTTTAGCATTCCTTCATTTACAAGGATTATTTAACACAGGCTGTGAACAGATTTTTTAATAAGTTTGCCAAGTTTCCTGAAAATCACGTGGAATGTGTTTGAGAAAATCCGTTCCAAAAATAATTAAGGATTGAGAAGGTTTTCATGTCTAGGTCCCCTTAAGTGTGAACATGCTGAGTAGTAGGTGTGGCTACTTATATCTAGAAGGGATTATTTAAAATGTTAATCTGAGCTGATAGAGAGGTGTTAGCTTATGACATCCAAAGACTAATTATTAGGAAGATAGCATTTGAAGGTAATTTCTGCGCTTCTAAATTATGAACAGACCTGGTAAGTATATTCGTTCATCCTACCTTTTTCGTAGGTGGTAAGTTTCGCAAGAGGAGTTTTCTCTTCCATTATAGCATCAGGTTTACCACCCCGCACTGTACATCCCCACAATCCTTCCTGTGCGATCTGTACGCTTTTAAAATGTACACTGCAGTCACGACTGAAGTTCCCAAATGATGCAAACTGCTTGACTAGAAGCTCTTGTGTTTCTGGATGGTCAAGAGGTTGCCACGTCCATATGCAATCTGTAACTGGAGAAGCGGCAACGCACCTCAAGATGACTGGCTCACCCAGCGCCACTCTGGTGTCCTCAGGAGTTTGAAGGAATCGAATTTTGACTGTAGAAATAAGAAAAGTTATAAAAATCATATTCCAACTTGAGAAGAGAATGCAGAGCTTAGCTCAAAATACAAAGGCTGCACATAGTATACGCAGATAATTTTTTAAAAAGACACAAAGAGATTGTCAGAAAAGAAAAAAGAACAAAGCAAATTAGTCTCTGTCTCACAGACAGACAGACAGACAGACAGACAGACAGACAGACAGACAGACAGACAGACAGACAGACAGACAGACAGAGCGTCTCCAAATATAAGCATTATTCATTTTTAAATTTGAATTAGTATTTTTCAATAATATTATCACTAAATAAACTGAAGTAAACAGAAATACTGTATGCATTTGACACAATGTGTAATGAAGTCAGGTATTTGAGGAGGAGGATATCAATCGCAACAAATACATTAGAACGTTAAGACTGATATTTGAGCTCCAAGTATAGCATAGTTAACACACTTTAGTAAATGAAAACTATTCAATGAACTGAATGTAGAGTACTATCGTAGGAAATGACACAAAACTTTGACTGTTATTCAACAGATCTATTTCACGATTATGTATATAAATACCTAACAGGCACTGTATTATTGTAATGTCAATATGGTACATAATATGCATATAATTACGGATGAAATTATTTATGCATTATACTGTTTGAAAAATTAACATCGCCGACAATATTCCCAAAGGGAGTATCTTAAAAAACATTCATTTAGAGATAGTATCAGAGCTGGCCAGTGTAACTCTCTTCAACAGGGACGATTCTGGAGCATAGAAATGGCTTTCAATGCCTGGCGTTGCTTCTTAAAACAAAACCTTTATGTTTTAACACCCGAAACATTTTTTGGTAGAATTGGCGTACTGTAGGGTAAATGTTTAATGCTTAACAAATTATTTCCAAGAGGAAAACCTATAAAGACTTCTTTGTTATAGGCTAGTTAAAATCTAATTTCTGCTGTACAGTTTACTTCTTCTCATCAAACAATGTGACGGATGATTGTTCCAGTGCTAGTATTTTATTCGAACTAAGTAGTCTACACCTGTTCAATAGAGAGTTGGAAATAAAGGTGTAGTGTTATAACAACATATTGTGGTACAACAATGTTTGTAAGGATTGGCATCTGATACTGTAATAATATAAGAGGGGAGGGGGTGAAAAGTGGCAAAAGTGAAAAATTATATCATTTTTATTTCACGTAGTGCCTACTTGAGTTAGCTTGCTGTCTGGAAAGACAATCTAAACCTGTCCAGTGGAGATCCTGAGGCTGGCAATGTTCACTGCCTGTTGCACGGTCTCCTCCAGTGTGAAGTGACGATCTTAGTGGGCCTTCTCAAGGGGATCGAAGTTTTGATATTCAGGTGGGCCTATAAACAGGGTGGTCGGAAACAACGCGAACAGGGTATATGGGCTTTAGAGGGTTGGTTATCCTGAATTTGAAAAGAGTAAATCGATATCTCGTGCCGTTATCATGTAATCAGCTGCTGAAGTTAGCTAGTCATATCGCTTGTCGGGAGAATTTAAATGGGCTTTGCGAGGTGGTGTTTTACGACTGCCTGAGAGCACCAGTCATTTCTCTCCAGGGCAGAGGTCTAATCGCCCCATAGCTGGAACCTACGCTGTGTTTGTGTTTGACGCTGACTTCTCGGAATGGTTCACAAGCCACGTCCAAATTTAGCAACACCGACTCGGGAAGCTCACTTAAATTCGCCCGCAAAGGGTTCTGATTGGCTCACTACACCGTGAGATATCGAATTATTGTTTTCAAATTATTTATCAATATGACCAACCCTCTAACGTTATCGTTGTTTTCGACCACACTTTAAAGCTCAGTAAGTTGGGTAGCCTAAAGTAACGGGTGCTTCGGAGAAGCAGATTTTCAGTACAATCTCCCTATGTGTTGGCTATCTCTCTGCTTTACATTTGCAGCGGGATAGCCTACACTTACTAACAGGGAATGCTGCACACTGTTGTTCGAGGAATACGTGAATAATAATAATAATAATAATAATAATAATAATAATAATAATAATAATAATAATAATAATAATAATAATAATAATGTTATTTGCTTTACGTCCCACTAACGACTTTTTTAAGGTCTTCGGAGACGCCGAGGTGCCGGAATTTAGTTCCGCAGGAGTTATTTAACGTGCCAGTAAATCTACTGACACGGGGCTGTCGTATTTGAGCACCTTCAAATACCATCGGACTGAGCCAGGATCGAACCTGCCAAGTTCGGGTTAGAAGGCCAGCGCCTTAACCGTCTGAGCCACTCAGCCCGGCAATATGTGAAGAACTTCTGCACAAGAATTTCAAAATATTGTGGCTATGTGCCTTGAAATAAATATTGCAACTTTCCTTTTTCTTCTTTATTTATTTCTCCCTTCCTTCTGAAAATGATTTTATAATAACAAGAAAGCACAAATATTAGGCAGCATTTGCAACACTAATAATGATAATAATAATAATAATAAAAATAAAAAATCATCTCCGTTCAGGCCATGAAGGTCCTTGGAGGAGTGGAAAGTAAAGACATCCACTATCCGTAAGCTCGGCACTTACAAGTGAACTGTTTGGGTTGGACTGGACAGATTTCTATGAAACTTAGGCGAATAATCAATTAACATCTCCCAAATGTAATGATCGTGATCATTTTCCCGTAAAATCCACGATAGAATTATAATTAATTGCTGAAAAAGCTGGATGACTCGGAGGAGTAAGCTGATATCGATATATACCCTTGCTTAGGCACTATAGAAATATACCGATAGTTCTATTTTAAAGGTGCATAAACCAGTTTACGCTGAAACCTGAAACCAGAGTACTTGCGTATGGTTTATAATGGAAGATAAAATGTAATGTAGCCCGAAATCTTGGTCATCTGTATATTATAAATATGCAAGCAGTTAATATAACATTTTTATTAGCATAAACAAGGAAATTACTGGATTCCTTCTCGGCATTACTGTTTCTGTCATACTGTGGACATCCTAAGTAATAACGGCATGGGTGTAGCGATGTTCTTATGCCCTCATGGCTCATTACACAATTTTTCATCACAGTTGATTATTTCGAGATACTACATTCCATTCCAAACTGCAGCAAAGCTTACTATTCCTCAAGTATGTACATATTTTTATGGCGGCATTACTGATCCCATTTATTTTATGATATCTTAACTGATCATTTATCCAAGTTTCATTGCAGTCGATCTGGTCTAACCTAGACAGTTCCACTGTGAATAGGAGACAGTGATTAGCTTTATAACTGGCATTCTATACCGCCAGACATTAGCCTGGTTACTCATTTTTGGTGTAGGGTGAGTGAACCTCGGGGCCATTTCCTCTCCACAATTGGACATTTCGTTTGTATAAATTTTTCGAATCCTTCCTGATTAACCGAGCATATGTTTATTGCCTCGACTAGGCAGCCCGTAATAATAATAATAATAATAATAATAATAATAATAATAATAATAATAATAATAATAATAATAATAATAATAATAATTGTACCGGGTGGTACACCCCTACGCCGCACGTTTAAATCTTGCGCCAATTAGAACTCCTCTACTGAAGAAACCCTGAACTTGGAACTAGACCAACTTAAATTTTTCCTCTGAAGATGTCACTGTGTGAATTTCGATTTGTTTTTATTTACTATTTATCAAGAAGAGTGGACATTCTCTCATAGATGTCTCTACTAAAAAAACTATGATCATGCACCCTGGTGCAAAGTGAAGGAACTTTATTTGAAGAAATTTTGCACTCATAAGTTTTTGTCCTTACTAAATTTCGTTCTTTCATTTGTGGGTTTGCAATATTAACCTTTCCTTCCGCCAGCTTTTAACTTAGCCAATCGAGAATTTCTGTAATTAATTTTTGACCAATCGTGTCTTTCTTCTTCGATTTTACCGGGCGAGTTGGTCGTGCGCGTAGAGGCGCACGGCTGTGAGCTTGCATCCGGGAGATAGTAGGTTCGAATCCCACTATCGGCAGTCCTGAAGATGGTTTTCCGTGGTTTCCCATTTTCACACCAGGCAAATGCTGGGGCTGTACCTTAATTAAGGCCACGGCCGCTTCCTTCCAACTCCTAGGCCTTTCCAATCCCATCGTCGCCATAAGACCTATCTGTGTCGGTGCGACGTAAAGCCCCTAGCAAAAAATCTTCTTCGATTTTGATGTGTAACTGTAACCTACCCAATAAACGCCTGTGGGTGTGTCTTAATTATTCATGACCGAGTTCGATAGCTGCAGTCGCTTAAGTGCGGCCAGTATCCAGTATTCGGGAGATAGTAGGTTCGAACCCCACTGTCGGCAGCCCTGAAAATGGTTTTCCGTGGTTTCCCATTTTCACACCAGGCAAATGCTGGGGCTGTACCTTAATTAAGGCCACGGCCGCTTCCTTCCCACTCCTTGCCCTTCCCTGTCCCATCGTCGCCATAAGACCTATCTGTGTCGGTGCGGCGTAAAGCAAATAGCAAAAAAAAAAAAAATTATTCATGAAAGGTCTCGAACCTTCCCCGAGGGTATAAATACTGCTGATTTTCCTCTCTTTCGGCCACTTCATCAACATCTAACTTAGTGTATGGACGTGTAGCTGGAGGCGGGATGCGCCTCTTCCATCTGGCAGCTGTTCTTCAGTAAGGTAATGGCCGCTTAACGTATTTATTTCTTGCTAGCTCAGCAGTTTAACCCGCGGGAAAGGTCCGAAACTTTTACAATGAAACCTACCTTTCTACAAATGTAAACTTGTGCCGGCATATGTAAAAACTGCATATATCTGTAACTGTAAATCGGGGATAGAGAGTGCTTTAACCTCTCGAGGTGACTACGTGTTGGTAACTGATTTTCTACTCTTCCTTAATGTGTTAAATTTATTCATTAACGAGTCACCTCCATAGTTTGGGAATAGCCCCTGTTTCATCGGCCTAGTGCCTCTTAGGTTTTAAGAAGTTTCATGTAGGAGTGCAAATTCACGCCTCCATTCAGTTTTGCATTTTGGGCCATTTACTTAACCTATTCCTTTTCTACTAAGGACCAGTAGGTTGGGTGCAAGATAACCCCGTTTCATTTTGTGTAAGTTGTGCCTTGATGGCAATTTAGTGTAAAGCCTGGTATTGCCTTTAATAGGCTTGGAAAACTGAGAGCGGGTCAGCTCTTTTAAGTATTGGATATGTGCCTCTAGGAGGCTTGACATTGCTGGGTGGGAGCAAGTGCTCCATGTTATTAGGGGATTTCTGCCCCTTGGTAAATATGTGTTTGTGAGCTGAGAGCTCACAAATTGTAAAACTTGAGGCTTGAAGCCCATATTGTTAAACTGTCTCTAAATTTTGGATTTTCTTGTTTTGGTTAAAGCCTTGTCATTTTACCTAACGTTTCATTGTTACAAAATTTGCTAAAGTTGAATTAAAAAAAAAAGGAAATATAACCTTCAGTTTAAGTTTTAAATTATTTTCTTGGCATTTGTAGTTAGTCCCATTCACCCCTGCACCCTCTTTCACCTCTGCTGTTCCACAGATACCTCGGAACAATAATAATAGAGAGAGTGATTAGTACAGTGATTCAACGGTTATCTTTTCCTCCGAGGGTAGAGGTTCGAATCCCTTTGGACGATTGGTTGACATTTTTATCCGAAAAAATTCGTGACTTCAGGAGTAGCATCTTGTCCCAGACACCGACCAGAATCCATAATGAGCCTAAATTACTCCAGTGATCTCAGACATAGCTGGGATAAGATGAAGATATTTTTCAACCCTTAGCAAGGGACGTGTGGTTTGTGTGACCGTTGCATAAAAATAAATAAATAAATAAATAAATAAATAAATAAATAAATAAATAAATAAATAAATAAATAAATAAATAAATAAATAAATAAATAAATAAATAAATAAATAAATGCCCTTCTCCTTGGCAATATGGTATAACGACGTCCTTTCGTCTTCGTCTAAGGGAGGAATACGTGTGCGTGCCTGTACACCTTGTATATCATGAACTTTCATCTGACAGAGTATATGTTTAATTTCTGTTAATTTATGCTGTACGGCATAACCGTGCTGTTGCGCGCGACTGTAGTCGTGTAAGGCTTGTTCGTAAAATTGCTGAGTGTGTCTTCGTTTCAGAGCTTTATGAAAGGACAAATTTCGGAAGAAACGTCGTATGGCAGGTTTAGCCGCGTGAATCCACCAGAGGAGTTGTGAGGAATAATGCCGTTTCCTGTCGACTATTCGTTCCCACATCGTAGGAAAATTTTCGATAGCATCTGGAGTCTTTAAAAGGTTATTGTTCAACTTCCAATATCCTCTTCCTATCACTGGAACATGCGTGTCAACACGTAATTGAAGGAGTACTGTTTGATGGTCAGAGAAAGGGACTGGGATGACGGATATTCTGTGTGTAATTGTGGACATTGAACGAGAGAGATGAACTCTGTCTAGTCGAGAAGCTGAATTGTGGCGGGAAAATGTGAATTCAACATAATTCCCGTGTTTCATTTCCCAAGCATCTCTTAAACGGAGCTGCTGGACTAGTTCTGAGAGTGCGACCGAGTTGTTAATGTTGGGTCCGGTTTGATCCTTCGGGTGGAGGACGCACAGTTGAAATCACCTGCAAGTACAATGTTGGTTCCCCGCGTGAGATGAATATTGAGGTCTTCGAGAAAAAAATTTTCTCGTTCTAATCGGTTTTGCGCTCCTGATGGACTACATATATCAATGAGTATGTAGTTTTCATAACGAGCGGAGAGCACTCTACCGTTTGGATGTGCAACAAAGTCATGAATGTCAAGACCAGGTCTATATACAATAGCTGTTCCTCGAGTATCCTCTCCTAAGTTAACATAGTATTCGTATGGGCTTAATATATCTAAATTGTAGGTACACACTTCTTGGAGAAATAAAATATCAATGTCATTGTCTCTAATATACTTCTTAATGAGTGCCCACTTCGTGATACTCAAAATGCCACAGATGTTTGCCATAGCAATGGTAGGCAGAATCGTCTCTGGAAAGTAGGTGGCACATGTGCTCTGTGCATGGGTAAGACCAGGATGAAATGGTGAATCGGTCTTGGTGGAGTGCTGGTGCTTAAACACAATGGCCAGGAGACTAAAAAGTGTGAACAAGCGGTAGATCCGAAACACAGTATGACCGTGATGAGTTGAAAGGAGATTATTCTGTAAATTGGCAACTATGAGCTGTATCCAGTTCTTCAATTATGGATCTTCTCTTTACGCTGCAATGCTTGCGTGTCCTTGGTCGAATGGCTTTTGGTGGAACTAGATTTATTTCGATTCCCGGAAGTTGGGTTTTCCTTAAACAACCGCGGGTCTTTAGAACCAACTTGCTGCGATTGGCATTTACATGTTTTGGTTGTTAGAGAGCTATCGGAATCTTCTGATGTATCAGCTGGTGTATCGATCGTGGGGGTGTTAACTTCCTCCGCCAATTTAATTTTCTTGTGTGTGACGTGCTCTTTACTTAACTGGGCAGTATTTTCAATATTAATGGGGTCATTCTGTTTTGTGGACTGACCTCCTTTCAGTTGTGAATCTGGTTGCTCTGTAACATCCATGTGTTGGTCTGTAGTGTGTTGTGTTATGTGGCTTGGAGCCGGCTCTGATGTGGTGAGCGTGTGCATATCATCTGTTGACACATGAACAGCTGTTTCGCTCTCAGGGTCAAGTTGTTCCCCAGCAAGTAAGGTGTTTACAACAGGTTGCGATTGGGAGTCCAGTGTGGCGAGGTCATCTGTGTTAGACCTGTTTACGAGTGGAGGAAAAGCTCCACTCGTCAATTGTAAGTCAGATTGGAGAGTGGTTGCTGTTGTTGTTGGTACATAGGGGCGAAATAGTGTGGCAAGTGATGTCGGCTGTCTCAAAACATTGCCCGCACGGCGGGGACAGTCAATACGCAGGTGATCCGGGGCATTGCATATAGCAAAGGTTTTTTCTTGCCCCTCATATGTGACTTGTCCCCTGTACCCCTCTATGGTTACGAAGGATGGAATTTCCTGTTTTAACTGAATTTTTATTTGTCGGATACCATTAGGGACTGGTAGACGGTAGAGCTGAGACCACGATTCATCATAAATGTCTTTAATATTACCGTATTTCGTGAAATAATTCATGATTGTTTCGTTCGGCAATTCCGGAGGAATATTAAACAGACGAACTCTAGTCGCCTCAATTCCAGCTGCTTCAATAACTACCGGTACTGTCTCTCCACTAAAAAGTTTGAGTGTGCAACTTGTTTCAAATTTATGTAATATTCTCTCCATAATGGTTGATGAAATTACCTTTATGTATACTGCATTAGCCGGGGCATCCACTTGGGGAGCTGCTAACTGGTCGATGTTTACTTGCAGTGTTTCTGAAATCCAGGTGTGTATTTCCACCGCTGTTGGCCTTGTATAATTCCGCTGGAAACTGCATTTCAGCGTATTTTTACGAATGCTTTGCATGATTACTTTCAAACTGAACAATTTACGAACTCAAAAAACACTAATCACAGACAATATTATAAAGACTTGTTGGTAAAAGTGCACTGATCACTGCGGTATTCCAGTTGTACGTAAGATAAAACTGGCACGTCTTGCTCGCTCCGCTCTCTGCGGACAACTGGGTCTAATAGTTCGCCAGATAATTGAGCTTTCACATGTTAAGGGAGCATTTCGAGCATGCGACTGGGAGGGCTCGTACGTTGAACGTGGTACAGCTGGACGGATTAAGGTCAAAATCGTTACATGTATCCAATAGTGGTACAAGTGCAACGCTCTGCGAGAAACTTGGAGAAGGTGGAAGTAGGAGGAGGACAATGTGGACCAAACCAGAGGGAATGCACATCTGGGAACCTTGAAAAAGAATACACTGCTTAATCTGTTAGATGTATGAGTAATGTTCCCTGGCCACCGGAACTGACACGGTAATGTACGAAGAAGCTGAGGAGGGAGATGACAAGTTATTATTGGACTGTTCACTAGTGTTGCCAATAGTGTTCAAATTCGATTAACTCGCAGCCGAGGGTAAATTACATTTGAACAATCGTGACACCAATCCGCCAACCCCCCGTGCCTTTGACAAAGTTCTGCATAATACTACATGAATTTGGGCACATCGCAATAATAAGAATCACATACTGTAACCTTACCTGGAGGCAATAAGGTAAGTGTTGCTGGAGGTGCCACGTCGAAATCTGCTCTAGGTCGCTGGCGAACCGCACAACTCCACATTCCCTCTTGTTCTCCTAGGACGTTAGCAAAATGGACGCTGCAGTCCCTGTGCTGCTCATCGGAGGGAGTAAAGCCCTTCACAACAACTGCCTCTGCCTCTGGGTGTCCAAGTGGTTGCCATGACCACTGGCACCACTCCACTGGGAGGCTGGCCACACAGCGTAACAGAACAGGCTCACCAACGTTCACTTGGATTCCCTGAGACAGCTGTACGAACTCAAGCTCTGGAAACAGAAAGAAACAGACCAAGATGACGAGACTGACATTGAATGTGGAATGCGAGAAGCAAGAGATACAATTCTCTCTTTTTCCACAAGAAAATCAAACCTGTGAAGAAGCAGTGAAATGTCTAGTGGATACTGGACGAACTAACATTGTTTGTTTAAGGTTAAGTTGACATTAAGAAAATTCCCGAGATGTTCGGTGCTAACATTTGGAGGGAAGTAAATCAAAGTTTTGAGACCATTTGTTTGTTCTCCGCTCCATCTAGCAGTTGTCTAGCATGCGAGACGAGCGGACGAATCCACGCACGTCACGCTCACTGAGTGGAATAACGCATCGGTATTTTGATGACTCAGTTCAACACTTCTACAAGACCAAGGACTCCATACTGGGAAAACTACTACCTTAATTATTTTATGCATAAAATAAACGTTTGAAAATAATTTGAAAAGAAATGCTTATGTTTATTTTCATTGCACCTACCGAAATTTTAAACCCCTTGTACTGTACAATCCACCTCTTGGAGTCTGTTGATATCTTTTTAAGCATGAGTCTAGAAATATTCTCGTATAATTTACTAATCCTTAGGTTTCCATGCTTATTATGAAAATGCTCCAGATTTCTCTCGACTGGGTAAACCACCCTCAGCGAAGCATATTAAATTATAAAGAAGAAGAAGAATTGTCAGTCTGTTCTCTAGCTAATGGGTTCAACCCCAGTACACATCGGCAGTATTTTAGGATCCTCCGTGTTATAGGCTTCCGGCACGTTCATAAACTCTGCGGTACAAAATTACGATCCCTCGGCGTCTCTTAAAATCTACAGCTGTTGAATGGCATTATTTATTTATTTATTTATTTATTTATTTATTTATTTATTTATTTATTTATTTATTTATTTATTTATTCCGAATTTTGAACTAAACATATAGGCCTACTGTAAGGAAGGAACTGTGTCTTCTTTTTCTGCCGCCTTTTCCCACACCTTGTGGGGTCGCGAGTGCGAATTGTGTCGCATATGTGGATCTGTCCCTGTTTTACGGTTGGATGTCCTTCCTGATGCCAACTGTATGTGAAGGGATGTAATCACTATTGCGTGTTTCTGTGGTGGTTCGTAGTGTAGTGAAATAAACAGTCCCCGAACCATAAGAACTAATCACACGCGATTAAAATCCCCGATCCAGCCGAGAATTGAACCAATGAACCGAAGGCCTCAAGGCTGACTATTCAGCCCAGGAGTCGGACTGTACTGATACTGACAATGATTAAAGTAAACTACAATCCGATTTCAAGGAAGAAAGCATACTTTCCAGAAAATTACAATTTTTCAATTTGGACCTATAAAAGCTACGTAATAAATATTTATACACTCACTTAAGGTCAATATGGTAGAATCTCCCATTATGTGTACTCATAGGCTGATGTTTTAATTGCTACACTTCTTCTTCTTCTTCTTCTTCTTCTTTATCTGTTTACCGTCCAGTGTCTGCTCTTCCCTCGGACTCAGCGAGGGATTCCACCTGTACCGCCTCAAGGGCAGTGCCCTGGAGCTTCAGACTCTGGGTCGGGGAATACAACTGGGGAGGATGACCAGTACCTCAAATAGGCGGCCTCACATGCTATGCTGAACAGGGGCCTTGTGGGGGGATGGGTAAATTGGAAGGGGACAAGGAAGAGGAAGGAAGCGGCCGTGGCCTTGAGTTAGGTACTATCCCGGCATTTACCTAGAGGAGAAGTGGGAAACCACGGAAAACCACTTCCAGGATGGCTGAGGTAGGAATCGAACTCACTTCTACTCACTTGACCTCCCGACGCTGAGTGGACCCCGTTCCAGCCCTCGTATCACTTTTCAAATTTCCTGGCAGAGCCGGGAATCGAACCCGGGCCTCCGGGGGTGGTAGCTAATCACACTAACCACTACACCACAGATGCGCACTTTATTGCTACACACAGCACATAATTTTAGGTTGTCAGCAATGAAAATGGTAGAGGCTGTAATTTACCGCCAAGTAGCGGTCTTGCATCTTGCTGTGGCTTCCAGACCATCAATAATAATAATAATAATAATAATAATAATAATAATAATAATAATAATAATAATAATACACTGACTGACAGAGCAAATGCAACACCAAGAAGGAGTGGTCAGAACTTTATGCCAATTGCAGGGTAGACTGACGTCACTGAGGTATGCTCATGATGTGAAATGCGCCGCTGTGCTGCGCACGTAGCGAACGATAAATGGGACACGGCGTTGGCGAATGGCCCACTTCGTACCGTGATTTCTCAGCCGACAGTCATTGTAGAACGTGTTGTCGTGTGCCACAGGACACGTGTATAGCTAAGAATGCCAGGCCGCCGTCAACGGAGGCATTTCCAGCAGACAGGCGACTTTACGAGGGGTATGGTGATCGGGCTGAGAAGGGCAGGTTGGTCGCTTCGTCAAATCGCAGCCGATACCCATAGGGATGTGTCCACGGTGCAGCGCCTGTGGCGAAGATTGTTGGCGCAGGGACATGTGGCACGTGCGAGGGGTCCAGGCGCAGCCCGAGTGACGTCAGCACGCGAGGATCGGCGCATCCGCCGCCAAGCGGTGGCAGCCCCGCACGCCACGTCAACCGCCATTCTTCAGCATGTGCAAGACACCCTGGCTGTTCCAATATCGACCAGAACAATTTCCCGTCGATTGGTTGAAGGAGGCCTGCACTCCCGGCGTCCGCTCAGAAGACTACCATTGACTCCACAGCATAGACGTGCACGCCTGGCATGGTGCCGGGCTAGAGCGACTTGGATGAGGGAATGGCGGAACGTCGTGTTCTCCGATGAGTCACGCTTCTGTTCTGTCAGTGATAGTCACCGCAGACGAGTGTGGCATCGGCGTGGAGAAAGGTCAAATCCGGCAGTAACTGTGGAGCGCCCTACCGCTAGACAACGCGGCATCATGGTTTGGGGCGCTATTGCGTATGATTCCACGTCACCTCTAGTGCGTACTCAAGGCACGTTAAATGCCCACCGCTACGTGCAGCATGTGCTGCGGCCGATGGCACTCCCGTACCTTCAGGGGCTGCCCAATGCTCTGTTTGAGCAGGATAATGCCCGCCCACACACTGCTCGCATCTCCCAACAGGCTCTACGAGGTGTACAGATGCTTCCGTGGCCAGCGTACTCTCCGGATCTCTCACCAATCGAACACGTGTGGGATCTCATTGGACGCCGTTTGCAAACTCTGCCCCAGCCTCGTACGGACGACCAACTGTGGCAAATGGTTGACAGAGAATGGAGAACCATCCCTCAGGACACCATCCGCACTCTTATTGACTCTGTACCTCGACGTGTTTCTGCGTGCATCGCCGCTCGCGGTGGTCCTACATCCTACTGCGTCGATGCCGTGCGCATTGTGTAACCTGCATATCGGTTTGAAATAAACATCAATGATTCGTCCGTGCCGTCTCTGTTTTTTCCCCAACTTTCATCCCTTTCGAACCACTCCTTCTTGGTGTTGCATTTGCTCTGTCAGTCAGTGTAATAATAATCTGGACCGTCGTCAAAATATGCGGACCGCGCTGGAAACGGGTCCTGGTCGTGTAATGACTACGATTGCAGTCTGGTCGCAGGTTCAGTACCGCCAAGGCACCTAAGACGACACCACGCCGGATCTCCTCATGGATTTGATCCATATTAAAATGCTTATAGGAAAAGATGACAAAGATTTAGGGACCCAACTGGCCAGGTGGAATACCTGGACCTAGCCCGGGAAGTACGAATTCGATTGCTGGAAAGAAAGATTGAAAAATGGGAGGAATTTGCCGTAATCGCTCAGAAAACGAGTCAGATCACGAATTTTGGCGGATTCTCTCCGAAAACGAGTTAGATCGCGAATTTCGGCGGATTATATATAAAATGTTAAGCATTCAGTTATAAATTTCATTATAATACCGTAGCGAAGCACGGGTGTCTTGCTAGTCTATCTATCTATCTATATATATATATATATATAAAATAACTTGTCCTGACTGACTGACTGACTGACTGACTGACTGACTGACTGACTGACTGACTGACTGACTGACTGACTCATCATCGCTGAGCCAAAACTACTGGACATAAAGAAATGAAATTTTGGGGATAGATTCATATTAACATGTAGGTGCTCGCTAAGGGAGGATTTTTGGATGAAAAGGTGGGTGAAATTTTAAAATGAGGATATCTATATCTCAAAAATTTAAAGTTTACAGATGTAAAAATTGGTATTTGGAATCTCCTAAAAATAAAAGAACACGTATTATTTTGTTCTCGGAAAATCCCATTAAGGGGGTGAAAATAGGGGGAAAATTTTTGAACACCTTTTATGAAGAGACTTATATCTCAAAAACTGAAGATGTTACAGACATGAAAATTGAAATTTGGAATCTACTTTGAAAATAAAGAAATACGTATTTTTGTGTTTTCGGATAATCCCATGAAAAGGGGGTGAACAGGAGTGACAAACGAGGTGAATAAAAAAAATAGGTTAAATCTGAAAATTATCTCAGACACGAAACATATTACAGACTAGCAAGATACCCGTGCTTCGCTACGGTATTATACTGAAATTTATAATTGAATGCTTATTGTTTTAGATATATAATCCGCCGAAATTCGCGATCTGACTCGTTTTCTATTAGATTACGGCACGTTTCCTCCCATTTTTCAATCTTCCTTTCCAGCAATCGATTTCGTACTTCCCGGGCTAGGCTCAGGTATTCCTCCCGGTCAGCTGGGTCCGTAAATCTTTGCAATCTTTTCCTATAATCATTTTTAATATGGATAAAATCCTTCAGGAGATCCGGCGTGGTGTCATATTGGGTGCCTTGGCGGCACTGAACCCGCGGTCGGACTGCATTCTTAGTCATTACCCGTCCAGGAGCCGTTTCCAGCGCAGTCCGCACATTTGACGACGGTCCGGAACATTATTATTATTATTATTATTATTATTATTATTATTATTGTTATTATTATTATGTGTTGCTGGAGTGGATGATGACAGGGAAAACCGGAGTATCCGGAGAAAAATCTGTCCCGCCTCCGTTTTGTCCAGCACGAATGTCACATGGAGTGACCGGGTTTTGAACCACGGAACCCAGCTGTGAGAGGCCTGCGCGCTGCCGCCTGAGCAACAGAGGATCCTTATAAGTACATTAAGAACAGTAAAATAAATTGGTCTCACCTCCTTCTACACCCCACCGCCGTTAAGTTTATTTACCGCCACCCCCCTCCCAAAAAAATTAAAAGAAGGCTTGTTTCTTTATATTTAAAGGAGATTCCAAACACCAATGTTCACGTCTGTTACCTTCAGTTTTGAGATGTAAGTATCCCCATAAAAATAATTTACTTTTTTCACTTCATTTCACACTGCTCCCCCCCCCCCCGCTAAGTGAATTTTCCCGCAAAAATACTTGTTTCCTTAATAATAAAGGATCTTCTAAATACCAATTATCACGACTCTAACTTCTTCAGTTTTTTATTTATGTGTCCTCATGAAAGGAATTCAGCTCCTTTACACTCCCGAACTCCAAGATGGTACCCCCCCAAAAAAAACGCGTTTTTCATTGTTTTTAAAGGAGATCCAAATACGAATTTTCACGTCTGTAACAACTTTAGTTTTTATTAGGTGTATGTATTCTCATACAATTAAGTCAATTAATTTTTCAATTCTTTCATCCCCTCCCCCCTACATTGGATTTTCCGAGAATACGTGTTTTACTTTTAAAGCAGATTGCAAATATCAAATTTCACGTCTGTAACATCTTCATTTTTGAGATATCAGTAGCCTAACTAAAAGAATTCAACACCATTTTCAGTCACTTTTACCCCCCCTCCACCCAAGTGGTATTTCCGAAAACTAAAAATACACGTTTCTTTATGTTTAATAGAGAAAAAAATACCATTTTTCACTTCTGTAATATGTTAAGTTTTTTTTAGATATACTGTAAAAATTCTCATTTTAAAATTTCACCACTTTTGAGTTCCCCTTAAGTGGAGTTTCCAAAAACAAATCACCTTTGTTTCTTTACATTTACAGGAGATTCCAAACACCCACTTTTTACGTCTGTAACATTTTACGTTTCCAAGATATTCTGTAGATATAGTCTTTCAAAAAAATCACCCCAATTTGTTACTCCTGTTTAACCGCCATTAACTGGATTTTCCAAAATCTAAAAAATACTTGTTTCTCTGTTTTTTAAAGGAGATCCCATATACAAATTTTCAGTTCTGTAATATCTTTCGTTTCTGAGATACATGTATTCTCATTAAAGGCATTTAACCCATTTTTCACTCTTTTACACCCCTCCTATTGGGATTTACAGGAAACAAAAATATACGTGTTCCATTATTTTTAGAGGAGATTCTAACTACCAATTTTTACATCTGTAAATTTTAAAGTTTTAAGATGTAGATACACTCATTTTAAAAAATTCACCCCCTCCCTGTTCACCCCCCAACATTTGGATTTTCCAAAAACGAAAAAAACGCGTTTCTTTACTTTTAAAGTAGATCCCAAATACCAACTTTCAGGTCTGTAATATCTTCAGGTTCTGAAATATAAGTAGCATCATTAAAGGCATTCAACCCATTATTCACCCTTTTACACACTTCCTATTGGGATTTTCCGAAAACAAAAGAATACGTGTTTCTTTATTTTTAAAGGAGGTTCTAAATACCAATTTTTACATCTGTAAATTTTAAAGTTTTAAGATGTAGACACACTCATTTTAAAAAAATTCACCCCCCTGTTCACCCTCCAATATTTGGATTTTCCAAAAACGAAAATATACGTGTTTCTTTACTTTTAAAGTAGATCCCAAATACCAATTTTCAGGTCTGTAATATCTTCAGGTTCTGAAATATAAGTATCCTCATTAAAGGCATTTAACCCATTTTTCACTCTTTTACACCCCTCCTATTGGGATTTACAGGAAACAAAAGTATACTTGTTCCTTTATTTTTAGAGGAGATGCTAACTACCAATTTTTACATCTGTAAATTTTAAAGTTTTGAGATATAGATACACATTTTAAAAAATCACCACCTTTTCACCCCCCCCCCCATTAATTGGATTTTCCAAAAACAAAAAATACGTTTTTCTTTATTTTTAAAGGAGATCGCAAACACCAATTTTCAGGTCTGTAATATATTCAGTTTCTGAGATATAAGTAGCCTCATTAAAGGTATTCAACCCGTTTTTCACCCCCTGTACACTCCTCCTATTGCGATTTTCCGAAAACAAAAAATACGTGTTTCTTTATTTTTAAAGGAGATCCCAAACACCAATTTTCAGGTCTGTAATATCTTCAGTTTCTGAGATATAAGTAGCCTCATTAAAGGTATTCAACCCGTTTTTCACCCCCTGTACACTCCTCCTATTGCGATTTTCCGAAAACAAAAAATACGTGTTTCTTTATTTTTAATGAAGATTCTAAATACCAATTTTTACATCTGCAAACTTCAAAAGTTTGGAGATATAGATTCACTCATTTTAAAAATTCACCCCCTTTTAACCCTCCCATTAATTGGATTTTCCAAAAACAAAAAAATACGTGTTTCTTTATTTTTAAAAGAGATCAAAAGTACCAATTTTCATGTCTGTAATACCTTCAATTTCTGAGATATAAGTACCGGTATCCTGATTAAAGGCATTCAACCCATTTTCCCCCATTTTCACCCTTTTTCACTCCTCCTATTGGGATTTTCTGAAAACAAAAAAATATGTGTTTCCTTGTTTTTAAAGAAGATTCTAAATACCAATTTTTACATCTGTAAACTTTTAAAGTTTTGAGATATAGATACACTCATTTTAAAATTTCACCCCCCTTTTCACCCCCTTAGCGAAGGAATATCCTAAAATCCTCTCTTAGCGAGCACCTACACCTTAATATGAATATATCCCCAAAATTTCATTTCTTTATGTCCAGTAGTTTTGGCTCTGCGATGATGAATCAGTCAGTCAGTCAGTCAGGACAAGTTATTTTATATATATAGATTTGAAAACTGGCATTTGGAATTTCCTGTAAAAGTAAAGAAACATACATGTTTTTTTCGGGAAATCCACTTAAGAGGAACTGAAAAAGGGGGTAAATGTTTAAAATTAGCGTATCTACAGTATAGGCTATCTCAAAAACTTAACATGTTGCTGACGTGAAAATTGGTAATTGGAATCTCCTTTAAAATAAGAAAACACGCATTCTTTGGTTTTCGGAAGAAACACTTAGGGTGGAGGTGAATGAATTGAAACATTAGTTGGTTTATTTGTATGAGAATGGGGTATATACCAAAAATCTAATGATGTTACAAACGTGAAAACTGGTATTTGGAATCTCATTTTAAAATAATGAAACACGCATTTGGAGAGGGAATCAACTTGGTACGGAGGGGGATGAAAACCGAGAAGAATTTATTTTACGAGGTTACACATATCTCAAAAACTGAAGATGTTACAGTCGTGATAATTGGTATTTGGAAACTCTTTTAAAGAAACGGGTACTGTGTGTTGTTGGAAAATTAACTTGAGTGGGGAGTGTTAATGGAAGAAAGAAATTTTAATTCTTTTTCTGGAGAAACTTATATCTCAAAACTGAAGGTTACAGGCAAGAAAAACGGGGTGAAATTTTAAAATGACTATATCTGCAAATTATCTCAGACACGTAACATATTACAGATTTGAAAACTGGTATTAGGAATTTCCTGTGAAATTAAAGAAACATAAATATTTTTTCGGAAAACCCACTTAAGGGGAACTTAAAAAGGGGGTGAATTTTGAAAATTTGCCTATTTACAGTATATCTCAAAAACTTAACATGTTGCAGACGTGAAAATAGGTATTTGGAATCTCTTTTAAAAATAACGAAACACGTATTCTTTAGTTTTTGGAAAAAACTTTAACAGGAGGGGGGAGTGAAGGAATTGAAAAATTAGATGAATTATTCGTATAAGTAAGATAAGGGTGTATTCTGCCCGAAGGCAGGTCCGAGCCTCCGCACAGGTGCGCCTGAGCCGAAGTTAACGTGCGGTAGGGTAGCCAGTTCCCTTCTGCTCCTCCATTCCCTTACCCCCCAAAACAGCGCCTGGCAACTCATCCAAATCTTGACCACGTCCAGCGTTGCTTAACCTCGGAGATCTTACGGGATCCGGTGTTTCAACACGGCTACTGGATCTGGCTTATTTGTATGAGATTGTATGTATATATACCAAAAAGTGTAAGGATGTTACAAACGTGAAAACTGGTATTTGGAATCTCCTTTAAAAATAAAGGAACACGCATTTGGGGAAGGGTAGGGAATCAACTTGTTAGGTGGGGGGGGATGAAAACGGACATGAACTCCTTTTACGAGGATACATATGTCTCGAAAACTGAAGATGTTACAGTCGTGATAATTGGTATTTGGAAGCTCTTTTAAAGAAACGGGCACTGTTTCTTTATAGAAAGTTCACTTGAGTGGGGAGTCTGAAAGGAAGTTAAAAAAATCGAATTCTTCATCTGGAGAAATATATCAAATCTGAAGGTTAGAAACGTGGAAATTAGTATTTGGAATCTCCTTTCAAAATAAAGAAACATGCATTTTTTGGGTGGGGGAAACGAACTTAACGGGAGGAGGTGGAGTGAAAGGAGTTGAATTCTTTTCATGAGGATACTTATATCTCAAAAACTAAAGATGTTAAAGATGTGAAAATTGGTATTTGAAATCTCTTTTAAAAATAAAGAAATACGCACTTTTTGAGGGGGGGAACAACTTAACGGCTAAGAAAGAGGGGGGGGGGAAGAGTTGAATTACTTTTATGAGGATATTTATATCTCAAAGACTGAAGATGTTACAGACGTGAAAATTAGTATTTGGAATCTCCTTTAAAAATAAAGGAACACGCATTAGTTTTTATCTGAAAATCGACGTAAGGGTTGTGAAGTTGAAAATAAGTAAATAAGGAGTTGAAATATGTTTATGAGGATGCTTTATCTTAAAAACTGAAGCTGTTACAGATGTGAAAGTTGGTATTTTGAATTACCTTTCAAAATAAAGAAACGCGTATTTTTTGTTTTCGGAAAGTCCACATAAGGCGGGAGAGTGGTGGAAAGGAGTCAAGAAGAAGAATTTGAATTATTCTTTTGAGTGCACATTTATCTCAAAAACTGACGGTGTTACAGACGTACAGACATGAAAATTGAAATTTGGGATCTCCTTTGAAAATAAAGAAACACGTATTTTTGTGTTTTTGAACAATCCGATGAATAGAGCGTGAACAGGAGTGAAAAAGAGGGATGAATTTTTCAAAAGACTATATCTGCAAATAATCTAAGACAGGTAACATATTACAGATTTGAAAACTGGTATTTGGAATTTCCTGTAAAAGTAAAGAAACATCAATATTTTTTTCGGATAATCCATCTAAGGGGAACTGAAAAAGCGGGTGAATTTTTAAAATGAGCGTCTCTACAGTATATCTCAAAAACTTAACATGTTGGAAAGGTGAAAATGGGTATTTAGAATCTCCTTTAAAAATAAGGAAACACGTATTATTTGGTTTTCGGAAAAGACCCTTCACGGGGGGGGGGAGGGAGTAAAAGGATTGAAAATGAGTTGAATTATTTGTATGAGAGTGTGCACATACCAAAAAATCTAAAGATGTTAAAAACGTGAAAACTGGTCTTTGGAATCTGCTTTAAAAATAAGGAAACACGCAAACACGCATTTGCGGGTGGGGGGGATATCAACTTGGTAGAGGGGGGATGAAAACAGAGGTGAATTCATTTTACGAGGATACATATCCCAAAAACTGAAGATGTTACAGAAGTGATAATTGGCATTTGGAAGCTGTTTTAAAGAAACGAGTACGGTACTGTTTGTTTTTGGAAAATTCACTTGAGTGGGGAGTGTGAAATGTAGCAAAGAAATTGAATACTTTTTCTGGAGAATCTTATATCTCAAAACTGAAGGTTACACACGTGGAAATAGGTAATTGGAATCTCCTTTAAAAATAAAGAAACACGCATTTTTTGGGTGGGGGGAAAGCAACTTAACAGGCGGGGGTGGAGTGATAAAGGAGTTGAATTATCTTCATGAAGATACTTATATCTCAAAAACTGAAGATGTTACAGACATGAAAATTTGCATTTGGAATTTTATTTCAAACTAAAGAAACACGTAATCTTTTGTCTTTGGAAAATCCAATTAAGGGGGGTGAATTAATTGAAAAATTAGTTGAATACTTCGTATGAGGATACTTATATCTCAAAAACTAAAGACGTTACAGACGTGGAAATTAGTATTTGGAATCTCCTTTAAAAATAAACAAACACGCATTTTGCGTGGGGCGGGGGCGGTGAAAAAGGAGTTTAATTCTTTTTTATGAGGATACATATATCTCAAAATTTAAGATGTTACAGTCGTGATAAATGGCATTTGGAAGCTCCTTTATAAACAAAGAAACAAGTTATATTGCTTTCGGAAAATTCACTTAAAGGGGACGAGGAGGGGGGCGAGGGGGGTGAAAGGAAGTGAAAAAATTTAATTATATTTATGGAGGAACTGGTATGTATGTTGTATGTTGTATGTTGGGTATTCAGCCCAGAACTGGTTGGATCCTCAACAGGTATATCTCAAAAACATAAGGTTGCGCAAGGGAAAATTTTTACTTAGAATCACCTCAAAAAATAAAGTAACACGCTTTTTTTGGAGGGGGAAGCAACTTAACGAGCTGGAGTGAAAAAGGAGTTGAATTGTTTTTATGAGGATATTTATATCTCAAAAACTCAAGATGTTAGAGGCATGAACATTTATATTTGGAATCTTCTATCAAAGTAAAGAAACACGTGTTCTTTTATCTATAGAAAATAAACTTAAGGGGGTGAATGAATTGAAAAATTAGCTGGAATCTTCGTGAGAGGATACTTATATCCCAAAAAATTAAAAATGTTGTCCGGCTCCATAGCTAAATGGTTAGCGTGCTGGCCTTTGGTCTGAGGGGCCCCGAGTTCGATTCCCGGCAGGGTCGGGAATTTTAACCATCATTGGTTAATTTCCCTGGCACGGGGCCGGGTGAATGTGTTGTCTTCATTATCATTTCATCCTCATCACGACGCGCAGGTCGCCTAAGGGTGTCAAGTCCAAAAGATCTGCACCTGGCGAGCCGAACACGTCCTAGGATCTCCCAGCACTAAAAGCCATACGCCATTTCACTTCAACTAAAAATGTTAAAGACGTGAACATTGGTATTTGGAATCTCATCTATATATATAAAATAACTAGCAAGATACCCGTGCTTCGCTACGGTATTATACTGAAATTTATAATTTAATGCTTATTGTTTTATATACAATCCGCCGAAATTCGGGATCTGACGGGTTATCTGAGAGAATCCGCCAAAATTCGCGATCTGACTCCTTTTCAAAGAGATTACGGCAAGTTTCCTCCCATTTTTCAATCTTTCTTTCCAGCAATCGATTTCGTACTTCCCGGGCTAGTTCCAGGTATTCCACCCGGTCAGTTGGGCCCCTAATTCTTTGCCATCTTTAAATATAAGAATTTTTAATATGGATCAAATCCTTGAGGAGATCCGGCGTGGTGACCTCTTGTATTATTATTATTATTATTATTATTATTATTATTATTATTATTATTGTTATTATTGTAGATGTTCTGGACCCAACAGAAAGATGCAAGACCACTACTTGGGGGTAAATTACATCTGCTGCCATTGTCATTGTTCAGAATGTGACCAGCACCATTGTCGCGCGTAGGCAAGTGTGCGGGATTTCTGGCCATACGAATGACATACTTCCGTACATTATTGACCTTATTATAGAGGTGAAAAACTGACGGTCAATCTCATTCCTATCGTTGATTTCAAATGTGTTTAAATTTTTATTTTTATGCCAGGAGAAGGTACTGTAATCTAAGAACGTTCTCCGAAGGGAAAGATGGCTCTTGAAAACGAACCCAGGAAAGATTAAAAATGATTGGTTTATGATCAGAATAAGTACATCGAAAATCTACAGCCTGTTTCCAGTCATTCGACAGGGTCAGGAATGGAATGAATAAAGCCCCCATCTAGCGGCGACAATAGGAATTGTGCCGGCAGCCGAAACCTGTCGCACTCCACTGGCGCAATGATTAATGGATGACAAATGAAATTAAATTATATTGGACAGTGTTGCTGGAATGAATGATGACAGGGAAAACCCCGGAGTATCCGGAGAAAAACCTGTCCCATCTTCGTTTTGTCCAGCACGAATGTCACATGGAGAGACCGGGATTTGAACCACGGAACCCAGCTGTGAGAGCCGCCACGCTGCCACCTGAGCAACGGGGCTCCTTATAAATACATTATGAACAGTAAAATCAATTGGTCTCAACTCCTTTTACACCCCACCGCCGTTAAGTTTATTTACCCCCACCCCCCCAAAAAAAACCTAAAAGAAGACCTGTTTCTTTATGTTTAAAGGAGATTCCAAACACCATTGTTTACGTCTATTACCTTCAGTTTTCAGATTAAAATAATTCACTTTTTTCACTTTCACACTCCTCCCTCCCCCCTCAAGTGAATTTTCCGGCAAAAAATACTTGTTTCTTTAATAGTAAAGGATCTTCTTAATACCAATTATCACGACTGTAACTTCTTCAGTTTTTGATTTATGTGTCCTCATGAAAGGAATTCAACTCCTTTTCACTCACGCCTCCCAAGATGATCCCCCCCAAAAAACGGGCTTTTCTTTGTCTTTAAAGGAGATCCAAATACCAATTTTTACGTCTGTAGGCCCTAACAACTTAAGTTTTTATTAGATGTAAGTATTTTCATCAAATTAAGTCAATTAATTTTTCAATTCTTTCACCTCCCCCCCCCCCCCCATTCATTGGATTTTCCGAGAATTCGTGCTTCTTTACTTTTAAAGCAGATTCCAAATATCAAATTTCACGTCTGTAACATCTTCATTTTTGAGATAACAGTAGCCTAATTAAAAGAATTCAGCACCATTTTCTGTCACTTTTATCCCCCCCCCCCTCCGGAAACTAAAAATACACCTTTCGTTATTTTTATAGAGATAAAAATACCATTTTTCACTTGTGTCACATGTTAAGTTTCTTGAGATATAATGTATAAAATGTCATTTTAAAATTTAACCCCCTTTTTAGTTCCCCTTAAGTGGAGTTTCCAAAAACAAATCGCCCATGTTTCTTTACATTTACAGGAAATTCCAAATATCACTTTTTTACGTCTGTAACATTCTACGTTTCTCAGATATTCTGTAGATACTGTCTTTCAAAAAATTCCCCCAAATATGTCACTCCTGTTTAACCGCCATTAATTGGATTTTCCAAAAACAAAAAAATACGTGTTTCTTTATTTTTAAAGGAGATCCCATATACAAATGTTCAGTTCTGTAATATCTTAAGTTTCTGAGATATATGTATCCTCATTAAAGGCATTCAACCCATTATTCACCCTTTTACACCCCTCCTATTGGGATTTTCCGAAAACAAAAAATTCGTGTTTCTCTATTTTTAAGGGAGATTCTAAAAACTAATTTTTTACATCTATAAACTTTAAAAGTTTTGTGATACAGATACACTCATTTTAAAAATTCACCCTCTCTCACGCCCCCCATTAATTGGATTTTCCCAAAACAAAAAAATACGTGTTTCTTTATTTTTAAAGGAGATCCAAAACACCAATTTTCAGGTCTGTAATATATTCAGTTTCTGAGATATAAGTATCCTCTTTAAATGCATTCAACCCATTTTTCACCCCTTTCTTCCTTTCCTATTGGGATTTTCCGAAAACAAAAAATACGTGTTTCTTTATTTTTAATGAAGATTCTAAATACCAATTTTTACATGTGTAAACTTTCAAAGTTTTGAGATATAGATGCACTGGTTTTAAAAATTCACCCCCCTTTTCGCACTCCCATTAACTGGATTTTCCAAAAACCAAAAATACGTGTTACTTTATTTTTAAAAGAGATCAAGAGTACCAATTTTCAGGTCTGTAATACCTTCAGTTTCTGAGATATGAGTACCGGTATCCTGATTAAAGGCATTCAACCCCTTTTTCACCCTTTTCACCCTTTTTCACCCCTCCTATTGGGATTTTCTGAAAACAAAAAAAAATACGTATTTCCTTATTTTTAAAGAAGATTCTAAATACCAATTTTTACATCTGTAAACTTTCAAAGTTTTGAGATATAGATTCGCTCATTTTAAAATTTCACCCCCCTTTTCATCCCCTTAGCGACGGAATATCCGAAAATCCTCTCTTAGCGAGTGACTGACTGACTGACTGATTCATCATCGCCGAGGCAAAACTACTGGACATAATGAAATGAAATTTTGGGGATACATTCATATTAAGACGTAGGCCACACTTAAGCGACTGCAACTATCAAGCTCGGTCAAACTTAATTACACCTACACACATACTACATTCATTTTATGAAAATTGCAACACAATGAACGAAGATTGAAACATATGTAAAATTTTCAGGAAAAACAAGGCAGGGTATTGCAGAGTAGTTTTGCATCCTTTGCCTCAGTAATGCCCTCTGGACTGTCGTATTAGGCATGTAAATAGAGGGCTATTGAGGAGATAAGCTATTAGTATACCAGAGTCAACAGTCTGTAAAGTTTTATCCTAGATTCCTTACTCTTCATCGCGCTAAAAATATGCAGATCAAGAATTGTCCAAGGGAGGTGGGATAGGATAGAAAAGTTAGGAGCCAAGCAAGTAATTCGAAGCAATGCCAGGACTTAGCTAAGGGTCCTGTAGTCGCAAACCACGCTCCCAAGTTAAGAGTCCCTGGACCCCCTTTTAGCCAAATCTGACAACAGGCAGGCATACCGTGGATGTATTCTAGGCCCCACAAAATGGTACAAAGCCGACATCTGTATTACGTTTTCAACATCATTTGAAAACTTGTGATCATAAGTTGTAGGGCTACAGTCTACAGTTGGCTTTTGGCAAGAAAATAATATTCCAGGTAACACTCATCTCCTTCATCATCATCATCATCATCATCAGAAGAAGAAGAAGAACGAGGAAGTGGCTGTGCAGTTTGGATCACGCAGCTATCAACTTGCATTCGGGAGATAGTGGGTTCGAACGCCACTGTTGGCAGCCCTGAAGATGGTTTTCCGTGTTTTCCCCATTGTTCTCACCAGGCAAATGCTGGGGCTGTTCCTTAATTAAGGCCACGGTCGCTTCCTTCCCATTCCTAGTCCTTTCATATCCCATCGTCACGATAAGACCTACTTGTGTCAGCGCGACGTAAAGCAGATTTTAAAGAAGGGGGAAGAAGAAGAATACTTAACCATTATGTGAATATGGGCTAGACTTATCATTTGAATCACATATCCCACTTGTATGGGAGTGGTATAACACTAGCGGTAGACAACTGCGAACCTGTTTTTATCGGCTTTCATTATTTTTATATCCGGAGCGTGGGGGTGGTATGCTAACACCCAAGCTACCCCCTGCCTGTCGCAAGAGGCGACTGAGAGGGGCCCAGGGTGTCTTAACTTGGAAGTGTAGGTTGGCGACTAGGGGGCCCTTAGCTGAGTCCTGGCTTTTTTCCCTTAGTCTACTTGCATCAGGCCCCTTACTGTCATTTTTCCTAAACGACCTCCTTTACATGGTTAACTCAAAAAAATATATATATATAACACAAATAATATTACCATACAGTTGCCTCCGGTTAATTCTTTTTAAAAAGCTTAGTTTGTAAGCTGTCCTGGAACAGTTTAAAAGACATGGGTGGAGTAAGAACATTTTTGGGATGGAATTCCACTAGTGTTTCTGTCCATCTACCCTCTACTGTTCAAACTGCGATTCACCAAAATGATATCAGAAGAAAGTACATATTGGAACCCACAAATACAAAAATCGTTCATATAAATAATAAATAAAAATAACATTACATACATTATCATTATAGACTGTTATGCCTTTCAGCGTTCAGTCTGCAAGCCCCTGTGCATTTACTAAACATCGCCACAATCCTCTGTTTGCAACTAGTGCTGTGGCCTCATTTACTTCTATACCTCTTATCTTTAAATCGTTAGAAACTGAATCTAACCATCGTCGTCTTGGTCTACCTCTACTTCTCTTACCCTCTATAACAGAGTCCATTATTCTCCCAGGTAACCCGTCCTCCTCCATTCGCCTCACATGACTACACCACCGAAGCCGGTTTATGCGTACAGCTTCATCCATCGAGTTCAATCCTAAATGAGCCTTTATTTCCTCATTTCGAACACCCTCCTGCCATTCTTCCCACCTGTTTGTACCAGCAATCATTCTCGCTACTTACATGTCTGTTATTTCTAACTTATGAATAAGATATCCTGAGTCCACCCAGCTTTCGGCCCCGTAAAGCAAAGTTGGACTGTAAACAGACCGATGTAAAGATAGTTTCGTCTGGGAGCTGACTTCCTTCTTACAGAATACTGTTGACCGCAACTGCGAGCTCACTGCATTAGCTTTACTACACCTTGATTCAATCTCACTTACTATACTACCATCCAGGGAGAACACACAACCTAAATACTTGAAATTATCTACATGTTCTAGCTTTGTATCACCAATCTGACATTCAATTCTGTTGAATTTTTTACCTACTGACATTAATTTAGTCTTCGAAAGGCTAATTTTTATACCATACTCATTGCACCTATTTTCAAGTTGCACGATATTGGACTGCAGGCTTTCAGCACAATCTGCCATTAAGACCAAGTCGTCAGCATAGACAAGACTGCGTACTACATTTCCACCTAACTGAATCCCTCCCTGCCATTTTATAACTTTCAGCAGATTACAGCCTTGTCTCAGTAGCGTAGCCAGGATTTCAGTTTGGGGGGGGCCCATTCATCCAGAATTTTATTTTGATAGGTGTCCAAACTTCCATAGTTTAGGTGGTGTAGAATACCGAAAAAGGAAATGAGTGTCCTTGGATCCAAGTAAGAGTGGTGGATTCGTGCGGATTCCGGAAGCTAATAGTAATTTCCTTCTTCTTCTTCCCCACTTTTCCCTCATCTGTGGGGTCTCGGGTGCGAAATGTGTCGCACATGTGGATTTGGCCCTGTTTTACGGCCGGATGTCCTTCCCGACGCCAACCCTATATAGAGGGATATAATCAGTGTTGTGTGTTTATTTGGTGGTTAGTAATGTAGTATGTTGTCTGAATATGAATATGTTGGGACAAACACCCAGTCCCAAGCCAGAAGAATTATTCAGACGTGATTAAAATCCCCGACCCAGCCGGGAATCGAACCCGGAACCGTCTGAACCGAAGGCCTCAACACTGATCATTCAGCCAATGAGTCGGACTCCGGAAGCTAATATTAATGCACATTATATATAAAATGCTCAATAAAAGAACTTTCGTTTAAACTCCTGGGGTGTCTGGACTCCTTGGACGACAACCCCCGGTCTCGGCTACCTCTGTTACTCCCATCCCAACATAACTGCAGCATTTCATATATTCCGCGTAGAAGTGAAATGAATGCAAAAATAAACCCTTTGAGTAAGGATGCAATATTCTGGTTTAGAACAAATACGGTAATGTTATAATAATAATGGTCATGTGATAAGCAATAAAGAAGTGACATTTTATACAAATAATGCGGCAAAGATACACACACAAACACACACGCGCGCGCTTGCGTGCGCGTCGAATACAGGTTTCTTGTCCATGGCTAGATGATGAAGGCAAGAGAATGATGGCCCACCGTGACTCGTTATTTCGACATTATAAACAAACCCTAGATGACACAGACTTCGAATCTAACCGTATCTTAAGAAATCGCACAAAGCAGTTAATCAGAAATTTAAAAAATGCATATATTTTCGGATTTCAGCTAACAACTTAAATTCTAATCGCGCATGGGACCAACTTAGAGCTCTGGGAATAGGAAAACATCAACAGATACAGACAACTCCTGACATTCCACTTGACGAACTGAACGATTACTTTAGTAGAATAAATATTCAACCTACCCAAATTAACTGCACCGACTCACCGCCCTCCCCTCCAGCCAATCTGCCATTCACATTTCACAGTGTCACAGAAAATCAGGTTAAAAGGCTTTGTACTCAATAAAATCAAAGACTACAGGTGTATATGATATTCCTATTACTTTTATACATAACATTATGAGTAACCGTCAACAGCGTGTAACAGTAAACGACAAGGCCTCTAAATGGAAAATGAAACTTAGTGTTGTCCCACATGGCAGTATTCTACGGCCCCTAAGTTTCTGTATTTATATCAACGACATACCATCTGTGACAGGAAATAACACACATGACCTCTGTGCTGACGATCTTTAAATAGGCTATATCTTGGCACAGGCCAGAGTAAAGTGTAGCTTCCACCGAAGTCCCAGTCAACATCCATGGCTGTGACAATATGGAAGTTGCTGGGGTATTGGTAGTGCTGAGTAATGACATTCAGAGCATGACTAGTGCATCTGAGTGTTATGAAAGGTGCTGCTCATAGGGTCAGTTGTGCTGCAATAGTACTTTCTGACCCAGTGAGGAAAGCAATGGCAAACTACCTCACTCCTCATCTTGCCTAGTACGCCTCATTTTAGTGCTGCCATTGGTTTTTGGGGTTTCCTCATAACCGCATAACCTTTGGTGGTGCTATTTGAGGATCCAACCAGCCTCTGGGCTGATGACCTAACAGACAGACATCGACACTGCAAGACAAGATATTAACAGGGACCTCCGACGACTCAGTGTATATGCACAACGAAGCTCTCTTATACTAAACTGAAAAAAAAACTCAGACAATTATAACTGGATCACGAAAATTACTGAGCTTCTCAAACAATGTCGCAATCCCGCCTATCCTACTGAATGGTAACATTATTCCCTACAGTAAAACGGTTAAAAATCCCGGCGTAATGATGAATGTAACAGTTGATTGGTCTGATAAAACGAAAGAAATACGTAAAAAGATTTTTGGAGTACTTCACCCTCTTAAACGACAGAGGAATGTATTTCCATTTGAGCTACAGGCCAAACTAATACAGACACTCATTCTCTCTATTCTTGATTATTGTGACGTTGTTTTAGTTGACATGACGAGAGAAGAAACACTTAAACTTCAACGAGCACTGAATTCCTGCCTGCGATTTATTTACAATATCGAGTACCGTACGATTTTCATATCACCCCATACTATCAGGCTGTCTCATGGCTGATGTCTGATAAACGTCGGCAGCTGCACACTTTAGCGATGGTGATCAGAGTGGTAGCTGGAAGTCAGCCAATGTATATTTCTTCTAAATTCGTCTTTTTATCATCATTTCACAACATTAATACACGTTCTAGATCCATTCTTTCTATTTCACTGCACCGCACAAATAAAATTATTAGATCATTTGTGGTGACTGTCGCCAGATTATGGAATTCCCTGCCAGTTCAGATCAGAGAAACTAGCTTTTTTAAATCACGATTTAAGGTCACCTGCCCAGACTACCTGCTTGAGGACAGCTGACTGAATGGTTGAAATATGAATGTGTGCGTTCCTGAGGAATAGCCATGTTTAAGAGTTTTTAATATTAATTAGTTCTAATATTAATTTACCTACATACATACATTATCATTATAGACTGTTATGCCTTTCAGCGTTCAGTCTGCAAGCCTCCGTGAATTTACTAAACGTCGCCACAATCCTCGATTTGCAACTAATGTTGTAGCCTCATTTTGTTCTATACCTCTTATCTTTAAATCGTTAGAAACCGAGTCTAACCATCGTCGTCTTGGTCTACCTCTACTTCTTTTACCCTCCATAGCAGAGACCAATATTCTCCTAGGTAACCTATCCTCCTCCATTCGGCTCACATGACCCCACCACCGAATATTTAGTAAGTAATTTATTTAAATTTATTTTAAATTCTATTAATTTATGTAGTTTTAACTATTTTAAGAATCTCAGTATTTTATTTAAGATGTTGATTAGTATGTGGTTAGGTGTACAAGAGGGCCTGGAGCCCTAACTTCGCCACTGTACTGAAGGCACTAATAAATAAATAAATAAATAAATAAATAAATAAATAAATAAATAAATAAATAAATAAATAAATAAATAAATAAATAAATAAATAAATAAATAAATAAATAATGTAAAGCGTATGGGTATAGATATTTTGTTAGTTGGTAAAGAAAAATACACGTTACAACAAATGCTATGTAGGGTTTACCTTGTCCTGTTAGTTTCCAACGCGGTTAGGGCCACGCAGCTGTGAGCTTGCATCCGGGAGATAGTGGATTCGAACCCCACTGTCGGCAGCCCTGAAAATGTTTTCCCGTGGTTTCCCATTTTCACACCAAGCAAATGCTGGGGCCGTACCTTAATTAAGGCCGCTTCCTTCCCACTCCTAGGCATTTCCTATCCCGACGTCGCCATAAGACCTATCTGTGTCGGTGTGACGTAAAGTAAATTGTTAATTACTTTTCCACGCAAGTCTGGGATACAGAATATAGTAGTATAAAGTTAGAGTTTCGTGACGCTAATATTCGTATCTATATTTTTTATTAACGTGCCAGAAATCAACGACACTGAGCTGTTGCCATTTCAACACTGTTTTAAGGGTTACCGATCCAATCCGGGATTTGAACCTGCGAACTCAGACTCAGAAGGAGAGCGACTCAACCAACTGAGCCACATGAAAAGGAGGCGTTTGTGATTATTGTTATAAATAGATGCAGCTAGTATTTTTACAAAGGTTTTATGAGGAGCATTTATTAAGGCGTACGTTTTCTTACTGTCCTAAACGCACGAGGCCGGACAGAAGAACTAGCTGGAAGCTAAGGAACCTTGCAGGGGTGTCGCTTCCTTCTCTGTTCACTTTTCCAAATCAAACTCCATGACGTAACAGCCCCGAAGCGCCATCGCCTACCAAGCGACGGCTGTTCAGCCCGGAGGCCTGCAGATTACGAGGTGCTGTGTGGTCAGCACGACGAATCCTCTCCGCTGTTATTCCTGGCTTTCTAGACCGGGGCCGCCATCTCACCGTTAGATAGCTCCTCAATTATAAACACGTGGGCTGAGTGTACCTCGAACCAGCCCTCAGATCCAGGTAAAAGTCCCTGACCTGGCTGGGAATAGAACCCGGGGCCTCCGGTAAGAGGCAGGCACGCTACCCGTACACTGTGGGGCCGGCTGGTACTTTTAGGTCTCCTTATTTTCGAATTTGACTTAAGACATCCTGCATTCGATTCCCGGCACTGACAGAGTTAAGAAAGGCATGGGATGGGGAGGATACAGCCTTGTTTTTGGGTGCAGTAGAATTTTCCTTGAGTCTCTCGTAATCGAAATATATACGGCCTGGAAGGTAGTCACCTTCACGGGGTGTAGTACCAAAGTGGTTCTTTTTTTTTTTTTAAGAAAACAAATTAAATGAAGATTCTACTTCCTCACAAACGAAGAACGACATTATCAATTTTACGAACAGTTTCAATAATGCAGCCGGTTTATGTTAAAAGTACAAAAGCTATGATTGTACATGGTAACAATCAAAACCAACAATATCTACTGAAGATCCGTCACCGCACTCGGTAGGACCGGCTTTCTTTTCATATTCACCGGGCGAGTTGGCCGTGCAGTTAGGGGCGCACAGCTGTGTGCTTGCATCCGGGAGATAGTGGGTTCAAACACCTCTGTCGGCAGCCCTAAATATGGTTTTCTGTGGTTTCCCATTTTCACACCAGGCAAATGCTGGGGCTGTGCCTTAATTAAGGCCACGGCCGCTTCTTCCCACTCTCAGCCCTTTCCTTTCCCATCGTCGCCATTGAAGATCTACGGTGTGACGTAAAGCAAACTCTAAATAAAAAATAAAAAATCTTTTCACAACCCCTTCCCAGGGAAAGTTGTATCCACACTACTGGCCTGGACTTACACCCCACCCACTGAAATTATTTTGTGGGTACGCCACTGCATCCACTCACCATTTAAGGTACAAGGTAAGTCCGAAGAATGGTTGGATACTCAAAATACACCGCCATAAATGATGCGGTTCTGGCTCAAAAGTATAAAGAAAGGTAAGGGACGGGATCAAGTGTTTTAAGTAGAATCCGTATCAATAGAACGTGACTACCCATTTTAAAAATGTTTCATGTATCGACTGCGATACAAGCCTGGGCCGTCCTGATGAGAAGATAGAAGCTTTGGAACGGAGTTATCATGCCCGCCAATTATAAAGTATTTACCCGCACTTTTGATGGTGCCATTTGAGGTTCCAATCAGTCCCCGGGCATTTGACAAAATATATAGGCCTACCTATCGAACTTAGGCAAGCATCTGCGATTGTCTTGGCACTGTAAGAATTAAAAAAAAAACTTTTTCATAACTTACCGAGGATGCACATAGTGTTGGCTTTTCAGTGACAAAACGGTCCCTCTTCAAAAAATGTTACTTATATGGCACAAAATGAGGAACTAACGTGCAGATCACAATCCTGTCACAGTCTTCCCAACGCTGCAACTCAAACACAGCACACCTCTCAACCACGGTGCAACCCGAGGATCCCTAGGACATTATTGTTTCCTGGAACCGATCTGCAAAAGCTGACATGATGTTGTAAGCTTGCAGCTGTTTCTGGACGTGGCCCCCGTTATCTCGGTTTTCACGTTCCGGACCCCTACTGAGTAATCCCTTGCTAATTGGCCTTTTCTTCATGTCTTGACATTTGTCAATACACGGTTTCATTCCCAATACTGAGGCCTCTACAGGAAAATATCCTCGCGCATCACAATCCTAAGTGTCTTCCTTTCATTCAAGCAGTACAAATATGGAGAATTATGTATGTCCCTATTGAGCCCTACTAATAGATTCTTGTCGCTACGTTAATTTAACATTTCGGCGTACGTTTTTAAGTTGTTCGTACCGTACGTAAAACAACGGCTAATCCTCGCTCTAGTTTCAGGAAATATTTTGGGGGGGGCCCGGCCCCCCTGGGCCCCCCCTGCCCCCCCCCCCCCTGGCTACGCCAGTGCCTTGTCTAACCCCTGTAAGTTTTATTATTTATTTGCTATTGGCGTTACGTCGCACCGACACAGATAGGTCTTATGGCGACGTTGGGACAGGAAAGGGCTAGGATTGGGAAGGAAGCTACTAGGTTGCTATGTTGCTTTACGTCGCACCGACACAGATATGTGTTACGGCGACGATGGGAGAGGAAAGGCCTAGGAATTGGAAGGAAGCGGCCGTGGCCTTAATTAAGGTATAGCCCCGGGATTTGCCTGGTGTGAAAATGGGAAACCACGGAAAAACCATCTTCAGGGCTGCCGACAGTGGGGTTCGAACCCACTACCTCCCGAATACTGGATTCTAGCCGCACTTAAGCGACTGCAGCTATCGAGCTCGGTAACCCCTCCAACTACCCTGAACCAAGAGCTCATTCTACCATCAATTCTCACTGAAGCCCAATTGTCAACATAAATGCCTTTGATTGATTTTAATAATCTAGTCTTAATTCCATAGTCCCCCAGTATGGCGAACATATTTTCCCTCGGCACCCTGTCATATGCTTTCTCTAGATCTACGAAACATAAACACAACTGCCTATTCCTCTCGTAGCATTTTTCAATTACCTGGCGCATACTCAAAATCTGATACTGACAGCCGCTCTGTGGTCTGAAACCACACTGGTTTTCATCCAACTTCCTCTCAACGATTGATCGCACCCTCCTTTCCAAGATGTCAGTGAATACCTTGCCAGGTACACTAATCAATGAGATACCTCGATAGTTGTTGCAATCCTTCCTGTTCCCTTGCTTGTAGATAGGTTCAATTACTGCTTTTGTCCAATCTAAAGGTATCTTACCAACATTCCATGTTAATATTATTCTATGAAGCCATTCACCATTTCAGGTCTAATTTAATCTATTCCTGCTGCTTTATGACAAGGGAGTTTATTTACCATCCTTTCCACTTCCTCAAGCGTAATTTCACCAGCATCATTTTCCTACTCCCCATGAACTTGGCTGTTCGCAACACCACCAGGAATATTTCCTTTTACGTTGAGAAGATGTTCAAAATGTTCCCTCCATTCTCCAGTGATTCCCTGGGATCTATTATGAGTTCACCTGAATTACTCAAAACACTATTCATTTCCTTTTTCCTCCCCTTCCTAAGATTCTTTATTACAATCCAGAAAGGTATCCCTACTGCTTGACCTAGCCTTTCCAGGTTTTTACCAAAATCTTCCCAAGACTACTTTTTGGATTCAACAACTATTTGTTTCGCTCTGTTTCTTTCGTCTACGTACAAATCCCTGTCTGCCTCGGCCCTTGTTTGGAGCCATCTCTTATAAGCATTATTTTTACGTTTACAAGCTGCTCTAACTTCATCATTCCACCAAGATGTTCGCGTTTTCCCATCTTTACACATAGTTGTTCCTAGGCATTCCCTTGCTGTTTCTACTACAGCATCCCTGTATGCCGCCCATTCTCTTTCTATATCCTGAACCTGCTTACTGTCTACTGTTCGAAACTTCTCACTAATCATATCCATGTACTTCTGTCTAATTTCCTTTTCCTGGAGATTTTCTACCCTTATCCGCTCGCAGACAGATTACACTTTCTCTATCCTAGGCCTAGAGATTCTTAGTTCACTACAGATCAGATAGTGGTCTGTATCATCGAAAAATCCCCGGGAAAATCGTACATTCCTAACAGATTTCCTGAATTCGAAGTCGGTTAAGATATAGTCTATTATGTATCTGGTACCCCTAGCCTCCCATGTGTAGCGGTGGATAACTTTATGCTTGAAGAATGTATTCATAACTGCTAAACCCATACTAGCACAAAAGTCTAGCAAACGCTTCCCATTCCTATTAGCTTCCATATCTTCCCCACATTTACCAATCACCCTTTCGTATCCTTCAGTTCTATTCCCAACTCTCGCATTGAAATCGCCCATTAGCACTATTCTATTCTTGTTGTTGACCCTCACCACGATGTCACTCAATGCTTCATAAAACTTGTCAACTTCATCTCATCTGCACCCTCACATAGTGAATACACTGAGACAATTCTCGTCCTAATTCCTCCAACTGCCAAATCTACCCACATCCTTCGCTCATTTACGTGCCTAACAGAAACTATGTTGCGTGCAATGGTATTCCTGATAAACAGCCCTATGCCGTAGTCTTCCCTTCCGTTTCTAACACCCGTCAAGTACACTTTATAATCTCCTATCTCTTCCTTGTTATCTCCCCTTACCCCAATATCACTTACTCCTAACACTTCCAGATGCATCCCCTTTGCTGACTCAGCCAGTTCTACTTTCTTTCTTCCATAAGCCCCATTAATATTGATAGCTCCCCATCGAATTCCATTTCGTTCGCCAAGTTGTTTCCAAGGAATCATTCGCCTGTCAAATGGGAGTGAGACTCAGTTACTCCCATAGGTCCGAGGCTTAACTTAAAATGTTCTGAGCTCGGTAAATTCATGAAGCATGATGCTGCCCTACTTACACATAGTCCAAATGAGGATCTATCCTCTAACGGGTTATGGACCACCGGTGGATTGTGTAGTCCTAGCCGCCTGAGGACAAGGACGGCCATGACTCAAAATATGTCCGAGATGCCCACCCCCATTCCATAGGAACTGGTATCCCGACTCTCAGGACCACTCATAAATAAAAATTAAAATAAATAAATAAATAAATAAATAAATAAATAAATAAATAAATAAATAAATAGGAATAATTTCATTGTAACAACTTACTAACCTCGAACAAGACATAGGATGAGTGGGTTGCCATTTATCACGGCTGTAATTTTTCACCGTATCCACTGAGCTCACCATTGCTTATCTCTGGAAAGCGAAACACTCTAATCCCGCAGGCTGACTTATTCTGACAATTTGGTGTAGCGCAGTGCCACATTATCCTTAAAAGTGCAAATATATTTCACATTATCACATTTGGGCTCGCCACATCATAACAATGTCTAGGACTCAATATGGCCGCTACCGCAAAGGATTGTGGTGGCGTGACCAGACCTTCCTAGACTGACCTTGTTAGTGCTTCTGTATACTGCTACCACCTAGCGGTATCTGTTGGAAATACGAGATTCACCGGTGTTACGCACTACTTAGGAAATCTTCGCATAGCACAGGGGTCTCCAATATACAGCCCACGAAGTAGTTTAATCAGGCCCCACGCTTACTCAAATGTATAACCTTGGATTATGAGAAAACAATGTTTTATCTGGAAAACAAGGGAATGAGGTTTTAAAATGAATAAAGGCCTGTCTACCTCTAGGAGGAACCGCTAGGGGTGTTCTTGTCCCTCCAGCCACGGAGTTCTTGATCTGTGTTTGGGACTGCCTATAGGTTGGAGCATATCATTTCTTTGTTGAAGTTCACAAAATCAAAATACAGTGATAACTTGAGTGACCAACATTTGAAAAATGTTTTATTTATTCTACGGACTAAATTAGAGACACAACAAGGAAGTCTCACTAGCATGTACATTACAGTAAAGTGTACGCTGAAAGCATTCTATAATAAATTTTACAAATGTCGTTTTAGTCTTTAATTTCTGATAAATTTTCTTGATTTGGCCCCATCATAGAGTCAAGCCTGATATGTGGCCCTCAGGATCCAATAATTTGGGGACCTCTGCTTTATAACACAAGGAGCGGAAGTCATTTATGTGGAGAAATTCACGTCCGTTTTGCTTTTAACCGTCATTTTAGAGAAATGTGTTTTTTTTTGTTTTTTTTTTGTTTTTTGTTTTTTGTTTTTTTACAATTTGCTTTACGTCGCATCGACACAGATAGGTTTTATGGCGATAAATAAATAATTTCGTGTGGCTATTTCTAGCCGAGTGCAGCCCTTGTAAGGCAGACCCTCCGATGAGGGTGGGCGGCATCTGCCATGTGTAGGAAACTGCGTGTTATTGTGGTGGAGGATAGTGTTATGTGTGGTGTGTGAGTTGCAGGGATGTTGGGGACAGCACACACACCCAGCCCTCGGGCCATTGGAATTAACCAATTAAGGTTAAAATCCCCGACCCGGCCGGGAATCGAACCCGGGACCATTACGCTGACCATTCAGCCAACGAGTCGGACTTTTATGGCGATGATGGGATAGGAATGGCCTAGGAGTGGGAAGGAAGCGGCCGTGGCCTTAATTAAGGTACATCCTAAGCATTTGCCTGATGTGAAAATGGGAAACCACAGAAAACCATTTCAGGGTTGCCGACAGTGGGGTTCGAACATACTATCTCCCGGATGCAAGCTCACAGCTGGGCGCCCCTAACCGCACGGCCAAAGAAATATGTATAATAAAATAATGACAATTGAGGTTACGTAGTTTACTTCACGAAGGTTATTGACACGTTGAGGTCAGATGTACACTTATGTACGAGTATTTTCATCTATACTTCACTATGAAGTAAGTAAAATACTTCTTCATTCTACAGAATGAGATTGTATTCTATTAAAGACTGTCGTATACTTAAATTCCTAAAACTGAGTGGCAACATAGATCACTTGTTTGTGTAAAAATAATGATCGTATGGACTCAGCAGATCTTTTGAAGTGGTGCCATCCAGGTGGCCTGCCTACCTATTTTGACGTTCCGACTGTGCTGCTATCTAGTAACGAAGGCGTGGTTTCTCCTGTAACGGACACTGCACCAGAGTTGCCAACAACATGGAGTTCCAAGATTTTTGACTGTCAGCCGGAAACGAACCCGCGAACTTGGTATCAAGAGTCTGATTCTCTACCACTGATCTACCGAGACAACTAGTTGTTTAGGCATTCGCCTCTTATACTGAAGCTTGCGGAATAGAATCTTGGTGCGGTTGGTTGGTATTAGTGTTTAAATGCTGGATACCTGTGTGAATATCGAGTGAGTTGGTTACGTGGTTTGGGGCACATAGCTGTTAGAGAGATGGTGGGTTCGAACCGAAATTGATCTGAAAATTAGTGAAATAGTAAATTAAGAAGTTGTAAAAAGTTAAGTGAAAGTCGTACAGTCTGCCTCTGTGGTGTAGTGGTTAGCGTGATTAGCTGCCACCCCCGGAGGTCCGGGTTCGATTCCCGGCTCTGCCACGAAATTTGAAAAGTGGTACGAGGGCTGGAACAGGGTCCACTCAGCCTCGGGAGGTCAAATGAGTAGAGATGGGTTCGATTCCCACCTCAGCCATCCTGGAAGTGGTTTTCCGTGGTTTCCCACTTCTCCTCCAGGCAAATGCCGGGATGGTACCTAACTTAAGGCCACGGCCGCTTCCTCCCCGCTTCCTTGCCTGTCCCATCCAATCTTCCCATCCCTCCACAAGGCCCCTGTTCAGCATAGCAAGGTGAGGCCGCCTGGGCGAGTAACTGATCATTCTCCCCAGTTGTATCCCCCGACCCAAAGTCTGGAGCTCCAGGACACTGCCCTTGTGGCGGTAGAGGTGGGATCCCTCGCTGAGTCCGAGGGAAAAACCGAACCTGGATGGTAAACAGATTAAGAAGAAGAAGAAGAAGTCGTACAGTCATTCCACAGAGCTAAATGAAAAACACCCTTTAAGTCAGGTGTATGGACGTCTATTAAACATTTCATGTCTTTCTCTTTCTTTCTTTCTTTCTTTCTTTCTTTCTTTCTTTCTTTCTTAATCCGTTTACCCTCCAGAGTTGGCTTTTTTCTTTGGACTCAGCGAGGGATTCCACATCTATCGCTCCAATGGCAGTGTCCTGGAGCGTGAGAGTTTGGGTCAGGGGGATACAACTAGGAAAGTGGACCAGTACCTCGCCCTGATGGCCTCATCTGCTATGTTAAACAGGGGTCTTGTGGGGAGATGGGAAGATCAGTAGACAAGGACCACAGAAAACCGCTTCGAGGATGACTGAGGTGGGAATCGAACCCCCGTCTACTCAGTTGACCTCCCGTGGCTGAGTGGATCCCATTCCAACCCTCCTACCACGTTTCAAATTTCGTGGCAGAGGCGCGAATCGAATCGAACCCTGGCCTCCGGGGGTGGCAGCTAATCACACTAACCACTACACCACTGAGGAGATATCTTCCTTTAATGTTTGTAATAATTAGTAATCATCAATCAATCACCACTGATCTGCATTTAGGGCAGTCACCCACGGGGCAGATTCTCTATCTGTTTCATTACCTAGTCATTTCTGAAATAATTGCAAAGAATTTAGAAATTTATTGAACATCTCTCTTGGTAAATTATTGCAGTCCCTAACTCCTCTTCCTATGAGCGAATATTAGCCCCAATCTGTCTTTTTCATATTGTGATGTTTACTATAAATACTCTTATCAAATAATTCTGAACCGGGCGAGTTGGCCGTGCGCGTTGAGGCGCGCGGCTGTGAGCTTGCATCCGGGAGATAGTAGGTTCGAATCCCACTATCGGCAGCCCTGAAGATGGTTTTTTCCGTGGTTTCCCATTTTCATACCAGGCAAATGCTGGGGCTGTACCTTAATTAAGGCCACGGCCGCTACCTTCCAACTCCTAGGCCTTTCCTAGCCCATCGTCGCCATAAGACCTATCTGTGTCGGAGCGACGTAAAGCCCCTAGCAAAAAAATAAAAAATAAAATAAAATTCTGAATCAGCGTCTGCATCGCCCTTTCTAGGTCTATACACTCCTAAAGTATCAAGTTACGTATTATCTTTAGAGATGAGCCTTACACCTTGAATTTCATGTTTGTCATCTTTAAATGTTTCGTAGCTTACATATTTTTCTTCCTTCTCTACGCTTCTTTTTTTTCCTGCTATTATGCTTTACGTCGTACCGACACAGATAGGTCTTATGGCGACGATGGGATAGGAAAGGCCTAGAAATGGGAAGGAAGCGGCCGTGGCCTTAATTAAGGTACAGCCGCAGCATTTGCCTGGTATGAAAATGGGAAACCACAGACAACCATCTTCAGGGCTGCCGACAGTGGGATTCGAACCCATTATCTCCCGGATGCAAGCTCACAGCAGCGCGCTCCTAACCGCACGGTCAACTTGCCCGGTGTGTACATATACAGAAATGTCCGCAAATCAAATTGTTCAGTGCAGAATGTCCAAGACAAAAAGTCTCCACGCATGGAAATTCCATTGCAGAATATCAAGGAACAAATATTAACCAAACCAAATCCCATGGCACTACAGCCTTGAAGGGCCTTGGCCTTCCAAGCGACCACTGCTCAGCTCGAAGGCCTGCAGATTACGATCTGTCGTGTGGTCAGCACGACGAATCCTCTCGGCTTTCTAGAACGGGGCCGCTACCTCACTGTCAGATAGCTCCTCAATTCTAAACACGTAGGCTGAGTGGACCTCGAACCAGCCCTCAGATGCAGGTAAAAATCCCTGACCTGGCCGGAAATCGAACCCGGTGCCTCCAGGTAAGAGGCAGGCACACTACCCCTACACCGCGGGGCCGGCACAAATATTAACGAAATATCAAAATAATTTTAGACGTTTCTCACCAAAGTATTATTAACGTAGTAGAAGCGTTCCATAGTAAAGTTCTGAAGATTGTTAACGCTCTCCTTATCAGAATCTCGACATATCTGCAGTAGACTAGAGAAGAGAAGAACACCACCACCAGAACAAAATTATGACAGCACAATTCTAAGCAAACCGTGTAAACACTAACACTCCCACAAGTACGACGTGCGATATTTACAAATGATAAAATAGAAAACATAACGGAGAAATACATTGAGTCCAAAAACACCAACGATGTTAAACGCTGGTTTGCGTGGTATACTATGCAGTTTACACATTTGTGTACAGCCTGAGGCACAGGGCTAAGTAGAGTAAGTAAGAATAATAAATTGAATCTTTCTTACACTGGGATGGGCGTACATTGAATGGACATTGAATAGTTGGATTTCTTTCCCAGTGGACATTTACTGATATGTAGTGTGGGCATATTCACGAGTGGAGATTTCTGTATAAGGACTATTTGCATTCGATATTTTCATGTATGTGCTACAATATGAATTCAAGTGGTCTGTTCATTAATGGGGCTTATAACAGAGCTGATTCACAATTCACCATGTGTGTACATTATTCTTTACTTGCCTTTGGTGCTGACAATTATCGACTGAACACGTGACTGAACTCAAGGTCATTCATGCTCTATTTCCCTTTTAGCAGTGCTGAAACACATGTGTGTACTCCCATATCATGCACGGTTTGAGCTCGTGTAGTCACTCCAGTACAGCGTAGTATTACAGTCCGGATACGGTATGGAAACTTTCCCCCCACCCATCGCCTGTAGTAGAGTAGAAAGAAACTCCATGGCACTACAGCCCTTGAAGGGCCTTGGCCTACCAAGCGATCGCTGCAGATTGCGAGGTGTCGTGTGGTCAGCACGACGAATCCTCTCGGCCGTGATTCTTGGCTTTCTAGACTAGGGCCCGGTTTCATCAACACATGTTAGTACTTAACAAGGTGTTAAATCATTTTAACATACGATTTAAGAAAATTTGCGTTTCATCAACAAATGTTAAACTGCGTATTAAAGTTAACATCAGCCATTTCCAATGTTAAATGGCTAACATTAGCATTTAGCAACCTGTTCCAAAATGGCTGCTGTGAATCTCGCTTTCGAGGCGGAATTGCTCCATTTAGATCTTTTACAAAACAGTCCTGATCGAAGAAGAGTTCAGCGACGTAATGACTTTGAAAATTTGACGGATCCGAAATTTCTTCATAGATACAGGTTATCGAAAACAGTCGTTGCTAAGGTTGTTGACGAAATTCAAGTGAGGTTAGAATATCCTACGAAGAGAAACCTACCTCTTTCTCCAATGTTGCAGGTACTGATAATATTACGAGTTTTTGCTACTGGTTATTTTCACATAGGGGCCTAATGGCCAGAGACAATGCTGGAATTTCTAAAGCCACTGTTAATAGAGTTGTTTGTCGTGTGTCTGCAGCCATAGCATCCATGAGGAGGTATATAACATTCCCTTCAGTAGAAGAGCGTCAGTAAATTATCCGCGACTTCTACGAAATAAGCCGTTTTCCTGGTGTTTGTTCTACATGCAATAGATTGCACACATGTAAGAATCCAATCACCTGGAGGCAATTGGGCCGACATATATCGTAATCGAAAGGGATATTTCTCTGTTAATGTTAATGTTCAGGCGATTAGTGAGCCTAACCTCCAAATCAGGGATATACTTGCTAGGTAGTCTGGTTCTGCACACGACAATACAATATTTAATAACTCCCATATCGGAGCACAGTTTGAAGTGGGACAATTAACGAATTGATTTTGTTAGGTGACAGCGGATACCCGCTAAAAAAAAGTATCTATTTACCCCATTGAAAACCTCGCGGACTTTTCCCGTGCCTCGTCCTTTTCTTTTATCGTCAAGCCATCTGTGCGCTTGCACTCAATAACTTATATATATATTTACTAACTAATTCAATTAACAACTCTTCTTCGAAGGAGGAAAAATTAGAATTACGATTCCGTTTCACTTCACGCGCCATATTTTACAGCTGTGCTCAAACAAAAGCGCATCGGAGCGCGCTGTAAAACAGCATGTTCGTACCACTGCCTCCTTGATTCGCACCAGTTCGCAATATTGGGAGAGTTGACAGTCGATTAGTTAACATTTCACAAGAAAAGTTTGATGAAACGCAAGAAACCTAACAAGATGTTAAATTTCTAACTCCGTATTAACTAACTACTTGTTAGTATATATTTAACATGTGTTGATGAAACCGGGCCTAGGGCCGCTATCTCACCGTCAGATATTTCCTCAATTCTAATCACGTAGGCTGAGTGGACCTCGAACCAGCCCTCAGGTCCAGGTAAAAATCCCTGTCCTGGCCGGGAATCGAACCCGGGGCCTCCGGGTAAGATGCAGGCACGTTACCATTACACCACGGTGCCGGCGTTGTAGTAGAGTAGGCTTGGGCTTAACAGCAGCTAGTATTACCAGCCTGGCAGCTCTGCATTCAGAAGGCGGAGGGGCTGGTCAAAGACCAACTACAATATATCAGACCTTAATGCAGCTATCGATATTAGCATGTGCGAAGCATCTGTGTAGTTCTTTCTGTTGGTTTGGTTTGATTAGGAAACGCTAGTGTATTGATGTTTTTATTGAAATTTGTTTTTAAAACTATTTTGATATATTAGGACGTGTCGATCGTATTGCATGCCTAGATGTAATTCATATTACAGCAGATGTACTTACATTCAGATCAAGTGTACTTCATGCATCGTGACGATTTCGTAGTTACAAGTAATTCATTAGGGTAAATTAAAACATTCGAGGATAAATTTGCCAATAGATAGGATGCGTTCCGTGTACTTGAAGAGCTCTTTTTTTTTCGGATAAGCCCGAAACTCTTTGTTGGTGCCACTCCTTGTACATTTCTCAATTACTATACTTTTTGAAGTTTTTAAAAGTGAGGTTGTAAACAGTGTTAAAGCTATTTACGTATTTTATCTGTGAATGAAGATTATATTCTCCTTGTTAAATTAGATGACAAGTTGTCAACTGATATACTGTCACTTACAGTACGTATTTACGTTGCCAACGTGTTAAAGTGCTTTATACGAAAATGCATATGCTACCACAGAATTTCAAATTGATTTTCCTATTGATTATCTGAAGCGAAACAGCAGTTTGGTGGATCATTATCAGAATCACTGTTATGAAAGAATTGAAATTCGCGATAAGGTTATGTTCCTAACAAATTTCTTGAACCTTAAGTGCGGCCAGTATCCAGTATTCGGGAGATAGTAGGTTCGAACCCCACTGTTGGCAGCCCTGAAGATGGGTTTCCGTGGTTTCCCATTTTCACACCAGGCAAATGCTGGGGCTGTACCTTAATTAAGGCCACGGCCGATTCCTTCCCACTCCTAGCCCTTCCCTGTCCCATCGTCGCCATAAGACCTATCTGTGTCGGTGCGACGTAAAGCAACTAGCAAAAAAAAAAAATAATAATAATCTTGAACGAGGTAGGCTATTTTATTGAAAAAGCGTATGGTAATAGAAAGGCCACTCAAATAAATGTATTTCTAAAACAAGTACTGGTTTATAGGAAGAAGAATTACGGTCTGGAATAATTTACCAAGTGTGCCCCCTAATATATCTACACCAGTTAGATAAATTTCCAACTTCTTTGAAATCGCTTAAAGACTAGGTAGACAATCGATACGTAATCTGCCCCCTTGGACGACAGCCCTAAATTGGGATCATTGGTGATTGGTTAATTAATTGACTGAACTGAAACGCATCAAATATTCCCCCAGGATTGTTATTTTAGAAGTCAATCCTATATTACCTATTTCCTTTACCATACTAGTTCATAGAAAATATTTATATTTTGAATTATCCACATATTACTTATCTAATTATAGGATATTTCTAGATGATATTTGTCTATTACCCAAAGTAAAGTATTCTGTTCGTTATTACTGTCAACGTACCAATTCAATACGATAATCAGAAGGTTATGTTTATGTATCACAGGCGTGTTCACTTTGAACCGTTGTGTCGGCGATGTCGTTTTTGTATTAAGGTCTGATATTATTGTAGATAGCCGGCCCCGTGGTGTAGGGGTAGCGTGCCTACCTCTCACCCGGAGGTCCCGAGTTCGATTCCCGGTCAGGTCAGGGATTTTTACCTGGACCTGAGGGCTGGTTCCAGGTCCACTCAACCTACGTGATTAGAATTGAGGAAATATCTGACGGTGAGATAGCGGCCCCGATCTAGAAAGCCAAGAATAACGGCCGAGAGGATTCGTCATGCTGACCACACGACACCTCGTAATCTGCAGGCCTTCGGGCTGAGCAGCGGTCGCTTGGTAGGCTAAGGCCCTTCGAGGGCTGTACTGCCATGGGGTTTGGTTTGTTTATTATTGTAGATGGTCTTTGCTGGTCCCCACCACCGGCTGTCCTGAGAATGGTTTTCCGTGGCTTTCCATTCTCCTGCACTAAGGCGAATGCAGGGACAGTTCCTATTTCAGGCAACGGCCATACCCACCTCACCTGCTGCACAAATCGTCTCACTGATACAAGTAGTCCTGGCCTGAGAGATGGCATTACCGTTTAGGAGGCCCTCCGCACCTTGTCCGGGTAGGTAATGAAAAACTTTTACCCAACCACCATCACAGCATTCTTACTCTGCACCACTATCTTTCATGAGGTTTGGGGATGTAGCAATAGTGTGTGCTACAATCGTAATTATATTCCATTTACCAAGGAGATGATTATATGAATCAGAAGCGAGGAAAAACCGAGGTGCTTGTTTAACTCAGCCACATCCAGTTCAGACCTCGTTCATACGTATGTCGACTAATGCTTTGAAACAGTTTTTCTGAGTTCACATTATTCGATTGTCGCGAACCAAGGTAACTAGAATAAATCACGAACTACGGCAGGCCTGCCACGGGCGCTGGCCACTACGAGAGCGTAGTGGCACGCATAGCAGTCATGGCAAAATCGCTAATGAATACAGTTCATATTGCAAGTAAGATTAAAAACAATACGCTCGTTCACATCTGTGTGGAGATTACGGAGAACTGTGATAATAAACTTTGTCATTACACAAATGATTTATCCCTCAAAATAATTACGAATGCCTATAAATAATTTTCATATTCTTTGTGGAAAGATACATAGGGAGGGAGGATACATCAGTAATATATTTTGTATGTAAATTGCAATATAAGTTCTTCCCAAGAAAATACGTATCATTCCATAACATTTATTTTAACACGAAATCTATATATATAAAATAAGAGTTTTGTCTGTACATTGCTCAGAATTTGAAAAGAATGGTATTTCTGTATCGGTCATGTCCACAGTAACAAGGAAATGTATCTTTTACTTTTCCGTAATTTCTGTCTGTCTGTATGTACACGCATCACGAGAAAATGGCTGAAGAGCATTTAATGAAAATCGGAATGTTAAGTCGGGTGATGAACCACTACAATTTAGGCTATAAATTATTTTATTCGCGCTGGGTGAAACGGTAGTTTAGGGGAAAGCCTGAAATTTAATTCTCAAATAGTTATGTTATTAGTGGTCGCATCTTCACGAAAATTGGTATGAAAAGTCAAGGAATAAGTCGCTATAATGTAGGCCATCAATAACATTATTCACACTGAGTGAAATGGTAGTTTAGGGGAAGGCCTGAAATGTAATTCTCAAATAAGTTATTTATGTTATTAGTGGTCGTATCGATAAATACTACATAACTAACATAACTTTAGTTATGTCGTAAGTTAGTAGCAGTTATGTAAGAAGTTATTACATTTCCGACCACTTATACATTGTTACCGTACCGCATATAATCACAGAGATATTCATGAATTTGGATTTTTGTTACTAAGTCCATATCAACGCCGAGTCACGAGAAAATGGGTAAACAGAATTTAGTGAAAATAGGTATGTAAAGTCTGAGAATAAGGAACTACAGTCTACGATATAAATAATTTTGTAAGACGCCCTAATATCACAGAGTCGAAAGAAAACTAATGTGAAGGCCTGCAATATAGAAAGCTCATAAACTTTATCAACAATAACATTACATTGACCATTGTTTGTTGTGATGTGCTTTTTGTCTTCTGTTTTCACTCATCCCCGATAGATAGGATTACTGCAGCGTACCGAGGTTTTTGTTAATTTGCTTTACGTCGCACTGACACAGGTAGGTCTTATGGCGACGATGGGATAGGAAAGGAATAGAGGTGTGAAGGAAGTGGCCTGGGCTTTAATTAAGGTAGAGTCTGGTGTGACTGGTGTGAAAATGGGAAACCACGGAATACCATCTTCAGGGATGCCGGCAGTGGGGTTCGAATCCACTATCTCCCGGATGCAAGCTCACATTTGCGCGCCCCTAACCACACGGCCATCTCGCCTGGTCGTACCGAGTGTAACAGCCTGCCTGTATATTGGCGGGAAGTAGCTGGGCAGATAGATAACTTTCTCCTATTTCTATAGCATGCTATTCCTCCGGTTCATACATTTTCTGATATTACTGGTACGGTTCATCATAGCATTCGAGCTATTCAATCCCTACTCTGAGGCACTGATTGGAATGAGTAGTGTGCATATTTAACGGAATAATGTCAGAGGAGTGTTCACGGCAGTCTGCGACCTGGTTATTCCAGCTCTGGAACTTTGGACTGTTAGATCGGCACCGTGGTACTGTTCGTTAAAAGTGAGAAAATGTGCGGTATTTCATTTGATCGAGTATTTTATATGATAACATTGCTTTCAGTCGCTACATTCCTACTGACGTTTTTGTAATGACGTATGTTGAATTCAGTTAGGAAAACCACCAAGTCAGTCTTTCTGAGAATCCCGTAGCGAAGCACGGCTACATCAGCTAGTAAATAATAAATAAATGGACTTTAGTACATGCGAATGAAAAATATTTTACTTTTGCTCTGAATCAGGTGAAAGAAAACCTGGTAAAATATATTGTTACGTGCCAGCCCCGTGGTAGCCCCTTTCGGTACTTCCAGGAAGGGTTTAGGGACTAAGACGACCTGGGATGTCCCAGACGGCTTGTGGGGTGCGGCCGGCCTTTCCGTGTATTTTTCTCGTCGGCCGACTTACCTGTGAGTTTCTTGGAGATTCAACGGGAATATTCTGCCTCTAGTCACCTCGCAAAAATTCTGGCTCAAATCTCCCGAGCGATGAAAAGGGAGGCTAGCCGAAGACAGTCAGTCACAGCTGGGCTCCGTGGTGGAGTCGGTGTTGGGCTCCACGGTGGAGTTAGTGTGAGACTCGGCGTGTCGGGGTTCAGTGGCTGGGGCAGGGCGACAGAGGTGCTGGCTCTCGCTAGTGTCCTACCGAGGTCTGAACCAGGAGCTGTTGTCCTTCTGGTGTCGGAGAGACCAGTGAGTGGATGGGCTGGAGACGATGGAATGGAGGACTGTACTGTGTGTTCGTGTATTTCTGTGCGTCAGCGTGGGAAGCCGCTATTGCGACTGTGAAGGTGAATGGACCTGCGTTAGGGTGTGGGTTACTGTAGTCACGTCCTAGTTCGTGAACCATGGGCAACGGTTGACTGGCCTAGTAAGTGGTCCTGAAAGTCGGGATACCAGTTGCTATGGAATGGAAGTGGGCATCTCGGGCATATTCTGAGTCATGGCCCTCCTTGTGCTCAGGCGGCTAGGACTATACAATCCACCGGTGGTCCATAACCCGTTAGAGGAGAGATCCTCACTTGGATAATGTGTAAGTAGGGTAGCATCCTGCTTCATAAATTTACCGAGCTCAGAACATTTCAAGCAAGCCTCGGACCTATGGGAGTAACGGAGTCCCACTCCCATTTGACAGGCGAGGGACTCCTTGGAAACAACTTGGCGAACGAAATGGAATTCGATCGGGAGCTACCGATATCAGTATTAAGGGGCTTATGGAAGAAAGAAAGTAGAACTGGCTAAGTCAGCAAAGAGGATGCATCTGGATGTGTTAGGAGTAAGTGATATTCGGGTAAGGGGAGATGACGAGGAAGAGGTAGGAGATTATAAAGTGTACTTGACGGGTGTTAGAAAGGGAAAGGCAGACTATGGGGTAGGGCTGTTTATCAGGAATACCATTGCATACAACATAGTTTCTGTTAGGCTCGTAAATGAGCGAATGAAGTGGGTAGATTTGGCAGTTGGAGGAATTAGTACCAGAATTGTCTCAGTGTATTCACCATGTGAGGGTGCAGATGAGATGAAGTTGACAAGTTTTATGAAGCATTGAGTGACATCGTGGTGAGGGTCAACAACAAGAATAGAATAGTGCTAATGGGCGATTTCAATGCGAGAGTTGGGAATAGAACTGAAGGATACGAAAGGGTGATGGGTAAATGTGGGGAAGATATGGAAGCTAATAGGAATGGGAAGCGTTTACTGGACTTCTGTGCTAGTATGGATTTAGCAGTTATGAATACATTCTTCAAGCATAAAGTTATTCACCGCTACACATGGGAGGCTAGGGGTACCAGATCCATAATAGACTACATCTTAACCGACTTCGAATTCAGGAAATCTGTTAAGAATTTACGAGTTTTCCGTGGATTATTCGATGATACAGACCACTATCTGATCTGCAGTGAACTAAGTATCTCTAAGCCTAGGGTAGAGAAAGTGAAATCTGTCTGCAAACGAATAAGGGTAGAAAATCTCCAGGACGAGGAAATTAGACTGAAGTACCTGGATATAATTAGTGAGAAGTTTTGAACAGTAGACAGTAAGCAAGTTCAGGATGTAGAAAGAGAATGGGTGGCATACATGGATGCTATAGTAGAAACAGCAAGGGAATGCCTAGGAACAACTGTGTGTAAAGATGGGAAAAGGCGAACATCTTGATGGAATGATGAGGTGAGAGCAGCTTTTAAACGTAAAAAGAAGGCTTATCAGAAATGGCTGCAAACAAGGGCCGAGGCAGACAAGGATTTGTACGTAGATGAAAGAAACAGAGCGAAACGAATAGTTGTTGAATCCAAAAATAAGTCTTGGAAAGATTTTGGTAATAACCTGGAAATGCTAGGTCAAGCCGCAGGGAAACCTTTCTGGACAGTAATAAAGAATCTTAGGAAGGGGAGGAAAAACGAAATGAACAGTGTTTGGAGTCATTCAGGTGAACTCATAATAGATCCCAAGGAATCACTGGAGAGGTGGAGGGAATACTTTGAACATTTTCTCAACGTAAAAGGAAATCTTCCTGGTGGTGTTACGAACAGCCAAGTTCATGGGGTGGAGGAAAATGATGTTGGTGAAATAACGCTTGCGGAAGTGGAAAGGATGGTAAATAAACTCCATTTTCATAAAGCAGCAGGAATAGATGAAATTAGACCAAAAATGGTGAAGTATAGTGGGAAGGCAGGGATGAAATGGCTTCATAGAATAATAAGATTAGCTAGGAGTGTTGGTAACGTACCTTTAGATTGGACAAGAGCAGTAATTGCACCTATCTACAAGCAAGGGAACAGGAAGGATTGCACTAACTATCGAGGTATCTCATTGATTAGTGTACCAGGCAAAGTATTCACTGGCATCTTGGAAGGGAGGGTGCGATCAGTCGTTGAGAGGAAGTTGGAAGAAAACCAGTGCGGTTTCAGACCACAGAGAGGCTGTCAGGATCAGATTTTCAGTATGCGGCAGGTAATTGAAAAATGCTATGAGCGGAATACGCAGTTGTGTTTATGTTCCGTAGATCTACAGAAAGCATATGACAGGGTGCCGAGGGAAAAGATGTTCGCCATACTGGGGGACTATGGAATTAAAGGTAGATTATTAAAATCAATCAAAGGCATTTATGTTGAAAATTGGTCTTCAGTGAGAATTGATGGTAGAATGAGTTCTTGGTTCAGGGTACTTGCAGGGATTAGACGAGGCTGTAATCTCTCACCTTTGCTGTTCGTAGTTTATATGGATCATCTGCTGAAAGGTATACAGTAAAGTGGCAGGGAGGGATTCAGTTAGGTGGAAATGTAGTAAGCATTCCGGCCTATGCTGAAGACTTGGTCTTAATGGCAGACTGTGCTGAAAGCCTGCAGTCTAATATCTTGCAACTTGAAAATAGGTGCAATGAGTATGGTATGAAAATTGGCCTTTCGAAGACTAAATTGATGCCAGTAGGTAAGAAATTCAACAGTTTTGAATGTCAGAATGGGGATACAAAGCTAGAACATGTAGATAATTTCAAGTATTTAGGTTGTGTGTTCTCTCAGGATGGTAATATGGTAAGTGAGATTGAATCAAGGTGTAGTAAAGCTAATGCAGTGAGCTCGCAGTTGCGATCAGCAGAATTCTGTGAGAAGGAAATCAGCTCCCAGACGAAACTATCTTTACATTGGTCTGTTTTCAGACCAACTTTGCTTTATGGGAGCGAAAGCTGGGTGGACTCAGGATATCTTATTCATAAGTTAGAAGTAACAGACACGAAAATAGCGAGAATGATTGCTGGTACAAACATGTGGGAACAATGGCAGGAGGGTACTCGCAATGAGGAGATAAAGGCTAATTTAGGATTGAACTCGATGGATGAAGCTGTACGCATACACCGGCTTCGGTGGTGGGGTCATGTGTGGCGAATGGAGGAGGATAGGTTACCTAGGAGAATAACGGACTCTGTTATGGAGGGTTAGAGAAGTAGAGGGAGGCCAAAACGACGATGGTTAGACTCAGTTTCTAACGATTTAAAGATAAGAGGTATAGAACTAAATGAGGCCACAGCATTAGTTGCAAATCGAGGGTTGTGGCGACGTTTAGTAAATTCACAGAGACTTGCAGACTGAACGCTGAAAGGCATAGCATTCTATAATGATAATGTATGTATGTATGTATGTATGTATGTATGTATGTATGTATGTATGTATGTATGTATGTATATGTGGGTGTGCTTTTATTGAGTCATCCTGAAATAAATTGCAGTAATGAAACAGACAGAATTTTATTTGTAACAAATTGGTGTCAGAAGTTAGAGTAGACGCCATGTGTGAAAAATCAGTGTTATCAGCGTGAATCATTGGGCCAGGTACTGCAGGTTTCTACCGCCATCGGGAACATTCCAGAACGTCGGCATATAGTGAATGCACACTCATATAAATATGTTTCTCATCTTGCGTGTTAATTACTGCATGCCATTTGAGACCAGAGGCCACACGAAAATGTGATGATGAAGAAGATGGAGGAGAAGATGGAGAAAATAAAAAAAAGGTGGAAGAGAAGATGGAAAAATCAAAAGAAGGTTGAGGAGATGGAGGACTATCGAAAGGAGATGAAAGACGGGCAAAAGAAGACAGAAGAAGGCCAGAAATTGAGGATGTAGAGGTTGGAAGAAGGCTATAAGTAGATGGAAGGAAGCCAGGAGACGATAGTTGAAAGCTAGAAGACGATGATAAAGGAAATAAAAGACGTTCAGAAGAAGCTGGAAGACAACGACCAAGAGAAGACAGAAGATGATCAGAAGAAGATGGAAGACGGCCAGAAGGAGACGGAAGATGTCCATAAATTATGAAAGACGGTCGAAAAAAGACAGAAGACGACCAGGCTAAGAAGGAGTATGGCCGGAAGAAGTCGGAAGATCACCAGGAGAAGACGCAAGATGGTCAGAAGAAGATGGAGAACGACAAGAAAAAGAAGGAAGACAGTCATAAGGTGCTAGAAGAGAAGACTGAAAACAACCAATGTAAGGTGTAGGTCGGCCAGAAGAAGTAGGAAGACCACCAGACAAAGACAGAAGATGGTCAGAAGAAGATGAAGGACGGCTAAAAAGGGACAGAAGGCGACCAGGAGATGACGGAAGAGGGTCATCAGAAGATCGAGGACGACTGGAAGAAGATAGAGGACGGCCAGAAGATAATGGGTGACGGGCAGAGAAATGTCGCCAAGGGTCTTCACGGGACAAATCATGTTCCGCACGTTGACGCTCTGTTCCGAAGACCTTGTCCAGAAGACTGCAAGTTCTGTTCCAAGAGGGAGGCCGAGCACGAAGTTCCCTGCCGAATAACGACTGTGGAGTTCGAAGGAGACTGGAGCCCTGACGTCTGGATGGAAACGCATAAGGACGGAGATCGTTACCTTCCGCTGGTCCTCCTGGCTTACCAGTCCGTAGTGCGCGAGGGCACGGGAGCTACTCCAGCGAGTACGAGTACGCCGTCTGATAGAGAGCTGCAACTTCCCGTGGATTTAGAGTTCGGCCAGCCTGAGGACCATCCTATCCCGACCGATAGGTACTATCTGGAACTGACAAGTAGACCGGAGGATATGAGTGCCGCTATCAAAAAAAATAGAGCATGGAGAGCGACCGGGTGTAGTGGCGGCACGGCCAATGAGAGGACACCACGGGAAATCACGAGGGCGACTTAGGATGGCTATATAACTCCGTAAAGAAGAAATGCTTGTCTTTCAACCTCCAGAGGACGTGAAAAAGCCCTTACCACATTCTGAGAGGAATAAATGACGTCGGCTACCTAGTACGACGAAGGCCACGGTGTAAGATGAAGGTAGTACATCTAGATCAACGGGCGCAATATCGAAGAACAGCCGAGAAGGTGACTGATCGGGACGATCAGCTATCAAAGGCGGCCAATGGTACGTGCCAGCCCCGTGGTAGCCCTTTACGGTATTTCCTGGAAGGGGCTAGTGATTCAGACGACTTGGGATCTCCCAAACGGCTTATGGGGTGGAGCTGGCCTTTCTTCTTCGGCCGGCTTACCTGTGAGTTTCTTGGAGATTCAACGGGAATTTTTTGCCTCTAGTTACCTCGCGAGAATTCTAACAGCGGACAGTCAGTCAGAGTTGGGCTCCGTGTTGGAGTAATTGTTGGGGTCCGTGGTGGAATCAATGTGAGACTCGGTGTGTCGGGGTTCGGTGAATGAGCTGAGGGCGACAGAGGTGTTGGCTGTCACTAGTGTCCCTCCGAGATCTGAACCAGGAGCTGCTGTCGTTGTGGTGTCGGAGAGACCAGTGAGTGAGTGGGCTGGAGAAGACGGAACGGAAGACTGTACTGTGTGTTCGTGTATTTCTGTGGACTGAGGCTCTTCGTGCGTCAGGGAGGGAAGCCGCTATCTCGAGTGTGAAGGTAAATGGACCTCTGTTAATGTTCGCTGTTGTGAGTATCGTCCTGCTGTTGAATATTGTTGAGCTGTTTAGTTGTTCGCTGCATGTGACTCTGTGAATTACTGGACTGTCTGTGGAATCGAACCAGCGAACAGTCATCGTGTGTCGAGTGGCCCGTAGCCCTGTGTTCACATCCAGCTGTCCATACAGAGCTGCTGTATGAGGTGACTGGACTTGGGGAAAGTGAACGTAAGGATTAAGCGTCCGCAGGTAGAGCAACGGGCTGGACCGCCTACTATGCCATACGGAAGAGAGAGAGAATTGTAAATAGACAGCAATTAGTGAGTGTGGCCATTCACGGTTAATTGGAATTGTGTGGGTATATATGTGTGTGTACATTTATTGGGTCATCCTGAAATAAATTGGAGTAATGAAACAGGCGGAGTTTATTTTTAACAATATTTTGATTTTACTCATTTTGTATCGGTTGAGTTTTCTCCACAGTTTTTCGATTTCACATTGAAGGGAATAAATGTCATTTAAACGCGCCGGCATGACCTTTCTTGTACTATCTTTTACTATTGCGCGGGTTACGAGAGAGCTTTCTTCAATGCAGCCACGGCAGAAGACAGTCCGGCTCAGTTTAGCATGCCTGACCCACGGTATTAGGTTGGCTTCTGTAGATAGTACTTACAATTCGTCCACAAAAGTAGACATTAAGTCCGTATTACTATTGTTCATATGGTCAACATATTTGGTCGAATAGCAATATTCATAATTATGACAAGAAACGAAAATATGTTGCTCGTCTTTTCCATGGAATCCAATCCAGGTTTTTTGCTTTTGAGGAAGAATAGACTTGTAAGTCAGCTTCGTATTGACACAAATAAGAATGTTTTTTGTTGGACAGAACAATCTTTGTTGAACTGTATACTTGAGGCGTTCACGTGATCTGACAGGCAATTTCTTAGTTTAGAGGTAAGAGATGAAATGAGCAAATAGGTGTTTCGAAATGTAAGCGTCAATCATGTCATTATAATATCTTTGCGTTAGGAAAGTCTTTGTAACCTTAGCATAATCCTTCTATGGTTTGGAGTAGGCTCTATCTCCGTACTTCACGATATGGGTGAAAGGAATGTTATGGATTGCCAGGAGGTCAGTGAAATTATGAAGAGAGATTTTCAAGTGTAAACCCTGCCCAAAATTTTAGTGAGATTTCAATTACTTTCGAAGGCAGTAAATAACTCCTTTACATGTCTGCAATATATTTTTAAGCACAAAGCAATCAGCTCTGTCGCCCCACTATAAGCCTGAAAAGCTCCCACCGAGCTCGATAGCTGCAGTCGCTTAAGTGCGGCCAGTATCCAGTATTCGGGAGATAGTAGGTTCGAACCCCACTGTCGGCAGCCCTGAAACTGGTTTTCCGTGGTTTCCCATTTTTACACCAGGAAAATGCTGGGGCTGTACCTTAACTAAGGCCACGGCCGTTTCCTTCCCACTCCCAGCCCTTCCCTGTCCCACCGTCGCCATAAGACCTATCTGTGTCGGCGCGACGTAAAGCAACTAGCAAAGAAAATCTCTAAATGACTTTTAAATGAACATAACACGAACATTTTATGTTCGTAGACAAAGAGATTGAAGCAATAGAAGCAACGTGTTTCACTCCGATAACTGAAAAATGATGTATCCAAATTCAAGAACACAGGATTCCACACGTTTCATGTAAATATGTGAAAAAAAGACATGTTTATTGAAATGGGTTATTCAGGGGAATCCTATATATATGATCTATATTACACTGTAACTCCAAGATTTTAAGATAATAGGAATAAGGTCATTAAAACATACATGAGATTTACGCTAAATATTGAATGTACGTATGTACAAACCTACGTAGCTCGGAACAAGCCGGTAGGTGGAGGCACAAACGGATGGTGGTTACTGATTTAGATAAATACTGATTACGGTTTATATGTACCTTAGACTACAGTAAACAAATAATAAACTAGAAGAATTTACTTTTAATTACATTCGCTTTTATTTCACTATATTTTGAATTTATTTCATTCAAAGCTATTTTCAGCTGCGCCAACAGAAGTTCGTCGGTAAAACTGGATCTGTATGTTGATTAGGCATAGTTCTATGGTGAAAACAGTAGCTCACACAATTAAGCAGAAAGAAACAGCCAACAAGAATAATCTTAGTTTAATGTGCTCATCGACTGAAAAATATTTTAGTACATCTACAACAAGTTTACCATGATACAGATGTTTTGAAAACGTATCTTTTTGCGCTGATATAAATCCGATTCATCGACTCATGCCTTTACGAGTTGAACGTACATAGGATTTACAGAAAAATCAAAATTATTTTCTGTTGTCTTCTTTGAGAAAGCAGAAAATCTTCTCTTCCCATCCATCGTGAAATTTGCCTTTAGGCACTGATTTCGTTGGCTTTGAAGGTGCCATGACGACTTTCCAACTGGAACTGCCGCTGCCCGCCACTGACGGTTATTCAGGTTTACGACGGACGAATGAAGGCTGACCTCCTACAGTGCCATGTCCCAGGAACGACTTGTAGTCCGTGAACCAGCAAATGCCTATGCATGATTGATTGTATTCACGTCATTATTTGCCTGCAAAGCTTGACGGCGGAATCTAGAATACTAAGGCTAGCAGTCTCCACAAAATAAAGAAGGAGAAAGTGAGATATTTTGTTTTCTTGAAGTGCCATGGATGAACAAGAAGTATTTTAATTAACTTTCTCGCCGTTCTGACAGGTGATACTGCGTTACCGGAGGCAAGAGTAGAGATATTCATGAACACTTCGTACAGGTAATTTTGAGAAGTGTAAACTGAAATGAAGCACTGGAAAACATTAAGTACTTTATAATGAACACTGCGTCTGAATGGGTTATAACAGCTAATTTCATCGTAAAATCCAGGGCCTCTAAAGTCTCTTAACCGGCTCTGGAAAGGGAACTCAGCACCACAGTTTTGATTAAATGTCTATGGTAAAACGAAAAATCCAAGCCAGAATATACAGTACATAGCGTAAGCTTGCCTAAGATTTCAAAAACAATCTTAATGGCAATGAAACATTGCATTTTGGTGTATATGGTGCATTGTAAACTTCAACAATGATAACACAGCAAGACTTGAAGTGCTCAAAATGATAGGGCTAAATAGTGCGGCCAAAGATAATGATGTACAAGGAACGCATTAGGACCGATGATGGGGCAATTCGGAGCATCGAAGTGTTGGCAGGATAGGCAAGAAAACGTGCAAAGAGGTGACTAGACGAACATTTGACAGATGAAGACAAAGATAAACCGTTATACGCAGCTGAAGTGTAGTAAAAGTTAACCTCAAACTTTTTCTCAGGATTTACTCTTGAATTTTCAGGGTACGGTATGTTTACCGACAGGAAGAGAACCGGCGTATTGAACATGGTGTGGCCGTTGGTTCTTGGTGTAGGTTATGGTAGTCACCTTCTAGTTCGTGAACCATGGGCAAAGGCTGAGTGGCAGACTAACTGGTCCTGTGAGTCGGGATACCAGTTGCTATGGAATGGGAGTGGTCCTCGGACATGTTCTGAGTCATATGGCCCTTGTTGTGCTCAGGTGGCTAGAACTATATAATCCACCGGTGGTCCCTAATCCGTTAGGGGAGAGATAATCACTGCAAAGCTTGACGGCGGAATCTAGAATAGATTCTACAATAGCTAAGGCTAGTAGTCTCCAAACAAAAGGAGAAAATGAAGCTATTTTTTCAGGAACCAATCGATTAAGTTTGAGATTAATTTTTAGTACACTTCAGCTGTCTTTGTCTTCATCTGTGAAATTTTCGTCTACTTATCTCTTTGCACGTATTCTTGTCTATCCTGCCAAGTATCCTACTTCACAGAATTTACTGAGCTCAGAATATTTTTAGCAAGCCTCGGATCTATGGGAGTAACGGAGTCCCGCTTCCATTTGACAGGCGAGGGAATCCTTGAAAACAACTTGGCGAACGGAATGGGATAATCAATGGGAAGCTGTTAATATCAATGTGGCTTCTGGAAGAAAGAAAGTAGAACTGACAGTCAGCAAAGAGGAAGAGTCTGGACGTCTTAGCAAATAAAGATAATCAGGTAAGGGGAGATAACGAGGAAAAGATAGGATAATGTAAAGTGTTCTTAACAGGTGTTAAAAAGGGAACGGCAGAGTGTGGAGTAGGACTGTTCATCAGGAATGCTGTTGAACGCAACACAGTTTCTGTTAAGCACATAAAAGAGTTAATGATTTGGGCAGATTTATCGGCTGGAGGAATTAGGACAAGAATTGTCCCAATGTGTGTGAGGGTGCAGACGAGGATGAAGTTGACAAGTTTTATGAAGCACTGCATGACATCATAATTGGGGTTAATTGGGCGATTTCAATGCGAGAGTTCTAAATAGGACTGAAGGGTATGAGAAGGTGATGGGTAAATGTAGAGAGATATGGAAGCTAATAGGTATGGGAAGCGTTTACTAGAATTTTGTGCTAGCATGGGAATACATTCTTCAAGCACAAGGCTATTTACTGCTACACGTGGAAGGGTAGGGGCACCAGATCCATAATAGCCTTGTCTAACCCTGTAAGTACCTTGAATCAAGAACTCTTTGCACCATCAATTCTCATTGAAACCCAAAAATGTCAATATAAAAGCCTTTAATTTGTTTTATTGGCACAGACCTACATAAATTTAGTTTTGAAATTATTGTTTGGTCTTTAGCAACTTAATTTTATGTATTTTTAATTGCTGATTTTAAAAATGAAATCCGTTTTCCTCTATCACTTAAGGGTTTCTCCACCAAAAAGGGATATGCTACGGGAAAAATTAACTGAAAATTTAATATTTTTAAAGTTTTGAATTTAATTAAATTAATACAAGGCACAATATTTTATATCAAAACAACAGACAATTGAAAAATATGTATTACTACATCGTTTAAAGTCCTTATAATAGCATTTTCGCTTCCCATCAAGATTTATTTTACTGACCTCCCTGTTGAGGATCGTTCCTTTTCAACATCAAGCAGTAATCCGCTATCATGTTAACTTTCCATCTTCCATAATACCTTCTTCCCATTCCCTTGATTTCTTCTCGATGCTATCAGCGAGGAGCAGGGTGAAAGATTTCATCAAAAGGCTGAAATCTTTCACTTTACTTGTTCGTAGTTCACATGGATCATCTACTGAAACGTATAAAGTGGCAGAGACTGATGTAGTAAGCAGTTTAGCCTATACCGACGACTTGGTTTTAATGGCAGACTGTGCTGAAAGCCTAGAATTTCATATCATGGAACATGAAAATAAGTGCAGCGAGTATGGTATGAAAATTAGCATTTCCAAGACTAAATAATTGATGTCAGTAGATATGAAATCTAAGAGAAATTAATGTCAGGTTGGGATTTCAAAACTGGAACAAGTAGATCATTTCAAGTGTTTAGTAGGTGTATTCTCCCAGGACGGTAGTACAGTAAGAGAGGTTTAATCAAGGTATAGTAAATATCACACAGTGAGCTCGCAGATGCGATCAAAGGTATTCTGTACGACAGAAGTCATCTCTCGGACGAAGCTATCTTTGCATCGGTCTATTTTCAGATCAACTTTGCTGCATGGGAGGTGGAAGCTGGGTGGATATCGTATTCATAAGTTAAACGCAATAGATCTGAATGTAGTGACAGTGTTCGCTAGTAAAACAGGTGGTAACATTGGTAGGAGGGTACTCAGAATAAGGAGATAAAGGTTAAGCTAGGAATGAACTATATTGATGAAGCGGTACGCATACGCCAGCTTCAGTGGTAGGGTCATGTGAGGCGAATGGAGGAGGACAGATTACCTAGGAGAATAATGGACTCGGCCATGGAGGAAAGGAGCAGTACACGGAGACCAAGATGACGATGGTTGAACTCAGTTTCTAATGGTTTATAGATAAGAGGTATAGAACTGGACGAGGACACAGAGCTAGTTACAAATAGAGGATTGTGGAGGCGTTTAATAAATTCACACAAGTTTGCGTACGGCTCTAATCGGTTAGCGTCCTGGTCTTTGGTCCAGGAGGTCCCGTGTTCGATTCCCAGCCAAGTTGGGTATTTTAACATACATACATTATCATTATAGACCGTTATGCCTTTCAGCGTTCAGTCTGCAAGCCTCTGTGAATTTACTAAATGTCGCAATCCTCTATTTGTAACTAGTGCTGTGGCCTCATTTATTTCTATACCTCTTACCTTTAACATTCATTGGTTAATTCCGAAGGCTCGGGGCCTGGGTGTGGGTGCCGTGTTCATCATTATAATTCATCATAGGTACGGCCACATCCTCTCAGACGCGCAGGTCGCCTATACGGCGTCAACTCGAAAGACCTGCATCAGGCCTCTTTGGAGGCCACACGCCATTATTATTACAGAGACTTTCAGACTGAACGCCGAATGGCATAACAGTCTGTAATGGAGATGTTTACCGACATCTTCTGCTTACTTGAACAGAGCTGCTTTTTGAATAATTATGATTGAAATTACATTTTCAAAATGCCAGAAATTTATCATAAAGAAAAGTAATATTTGCATAATGAAAACAGTTTTAAAAATCCTCTGTTAAATCATGGCTAGGTTAACAAACAGAACTGTATAAAATTTCTTTCCAGTAATGTACACTTTGTAAGTATGGGTACTGCGTTAACGTTGTCAAAAAGAAGGCTCTTCCCGGACTTCTTAAGAACTAACCTAATTTAAGGAATGTTAAAAACCTAGCATTATCATAGTTCAATAAACAAACGCCGGCCAGGGCGTAACTATTTACATATTCTAGCCACCGATAAACAGAGAGGTCGTTCTGTAATATTGGACCCAACAGTACTGCACCCCTGTTTACCGATAGTCAACATCTGCCTCTGGCTGTTGCTAATGTGGACTCTTCTAATCTCAGGTAGTTCCGGGCTCTTCAGTCACTTGTTGATATCAATCGGCGGGTAGCAAAACGAAATCTAATTACTACTTGAAATAAAATTTAAGAAATTGGCTGAAATGGATTTATTATAAAAATAATATATTTACGTCCCAAAAATGTGAAACATCGATTAATGAAAGAAAGTATGTTAATTTAACAAAACAGCTGACATAACTCTGAGACAAATAAAAAATACGAAGACCTCAGCAATTATTTTATTGATATTTAGTTAAGTTAAACGTTAATTGCCATTCCAGAATAAAATTCAATAACAAAAACAATGCAAAGAGGAGAACCTGAAAATTAATATGGATATCAAGTAACACCGTAGGTTGATTCACTTGATGCGTGAAGATTCAGTTTCCGTAACCGACTCCGAATTTTTCTTTAACTAAGGTTATCCACCGATCACAAAATACCTCGTAGGATATCATCAGCCACCGAATGGACCCTTAATCGAACCGAAACAACCCCAGGTTATATTTGAACCGATTAATTATACACAAGAAAAAACATGTAATTCACATGTTAACTAGCTCCTTTGCAAGGAAAGGTGATCCAAAATTCATTGTTATCAAATCCCTAATATCTCTATAAAAATACATCACCGCACAATGTCTGTCACAACCAGACACCCAGAAAAAAGTTACATTTTTAATTAATCGACATTATGTAGAATATTGTTAAACTGAACTGCAATATTTATAAAGTGTAATTAAAAATATGAGTTTACATTTAAGTTAACACACAAATAACTTTCAGGTTATGTCAGTTTATAATAAACCAATTTAAATTGAATTCCAATAAGCACGGGTTTCTAAAAATTAATATTATCACTACACTGAATAATAATTAATTTAATCCGACAGTCTATGAACAGTACCAACAAACTAAACTGAAAAGAGTAACGTCGATGGACGATGTTGTAATAATCATCACCATGCTATCAAAAGCAACGAACGTGAACTTACTAAACAAACGGTCTTCATCAAAATGTAGAAAACCTACTTATTACAATAATCATGACCACTACTGTGGCAAGGAACACGGATAAACGTCTGACTCATATAAAGAACGATTTGTTATTTATTTATCGGTAATCACAGACATTGAAGAAATGTGCTACTCAAAAACTGTGACCAGTACTATCATAAACTAAAATAATTTTTTATCAAAAACACTTAACTTTAGTGATCAACACAAATAAAATTTAGCTGACGCACTATCATCCCAGACTAACTGAATTCATGAATGTTGAAAATAAACTGGATACTGATTTTTGCAGACTGAACTAACTCTCTAATTGAATTCATGAATGTTGGATATAAACCGTACACTGATCATTGCAAACTGAACTGACCATCTAACTAAATTCATGAATGTTGAAAATAAACTGGACACTGATCTTTGCAGACTGAACTAACTCTCTAATTGAATTTACGAATGTTGGAAATAAACCGGACACTAATATTTGCAGACTGAACTAATTGAATTCATGAGTGTTGAAAATGAACTGGACACTGATCATTTAATTTAATTCCTGAATGTCGGAAATAAAGTGGACACTGGTCATTGTAGACTGAACTATCTAATTGAATTAATGAATGTTGGAAATAAACCGGACACTGATCATCGCAGACTGAACTAAACATCTAATTGAATTCATGAATGTTGGAGAAAACCGAACACTGATCATTGCAGACTGAACAATCTAACTGAATTCATAGATGCTGGAAATAAACCGGACACTGATCATTGCAGACTTTATAACTAGCGATCTCTCTCTATCTCTCTCTCTCTCTCTCTCTTAGTGGATGCCTTTATACATTGTTCCAAGAAAACATGGAATACAATGACGTGACATAATCATTCTGCATCGTTGCGTTCATGTAACCCTAAAATTATTTACACTGACTGACAGAGCAAATGCAACACCAAGAAGGAGTGGTCAGAACTTTATGCCAATGGCAGGGTAGACTGACGTCACTGAGGTATGCTCATGATGTGAAATGCGCCGCTGTGCTGCGCACGTAGCGAACGATAAATGGGACACGGCGTTGGCGAATGGCCCACTTCGTACCGTGATTTCTCAGCCGACAGTCATTGTAGAACGTGTTGTCGTGTGCCACAGGACACGTGTATAGCTAAGAATGCCAGGCCGCCGTCAACGGAGGCATTTCCAGCAGACAGACGACTTTACGAGGGGTATGGTGATCGGGCTGAGAAGGGCAGGTTGGTCGCTTCGTCAAATCGCAGCCGATACCCATAGGGATGTGTCCACGGTGCAGCGCCTGTGGCGAAGATGGTTGGCGCAGGGACATGTGGCACGTGCGAGGGGTCCAGGCGCAGCCCGAGTGACGTCAGCACGCGAGGATCGGCACATCCGCCGCCAAGCGGTGGCAGCCCCGCACGCCACGTCAACCGCCATTCTTCAGCATGTGCAAGACACCCTGGCTGTTCCAATATCGACCAGAACAATTTCCCGTCGATTGGTTGAAGGAGGCCTGCACTCCCGGCGTCCGCTCAGAAGACTACCATTGACTCCACAGCATAGACGTGCACGCCTGGCATGGTGCCGGGCTAGAGCGACTTGGATGAGGGAATGGCGGAACGTCGTGTTCTCCGATGAGTCACGCTTCTGTTCTGTCAGTGATAGTCACCGCAGACGAGTATGGCGTCGGCGTGGAGAAAGGTCAAACCCGGCAGTAACTGTGGAGCGCCCTACCGCTAGACAACGCGGCATCATGGTTTGGGGCGCTATTGCGTATGATTCCACGTCACCTCTAGTGCGTATTCAAGGCACGTTAAATGCCCACCGCTACGTGCAGCATGTGCTGCGGCCGGTGGCACTCCCGTACCTTCAGGGGCTGCCCAATGCTCTGTTTCAGCAGGATAATGCCCGCCCACACACTGCTCGCATCTCCCAACAGGCTCTACGAGGTATACAGATGCTTCCGTTGCCAGCGTACTCTCCGGATCTCTCACCAATCGAACACGTGTGGGATCTCATTGGACGCCGTTTGCAAATTCTGCCCCAGCCTCGTACGGACGACCAACTGTGGCAAATGGTTGACAGAGAATGGAGAACCATCCCTCAGGACACCATCCGCACTCTTATTGACTCTGTACCTCGACGTGTTTCTGCGTGCATCGTCGCTCGCGGTGGTCCTACATCCTACTGAGTCGATGCCGTGCGCATTGTGTAACCTGCATATCGGTTTGAAATAAACATCAATTATTCGTCCGTGCCGTCTCTGTTTTTTCCCCAACTTTCATCCCTTTCGAACCACTCCTTCTTGGTGTTGCATTTGCTCTGTTAGTCAGTGTACATTACTCACAACTATCCGTGTGCTCCATTAACCAACTAATAAAAATTAAGTATGAGTCTAGCGGCAATCATTACGTCTTTAGCAGATCACTACTGTTAAACCAACCCGCTGATGGTCACTCAGAAAAACGGAACTGAGGCCATCTAAAAATTAAACCAAAATCCCAATTGTGGGTGCGTGACAGACAAGTGCCATCATTTACTCGTACCATTCGATAAATTCTCCACAACACATATTAACAATTTAATGCCACACCAACTAACTTATGTCAAGATTTCGCCGTAATGAACTCTTTCCATCTCTCAAAAACCATTAATCCAATATACAAAATATCATCTCTATATGTTACGAGGTTTACATAATATTACTTCTTCGACCCTCTCAAATCTCCCAGACAGGCGTCTGATAACGGGCTCGCAGTATTCTAAATATATCTCACCTTTCCGCCTAGCGGTTTGTCAATCATCCCGTACCACCTTCCACTTTTAACTGCGGTAAATCCGTATCAAACAAGCTAGATTATAATATACTCATTTCAATTGAATTTATCTCTCATAACATCTAGCCTTCTGAGATCACATGATTCCTAAAACCAACAATTCTCGAACCCAGGACATTGCACTTGCCTCCCACGACATTCCAACACACATTACTTTATCGGGGCATATCCATCCCAGAATTATACCACATTATTCCCTCGGGGCATTATATCTTCCCGGCATCAACACATCTTGATTTCGATTCTCCCTCGGGGCATTTCCATCCCGGAATTCAACTGAACTCATTTTAACATCTGCTGGTTCGTCCTTTCTCATCATGGCTATGGGATGTCTATATGATCTCATATTCGTTTCTTATACAATATTATATGGCCTATCTTAATCTCATTTTTATATTTCATTATAATATCGTGGCTTATTTCATGGATCCATTATCGTACTGAAATTATGTAACTTAATAAGAACTTAAAGAAAGAACTGAAACTCCTGAAAAGTAGTTCCCCGGTGGCACACTCCAAACCATTTGGTGTGGAAGAAATGAACATAGCTATCAGTGGACTAAATCAGGTAAAGCCCCTGGTGAGGATGGTGTGCACCCAGAGTTCTTCGCTCACTGTGGAGAAAAGGCTCGTGCCTGGCTGGCTAAATTCTACACTGAAAACCTTGTAAGAGGCAAGACACCCAAAATATTCAGACAGACAAAGATTATTGCTTTGCTTAAGAAAGGTAAACCAAGTGAAAAACCGGAGAGCTACCGCCCTATTCCCTTGCTTAGCATTGCATATAAACTACTAGAAAGACTTCTGCTCAACAGAACTGGTCCCGAGATACTCAAGAAAATTCCAGTGGAACAGGCGGGCTTTAGACTACAGAGAAGTACGATAGATCAAGTTATGTCTCTTACAACCTACATAGAAGCAAGCTTCCAAAGAAAACTCAAGACATCAGTGGTATTCATAGACTTGACAGCAGCCTATGACACAGTCTGTTAAGATGGATTACTCTACAAGTTCCTGAAAGTGGTCCCATGTAGGATAACTGCACGACTCCTGAACAACATGTTGAGTCAAAGACAATTTCGTGTGTACAGTGGGACAGTTCGGTCTGCCACAGAGGTCATTTCTCGCTCCTTTGCTGTTCAGTTTATACATTGCAGACATGCCGAAGACACTTTCAAGGAAATCGGATACGCCGATGACTGGGCACTTGCTATCAGGGACAAAAGAGTTGAGAAAACAGAAGAGATCCTGACTGAAGACCTCAAGACACTGGCACACTACTTTAAAATATGGGGACTCCAACCAAACATCAGCAAAACTGAAGTTTGTTGCTTCCACCTAAACAATAAAATGGCTAACAGGGAGTTAAATGTGTACATGGACAACCAGAAATTGAGAAATAATAGATACCCTAAATATCCAGGAGTCACACTGGATAGAACACTGTCTTATAAAAAACATCTCCTGAACGTCTCTGCCAAAGTAAGAACTCGCAACAATATAATTCATAAGCTGTGTGGATCAACTTGGGGATCTACAGCTGCAACTCTGAGATGTTCAGCTTTAGGATTGGTGTACTCGACTGCTGAATACTGCGCTGCTGTTTGGCTGAATAGTGCCCACACAAACCTCATAGATACCCAGCTGAACACTACAATGCGTCTCATCACTGGCACAATTAAATCTACTCCCACCCAGTGGCTACCAGTGTTAAGTCATATCCCTCCTCCAGATCTCAGACATAAAGATGCTCTCCTAAGAGAATTCAGTAAAATAGTGAATAACCCAGAACTCCCGATACATAATGACATCGGCGATGCGAATGTTAATCGTCACCACCAACTAGAGATGCCATGAACTTGCGGAACAGCAACTACCGAACTTCAGCTGAATGGCAGAAGAGACTCAACGACAAATACTGCCCGACAATGCCTTCTGTGAAGAAGACGCCGCCACCTGGTTTCAACCTCCCTCGTAGACTATGGTCCGCACTGAACAGGATCTGAACAAACCACGGGAACTGTGCAGCCTTCCACTACAAGTGGAACAGAATCCCAACGCCTGAGTGTGACTGTGGCGCTACACAACAGACAGTGAAGCACATAATCGAAGAATGCAGGACTAGAAAATACAATGGCAGTGCTAGTGACTTTGCTTTTGCGACTCCAAAGGCTATAGACTATATAAAAAATTTGGACATACGGTACGTATATAGTGTAGATCTTATAACAGTAGATGATGTATCTCTAGCCATACGCTAAATAAATAAATGTGTAACTATTGAAACAAATTTCTAGCAAATATTGAATTTTAAATTATAGGAAAATCACGCCGATCTTGACTTAATTTAAACATTATGATATCTTAACCCAATACTCACAAACTAAAATTTTTAAACACTCAACTATATTTTACGTTATACTTTGACACGGAATCTTGACACACAAATTCTATAATGATAGACTGGCATAAACTTTATCCCTGCCCGATACCTTCTTTAATCCGATTTAACATAATCGTCTAAAATTTTGGGATTTCAATATAAAATGTACGTAAACTTCTCGTAACATCTCTGTGCCACACAGCACTTAATATTTGAACCAACGCGAAGAAAAACGTCAAACTATCGGCCCTGAAACTTCGGCCCTTATTTAAAAAACATAACGATTCAGAAATACACTTTAATGAATACAAATCATGTCACCCACCTGGACTTCTGCTGAACAATGTTATGTTCTCAGACATTACCATTCGCCGACTGCCCAATTAAGGCTCAACACATCATGTTGATACAAACTATACACACTTCGCACATTTCTTCTCGGTGATCCTTAATTAACAACATTATTTAATTTTTTTTTTGCTAGGGGCTTTACGTCGCACCGACACAGATAGGTCTTATGGCGACGATGGGATAGGAAAGGCCTAGGAGTTGGAAGGAAGCGGCCGTGGCCTTAATTAAGGTACAGCCCCAGCATTTGCCTGGTGTGAAAGTGGGAAACCACGGAAAACCATTTTCAGGGCTGCCGATAGTGGGATTCGAACCTACTATCTCCCGGATGCAAGCTCACAGTCGCTATTTAATTTTATTTTCTTACATTCAACACACTTAATAAATATACGTGAATCTTCAAGTTTATCACACATGTTTCTCCTTGAATACCATTACCATTCAATAACATTTTCATGAAACACTGTACATTTACCACACATAGGAATTATTATCTATTCACTTCTTATTCATAATTCAATATTCACACAATCTGACACACTTACCAGGCCAAAGACTGTATCGTGCCAAGATATGCCGTTAATTTCGCTTCATCACCAAACGCGGGCAAATTTAATATTCATACGAATATTATTATTTAGTCCGCCTCTGTGGTGTAGTGGTTAGCGTGATTAGCTGCCACCCCCGGAGGCCCGGGTTCGATTCCCGGCTCTGCCACGAAATTTGAAAAGTGGTACGAGGGCTGGAACGGGGTCCACTCAGCCTCGGGAGGTCAACTGAGTAGAGGTGGGTTCGATTCCCACCTCAACCATCCTGGAAGTGGTTTTCCGTGGTTTCCCACTTCTCCTCCAGGCGAATGCCGGGATGGTACCCAACTTAAGGCCACGGCCGCTTCCTTCCCTCTTCCTTGCCTATCCCTTCCAATCTTCCCATCCCTCCACAAGGCCCCTGTTCAGCATAGCAGGTGAGGCCGCCTGGGCGAGGTACTGGTCATACTCCCCAGTTGTATCCCCCGACCAAGAGTCTGAAGCTCCAGGACACTGCCCTTGAGGCGGTAGAGGTGGGATCCCTCGCTAAGTCCGAGGGAAAAACCGAACCTGGAGGGTAAACAGATGATGATGATGATGATATTATTATTTATTTGATTTCACTCCATCAGTTCTTACCATAGACTGGTATTTCACTCTTACCAATGACCAATCTTGAGTGTTGAATTTATCAACCGCACATTAATAATTGGCCCAGAGCGACACGGGCCTGTACTCGCGTACCACGGAAAGAACGAATGAATCTTGGCTCCCTCGTCACTCTTAGTATACCCGGGCTTTCGGTGCGCGAAAAGTGGTAAGAAGATTACACCACATTACACAATTTCATTATCCCACGGGTCTCATCTCTAGTGTTGATATCCATAATGTTCAGAAAAATTCAACGAATATGAATCTCATGATTTTATAATTTGCCTCTAAGTGGTCTGAAACACTGAAGCGTGGGTTGAATAAATACTTTTCCCCCTCCATGACACATACACGTGTAGCTTCGAATCTTCCCACCGTCTAGCACAATCTTTCCATTTTTGGCCAGAAGAGATGTGATTACATGACAATTCCTTTAAATTTACTAGGCGTTCCACTGTACCAGTCCAAGTTTTAATTTACCTCTGGATAATTATTGCCGGCCCCGTGGTGTAGGGGTAGCGTGCCTGCCTCTTACCCGGAGGCCCCGGGTTCGATTCCCGGCCAGGTCACGGATGTTTACCTGGACCTGAGGGCTGGTTCGAGGTCCACTCAGCCTACGTGATTAGAATTGAGGAGCTATCTGACGGTGAGATAGCGGCCCCGGTCTAGAAAGCCAAGAATAACGGCTGAGAGTATTCGTCGTGCTGACCACACGACACCTCGTAGTCTGCAGGCCTTCGGGCTGAGCAGCGGTCGCTTGGTAGGCCAAGGTCCTTCAAAAGGGCTGTTGTGCCATGGGGTTTGGTTTGGTTTTTTCCTGGACAATTATTGTGTTTTAGAAATTAGCCACGACTATGCTCGAATCAATCCGAAACTCTCCCCTAGGATCTTATAAATCTCGATTCGTTTCCGGCCCAAAGAGATCGCAATTCAACTTCAGCGTTCTTGTCTCGTGGGTACGAAACATGAAGAAGACACAGGGTGCTCCTCAAGTAATGATGCAAAAATGGATGCTCCTTTCACAACAACGTATCTCACGGCTAAGTTGGCTAGTAAATTTAGGTATCCCTTTTGACGACTGTGAATCATGGGTTCAGTACATCTAGAATCAGGCGAACAACAGTCGCACGATGTGCACTCTGAGAAGCAGGCAATCTACGTTCTAGTATCCAATTACATCATGGAGAAATGTCATGCGAATTCCGTGACCGTTACGGATTTTTTGTGGGTGCAAGAGGACCATTCTACGGATGATAGCGAAATTGTGGAAGAGGTTTGCCCTCAAGGAAAGCTACCTAGCCACGATTGCCGAGGTGGTGTGCATGGATCCGTGCTTCTTTTAAGGAATAATTTATATTCCAAATCATAAAAATCGTACAGTTCTGATTATTAAGGCAAACCCGTTGAGGCTCAGTAACAAGTATTCTTATTCACAGGATAGTTGGGTTCCAATCCCATTGTGGGTTAAATCACATTAACGTTTCTAAAGATAACAGCCAGTCCACCTCTGTAGTGTAGTGGTTAGCGTTATTAGCTGCCATCCAAAGAGGCCCGGGTTCGATTCCCGGCTCAGCCACGAAATTTGAAAATGGTGTACGAGGGCTGGAACGGGGTCCACTCAGCCTCGGGAGGTCAACTGAGTAGAGGTGGGTTCGATTCCCACCTCAGCCATCCTGGAAGTGGTTTCCCGTGGTTCCCACTACTCCTTCAGGCAAACGCCTCGATGGTACCTAACTTAAGGCCACGGCCCTCCTTCAATCTTCCCATCCCTCCACAAGGCCGATGTTCAGCATAGCAGGTGAGGCCAAATGGGCGAGGTACCGGCCATTCTCCCCAGTTGTATCCCCGACCAAGAGTCTGAAGCTCCAGGACACTGCCCTTGAGGCGATAGAGGTGAGAACCCTCGCTGAGTCTGAGGGAAAAACCGACCCTGGCGGGTAAACAGATTAAGAAGAAGAAGAAGAAGAAGAAGGAGATAAGAGCCGCTTCCTTCTCAATCCCGGACCTCATACATTCACTTGACTTATACGCACCGACCTAGGTTATTAGAGAGAATATGAAGAAGGAACTGTTGACTGCGATGTCCCAAGATCGTACAATGAAACAGAGGTAGTGGCCGCGTGGTTTGGCTCACGTAGCTGTTAGTTTTCATTTGGGAGATAATGGGAGATAATGGGTTCGAACCCCACTGTCGAGAGCCCTGAAGATATTTTTTCCGTGGTTTCTCATTTTCACACCAGGAAAATGTTGGGATTGTACCTTAATTAAGGCCACAGTAGCTCCCTTCCCACTCCTAGTCCTTTCCTATCCCATCGTTGCCATAAGACTTATCTGTGTCGGTGCGACGTAAAGCAAACTGTAAAACGAACAAAAAAAAACAAAAACAGAAATTAGCCCATAATAGCGCAATATATTATTTATTTAAAATATTCATTCCAGATGCAATGTATAGTCATCAGTAAATTATGAATAACGTGTTTGTCAAAACAAAGTCATAATGTTTTAAATGCAAAGCTGTGCAATTAGCTATACTCATGAACGCTGTGAGGTAGTATAAATAATATTTTATTGTTGGTTTTACCTTCTTTCTCTCTTAATCTGTTTACCCTCCGGGGTTGGTTTTTCCCTCGGACTCAGCGAGGGATCCCACATCTACCGCCTCAAGGGCAGTGTCCTAGAGCGTGAGACATTGGGTCGGGGCATACAACTGGGGAGAATGACCAGTATACCTCGCCCAGGCGGCCTCACCTGCTGTGCTGAATAGGGGCCTTGGTGGAGGATGGGAAGGTGGGAAGGGATAGACAAGGAAGAGGGAAGGAAGCGGTCGTGGCCTTGAGTTAGGTACCATCCTGGCATTTGATTGGAGGAGAAGTGGGAAACCACGGAAAACCACTTCCAGGATGGCTGAGATGGGAATCGAACCCACCTCTACTCAGTTGACCCCCCGAGGCTGAGTGGACCCCGTTCCAGCCCTCGTACCACTTTTCAAATTTCGTGGCAGAGCCGGGAATCGAACCCGAGCCTCCGGGAGTGGCAGCTAATCACACTAACCACTACACCACAGAGGCGGACTGGTTTTACCTTCACTGTTTAAAATTCAAACGTCACTCCTGCTAACTAGCTGGAAAGCCCTGAAACTTTCTTTTTCCTCTGCTCAGACAGAGTTCCTTTTTTAATTTCTCGAATGTGATGAAGGTGTACCTCTTGCATAAAGGCGATTTCATTTGTGCACCTTTTTCATTGCACAGTGGCTAGTGGTCGCTAGAATCCTCGAAACATTGTTCTCCATTTCTCAATGATGTCCAAACTTGGTCTCCCTTGCTAAGAATTCCAGTTTCCAGCAATGCCGGTTATTATTACTTTTCTTTTTTTACTTTTCTATACAAAATCCAATCACTTATTACTGCTATCCTATATCGATCAGATTGTGAAACAATCGAAAAGACTACTTCCTGGATTTCCTTTTGTTGTAAAAATACTTAATTTTGTGATAGAACATTCTCCATTGCACAAGGTGCGTATTTAAGGGTTACGGAACAATGCACTGAGATATAATTTTTAATACAATTATGTACCTTCCTCTTTCTTCAAGAGTTCACCTAGAAGGGTCATGATCCCAGACAAAACATCCGCTTCTTTGTCATGCAATATCCTTTCAGCTTAATCTTTTGAAGTCCGCTGCTCGTAAGCTACACTTCTTTGAACTGTTGACCTGCAAACCGTTCTCCACATTTCCTGATTTATGTTGTATTGTTGCAAATGTTCAAATAAAAGATGTCTTGGGATGCATCATTATAACAATCTGCAATTCACCGAGGCTAGGATTGAGATGAGAGGGAAGCGGTCGTGGCCTGCAAGTTGCATAACATCTCAGTACTACTCTGAAGCTGAATTAGGATGCCAAAGATAACCGCATGTATCATGGTCAAAAGTGGGATTATATCTTATCTATGTCGCCATTTGTGGCACGAGATGTAGGGTGCAAACCGTTTCAGTCTTAATTTGAGGAAGAGTCAGGGTTGTAGTGGAAACAGAAATAGGTTTCAAACTCACTCGTGAAAGGACAAAATTAAATATGAACATCCGTGTAACGGGTTGCTTAGAAGGGTTTTGGACCAATTAAAAGAGGAATATAATTGTATTAAATTAATTGTATTTATATGTCTCCATATACCTCTGTTTATTTGAAGAAAATGCAAAATCAGAAGGGCAAGAAAACTGCACACTACAGTTATAGCAAAACGTGAATATATATTGTGCTTTGTTAGCTTAACAATTTAAAATACTGATATTGATAGGCCTACATATTTTCCACTAGCATTACCAATTACGGTAGTTATTCTACGTCTTGACAATTTTGTAGTGTGTCTGGTAAATAATAAATGCACAACATTAATGAAGATGCTTTTTTCTACAATTTTTCTGTTAATTTAAACATAAAAGGTTCTGCCACTCTTGCTGGTTTGAAGTAATAATTAGTATCATACATTCCAGAGATTTATGAAGCAGTGTAGGTAAAAATACGGTTGGCAGTACTGATTAGATACGGAAGTTCTTCACTACGGGCCTTCGAAATAATCCGGGAAGTTTAACAATAATAAAACATAGAAACTTCAGCCAAGTGAAAGGGAAATGGGTTTCAGACTGCGTTCCCCTCCCCCCTTTCCAGATAGGTTTCGGACTCCGTTCCGGTGCGTTCAGGCACCACTGAATTCTTGGGAAGAGCCAGGTCAACTGGACGAATGGTTTCTATGTTGAACCCTAGACTTACCTCCCGGTCTGTTACGAACTACCGGCTGAGTACGCGTAGCTTGGTTGATTAGGGTTTCACTCCTATGTTCAATGTTGCGAGTTCGAATTCCGGTACAGTCAATTGACGTTATGCATACACAGATGGCGACTGGGTTCTTGGTTAGTCTGAAGAGATAGTATGAACTAGGTAAATATCTCGCTTTCTGGTCTCTGTGTGTGCGCCTCAATTCCTCAACTCGAATGGTAGACATTCATGATTCGGTCACTAAATGGATAAAATATGTGAGATAGATGACACATTCAACCCGGAATGCACCTCGGACAGATGATCAGCTTGTTGCGCACGTGGCCTCATCGGCCATAAAATGTGGGTGTGAAGAGCAAAATGCATTAGATGAGTGCATGTGAAGAACTCTAACATATCCTGGAGGTGAAATGGAGAACGTACGAAGGTTAGCAATCTATACCTAGTGCCTGGTATTCATTTGACTGGCACCCCTCCTCAAAAATAATTTCATAAGGTCTATTAATATATTTAACTCGTCAACATGTGATAATTTTGGTTGAAAAAGTAACTATGAATATAATTATCTTTTTTTTACATTGGATGCTTGGTTAAGAAAGTTTAAAGCATTTACAAAGTTTATCGTAATCAGTCTTCAACATTTTGAAGCAAATGCTTCTTCATTTAACTGAACTGCTTTCGTGTACGCTAGACTTTGAAATATTCTTTTACAGCGAGGGATATATTGCATTTATCTCAGTCACTTACTGTTTTTTTCTTCTTCTGACTCATTACAATTACCATGAGTGCTCTTTATCCTCTATGGAGAAGATAAGCGCAAACTTTTTTCTCTTTCTCGAGATGTTTACAAGACATGTTCGTTACTGGCATTCATTCCGAGAAAAAAATATAACCATCTTTAATACCAACATATTAATTGGAAAAAGTACTTTTCGAATGATAATAATACGGCTTGAAAGACACATCAGTGCTATCTGTAAATGCAATTATAAACTGGAATATCATAATCGAAATAAGTCGATAGTAATAGAAACGGATTTCCTATTTAAATACGCGATTATGGGTGTACAGTCATCGTCAGTGGTGACAGCTCGATGTAAACAAAGCATGAGTTCTCCTTATCCTTCCCAATGCGTGAATTTGAAGGGTGAACTGGTGGTTTGAGGTGTCTTACGTTGTATCTTTAAGCGCAGTAGCGGACAGGTTATTAAAAGGTTCAGGTTTGGGAGATTAATAATTAAAGGCACGACACGTACAATACAATTCGTTTTAAACAATACAAATGTATGTCAGTTAATGGTTTACAGGATATTTTTGGAAAGTCTGCTACGACTGAACGTGAGAAGACGTTGTTAGGCTCTTGTCCATGCGAGGGGTAGCAATACTCCTTATTAAGACGCTTAATTTTGGTATGTGACAAGGGAACACTGTTTATGACACACTGCACAATGACGTGCAATTGAGTGTTCAAAGAACGCCTTTAATTTCAATTCTAATCTGTTGCAAAGAAGAAGGATTTCATTGCATGTCAGTTTTGATTTCAATATGTATATGCATCATGGAGGTATGTAGGCTACATAAAAAAAGCGATCGAGTTTATTTTTGAACGGTGCCGTTTATATAGGTTTTCTTGTGCCAAAAGTTATTTCTAGAAAATCTGATTAAGTAACATGTTAGACCTAGACTGGAGTGTTGAGTAGAATGCTCCTGAATTGTCTAGAGGGCATGAGAACATTCCACATTTCTCGAGAATGATGCAGAATGCTCAAATAACCCAAAATGTTCCAGAATGCTCTAGAATAATCCTGAAAGTTTCGGAAGGATCTAGAAACATCTAGGAAAGTTTGCCCTTGAAAATGGCAAAAAAGGGGATTGAAATTGGCACGTTTTCAAATGTGACGCCGTCAGAAATTATTTCTCGTAGGTCAACAAGACTCATAGTTCGTGTTGATGTCACGGAGGAGAGTGAACATCCAGATAACCAACAAACTATGACGCATCATCCTCATCATGTCATCAATGTTCAGAATGCTGGCGAAACGGTTGAAAACTGTACTACTCCTTTTCACCACTGCTAGATGTCTGACTGGAAATAGCTGAATGTGGCTCCCTACGACCAACTGTTACATGCGGCAGAAATGGGCATAGTTCAATTGAAAAAGAAGAAGTTAGTATCGTGTACTCGGTACGTATTACAGCACAGGACACATACAGTACATTCTTTTATGTATCTATCATTAGTGTTCCCCTGAGGTTTGTTTGTTTGTTGTTTGTTTGAAGGTTACATTTCCGTCTGCCGTGTGCTAAGAAACAGGTATAAAAGGAGATAACAAATTGACTGGCATCCTCTGGTTCTGTAAAACTAGAGATACCGAGACTTGGTAATGTTTGAAGCAATTTATTTCCAGTTTCCATTCAATTTATAACTGTTATGTTCTTCAGTCTGCAGAAACTAATTTTGAATACATAAATGTATGAACTATCTGGCAAACATATATGGTAACAAAATCATATCTGAAAAATAAGCAGATATAAGAAGAAGTAGGTAATTTTGTTACCATATGTTTTATTTTCCTGATGGTTTATACATTTATGTATTAAAAATTACTTCCGGCAGATTGAAGAACCTAACAATTTGTTTGTTTGTTTGTTTGTTTGCTTGCTTCTTTCTTTCTTAATCCGTTTAAACTCCAGGGTTGGTTTTTCCCTCGGACTCAGCGGGAGATCCCCCCTCTACCACCTCAAGGGCAGTGTCCTGGAGCGTGATACTTTGGGTTGGTGATACAAATGGAGAGGAGGACCAGTACCTCGCCGAGGTGGCCTCACCTGCTATGCTGAACAGGGGCCTTGTAGGGGAATGGGAAGAAGATAGGAAGGGATAGACAAGGAAGAGAGAAGGAAGTGGTCGTGACCTTAAGTTAGGTTTATCGCAGCATTTGCCTGGAGGAGAAGTGGGAAACCACGGAAAACCACTTCGAGTATGGCTGAGGAGGGAATCGAATCCCCCACTACTCAGGTGACCTCCGGAGGCTGAGTGGACCCCGTTCTAGTCCTCGTACCACTTTTCAAATTTCGTAGCAGAGCCGGGAGTCGAACCCGAGCCTCCGGGGGTGGCAGATAATCACACTAACCACTACACCAAAGAGGCGGACAGAACCTAATGGTTACGAAATAAAGACCAAGACTTTGATCACTATATGAACTATAACGTAAAACTGCAAACGTACTTGTTTGCTTGGTTGGTTGTTTATTTACAATTAGTTTCTTACTTCTTAGAACGTTGTCAGTTCGCTTGTACTCTATTATTTCTCCATCACACAGTGCAACTTACAAAGCTCTAAGGAATCTAGGAGATATTAGACGCCTGCCGTGAAAGTCTACGACTGCATTCTCTGTTGTAAGAATCATCACAAGAAGTCCCGGGTGTCATTCCGGATTGGTTCGGGAATTTTGACCTTCATTGGTAATTTCCTGTGGCTTGAGGACTGGGAATTTGTGTCATCTTCACTGCTAAATTTCATACCAGGAAGGGCCCTATCCTATGAGACGCGCTCGCTCACAAGTGCCTGATGCTAAGTGGAATAGCGTATTTATTTTTGACACAGACAGGTATTACAGTGACGGTGGGATAGGAAGGGGCCAGCTTTGTGAAGGAAGGGACCTTAGCATTAATTACGGTACAGCCCCAACGTTTGTCTGCTGGCAAAATGGAGAAACACTACGATAGAGTGGTCAGCCCTATGCCCGGCCGCCTTTGCTCCCACGAATATTAATGGATAAGTTAATAAATTAAAACATTGCAGGAGTGGTAATTGGAGCAGTCATATGGCAAGCTGGCCGTGCGATTAGGGGCGGGCAGCTGTGAGCTTGCGTTTGGGAGATAGGGGGTTTGAACCCCACTGTCGGCAGTCCTGGAGGTTTCCCATTTTAACATGAGGCAAATGCTTGGGCTGTACCTTAATTAAAGCCATGGCTACTTCCTCCCGACTCCTAGCCCTTTCCTAACCCATCGTCGCCGTAAGACCCACCTGTGCCGGTGCGACGTAAAACAGATCGTAAAAAAGTGGATGGAAGTGTTCCTGTCCACAAAGCTATTGTACACACATCCTGGTAAAGCTCCCGATAATGTGTCCCACGTCCCCGTTCGAGGTCACTGATAAATTACATGCCCAATGTCACCACAATCTGGTACATCTGTATATACAGTATATCTAGTATAAAATCTTATTTCTGTCCGTACTTTCCCTATATTAACCAGCTACTCGATTTTTATGTCGAAATTTTGCGATCCAGGTGAAAGGGAAGGAGGGCGCTAATATCACTACATTATCAAGCACCTGGTAGCCCACCTGCTGATCGTGATCGTGAGCGTTAAGGCGTAAATTCTATGTAATCTGACACCGCAGTTAGCCGGTTCGATTTCCTTTGGTTGAGAATATTTTCACCATCAAAATGTTGACCGGCATGGTAGAAGAGTTGGTGGTATTCAAATTTTAATCACCAGATTGCGTGCCGAAAGCCTGGGTTCAATTCCAAATCTATCTTCACTGTTCATATGGAGTGACGGCATTTTAAGCTGTTGATAATGCTTCATCCGTCGGATGGAGACGTTAAGCGTGGAACAGACCACCTATTCGACTGCAATAGGCTATGTTCCGGTATCGGGTTTCACCTTCTCCCTTCCTACTGTCATATATCATATCAGTCTTTTCCTGCTAGTGGCTTTACCTCGCACCGACACAGATAGGTCTTATGGCGACGATGGGACAGGAAAGGCCTAGGAATGGGAAGGAAGCGTCCATAGCCTTAATTAAGGTACAGCCCCAGCATTTATCTGGTGTGAAAATGGGAAACCACGGAATACCATCTTCAGGGCTGCCGACAGTGGGGTTCGAACCCACTATTTCCCTGATGCGAGCTCACAGCTGCGCGCTCCTAACCGCACAGCCATCTCGCCCGGTATGAATAATTTTCTCTCACTAACTCCCTTGATGAGGTTAATGTCAGGAAGGGCATCCGGTCGTAAAAGCTCGGTATGAAGATTCATCTGACTTCATACGCTACCCCGTAACGAAACGGAATGAGGCTCGGAAATACTCTGAGTGACAGAGCAAATGCAACACCAAGAAGGAGTGGTCAGAACTCTATGCCAATTCCAGGGTAGACTGACATCACTGAGGTATGCTCATGATGTGAAATGCGCCGCTGTGCTGCGCACGTAGCGAACGATACATGGGACACGGCGTTGGCGAATGGCCCACTTCGTACCGTGATTTCTCAGCCGACAGTCATTGTAGAACGTGTTGTCGTGTGCCACAGGACACGTGTATAGCTAAGAATGCCAGGCCGCCGTCAACGGAGGCATTTCCAGCAGACAGACGACTTTACGAGGGGTATGGTGATCGGGCTGAGAAGGGCAGGTTGGTCGCTTCGTCAAATCGCAGCCGATACCCATAGGGATGTGTCCACGGTGCAGCGCCTGTGGCGAAGATGGTTGGCGCAGGGACATGTGGCACGTGCGAGGGGTCCAGGCGCAGCCCGAGTGACGTCAGCACGCGAGGATCGGCGCATCCGCCGCCAAGCGGTGGCAGCCCCGCACGCCACGCCAACCGCCATTCTTCAGCATGTGCAAGACACCCTGGCTGTTCCAATATCGACCAGAACAATTTCCCGTCGATTGCTTGAAGGAGGCCTGCACTCCCGGCGTCCGCTCAGAAGACTACCATTGACTCCACAGCATAGACGTGCACGCCTGGCATGGTGCCGGGCTAGAGCGACTTGGATGAGGGAATGGCGGAACGTCGTGTTCTCCGATGAGTCACGCTTCTGTTCTGTCAGTGATAGTCACCGCAGACGAGTGTGGCGTCGGCGTGGAGAAAGGTCAAATCCGGCAGTAACTGTGGAGCGCCCTACCGCTAGACAACGCGGCATCATGGTTTGGGGCGCTATTGCGTATGATTCCACGTCACCTCTAGTGCGTATTCAAGGCACGTTAAATGCCCACCGCTACGTGCAGCATGTGCTGCGGCCGGTGGCACTCCCGTACCTTCAGCGGCTGCCCAATGCTCTGTTTCAGCAGGATAATGCCCGCCCACACACTGCTCGCATCTCCCAACAGGCTCTACGAGGTGTACAGATGCTTCCGTGGCCAGCGTACTCTCCGGATCTCTCACCAATCGAACACGTGTGGGATCTCATTGGACGCCGTTTGCAAACTCTGCCCCAGCCTCGTACGGACGACCAACTGTGGCAAATGGTTGACAGAGAATGGAGAACCATCCCTCAGGACACCATCCGCACTCTTATTGACTCTGTTCCTCGACGTGTTTCTGCGTGCATCGCCGCTCGCGGTGGTCCTACATCCTGCTGAGTCGATGCCGTGCGCATATCGGTTTGAAATAAACATCAATTATTCATCCGTGCCGTCTCTGTTTTTCCCCCAACTTTCATCCCTTTCGAACCACTCCTCCTTGGTGTTGCATTTGCTCTGTCAGTCAGTGTATATACACGTCGCGCACCTTGTCGTGTCAACGACAGGTGCAACAGCTAATATCTAATAATTTCCGCACGAGTACTGTAGTAAAGAGACATCAATGTTTGCAAATCTCGCTTTCATTTGGGAAATAATAAATACTACGTACGGATTATTGGCGTAAAGCGCCACAGATGCTGATTTCTCTGTCCTAATTTATTCTGAATACCACAAATATTTTTTGGGTTTATGACGTGTGATAACGGGAAAAATCAAAACGTTACATTTCGCCAAGATTTCACTTCGTTTCCCGAGACCTACTACTGCCAAAATGTTTCCATTCCGTACCCCATCAGGGCCTCCTAGAGGGTGACACCCTCTGTCGGGCCAGGAGATGTGTTGCGGTGATTTGAGGTGCGGAGAAGGTGAGTGGAGAGCGGCCGTAGCTTATAAAAAGAACTGTCCCGGCATTCACCTTAGTCCGGGTATGGAGTGAAAACTCGGCCCTCCCCCGCTCTTGTATTTTCTCGCGTCTTCTCATGCATTTCCTACTACCGAGCTCGATAGCTGCAGTCGCTTAAGTGCGGCCAGTATCCAGTAGTCGGGAGATAGTAGGTTCGAATCCCACTGTCGGCAGCCCTGAAGATGGTTTTCCGTGGTTTCCCATTTTCACACCAGGCAAATGCTGGGGCTGTACCTTAATTAAGGCCACGGCCGCTTTCTTTCCACTCCTAGCCCTTTCCTGTCCTATCGTCGCCATAAGACATATCTGTGTCGGTGCGACGTAAAGCCAATAGCAAACAAACAAAACAAAAAGCATTTCCTACTTCTGTATGATCTTTAAGTAAGCTGTAACTAAGCTAATAAAAAGTGATGCAGAACTACTTTTTGAAACAAACCTTTTATCCTGTATTTAGAGTAAGTCAGTAAAACATATCCTTTCTTCCTTTCCTACTTTCCTCCTTGTTTCCTTTTCCTTTTCACAGAGATCCAAACATCCTCTAAACAAAGATCTAGTTCCCACTATGTGTAGTACCGTCTCTGGTGTCACATTTGCTTCTCATTGTTGCTTCTCACATCGAGTGTGTAAAAAGTTCGTGAAATAGATTCCTCTCATGCGAACCGACTGCAGCGCTAGGTCTCGATTCTCGCGGTTCCAGAAATCATACGCGCATATCCTCAACCATAGCATTACTTGCGCTCTGATAATATATTCTCCTAGCTTTAACAGTACGTCATATGCGATAGTCTCGGAATGTTAATAGGAATCAAAAAGGGGGGGGGGGGGGGATGCTTCATTTTATTTCTCCATAACTCGCTGGGTTCTGAAAGGTTTGTTATCCCCTCACTGTGGGTTCTAAAGTTTTGATCGATCATTTAAATGGCCCAGAGACCAAGCAAGTTAATACATTAAAACATTGCAGGAGTGGTAATTGGAGCAGTCATATGGATTGAAGTACCGAGCGAGTTGGCCGTGCGGTTAGGGGCGCGCAGCTGTGAGCTTGCATCCGGGAGATAGAGGGTTCGAACCCCACTGTCGGCAGCCCTGAAGATGATTTCTGTGGTTTCCCATTTTCTCACAAGCCAAATGCTGGGGCTGTACCTTAACTAAGGCCACAGCCTCTTCCTTCCAACTCCTAGCCCTTTTCCATCCCACCGTCACCATAAGACCTATCTGTGTCGGTGCGACGCAAAGGTAATTTTTTTTTAAAGACCCAGAATACAAAACATTTTTGTCGTGTGAAGCGAGGTGACCTGTAGGAAATCTTAAGGCTCCACGAAAATCTTGTCTTATTTCCTCAGAAATGAATCACAATCGCATCGTATTTGACAGCCTCGCTTAGTCATGATCCCCATATTTGTTTAATTTTTCACAATTATAATTAAAATTGTGATCATTATCATCACCATCATCTGTAGAAACCTCAATCACCGTCGCAGTATTGGGGATAGCATAATAATCTGTAGCCAAGTGTGCAGTTGGATTCCGGGCACTGCGACGAATTGAAGGTTGGTTTGAAGGTCTGTAACGGAATAGGCTACACTTAAATGTCCGACTCCTTGGCTGAATGGTCAGCGTCGAAGCCTTCGGTTCCGAGGGTTTCGGGTTCGATACCTCGTAGGGTCCACCATTCTGACGCGGGGTGTCAGTGTTTGTCCCATTGCGCTCCTCTTCACATACAGTTCACGTCCGAACCCCGTGCCTCTGACAGCCGGTTGTAAATTCAGGGAAGCGAGAAGGCGTGGCCTGACATAGTTTGTAACCGCGGCTGCGCTCATTTTGTCTCTGTATTGCGTAAGTGGGAACACCTCTGTTCTTGACGTCAAGGTTCAGTGATGTCTGATTTAGGGGTTCGGACGTCGGACGCTAACAGTACACACAACACAACGCAACACACTACCAACCACCACACAATGGTGAATATATACCTCCAAATAGGGTTGCGTCAGGAAGGGCATCCGGACGTAAAACATGGCCAAGTCAGCATGTAAGACACAGTTCATACCCGTGATCGCACCAAAGTGTGGGAAAATCGGCAGAAGAAAAATAACAGAATACACTTACAGTAGTAAACACGATTAGTAGTGATTTTCCGCATTAGTTTAAATTGTACTTCTTTGAAATGCCAGGCTGGTGCCTTATCTACAGACCATGGCCACTTTCTACTCAATTCTAGCCCCAGTTGAACACGTACGCTTACCGGACTTCAGTAAGTTCTCATCCACTTCAATGTGAATTAGATGAATATGTTTGAAACGCTTAGTTAACTCTCCTTTACCGGGCGAGTTGGCCGTGCGCGTAGAGGCGCTCGGTTGTGAGCTTGCATCCGGGAGATAGTAGGTTCGAATCCCACTATCGGCAGCCCTGAAAATGGTTTTCCGTGGTTTCCCATTTTCACACCAGGCAAATGCTGGGGCTGTACCTTAATTAAGGCCACGGCCGCTTCCTTCCAACTCCTAGGCCTTTCCTATCCCATCGTCGCCATAAGACCTATCTGTGTCGGTGCGACGTAAAGCCCCTAGCAAAAAAAAAAAAAATAAATAACTCTCCTTTTCTTGGACAAGAATTAACTTCATGATTGAGTGTAATATTTTAATATCAGTAAATCAATTTTAGTTATAAATATAGGTTGGCAACGCTGATCATACTACTCTTTATTTCTATGGTAGCCATTTTCATTACACAAATTAAATGAGTTGAAAATCAAGGTTCTTGCTAGTTAAGTATATTTCTTATTTATTCCTGAAAATGGGTCTTGGTTCAACATCGAACACAGTGAATTATTGAGAAATAACGGAAGGTTCACGCAATGTACTATTCTGTACGCCCACTAAGGCACGAGAGAAGAAAACAAAATGTAGGCACGCACCATTGAAGATGTGAATGAATAAGAGTTCATAGGGAAGCGTTTTATAATCATGGTGTTTCAGAACTATGTATGAAACTGAGCAGAAGACAATGAAACAAGGGGAAAAGTCCAATTAAATTTAGGTCAGGAAAACAGTGGTTTAAAACGTTGATCATGCTCTAATGTTCCAGATACCAGGCTCCAAATTGGATTTCAACAGCGTCTTGTATTTGTAGGGCCATTTGATGCAGTTGTCATGGCGTCTCACACGTATTCTAAATTTTCTTTATATTCCTAATCAAGGTGGATTGATGATAACGCGATTTTGCATTTTATATCACGATAATCACCATCATCACAAATTCACGCAGTACGTTGATGATTGAAAGATATTTCCATGTTCATGATGCTCGATGTTGAAGGACTTTGCAATAAATTTTAATGAAAAATATCTACGTCATCATAGACAGTATATTATCTACCATATTTATATATACAGTTTTCAGATAGAAATCCCGTTTGCGAAGTACCTATTTGAAAGTTCGTGAAAACTGTTATAGCCAGGCGCTAGCCTTCTAACCCCAGCTTGGTAGATTCGATCCTGGCTGATTCCGATGGTATTTGAAGGTGGTCAAATACGTCAGCCTCGTGTCGGTAGATTTACTGGCATGCACAAGAATACGTGCGGGACAAAATTCCTGCTCCTTGGCGTCTCTGAAAACCAAGAAAGTGATTAGTGTGACATAAATTAATTATTATTAAAAATGTAATAATCGCAGTGTCGCTCACCGTTGTTATTTCTCGTGTGGTAAAAGCGCATGAGACTTATAAAGTCAGAAAATATTTTTTACAAAACTTTAATAATGTACAGTTTTTCGATAATGCTAATATTAGAGGAGACATAGTGAGAAGATGAATGAGTATTGGAGGAAGAAGAAGGGACAACAAAGGATGAAGAATTGAAATTGTCACGTGGCCCCAAGTAAACCCTAACGGACAGATGACAGGGAAATTTAGTTGCAATTGAAGAGGTGACTCAACTGATACGTGCTGAAACGTGTATGGTGTTAGTCACTTGGTATTCCTCTCTCCGTTTGTTGCGTTTGTGACTTCACTTTTCCTACGTGAGCTAGTGAGACGTTCTGGCATTTCTGGGTTAAGGTTAGTAAACAATAAAGTCTCATTCACAATTAACACAAACGCAACTGGCAGGAGGTACAATACAGTACCTTTTTTTTTTTGCTAGCGGCTTTACGTCGCACCGACACAGATAGGTCTTATGGCGACGATGGGACAGAAAAGGCCTAGGAATTGGAAGGAAGCGGCCGTGGCCTTAATTAAGGTACAGCCCCGGCATTTGCCTGGTGTGAAAATGGGAAACCACGGAAAACCATTTTCAGGGCTGCCGACCGTGGGATTCGAACCCACTATCTCCCGGATGCAAGCTCACAGCTGTGCGACCCTAACCGCACGGCCAACTTTCCCGGTCGTCTATTTCTAGTTTTCCTTGTTTTCAAATGTAGGATACCATAGACACAAGCTAATACATACAGTTGAAAATTAAATTGCACTGCTAAATCGTCATTTACCGCGCAAGCATCCATTTCTACTCGTTTTTGTTGGTTTTGACGGTAAATGTTTGTTCTCATTGTGAATGGGGGCTTAATTCGACTAATGGCAACTGGTAAATTTCTTGGTTTTATAAACTACCCCCTATTACAACTATTGTTTCGTGTGTGGGAAGAAGGCTTAGGTAACGTAATTCGATTGTGCACTTTGTGATCAGGATAATACATTCACATCGCATACAGCTTGCATAATTCTCACAACTAATCTAACAGAATGGATGACAGGAATTCACCGAGCTTTGTCGGGACGAGTGAGTTGGCTGCATGGTTCGAGACACGTAGGTGTTTGTTTGCATTCGGGAGATGGTGGGTTCGAACCCCACTGTTGACAACCCTGAAGATGGATTTCCGTGATTCTTCATTTTCACATCAGGAAAATGCTGTGGCTGTATCTTAATGAAGGTCACGGTCACTTCCTTCCCAGTCCTAGTTCTGTCCTATCCCATTATCACCATAAGACTTTCCTGAGTCGGTGCGACGTAAAACCAAAAGAGCAGTGCCGTTTGCCTTTCCAATGGCTGAAGTGAGTCGAGAGATTTACTAACTGTGGATATTGCCACAGATTTATTGCGGGATATTTCAGTATAACCCTGGAGCCTCCGTGGCTCAGGCGGCGGCACGTCGGATTCTCACCGCTGGGTTCCGTGGTGCAAATCCCGGTCACTCCACGTGAGATTTGTGCTGGGGTAAAGCAGAGGCGGGATAGGTTTTATTCCGTGTACTCCGGTTTCCCTTGTCATCACGCATTCCAGCAACACTCTCCAATGTCAATTCATTTCATCTGTCAGTCATTAATCATTGCCCCCAGAGGAGTGCAACAGGCTTCGGCAGCCGGCACAATTCCTATCCTCGCCGCTAGATGGGACTTCATTCATTCCATCTCTGACTCGGTCAAATGACTGGAAACAGGCTGTGGAGTTTCATTTTTCCTTTCAGTATAACCAATCATTCCGACATGATTTCATTATATAAACCTGGGCCTCATAGGGTGGGCCTATCTGCTCCTGTCGATCACCAACATATCATTATATTACGACCAACATAGGAAAATGGGTCGGAAGATACAGGCCCTGCGGACTTCATCGGGCAAAATGACGTGAATTATTTGGTCCAAGTTTGTAAGCAATCTGAACAGTAGGGAAGACTAAATGACTCAAAACTTGAAAAATATAACACTATAGCTCAAAGAACGGAGATTTCAAAATTTAGAACACGAATCGTATGCATATACCTCAATGCTTTGAAGATGGAACTGGGTGTTAGTATAATTCGCATAGTGATGAATGTAACTGAAACTAGCATAAAAGCAGTGTAATTGTATAATGGAAAATGACTCCTACCGTTGTCCTTGACTCGTGTTGTGGGCATCAGGCAAACAAGCCTTGCTGCTGAAAACAATCAAATTAGGTGATGAAATATGCTATGACTTAAATATTATACAAGTTTACAGCGTGGGCTCACAAATAACGGCTTCCTTCTTTATACCTATGGGACTGTCGGGGTAAAGATGTCCTGCGAAGAAATACTGTACTGCTGAATGTTTAGTACTAACAGAGCAGTTTGGAGGAGGTGGCATTATGGTATGGGAATGTTTCTCATGGCATGGACTCGGCTCTCTGGAAGGACTGCATGACACTGTAAACGCAGGATATCAACACATTCTGAATGCTTTCGGACTGCCTACCATGGAAAATCAGTTCGGTGATGACCAATGCTTATACAAACATGTTAACTATCCGAGTCATAAAGCGGGCTCTGTAAGCCAATGATTTAAGGATGAGAACATTCTACAACTGGGCTGGCCCACCCAGACTCCTGACCTAAACCCAATAGAACTCCTGTGGGATGAGTTAGAACGGCGACTTTGTTCCAGACCCCACCGTCCAACGTCAACGCGTTCTCTACCCCTTTCAGACCTGAAAGAAAACTGGAGGTGTGAATTTTTGTTTGTACGTCAAGAACTGACTAAAATGCTCCTCAATACACATATTAATAGTTTATTTTACAAAATAAAAACTAACATCCGAAAAACAGGACCCACACAATTGTGCGTATCAAAATTCAAAACCTCGTTGTATCACGTACGATGGTGTAGCTTCAAAATTTACGTTCACTACCAATGTACACACTTCATTGAATACATTCCGGTATTCAGTAAAGCTTCTAGATTAATATAAACGCAGTAAATAAATACTTACTTTCGGCACTACTGCTTCCTGCCATCTCGCCGATCAACTGTGCTTTTTAAACTCTTCTTCCTTCGCCCTGGCGGTCAAGCGCATACTAAAATCAATTGAAATACACGCCACGTATCCTGCACAATCACTGCAGTCCAGTGTAGCGCCGAAAAAACATCAAATACGGTCAGGGATAACTAAAATACGAACCCGCACAATTGTGCGTACTCGGTCTGAAAGGGCTACCTACGGCTCTTCCAGAAGAATGTTCCGACACCTGGTGGAAAATCTCTTCAACAGAGCCAGGGCTATGATTAAGGGAAAAGGTGGACCAATATCATATTTACGTCGACTATTAGAAAGTATGTTACCAGCACACTCTGTCTTCAGTTTGAGTAAGGTGTCTGGAAACTTTAGGTCAGATAATGCATGTAACGCACCGCACCAGCTAAAATCAGTGTGCTTGCAATTCATTGCATTAGGATTGTGAAGAAACCGGCCGTGATCTACGTTGACCCAGACGTGTAGTGGGATATGCCGGAGAGCGACTTCTAGGAAGATCAAGAATGGAATGCTTTGCGATAGTAAAAGGTTAAATATTCCTTGTCATAAAAATAGTTGTCTGCAGAGGGCAGTAGGCGTATAACCCGGTAACAATCGAGAGTGCACTTTTTACAAAATATATGAGTTCCATACTTTCATGCTGTAAATGAATGACAAATTAGAGGAAAAATCGACGAAACATTAGCACAATCTTTTACACAAAATGTCGACTTATATGTTTGTGTGATCTGGATTATAACCATTAAATTTTCAATTCCTTTGCTTTTGTCATTGGACATTTTTTCTATGATTACACAGCATTTTAACAACTAAAAGCGTGGTTCCCATTTTCACACCAGACAAATGCTGGGTCTGTACCTCAATTAAGGCCACGGCCGCTTCCTTCCCACTCCTAGCCCCTTCCTATCTCATAAGTCCTATCCGTGTCGGTGCGACGTAAAGCAAAAGACCCCCCCAAAAAAAACTAAAAGACGCACGTTAAGACCACAGATATTAAATAATAATAATGCTATTGGCCCACTAACTACTTTTATTGTTTTCGGAGACGCCGAGGTGCCGGAATTTAGTCCCTCAGGAGTTATTAACATGCCAGTAATAATTCTATCGACACGAGGCTGACGTATTTAAGCACCTTCAGTTACCATCAATGTAAGAGCGACTTACAACTTTACTTCAGTTCATGAAATAGTCTAAATCAGGCTGCATATTTTGAAGGCTCACATATGCTCTAATTACATAATCATTTTAACTGTTAAATGGTATACACCGATGAGCCGTTAAATTATGACGACGTACCTAATGCGATGCAGGACCAATTATTGCGCGCAGAACCGCGTCTACTTGGCAAGGTGAAGCAAGGTATCCTGGGTATCTGGTACCACAAGCGCAATAGCAGGTCTTCCAGTTGGCGTACACTGCTGGGTGAAGGTAGCGTAGCACGAACGAGCTTCATCATAGTCGAACCGAAAATGTTCATTGCGGACCATATCGGGGCTCTTTGGTGGTCACTGCATTAAAGCAAATTCACCACCATGTTCCTCGAATCAGTTTTTTCACATTCTTACCGGGTGAGTTGGCCGTGCGGTTAGGAGCCCGCAGCTGCGAGCTCGCATCCGGGAGATAGTGGGTTCGAATCCCACTGTCGGCAGCCCTGAAGATGGTTTTCCGTGGGTTCCCATTTTCACACCAGGCAAATGCTGGGGCTGTACCTTAATTAAGGTCACGGCCGCTTCCTTCCCATTCCTAGGCCTATCCTGTCCCATCGTCGCCATAAGACCTATCTGTGTCGGTGCGACGTAAAGAATAGCAAAATAGCAAACTTTTTCACATTCTTAGTAGTTTGGCATGGCGCATTATCCTGACGGAAGTGGATGTCATAATCAGGGAACAGTGTTGACATGAACGGATGAAATTGGTTCCAAATAACGTCCAGATATCGGATAGGTCTTACGGATTGGTGTACCGGAATAATGGACCCCAGTGTGTCCCATGAAAATATCGTCCAGGCCATCACCGCTCCTCCACCAGCCTGTCTCCACCCGATCGTGAAATCACCTGCCATGGCCTCCGATGGAAATCGCCATACACGTACTCGCTCTTCGACGTGGTGTACCAGGAATCTTGATTTATCGGACCAGGCTACCTTTTACCAATCATCCACACTCCAGTGGTGATGATTTTGTGCTTACCTTATGGGCTGATTTCGGTGGAGTGCAGTCAGCACTGGGGTACGGATGAGTCGTCAATTCCGCAGTCCCATACGCAGCACTGTTCGGTGAACCATGTGCTGGGAAACGTTGGCCTAGTCATCACCGTTGCTGTTGGTGATTTGTTGGCGATTTCTCGAAGTGTGGCTGATGGTCGCTTCAAACAATGAGCAACAGCCTCCACTGGCCTCTGGCATCAGTGAGCCACTGTCGACGCAGGGCTTGTTTGCTCATCGTTGAACCATTCGCTACAGCAGCACGACGGCAGCCCACAAATCGCGTCGTTTCAGGGATGCTGGTACCAAGGCGCCCTGCTATCACAATTTTCACTCTACCAAACACTGCAAGAAACACAACCTGACCTGCAACCAGCACGTGACGTGTTAAGGTAATCGCCCACTACAGGGAACCGCGCCGCGCCGCGCGGAGCAAGCTTGTGGAACATTCCACGGGCCATTTTCCGAGACTTCGCCCATACAGCACACCTCACCGCGCCGCCTCTCTCCAGTTGGGGAAGTGCAGCTCACACAGAAATATGAGTTCCAGTTCCGAGGAGGACTTATTATTTGCGGTTGCGATATTCGCAAATGAGGAAGAAGAAAAACGCGAAAGAAAAGTTTGGGTCCACAACATTTATGAGAAAAGGGAAACGTACGGAGAGTTTCACCATTTATTTCCTGTTCTACTAAAGGACCGAAGTAAATTTTCCCACTGCTTTCGTATGTCCCAAGAAAAATTCTATGAACTATTGAACCTAGTTAAGCCGTGTGTACCGAGTTCGATAGCTGCAGTCGCTTAAGTGCGGCCAGTATCTAGTGTTCGGGAGATAGTAGGTTCGAACCCCACTGTCGGCAGCCCTGAAAATGGTTTTCCGTGGTTTCCCATTTTCACACCAGGCACATGCTGGGGCTGCACCGTAATTAAGGCCACGGCCGCTTCCTTCCCACTCCTAGTCCTTTTCTCTCCCATCGTCGTCATAAGACCTATCTGTGTCGGTGCGACGTGAAGCAACTAGCAAATAAAAAAGCCGTGTGTAGAGCGAGAAAATAATATCACCTTTCGCCGAGAAAGGCGTACAGTGCACAATACCACTAACCGCGTGAAGGTACGAGCGTGCTGGCACTAGTCGAGGACTCACGAAGACTGCCGAAACGCCACGAAACCACATTCTTTCCGTTATTCCTTCCTTCTACCCTCGCCCATACAAGCGCGCCGAAAGGAAAACGTTCCGTTCCAGAAACCTGGGGGCTTCTGGTGCGGAAATTCCACAAGCTTGTTCCGCGCGACGCGGCGCGGCTCCCTGCAGTGGGCGTTAAGCCATTTCATTTCACAAGAAGCAGACCACGGAAATTTCTTCTCGGCTGCGCTGCGCTGCGCGGCGCGGTGTAGTGGGGGATTACCTTTACTCTCTCCGCTACAGGCGCGCTAAATGTTCCCGGGTCATGGTGGTCATAACGCAATGGCTCATCGCGGTATTGCATACTGTACTTTACTTCATAAACATTTCTGAAACAGCACCTTGGCTATTATTGGAGGGGTTTTCTTTTCGCTTTGTTTTACGACGCACAGACACAGACAGGTCTTACGGCGACGATGTGATGGAATACGGATACGATTAGGAAGGAAGCGACCGTGGTCGTAATTAAGGTACAGACTGATATAAAAATGAGAAACCGCTGAAAACCAGTTTTAGGGCTGCCGACAGTAGGATTGGAACCCACTATATCCTGAATGCAAACTTACAATTACTTGAATCAAACCGCGTACTCAGCTCACTCGGTTATTGAAGAATTGACCAGGTGAAACAAGGAGAGCAAAACCTACACATACCGGGCGAGTTGGTCGTCTGGTTAGGGGCGCGCAGTTACGAGCTTTCATCCGGGAGATAGAGGGTTCGAACCCCACTGTCGGCAGCCCTGAAGATGGCTTTCCGTGGCTTCCCATTTTCACACCAAGCAAATACTGGGGCTATACATTAATTAAGGCCACGGCCGCTTCCTTCCCACTCCCAGCCATTTCCTCTCCCATCGTCGCCATAAAATCTATCTGTGTCGGTGCGACGTAAAACAAATTGTAAAAAAAGCCTACACGAACGCATGGTACAGGTTTGAACTATTGAACCATATCGTTTCATTGTGATAGAGACATTATTTAACGCATCAGGAACGCTGTACCGGGAGTCGAAACTAGTAAGGCGACAAAAGTAGCTTGAAGCTCGAAGGGTGGCAAGGCAAGCTAGACCGGGCGTGGCAAGATGTGTGAGAGGTCGAAGAAGCCATGGTAAAGGATAGAATGACTCGAATACTGTCTTGGTATTCACAGATACCACACTTATAAGAAGAAACGCGGCATAAAGCAGGCCTGGCTAGGTATGAAAATATGACGATAATTACTCCTGTGAACAAATTTCGACGAAGTTAAAATAACAGAAAATTTTGTAGTAATTTACTGTGTACTTCGAGCTGATCCGATGTGCTAACTATAATTGCCTTTCTTAGTATTATTTGAGCGGGATGAGCGTGGGAAACAAGATTTCGTTTGCACAAAGGAGAAGTGCTTGTATCATAGGGTTTCCCCGTGTGTGGCGTCTCTGTCAAGAATATTGAGCATTGAGAGGAGATGGATTATTTGGAAGACAGATGATAAGAAAGGGTGCGTCGTAAGCTTGTAGCAATTACACAAAGCCAGGATTAGAATATACAGTATCGGCCAGTTTTTATCATTCCTAGCATGGAGAAGTAGCAATTGCACGGAGCTAGGAAGTACTATTTTAATAAATTTAGATCCAGAAATCTGTGTGCAGTTGCGTGCTAAAATTTTCACCAATAATGTCTACTTACGATTAGGAGCTCTACAGTACGAACTGTAAGCGACATGTTCTATAGTTTCTTCAGTCCTAACCCACGATATGCTGAAGTAGGAGTGACGGGAGTGTACAAATAGGCATCTTAATTGTGTGCGTAAAATTGCAGTTATTGGAGGTACGGGAATCTAAAACAAGAGCTGATTAATCACAAGACTTTCCAAAAAACCAACGCTCAAGCAGACGGTAGCACGATGGACCATACCATGGAACTAAACCGAGGACCAGCAGCCCAAGACGCTAGCGAAATGTTGGGCTAAATCCATATCACAGTCCAGCATGGAGGAGCCGTGAGGTCGCAATGTAACAGATAAGTTTGAACATATTTTTCTTTTAGCATGAGAGGGACAGTTCAGTTTCGCATAATTCTCTTTGTAAATAAACGTTCATTATTCCTTACTGGCCATCATACCGAACTCGATAGCTGCAGTCGCTTAAGTGCGGTCAGTATCTAGTATTCGGGAGATAGTGGGTTCGAACCCCACTGTCGGCAGCCCTGAAGATAGTTTTCCGTGGTTTACCGTTTTCACACCAGGCAAATGCTGGGGCTGTACCTTAATAAGGCCACAGCCGATTCTTTCCCATTCCTAACCCCTCCTGTCCCATCGTTGCCACAAGACCTATTTGTGTCGGTGCGACATAAAGCAAACTATAAAAGATGGCCATCATTTAAATATGTTTAGTACTAATGCATGTGCTCTCTGTGTTATTTAGCTTGGAATCATTTGTGTACGGTTACGAGGGCGTTAGGATTAAATTAGATTTGTTCTATAGTCATGTAGTGTTATTCATATTGGGGATTAATTTATGGAAGCTTGTGGAGCTAGGATCATTGGAAGTTAAAGGACAGAGATGGATTATAAGTATCGAATGGGGAGACTTACTGGAGTGCCGGATGACCTAAGGTATAGGAATTGCATGTTGTGTTAATGTGCATGAACTTTTCAGATACGCAGAAGAAGCTGGGGATACCAAATCCCAAAGTTGAACTAGAAAGGGTTTTCGAAATAATTCCGGCAAGCTAACACATGGCTATGCACGTGGCATGAACCGGGATCCGTTGCATGAAGAAAAGAGATTTCCGGAGTATATTCCGGATATTCTGGATGGCCTGAAGCTAGGTAAAGCATATAGGCCTGTGAATTACGAGTCTGAGGAAAATGATTCCGGACCAGAGAGATAAGTTATTATATGTTATCGAGAGGCCAGACGCGCCCGCAGCCTGTCCCTAGTGAAGGGATGGGATTTGGCTCAGGGCTCCGTCCCACGAGTTCCATTCCCATGAGTTCTGAAAAAAAATTGGTTAGGAAAAACGTCCCATGAGTTCCTATACTGTATTCACGCCTGAGTAAATAAGCTAATGAGTCCCACAGGTTCCGAATGTCTCTGGAAATCCCAGCTGTTAGTTCTGAGGTTTGACCGGCTGATAATAGTACGAGGCGACCTTGAGGAGTTAATGGCCTTACCACCAGGTACCTAAGGGCTATTTTCAAGTAATTTGTGTTTGTGTCTTTGAGTGGAGCAGATAAACGTGGAGTTCAAAACTAGCATTAAAGGAAACCAAATTTTGATATTTAAGGTTACCATTTTTATAAGAAACGCGACAGCAAATCAAGCGAAATGTTGATTTGTGCTGCAAAACCATGTGCCGGAAAAGTAATTTTTAAAAACTGGGAAATGATTAAAGAAGTGGACCATGATTTTGTTCCTGATATGGACAGCGTTGAAGTGTTCAAAGCAGCTTCCATGCCCAGGAAAAGAGCTCGGGAGGAGAATAACTCTTCAGTCTCACGGGTAAGGATGATTCATATAACTTTCTTATTGATTCTCTTTATTTTTTACAAGCTATTTTATTAATCAAATACAGAAAATGAACACAGGGTTTTTGGACTTTTGAGCCACTTTAAATTATTATATTAAATATAAGGCTAAGATTAAAACATGAATGATTAAATAATCTAATATTTATCTTCATTTAATATGCTTAGGAATAATATCGTCAAGCTTAGGGATCTAATATGATTCATGTGATATGCTTAATTATTTAACAATTATTGTAAATTAACAATATTGTACTAATAATGAATTACATAATTACAAGCGGTAAAGTGAACCATTCTAACCCCATGTATTTTTTTCAGATATACGACGAAGAATTCGGACACTTGCATCAGCAGGATACGAGTTAGTGACTCGAATGCCTCAGTTCCAAAGTTTAAAGAGTTCATTGTACAGACAGCGGAGTAAAGCACAAGGAGTGGATAAAGAACCAATGCATCGAGATGAAGTAAATTTAGCTGAAGAAACTCTATGTAGGCTATGCCTGATGGCACAAACTTCTTATTGGCTGACGTCTGTGAAGGCGACAGATTACTGATATTTGCGAGCCCTTGAGGCAAAGAAATATTAAAACAAAACAAAGACACTTCTTAATGGACGGGACATTTAAGAGTATCAGTAGCAAAGTGTACACCATTCATGTAGACAAGGGAAGCAACAAAGAGGAGATAAATGTAACGCCTGCTGTTTTCGCACTGCTTCCAAACAAGAGCAAAGCCACTTATGTTCGCCTCTTCAAAAAAAAATCCTTATTGTAATACCTGAATGGTCACCTGAAATAGTAAACATGGATTTTGAGGTTGGAGCTATCAAAGAGATAGAAGAAGTATTTCCAAGATTCCAAGTGCAAGGTTGTTTTTTCCACTTAAGCCAAAGTATTTGGAGAAAAGTGCAAGAAATTGGACTTTCGGGTATGTATACAACTAGCCAGGAAATCAGAAACACCATCAGGCAGTGTGCTGCACTTGTATTCCTCAAACCAGAAAAAGTAGAAGACGGTTGGCTACACATTCATAGCACGGTCTCGGACAATAAAAAGTTAATCGAGTTTTTTGATTACTTTGTCGAGCAATGGCTTCAAAACGTGCATATTCCGACTGAAATGTGGAATTGCCATGGGAAGAGGCATAGAACGAATAACTCTGTACAGAGTTGGAACCATAAGCTGAATTTGAAATGAGGAAAACCACATCCCCGTGTAAGAGACTTGGTGTTGTGCTTGAAGGAGTTTAAAAATTCAGACGAAAAAATTATGCGGGCAGAGTTGAATTTGCAAGCCACAAAATGGAAAAGAAAATGTGTTGCAATGGATGACAGAATCCAAAGAGCAACTCAACAGTTTGAAGAGACCGGTGATTTAACAGTATTTTTAAGAAATGTTTCTTTTGCTGTACATGTTGATTAGAGTGTAAAGAGAAGAATAACTGAGTTAAAACATCAATTTGACGAAGCTACCTGCTGATTACTAAGTGACTCGTAAATAAGATAAAAAAACAGTTCAAAGACGAAGCGACATGCTGATACAGATACTGACAAGGCGAAAGCTGCTTATGGGAACTACCGGTCCATGGCGTTGCCGCCCCCCCCCCCCCCCTTCTGTTAAAGGAGCCAATTCATTAAAGAGGGCGCGCACTCCCGGCTGGCGCTCACAATGGACCTTATTTGTTTCAGTAATAAACAAATTAATACAATTTTTCTATAGAAAACTGAGCTGAAACTCGCTCAGTCAGTGTTCGGAACTGACGGGACTCGCTCAAGTAGTGTAATTGGCAGATAGCCAATTCGCGAAAGAATTCGGAACTGGCGGGAATCAGAACTCATGGGAATCGGAACTGATGGGAGGACACGTGGCTCAGCTGAGAGCTGCCTTTGACTGTCAAGTGGAGAGGGGACCCATTAGCCATGTGACGATAAGCAGATGTGAAAGAGGCTTCGACGTGTATATATGTGTATCTGCAGACAGATATATGTTATTGTCTGAAACAGCGAGAGGAGACGGCCTTGCTATTCCCTCAGTAAAGGTAAGGTCAATGATCTTCGCTCCAGAAGACGACCCAGAGAGATGCGATTACATCACCAATCCCGCAAGACTAGTGTGTATTTTACGTGTTTATTTCAGATCCAGTGGAATATTTGTGATTTGTTTATTGTTGTTGTTTTGTTGTGTCTCAGTATTCGTGTTTGTCATTTTATTGAACATGGCTAGAGGGGAAGCACGTATGCATTTTAGGGGTTGAGAGGTGCAATCCTCGTCTTTAATTATGAGATCGCGCTCATATTAGCTTCAGTGTCTTTTCGGGGTATCAGAAAGTCCTGAACTAAGCATTCTTATGGTCATGTATTGCAAATTTAAATTGGAATAATTTTAATCTTAGTTTTCTTATATATGCGAAGTTTTCTGTTGCTTATCTCATGTACCAGGACGTTTAAGTACGACGCAGATAGTCGAGTCTGTTCAAACATATTTAAATATACAGTGCGGTGTTTATGTAATGCCCTACGGATTCCAGAACTAATGATTTTTGACTTATTTAGACAGGCTAGGTACTGGTGCCACTTGATGGTTAACAACACTAGTTGTAATAAAAATTGTATCCAGTTATCTAAGGGAATTTATTTTTCTTACACATCTTTTTTATGTTTTAGCATATTAAAATATTTTCATTAAATTTTAGTCCTCATCCACTCAAACAAACGCAATTCCTGTCCTACTTACAACTTTAAGAGTTCTTATTTGGTGGTTCTTGGAGACCAAATTACGGACTTTCTACGGGCGATGCCGCTGAACTAGCCAGGTCGAAGGAGGAGAGGAAATAAGGTAAATTGTGGCTTATTACGTGATGTCCCACTTTGTTTTAGTGACTTATTTGTTTGCCGACCCAGTAAGGTACACTATCAATCGGGAAATATTAAGCTATGAAATGAAAATATTCCTGACCTACACATATGTGTGGACTAAGTCTGAAAGGCATTAAGGTTCAGAGCAATACTATCGTAAGTAGCATTTTTTCACATCGGCAAAACTTCCATATCTGCTAATCAGCATTAACACTAGTATTCACCACTTGTATGGTCGGAACAGCACATTGTTAAGTCCGCCGTGTATATTGTTTATTCTAATGTTTATGGTTTATGTCCCACAAACTACTTTTATGATTTTCGGGGACGCCGAGTAGCCGGAATTTTTCCCGCAGGAGTTCTTTCTCGTGCCGGGAAATCTACCGAGACGGAGCTGATGTATTTGAGTCCCTTCAGATACTAAGGGACTGAGCCAGCATCAAACCTGCCAACTTGGTCTCAGTAAGCCAGCTGCTTAACCGTCTGAGCCACTCAGCCCGGCTATTGTTTATTGATTTTCTCAGTTGGTTAATTTTCTGTTGTTCTATATTGATTTCGTTCGTGTGATAACATTAGTGATTTCACCGTTAATTATGTTATTACAGGCCCCCGTGCGTGGTCTTGCCTTGTCACTAGCCGGACCTAATCAATCACTAACATACCAGCAGCACTGATCACCGCCTTCAACTCGGCAATAACACGTAAAAATTATGCGATTATTGTTCACACCTAATTTTACGGCATGCTCACGCCATTCACAAACTCTGGTGCTTGAAATCAACTCATGACGTTGATAAAACCGTAATCAAACAATTAACTGCGGCGAAATTGCTATCGTTATCACATAAACAAAGGAAACCAAGAGAGTTCAGCACGGCAATAACTAACATAGGTAATGAATAAACAATAGGCACAGGGGGCCTAACAATGTGCTGTTCCATACATACAGGTGTTAATGCTCACCAATAGATAAGTAAGTTTTGCCTTCGTGAAATATTATAGTGTTGCTCTGAACAGTCGACGTTACCAAAAGGATTTTTCTATTGCTAGTGGCGCCGGGCTGAGTGGCTCAGACGGTTAAGGCGCTGGCCTTCTGAACCCAACTTGGCAGGTTCGATCCTGGCTCAGTCCGATGGTATTTGAAGGTGCTCAAATACGTCAGCCTCGTGTCGGTAGATTTACTGACACGTGAAAAAACTCCTGCGGGACTAAATTCCGGCACCTCGGCGTTTCCGAAAACCGTAAAAGTAGTTATTGGGACGTAAAAACAGTAACATTATTATTCAGACTGGAAACCGAACTCATTGATTTTATAGGATTCGTTTGAGTTTTTCTGTATAAATCAGTATTATTTCTACTTATCCATCTTGCCAGCTGCTATCGTATCTTCATATTCGTGATAACTTGTTTGTTAGTCGACAGTACGTTTACGAACTACTACTGTATTAGGTGGGAAAGTGTCATCTCCTAGAAGATAACACCTAACCTTACCAAATACTGAAGTTTATACGTCACTTTCCCATGTTCATTTCGAGTGATACGTGCCGCTTTTATAACATCACACAATCATTGTTTGCCGCTCACGGATACAAATACACCGGAATCAATTATAGAGTAAAGCCAATGTCGTACATACACTTAAAATGGAAATTGCAACACCATGAAAGCATTGATCGTTTGTGTTGATTTTCAAGCTATGGAAAGATGCCATGTAGGTATGTAGACGATCAAAGTTTCAGACCCATTGCTACAGGTCTCCCCACGTGATTGGTCGCGGAGGAATCAACTCCAGTATACGGATACTGGTGTAGCGTAGTTGACTTGTAGTCTGTGCAGTGAAGTGTTCCCCGTCAAACATGCCTCGACGACAGAGAAGAGCACGTTATCAACAACTGTCGCCGTTTGAGAAGGCTCGGATAATTGGGCTATGTGAGGCTGGATTATCGCTAAGGTCTGTCGCTGCACGTGTTGGCCGACAGGCATCTACGGTACAACGTGTATGGCAGCAGTGGTCAAATGAAGGTACCCACACTCGTAGACCTGGTACAGGCCCAGCGCGACAGCCAACTGTGAGAGAGGATCGCCGCATCATTCGGATGGCCCGGATGGAACCCCATGCAACAGCAGCGCAAATTCGAGCAACTGTGGCATCCCACGTTACACAACAAACAGTTGGTAATCGCCTGCGTGCAGGTGGCTTACGAGCCCATGTCCCTGCAGAAGGTGTTCCATTGACCCCACAACAGCGACGTGTAAGGCTGGCCTTGTGTCGAGAAAGATCGACGTGGGTCGACGAATGGCATAGGGTCGTCTTTAGTGATGAATCGCGCTTCTGTCTTGCCCGCAGTGATCGCCGGAATCGTGTGCGCCGACGTATCGGGGAGAGGGGCCGCCCAGATCTTATTGTCGAGAGGCACACACGGCCAACACCAAGCATTATGGTCTGGGGAGCTATTGGCTTTAATGCGAAATCACAGTTAGTGCTTGTTGAGGGCACTATGACTGCTCGACAGTACGTTGATAGGGCACTCAACCCAGTGGTTGTCCCTATGATTGCGAACATTGCTAATGGGATGTTTCAGCAGGACAATGCCCGGGTTCACACTGCACGCATCTCCAGAGAAGCTCTCCACGACATCACAACCTTAGAATGGCCCGCCAGATCCCCGGACCTCAGTCCTATTGAGCATGTGTGGGACATGATAGGTCGACAACTGGCCAACCGTCCTCAGCCACCCACAACTCTGGAACAACTGACCCGTGCAGTGCAGCAAGCATGGGCCACAATTCCTCAGGAAGGGATCCAGGGCCTTATTGACTCCATGCCACGAAGAATTCATCAATGTATTGCAGCTCGTGGTGGGCACATCCTGTATTGATTGTTGTCCAAACTTGCGGTCAGAGGGACCTGAAAGTGTAATCATCGAAGCACAACCGAACACTCGTCCTGCATGTTCAATTGCAGCAACGTAGCACCACTCTTCCTGGGTGTTGCAATTTCCATTTTCTTCACTGTAAGTTGTTACCAAAAGATAATAATAATAATAATAATAATAATAATAATAATAATTATAATAATAAAAATTTCGTGTGGCTATTTCTAGCCGGGTGCAGTCCTTGTAAGGCAGACCCTCCGATGAAGGTGGGCGGCATCTGCCATGTGTAGGTAACTGCCTGTTATTGTGGTGAATGATAGAGTTATGTGTGGTGTGTGAGTTACCGGCATGTTGGGGACAGCACAAACACCCAGCCCCCGAGCCAACCTTCAATGAAGGTTAAAATCCCCGACCCGACCGGGAATCGAACCCGGGACCCTCTGAACGGAAGGCCAGTAGCTGACTATTCAGCGAACGAGTCGGACGTTACCAAATATAATAGTGGAGGAACGACTCAGTACCTTCTGATCTCAGCGGTGTGGAAGGGCAAAGGACGAAAGGCCCCTTTATTCACCGCACTACAATACATTTCCTCGAAGTTTGTCTACGATGAGGTAGAACGTTCTTTGACTCCACAGTATCGCATGTCGGAATGTAGTAGCCACTCAGCGAACTACGTACCAGCGGAGGACATGGAAATAGGGATTGAATCAGAAGTTTTGAATTAATAAAAACTGATATGAAAACAATATTTTATGAGGAGAATTTGTTCTGGGCAATCTCTGTCTTATATGACTCCAAAATAGCCTCGCCACTTTTTGTTGTAAATATGGATCACCAGTGAGAGAATGGCAGAATCGCTGGCACAGTTTTTGTCAACGGAAGATCATGACGAAACAATGAGATGAACACAATCATGTAAACAAGAAGAGTTTGTTGATAAAGAGATAGAATACAAGCGGTGGGAGACATGCAATGGACAATGACATGAAGATGGGATAGTTGAACATTGCAGCAATTACCCTGAAATGCGTATGTGATTTATAGCTGTATGTGATAGAACACAATTATTACGCCAAAGTTCAATGATTTGATTCCCAATTCTTGGCAACATTCAGTGTCTAATGTGAGAGCACTCTTCACACTCACCTGACGCAAACACTGAGACGGTGATTATGAAGAACTGGCTGTTGTAATTGCAGCAGTATGGCCATCTCACGTAGATGAGCAGCAGCTCACCTCAACTATCAACAATAGCCTGTCAGTGTAACATATTTTTGTTCATAAGTTTTAGGAGCTTAGGGCACTGTAGGTCACATTTTGTTTCCTCCCCCTCATGATTCCTTTCCCTAATTCTTCTAGTCATCGTTCCTTAAAGTATGTTATCATTTCAATAGTCGTTTACATTATCATTGTAATGAAAGGGCCCTAATGACCATGCGGTTTGGCCGCTTATGTAAACAGTGACGACAGGAACCACCAGTTAGCTCGTGAGCCAATATCGCCCAGCAAGTGGTCCCAGCTAATCGTGTGTTTAGAACAATCTCGAGACTGTCCGAACAACACAATAATAGTGGAGCTCACATTGCCTTTCCATAGATGTGGCAAATTTGCACAGAATAACCTTTCCCTTTCCGTTGAAAGCGCTGCAAAGAGTAATCGATATGAATTAAACAGAACACAAACACACAGGCCCCGAGCTAACAGGGTTAACCACATGCAGTTAAAATCCACAGCCCGGTTGGGAATCGAACTCAGGGACCCCCTGAACCGAAGGCCATTACGCCGACCATTCATTCCAGTAGCAGTGAACTTGGTATCATTTGCAAATACCATTATAATTTTGTCTGTACACTTCAAATTGTTGCCACATACTTCGTATACACCTCGGATTTGGTATAGACAAGTAGGAAATAGGCTCAATTCCATCTTTGTACGTCTGTTTGTTTGTCGGTTTGTTTGTTTCCTTTGTCTTCCTGTTCTAACTGTTTTCTAAACGTACGGACGTAGACAAGGCATTTCCTCGTTGCGCCTGCGAAAATGAAATATTTCAACTTCGAATTTTTGTTTCTGTCATCTAAATAAAGTTCAATATTGCTCGAATAATGTCAAACAATTCTCCTGATGATATATATGCTCTGAGGGTCAGTATTTTTCCCATAACATTATCACATGACGGTTTTCTCAGGCGCAACGAAGCCATAAAGAAAATACGTGTTATGACAAAGTTCTGTTTAAATATGTAACGATTCCACGGAACAATACATATGAATATCTTGATATTTACTAAATATTGAACAGTTAATTGAAATACCGGTACTATATAATGTACATCAGAACAAATTAAAGTGATGTAGTTAACACTATTTAATTTCTTTATCTTCCTAATTTAATCTACACGACGAATCAAACACGGTTATTTTGATTTCAGTTTCTACAGTGGGTCCAGTAAACTAAAAGCCGGATGCCGAGGAATGGAAGGAGCAGCAGGGGAGAATGGTGAGCTGAAATGTGGAAATCTTTCTTTCTTAATCTGTTTACCTTCCAGGGACGGTTTTTCCCTCGGACTCAGCGAGAGGTCCTACCTCTACCACCTCAAAGGCAATGTCCTGAAACGTGAGAATTTGGGTCGGGGATACAACTGGGAAGGAAGACCAGTACCTATACCAGGCGGCCTCACCTGCTATGCTGAACAGGGGCCTTGTGGAGGGATGGGAAGATTGGAAGGGATAGACAAGGAAGCGCCTGTGGCCTTAAGTTAGGTATCATCCCGACATTTGCCTGGAGGAGAAGTGGGAAACCGCGGAAAACCACTTCCAGGATGGCTCAGGTGGGAATTGAACCCACCTCTACTCAGTTGACCTCCAGAGGCTGAGTGGACCCCGTTCCAGCCCTCGTATCACCTTTCATATTGTGTGTCAGAGCCGGGAATCGAACCTGGGCCTCCGAGGTGGAGGGGGTGTCAGCTAATCACACTAACCACTACACCACAGAGGCGGAGTGTAATAAATAAATTCCGTCTTTGCCGATAGTAATATTGATGGCATGTTTATGAGGACGCAGTGTAATCGAAAATATGTATTCAGCCTCTGACAGATCTGTTCTACGCAATGAAAAGAAACCTTAGGAATATTCATGACCACTCAAATACTGCGCAACCTTTCAATAGAACCTTAGTAGTAAAAACATATTTTTAAGAAAAGTCAACAAAACCAACCTAAACCAAACCCCATGGCGCAACAGTCCCGAAGGCCGTGGCCTACCAAGCGACAGCTGCTCAGCCCAAAGGCCTGTAGATTACGAGGTGTCCTGTGGTCAGCACGACGAATCCTTTCGGCCGTTATTCTTGGTTTCCTAGACCGGGGCCGCCATCTCATTGTCAGATAGCTCCTCAATTGTAATCACATACGCTGAGTGGACCTCGAACCAGCCTAAAAATATACCTGGCCGGGAATCGAACCCGGGGCCTCCGGATAACAGGTAGGCATGCCATCCCTACAACGCAGGGCCGGCAACAAAAACAGCCTATTTGATATACATTTTGATCATAACTTTATGATGTGGTAGAACTGACATAGCTATATGAATAGTGATTACAAATGTCCATCAAAAGTGTTTCATTGAATTTTACAGTTGCCTCTGAAATCAATGAACCATTTTGGAAAATAATGTTATACGTTCTTTTCGAAAACGGTTCTCAAAACGAGTAACAGAAAGCGTGCATATTTGTATATATTACATCAACTATCTTATGAAAGCCATAACACTTCCATAATATAATTAATGCAAACACAGTTTCTCAACTGTCAGTTATGTTACAGTAATAGTCGAAACGGAAACCAAACTTTCTCTGAGCAAAACAGACCCCAAGGTCAGAACTGATGCGATTTCCCAGAAAGAAATATGACAACTACTGTAGATTCTGATTTCACTCGTTTCATCGATGCAACTGACAGTTTCATTGTTAGTATATTCGCGTGACTACTTCTAACCGGGTGCAGCCCTTGTAAAGCAGACCCTCCGACGAGGGTGGGTGGCATTTGCCATGTATAGGAAAGTGCGTGTTATTATGGTGGAGGATAGTGTTGTGTGTCGTGCACGAGTTGCAGAGTGGTTGGCGACAGCACAAACATCCAGTCCCCGAGCCAATGTTAAAATCTCCGACGTAGCCGGAAATCGAACCTGGGGCTCTCTGAACCGAAGAGCACTATACTTACCATTGAGCCAAAGGGTCGGACTGTTTCTTCGTTGGACAATGGTGTATCAATATTGGAAACGTTTGAACAAGGTACAATAACAAATTTCAATACTAAAACTACAAGAGAGAAATAACAAAGTAGATTAAATCTCCCTGGGAACGGAACGATTCGTTTATTGAATAGAAAACTTTTCGAAAAATATCCTACAGCATTCAGTTTAACCTCATTTTATCATGAGTTCCTAGAAATATATTGTTTTCTGATTAAAGGGATTTTACGAATTAGTACAGTATTATTTGAACAATATTGAAGAGAGCAAGGTAATTGTTTACTCATTTCCACCAGGTTCAAATTGTCCACTGGCAATTTTAGACCAAATTTTTAAATACTGTATCTTTCTGTTTACGAAGAATTTCCGGCTCTGTGACGTCTTTCAAGACTGATGATGGCTGAAGGAACGCCAAATCCTTACAGTACTGTGTGGCTTTATTAGAGATATTCGAAGAACCCTTTCATCACTGCTACAAGAAAACCAGATCTCGAACATGCAAAAACACTGCTTCACTTTCATATTTTGTGATCGATAGAATGCTTGGTGGATGGTCCTCGACAGGTTAGTCTGGGATTAAGGCACCTAAGAATGCGCTGTCTCTAAAACTGCACAGTGGTCTATTTTTTTTGTTGGCAACATTGTTGTTTAACTTTATTCTGTACACTGATGAAATCTGTAAGGCAGTATTTATCACCGTGAAGAACTTCGCTGAAAGTGGCTGAATAAGGAGATACAAGAGAACAATTTTATTTCGCATAACTTTATGTAAATCTGAATAAGACTAAGTTAAGCTTTGATATCGTTTTAAGAATGTAATTATTATTGTATACACCTGCTGATATCGACAGTGTGATTACCTATTCTATGATATGCAAAATTCGTTGGTTGTCTAAGTAAGAACTTCTGCCATCTATCGACTAACGTTTGAAACTACTTAGAAGATTGTTGGTTGCTAGAACTTCAGATCCATGGGAGCTCATTCCCGACTCCCGCACTTTTCTACCCGCGTAGCATCGCCTCATACCGACGTCACGTGGAGTGCTCCTGTCGGGAGCTGTTGCGGCAAACGATAAGGAACTCTCAGTACAGGTCTATACGCAGAGTCTTATAAGAGTTTCTTTATTTTGTCGACTGTTGTGTTAAATACGAAACATTCTAAATATGGATTGTGAGAATGGCTGGGCAGTTATTTTCCAGGCGCACAACTCTGGTATCTATACTTTAAAGTAGGGCGTTGAAAGTAACTTCATCGAGCTGCCCAATGACACGTTCGAGGTGTTAAACTCCAGGGTGCCTAAATATGAAAAAGACTCTCATTAGAAGTGGATATGGCCCAAACTTCAGGAGCCAGGAAAATACTCTGATGCGCTTTCTGCAGAACAACTATCATTTTATTGAAAAGTATTAAAACTTCAGACATAGAACTTAGCTTTGTTCATTTCTCTTGCCAATATCTATGAGAGGTTTTATTCTGTTTACGAGGAGCACACCGGATTGAAAATTACATTGTGTGCATCTCAACAACGGGTACCATCACAAATATATGGCCGAACATGTTATATGTGGGGAGGGGAAAAGGGAAATTTATACGAGCAATACAGCGTACCTTAATTCGTCTTACGTGTCTTGCGTGGGTTTGTCCCCACAAATCATGGCTGCTTATGTTGAGAACCTGCCTAGTTAAAAGTCTATACAGGACTAGGTATTAACTTCCTGCTTTAATATCCCGTGCCATATTTGTATATCTGCGGGATTCCTTACCAAATAACAATGACAGTAAATAGTCTGGAAAAGGTTTATCCAAATTCCATCGCCAAGAAATGTGTAGAAAATATTGCTATTGGAGGTTCATATTTTTGTGCAAGGCAGATGGTGAATTAATAGATACTTCTAAGTTTCTTCGAACATTAAACGTTAGAGGAAGAAAGAGAAATGTGCATATATGCTGTATTTGGTATGTTATAGTACTCTTCGTGAATCTTGGTTGCATTGTCAGTAATTAGAATTTGTGACGAATTTAACAGGATGGTGATGGATGATAAATTTTGGACTTTCCAATGCCTTTTGGAAAATCTTCACCCTGTTTAACAAGATATTTCTGGAATAAATTCTAGTCAAGGGGATTCAAGTTTACAATAAGTTGAATTATGGTTGTAAATATTCCGTGACACTGTAGTTTTATTTATGACACTGATGTAGGTTAGATTATATCTTTTTTACTTTACTGCGTTACAATCGTTTATTTAGTTTGTTTATTGCTCTAGTAGATATTTTTTATTAACAAATCATTTTATTTACTTATACTATTCAAATGTTGTTGGCCGACTCCTTGGCTGAACAGGCTGAATTGACGTCTTCGATTCCCGGCTGGGTCTGGAATTTTAATTGCTTCTGGTTAATTCATCTGACTCGAAAACTAGGTGTTTTTGTTTGTCCCAACACACTCCTCTCCATATGTAGACAACACACCACACTACTAACCAACAGAGAAACACCCAATAGTGAATACATCCCTCCATATAGGGTTGGTGTCAGGAACGGCATCCGGCGGTAAAACAGGGCCAAGTAAACATGTGGGATTTAGTTCGCACCCACGACCCCGCCAGCACGTGGAGGAAGTAAAGGAGGCAGTGTAAGGTTGTAATGTTAGCATTGCTTCTTTATTACTGTATTTGTGAAAAACATAATATCGAATAGTTAAATTGTACTGTACCGGGCGAGTTGGCCGTGCGCGTAGAGGCGCGCGGCTGTGAGCTTGTATCCGGGAGATAGTAGATTCGAATCCCACTATCGGCAGCCCTGAAGATGGTTTTCCGTGGTTTCCCATTTTCACACCAGGCAAATGCTGGGGCTGTACCTTAATTAAGGCCACGGCCGCTTCCTTCCAACTCCTAGGCCTTTCCTATCCCATCGTCGCCATAAGACCTATCTGTGTCGGTGCGACGTAAAGCCCATAGCAAAAAAAAAAAAAACTTGTACTGTAAGCTAATGCAGTGAGCTCGCAGTTGCGATCAACAGTATTCTGTAAGAAGGAAGTCAGCTCCCAGACGAAACTGTCTTTACATCGGTCTGTTTTCAAACCAACTTTGCTTTACGGGAGCGAAAGCTGGATGGACTCAGGATATCTTATTTCATAAGTTAGAAATAACAGACATGAAAGTAGCGAGAATGATTGCTGGTACAAATATGTGGGAACAATGGCAGGAGGGTACTCGGAATGGGGAGATAAAGACTACATTAGGAATGAACTCGCTGGATGAAGCTGTACGCATAAACCGACTTCGGTGGTGGGGTCATGTGAGGCGAATGGAGGAGGATAGGTTACCTGGGGGCATAATGGACTCTGTTATGGAGGGTAAGAGAAGTAGAGGGGACAAGACGACGATGGTTAGACTCAGTTTCTAACGATTTAAAGATAAGAGGTATAGAAGTAAATGAGGCCACAGCACTAGTTGCCAATAGAGGATTGTGGCGACATTTAGTAAATTCACAGAGGCTTGCAGACCGAACACTTAAAGGCATAACTGTCTATAATGATAATGTATGTGTGAATGTACTGTATGCGGTAACACTGGAGCTATCCCTGTAGAAGACAAATAAGTAAATAAATAAACATTCCTGAATATTTCTAGAATACGTGATATTTAAGTACCGTTAGGTGGCTGAAGGTAATTGAACTTATCATTTCGTATTCAGAGAGAGGAAGAGTATAAAGTGGCGCGAGGCTAGAGGTTCCAGTCAAAGTACTTACAACAACCGTATGTATTTCCTGGGTTACCTGTTGTATCCTAACGCGAGCGTGATAATTTATCAGCAAATGTATTTTAAAATAAGGCATTCAGAGTCGTGCATCGTGTTTCCGCAACTAGTGGCAGCTCGGTGCCGGCGAGCTGGCTCGTCATTACGATGATTAATGATCACAGCGCCACACGCAACACAACGCGGCGAGCTGGCTCGTCATTACGATGATTGATGATCACAGCGCCACATGCTACACAACGCGGCGAGCTGGCTCGACATTACGATGATTGATGATCACAGCGCCACACGCAACACAACGCGGCGAGCTGGCTCGTCATTATGGTGACTGATGATACAGCGCCACACGCAACACAACGCGGCGAGCTGGCTCGTCATTATGGTGACTGATGATACAGCGCCACACGCAACACAACGCGGCGAGCTGGCTCGTCATTATGGTGACTGATGATACAGCGCCACACGCAACACAACGCGGCGAGCTGGCTCGTCATTATGGTGACTGATGATACAGCGCCACACGCAACACAACGCGGCGAGCTGGCTCGTCATTACGATGATTGATGATCACAGCGCCACACGCAACACAACGCGGCGAGCTGGCTCGTCATTACGATGATTGATGATCACAGCGCCACACGCAACACAACGCGGCGAGCTGGCTCGTCATTATGGTGACTGATGATACAGCGCCACACGCAACACAACGCGGCGAGCTGGCTCGTCATTACGATGATTGATGATCACAGCGCCACACGCAACACAACGCGGCGAGCTGGCTCGTCATTATGGTGACTGATGATACAGCGCCACACGCTACACAACGCGGCGAGCTGCCTCGTCATTACGATGATTGGTGATCACAGCGTCACACGCAACACAACGCGGCGAGCTGGCTCGTCATTACGATGATTGGTGATCACAGCACCACACGCTACACAACGCGGCGAGCTGGCTCGTCATTACGATGATCGGTGATCACAGCGTCACACGCAACACAACGCGGCGAGCTGGCTCGTCATTACGATGATTGGTGATCACAGAACCACACGCTACACAACGCGGCGAGCTGGCTCGTCATTACGATGATTGGTGATCACAGCACCACACGCTACACAACGCGGCGAGCTGGCTCGTCATTATGGTGACTGATGATCACAGCGTCACACGCTACACAACGCGGCGAGCTGGCTCGTCATTACGATGATTGATGATCACAGCGTCACACGCTACACAACGCGGCGAGCTGGCTCGTCATTACGATGATTGGTGATCACAGCACCACACGCTACACAACGCGGCGAGCTGGCTCGTCATTATGGTGACTGATGATCACAGCACCACACGCTACACAACGCGGCGAGCTGGCTCGTCATTACGATGATTGGTGATCACAGCACCACACGCAACACAACGCGGCGAGCTGGCTCGTCATTACGATGATTGGTGATCACAGAACCACACGCTACACAACGCGGCGAGCTGGCTCGTCATTACGATGATTGGTGATCACAGCGTCACACGCTACACAACGCGGCGAGCTGGCTCGTCATTACGATGATTGGTGATCACAGAACCACACGCTACACAACGCGGCGAGCTGGCTCGTCATTACGATGATTGGTGATCACAGCACCACACGCTACACAACGCGGCGAGCTGGCTCGTCATTACGATGATTGGTGATCACAGCGTCACACGCAACACAACGCGGCGAGCTGGCTCGTCATTACGATGATCGGTGATCACAGCGTCACACGCAACACAACGCGGCGAGCTGGCTCGTCATTACGATGATTGGTGATCACAGAACCACACGCTACACAACGCGGCGAGCTGGCTCGTCATTACGATGATTGGTGATCACAGCGTCACACGCAACACAACGCGGCGAGCTGGCTCGTCATTACGATGATTGGTGATCACAGAACCACACGCTACACAACGCGGCGAGCTGGCTCGTCATTACGATGATTGGTGATCACAGCGTCACACGCAACACAACGCGGCGAGCTGGGTTGTAGCTCGCCGAGCTGAGCTCACTCGTGTGCATGATATCAACGCACAACGTACTTGCTTTTCTTTCTTTTGTTACAATCGGCTTTACGTCGCACCGACACAGATAGGTCTTATGGCGACGGCCAGGAGTAGGAACGAAGCGGTCGTGGCCTTAATTAAGGTACAGCTAGAGCATTTGCCTGGTGTGAAAATGGGAAATCACGGAAAGCCATTTCATGGCTGTTGACAGTGGGGTTCGAACCCACTATTTCCCGAATGCAACGTATTTGCTGAACTGTCTGGTAGCTAACAATACCAATCCAGTTCATAGCAGCAAGAAAATTAGTGTTGTAAGGTTTTTAAAAGGATATGCGAAACATGCCTGAATACCCCCTACCGTCTTATCGTAGCGCTATCAAACATACCTGACTGGGAATCTCTGCTGGTCACCTTAAAAACAGGAAATAAAGGATAACTGTCCCACGTCGCTTCTCTGTGAGCAATAGAAAGTTCTCCCCCACAAACTATACATTTGACATTGCAAGAATTGTGGTCGGCAGATACAAGCCGAGACTATACACCGCATGCCATTTCCAGCTTTCTATAATCACACTGGGTCTCTTTTTGTTTATCATACGTAAAGGAGAATCACTTTGTCTCCAAATCTTCAGGAACATTACAGTCACCAAAAGACAAAATGGAGACTAATTGCACTATAACCATTGTTACAATATGAGAATTCAAGCTCGTTCCCTTTCATAATAGTCATTGCATTGTTACAGTTTGGCTCTAAGGTATCAAGGTATTTCTTCTGCGTTATCCATTTACGAATGAATCAATTGGAGTGGTCTAGCATATGCGGGTAATTCCTCTGACTGGGGGTATGTGAGTAAGTGGTCTCGAGAAAGTGCTGCACCCTGACGTTAGCCAGTGGTGGGGAAAGTTATTCGGACTGTGTATAAGTGCATGCGCAGAATTCATAGTCTTGGCTCCAAGTATCCTTTACGAGACTGTCTTACCCCCTGCTCCCCGCCGGCAGTATTGGTTTCATAAACTCGCAGGGCCGCTCGCATTATCCCGATACTACGATTCTATCAGGAAACCAAACGCTCGTGATATGTGACGATAGCTGTGGGGAGAGTGCGCAAATTGAAGAAAGTAGTTCATTTACGTGATCGGATACTTGTATTTTCTGGAATATTCTTTACTTTAAAATAAATGTCATTCATGTAGACCAATTCGGGTGTGCAGTTACGAGTATGCGGATAGCAATCAGCCGCCACTGATCGGACGTTATGCGGCTATTAAACCACCACGGGAGGGCCGAAATAAGCCGTACGCCCACTAGGAAAGAAGATGAGTGATGTACTTTGCCATTGCTTTCCTCACTGGACCAGAAGGTTCTATTGCAGAAACTTTCATAACACTCAGGCTCTGCACGTCATTACTCAGTACCACCCACACCCCAGACGCTTCCACATTGTCGTGGTCATGGATGAGACTGAGACTTCGGTGGAAGCTACACTTTCTCTGGTCTCTACAAAGAGACAGATTTTTTTGCTAGTTTCTTTACGTCGCACCGACACAGATAGTCTTATGGCGACGATGGGATAGGAAAGGCCTAGGAGTTAGGAGGAAGCGGCCGTGGCCTTAATTAAGGTACAGCCTCAGCATTTGCCTGGTGTGAAAATGGGAAACCACGGAAAACCATCTTCAGGGCTGCCGACAGTGGGATTCGAACCCACTATCTCCCGGATGCAAGCTCACAGCCGCGAGCCCATGACCGCACGGCCAACTCGCCCGGTAAGAGACAGATTGAAAAGTACTCCATTCATTAATAAATGGTAACAGACAGCTGGTAGGATGATCAATTAAGACATCAGAACATCTCTGCACGCCTGCTGTTGTTACATAGGCATGACAAAGTAAGTGATTCTGAAGAAGAATCCGGCAGTTCCCCGTTTGTGCTAATATATGATTATACTAGCAAGATACCCGTGCTTCGCTACGGTATTATACTGAAATTTATAATTGAATGCTTATTGTTTTATATACATAATCCGCCGAAATTCTCGATCTGACTCGTTTTCTGCGAGAATCCACCAAAATTCCCCGATCTGACTCGTTTTCTATTAGATTACAGCACGTTTCTTCCCATTTTTCAATCTTCATTTCCAGCAATCGATTTCGTACTTCCCGGGCTAGGCTCAGGTATTCTTCCCGGTCAGTTGGGTCCCTAAATCTTTGCAATCTCTTCCTATAATCATTTTTAATATGGATAAAATCCATCAGGAGATCCGGCGAAGGTGTCATATTGGGTGCCTTGGCGGCACTGAACCGGCGGCCGGACTGCATTCTTAGTCATTACCCGTCCAGGAGCAGTTTCCAGCGCGGTTCACACATTTGACGACGGTCCGGAACATTATTATTATTATTATTATTATTATTATTATTATTATTATTATTATTATGCGTTGCTGGAATGAATGATGACAGGGAAAACCGGAGTATCCGGAGAAAAACCTGTCCCGCCTCCGTTTTGTCCAGGACGAATGTCACATGGAGTGACCGGGATTTGAACCACGTAACCCAGGTGTGAGAGGCCGGCGCGCTACCGCCTGAGAAACGGAGGGTCCTTATAAGTACATTAAGAACAGTAAAATCAATTGGTCTCACCTCCTTTTACACCCCACCGCCGTTAAGTTTATTTACCGCCACCCCCCCCCCCCAAAATTAAAAGAAGGCGTGTTTCTTTATGTTTAAAGGGGATTTCAAACACCAATGTTCACGTCTATTACATTCAGTTTTGAGATATAAGTATCCCCATAAAAATAATTTAATTTTTCACTTCATTTCACACTACTCCCCCCCACCCCCTCAAAAAGTACTTGTTTCTTTAATGGTAAAGGATCTTCTAAATACCAATTATCACGACTCTAACTTCTTCAGTTTTTGATTTATGTGTCCTCATGAAAGGAATTCAGCTCTTTTACACTCCCGCCCCCCAAAATGGTTTCCCCCCAAAACGCGTTCGTTTTTCTTTGTTTTTAAAGGAGATCCAAATACGAATTTTCACGTCTGTAACAACTTTAGAATTTTATTAGATGTATGTATTCTCATACAATTAAGTCAATTAATTTTTTTATTCTTTCACCCCCCACCCTTCATTGGATTTTCCGAGAATACGTGTTTCTTTACTCTTAAAGCAGATTGCAAATATCAAATTTCACGTCTGTAACATCTTCATTTTTGAGATATCAGTAGCCTAATTAAAAGAATTCAACGCCATTTTCAGTCACTTTTACCCCCCCCCCCCATACACCCAAGTGGTATTTCCGAAAATTAAAAATACACGTACCTTTATGTTTAATAGAGATAAAAAATATCATTTTTCACTTCTGTAGCATGTTAAGTTTTTTATAATTTCACCCCTTCTTAGTTCCCCTTAAGTGGAGTTTCCAAAAACAAATCACCTATATTTCTTTACATGTGCAGGAGATTTCAAACACCCACTTTTTACGTCAGTAGATTTTACGTTTCCAAGATATTCTGTAGATATTTTCTTTCAAAAAATTCACCCCAATTTGTCACTCCTGTTTAACCGCCATTAATTGGATTTTCCAAAAACTAAAAAATACGTGCTTCTTCATTTTTAAAGGAGATCCCATATACAAATTTTCAGTTCTGTAATATCTTCCGTTTCTGAGATATATGTGTCCTCATTAAAGACATTCAACCCATTTTTCCCCCTTTTACACCCCTCCTATTGGGATTTACAGGAAACAAAAACATACGTGTTCCTTTATTTTTAGAGGAGATTCTAACTACCAACTTTTACATCTGTAAATTTTAAAGTTTTAAGATGTAGACAAACTCATTTTAAAAAATTCACCCCCCTTTTCAACCCCCAATATTTGGATTTCTCCAAAAACAAAAAATACGTGTCTCTTTACTTTTAAAGTAGATCCCAAATACCAATTTTCAGGTCTGTAATATCTTCAGGTTCTGAAATATAAGTAGCCTCATTAAAGGCATTCAACCCATAATCACCCTTTTACACCCTTCCTATTGGGATTTTACGAAAACAAAAGAATACATGTTTCTTTATTTTTAAAGGAGATTCTAAATACCAATTTTTACATCTATAAACTTTAAAAGTTTTGAGATATAGATACACTCATTTTAATAAATCACCCCCTTTTCACCCCCCCCATTAATTTTGTTTTACAAAAACAAAAAATATGTGTTTATTTTTAAAGGAGATCCCAAACGCCAATTTTCAGGTCTGTAATATCTTCAGGTTGTCTAATATAAGTAGACGCATTAAAGTCATTCGACCTCTTTTTCAACCTTATCCACCCTTCCTATTGGGATTTCCCGAAAACAAAATATAAGTGTCTCTTTATTTTTAAAGGAGATTCTAACTACCAACTTTTACATCTGTAAATTTTAAAGTTTTAAGATGTAGACAAACTCATTTTAAAAAATTCACCCCCCCCCCCTTTTCAACCCCCAATATTTAGATTTTTCCAAAAACAAAAAATACGTGTCTCTTTACTTTTAAAGTAGATCCCAAATACCAATTTTCAGGTCTGTAATATCTTCAGGTTCTGAAATATAAGTAGCCTCATTAAAGGCATTCAACCCATAATCACCCTTTTACACCCTTCCTATTGGGATTTTACGAAAACAAAAGAATACATGTTTCTTTATTTTTAAAGGAGATTCTAAATACCAATTTTTACATCTATAAACTTTAAAAGTTTTGAGATATAGATACACTCATTTTAAGAAATCACCCCCTTTTCACCCCCCCCCCCACATTAATTTTGTTTTACAAAAAAAAAATACGTGTTTCTTTATTTTTAAAGGAGATCCCAAACGCCAATTTTCAGGTCTGTAATATCTTCAGGTTGTCTAATATTAGTAGACGCATTAAAGGCATTCGACCTCTTTTTCAACCGTATCCACCCTTCCTATTGGGATTTCCCGAAAACAAAATATAAGTGTCTCTTTATTTTTAAAGGAGATTCTAAATACCAATTTTCACATCTATAACCTTTTATAGTTTTGAGATATAGATACATAAAATACTACCCCCTTTTCACCCCCTCCTTAATTGGATTTTCCAGAAACAAAACAAAATACGGGTTTCTTTATTTTTAAAGGAGATCCCAAACACCAATTTTCAGGTCTGTAATATCTTCAGTTTCTGAGATATAAGTAGCCTCATTAAAGGCATTCAACCCCTTTTTCACCCCTTTTCACCCCTCCTATTGCGATTTTCCTAAAAACAAAGAAATACGTGTTTCATTATTTTTAATGAAGATTCTAAATACCAATTTTTACATCTGCAAACTTTAAAAGTTTGGAGATATAGATTCACTCATTTTAAAAATTCACCCCTTTTCACCCTCCCATTAATTGGATTTTCCAAAAACAAAAAAATACGTGTTCCTTTATTTTTAAAAGAGATCAAAAGTACCAATTTTCAGGTCTGTAATATCTTCAGTTTCTGAGATATAAGTACTGGTATCCTGATTAAAAGCATTCAACCCATTTTTCCCCATTTTTCACCCTTTTTCACCCCTCCTATTGGGATTTTCTGAAAACAAAAAAATACGTGTTTCCTTATTTTTAATGAAGATTCTAAATGCCAATTTTTAGATCTGTAAAATTTTAAAGTTTTGAGATATAGATATCTTCTTTTTAAAATTTCACCCCACTTTTCACCCCCTTAGCGACGGAATATCCAAAAATCCTCTCTTAGCGAGCACGTACATGTTAATATGAATATATACTCAAAATTTCATTTCTTTGTGTCCAGTGGTTTCGGCTCGGCGATGATGAATCAGTCAGTCAGTCAGTCAGTCAGTCAGGACAAGTTCTTTTATATATATAGATTAACAGCTTGCATGTTTATTTCAAAAACTGATCAAAATTTAATGCACACCAAAAACCAAATCAAACCCCATGGCGCTACAGCCCCGAAGGGCCATGGCCTACCAAGCGACCGCTGCTCAACTCGAAGGCCTGCAGATTACCAGGTACCGTGTGGTCGGCACGACAACTCCTCTCGGTCGTTATTCATGACTTTCTACACCAGAGCCGCTATCTCACCGTCAGATAGCTCCTCAAATGTTACCACGTAGGCTGAGTGGACCTCAAACCAGCCTCCAGCTAAAAGTCTCTAGCCTGGCCGGGAATCGAACACGCTACCTCCAGGTAAGAGGCAGGCACGCTACCTCTACACCATGGGGTCGGCATTTTAATGCCACACACACACACGCGCGCACACACACACACACACACACACACACACACTATATATACACATACCTGTATATATTCATAAGAACATCAGCACATGTACTGCGTGTAACCACAAGGGTCCTGAATTTTACAGAAACGCTGTTACAGTTTGAACAAATAAATAACTGCTTGGACTCGCACTTCACGGAAGGAAGATGCGACAGGGGATTATCACACAAAGTGGACTATATTGATAATTATGAAATATAAAGGTGGTGGTGCAGTCTTTGATGATGCCTGTTATGATACTGTTGAGAGTATTTCGGGTAATACCTAAACCTTTCAAAACGTTCCAGGTGTATTTTTCTGTACCTCCCATTCTACCAAACAGCAATCCTTTAACTGACCAATGTTCAAGTCCGATATTGTAATATTCGCTTAAATATGGGAGGCATGGTTCATAAATATATCTTTTGTCTGTGTCAGCCTCAATCGCTTGCTCAATGTCTCTTTCAAGACTTGGATCGAACACTAAACCAGTGAGCTTTTGCGGATGAATGGCAAGCATATTGGCTCTTCTATTCCACCCCTTAGAAGACAAAGTGGACTTCTTCATAAACTTACTAATTCATTTCTCTTAATACAGAAGGTAGAGCTAATCTAACCCTGTGGAGTGCTCCTTGGGGCATATACCAAGCATCTGTCCTAAAGTTTTAGTCTCGCCACAGTCAGGATGACGGCAGCGGGTTGTACTAGTGCACCTTCCGGGGACTCTCAAACCGCCGAAGACGACAATCCACTGCGATTATTCACACAAAAGTTGGCAATTGTCAGGTCAGCGTATACTGAGATTCCCCTTCCTCTCAAGGAGTGACAAGCCCATGTATGCATTATAGTTTCCATTATAAACAATACAGAAGTATTACAAACCTTCAATATTTTGATATATACATATATTGTACGTGTTAGTAAAATAGGTTTGTAGAGCGTGACATTCTGTTCGTGTTGTCAAAATATTTTCGGTATGAAGCATTTTATTTATCTAGAAAATACAGTAGAACTATCTATAGTGCAGAGGGAAGATCACTCTACGTCATCATCAGCTAACGGCTCCGAACCACCCAGCTACTTTTCAAAAATTCGTTGTAACAGTGCCGTTGATTTTACAGCAAGCTTGTTATTACCTTTAAATTTAGGATGTGATAATTGATCATTCATCAAAGTTTCAAAGAAATCTGTTAGGTACAACCCAAACTGTTCTTTGAGAGCGCTTTGTGATACAGATACCATGAATCTGACCTCGGAGTCATGCGAAGATATTTCGAGCGACAGATGCTTAACAAAGTAAAGTATACCTAAAGCGTCCGTTGAAAACATTCTTTCCCCAGACCTCAAACCTTTCCTTCCTCAGTTCAGATCTATTTTCTTCAATGCATGTATGATAATGGGAAAGAGTGATCTTACTCAGTAACGATATTATTAAGTAAGAAATGAATTGTATAAAGAAGAAACCCGATAAGAAAATATTTAAGTAATGAATGAAATTATAAAAATGGTAGCCTATATATAGCACCATATTTATTTATTAATCTGTTAATGCATAGTGCGGTTTTCCGGAGGATCTGCTTAGTCAAAGGCGACGTAAGGATAGCGTTATCAACATCCATATAGTGCATGCATGTACTTTGCGATGGCCACAGTTACTGTAAATAATTGTTAACTATAAACTCAAAGTTAGAAAAATTAGCATATTTTATATTACAAATAGTGATTGTCCATTGTAATTATCTGACCCGTTGGCTGAACGGTCAGCGTACTGGCCTTCGGTTCAGAGGGTCCCGGGTTCGATTCCCGGCCGGGTCGGGGATTTTAACCTTAATTGGTTAATTCCTACGGCACGGGGGCTGAGTGTATGTGTTGTCTTCATCATCATTTCATCCTCATCACGACGAGCAGGTCGCCTACGGGAGTCAAATAGAAAGACCTGCACCTGGCGAGCGCAACCCATTAAGGGATATCCCGGCACTAAAAAGCCATACGACATTTCATTTCCACTGTAATAAAAAAAGTAATAGATAGATAGATAGATAGATAAATGTCTTTATTAGCGCAGTTAAGGCCATTGGGCCTTCTCTTACACTAAACCAATTAGTATACATTAAAGTCATAAGTAATACTACCGTAATTAATACTAGAAGACACAATTTAAACACAATCAAAATATAACTGAAATAAAACTCCACCACAGTGAGACATACATACAACAGCAATGATAATAATAATAATAGCTAGTAATGATATTGTAATAGTGATGGGACATTCGATTCATTTTACTGAATCGATTCATTTGATTCCGTTCACGTTACTGAATCGATACAGTGATCCGATTCACGGTTCATTGGTCACCGCTCCTACTGCATCTGTGTAGTATGTGCTGGTAAGACAGCAGCAACAGCATTCTGTGCTCGCAGCTCGCATCTGGTCTTCATACTATGAACTCCTTTCTTAGAAAAAATGCTAGTTACTCTAATACATCGAAGGTTTCCGGCAACGCAGGGTGGGAAAGGTTAGGATTAGGAAGGTAGCAGCCATGGCCTGAATTAAGGTACACTCCCAGCATTTCCTGGTGTGAAAATGGGGAAACTACGGAAAACCATCTTAACGGCTGCCGACGGTGGGATTCGAACCCACCATTCCCCGAATGCAAGCGCATAGCCACGCGATATTAACCGCACGACAACTCGCTCAGTCATTTTTGAAAATATGTATTTTTCTATCAGCTAAGGATTTTTTTAAATCGTCATATTTTTATAGGCTACCCGAGATGTACAGTAGCCCGCTGGCTTTCTGATTCAACACTGTTATTTCGTCTGTCCACATATGATTGAAGTCTTGTGCAACGATGTGACATATGAACTGAGAAAATATTGAGCCGTTCTTCCCAATATTAAACAGGTACTTTTGAGTGGTCATGAGCATGACCCAGTCATAGGGCAGGCTAGAGTCGAGTTTAATTGTCAAATGTCAACTAAGTTATAATACTAAGATTCATTAAACTAATAAATAGTATAACCTAATAGCCTACCTACTTACTAGCTACTTCAGAATTATGTTGTGACTACCTTTTTAACACTGCAAATAAATCCATCTATTATTTAAACCTCCCTGTAAGAAGAGGACAGTGAATGCAAATGGGTATTATTTTCAAATGAGCTAAGCTCGAGAGTCCATTATAGCATACGATTCTTTCAGTGTAGCATGGCTCACTGTATGTCTCACTGCAGTGAGCCGATAAGGAGCCGTGCGTATCTTGTGTCTCAATGAGCCGGCTCGTTCACGATTCTTTCCGTGTGTCATGGCTCACTGTATGTCTCGCTGCAGCGGAAGCTCGGTTCTCCGCGTGGCCAGTGAGCCGATAAGGAGCCGTGTGTATCATGTGTCTCACTGAGCCGCGCTCGTTCACGATTCTTTCGATTGCCATGATTCACTGTCTCGCTGCAGCGGAAGCTCGGCTCTCCGCGTATCCAGTGAGCCGATAAGGAGCCGTGTGTATCATGTGTCTCACTGAGCCGCGCTCGTTCACGATTCTTTCGATGTGCCATGATTCACTGTCTCGCTGCAGCGGAAGCTCGGCTCCCCGTCAACGTCCAGTGAGTGCGCCACTCAGCACTGTCCGCTGGGAGTAAGCTGAATCGTGTGCCGTGAGCTCGCCGTTCCTGTGAATCGATTCACTCGGACACTTGAATGAATCGATACACTGCTTCGAATCATGCATTCAGTAGCCAACACGATATTGTAATAGCACGATCACTGAAAGGCCAGAAATGCACAGGTCACTCGCATCCTGCTGTACCTCTTAACGCTCTTTTAAATGACACTGTAGTTGGTATTCCTCTGACGTCGTCCGATAAACGATTCCATTCTCGTGCGGCAAACACCGAGAATGAGCTGTTATATGCGGCAGTTCGATGGTGAGGGATGATGAGCAGGTTGGATGTTTGAGCTCTTTTATGTCTGTCATGAACATTTGAGAAGTAATGGAAACGCGAAGAAAGGTAAGATGGGGAAGATGTAGCAAGAACTCGATGGAGGAGAGACAAAGTATGATGGTTACGACGAACATGGAGTCGCGACTGTAAATACATTGTACATAGTATTCTAATACGGTAGTAATTAAAACAATAATGTCCGAGCTTAATCCCGTGGTGGTTGACAATCGGGATAGTGAAATTCCCTCTAAAGAGGAATTAACAAAGTGGGATAGTAAAATATTGTAGGATACAACAATTTTTCATTTTACATACTTTTGTAGTTTTATTGGTAGTATTCTACCCATGATGTTTTCATGAAAACTATTTCATTTTATTTATTTATTTATTTATTTATTTATTTATTTATTTATTTATTTTATTTATTTATTTATTTATTGTCACCCATCTTCGTTGGCTGATATAACCTTACATGATTTGCGTCGACTGCAAAGGAGATTGCATAGCCAATAAGACCATTAAGGATGCGAATGATAGTTTTTATAATGATGTCCAAGAACTGTAGGCAGTAATGACTGCATTACAATATTCGTAGAACAGTAATATTTAGAGTAGGTAGTGAAAAACTATAGTGCAATAGTGTTGCAAAGATGGAAGGCTGAAAAGATGTAAAGCCGCGTATCGAGAAAAAATAATGCATTTGTTGTAGACGACCAGTCTCCACATGCTATGGCCTACTGACCCATGAGTAGGTTTAGATAATAGTCGTGTCAGAAAAGTTCAGTTATGTACGTTACATAGGGATATCCTTGAAAATGGGCAATGAACGAATCCAGTGGAACACACGTTTATGTATGGGATAGGTAAGGTAGAGAGACAAGTTCCTGTGGTTTCTTTGATGGATATGAATGCTGAATAAGACGTCCAGTTCCACCTTTTTTGCACTTCTTTACTTCACACAACGAATTGTTCATTGCTCGTCGCAGACAACCAGACTCAAAATGTTTGATTTTGACATATTCTTTTTCAGTTGATGCCTGCATAACTATTCGTAGAACAGTAATATTTAGAACAGTGAAACACTAAAGTGCAATACTGTTGCAAAGATGTAAAGCAGCGTGTCAAGAAAACTAATTATGCATTTGTTCAGCTGTATTCTACCTGGAAGAGCAATGTGAAATCAATTATGCTGCGCGGATCGGAATCGTGAAAAGACACAAATGAAATCATCAACAGGCTGCAAGTTTTAAAAAGTACATGTCACACAATAATGTTAATGTGCTCGTCAGAAGTACTGACATATAGGTAAATATATGAATACATACGGAATAAATTAATAAAATAAATTAATTAAAAATAATTAATCGAAATGTCCGTAGTATGAGTGCCAGAATTCACCAGAATGGATCCCTCGAATTTTCATAGAGCATGATAATACTCTCTCTCCCAGGGCGTGTACACAAAGCTGCGTACTGGTACATCTGCTTCAGGCCTTACCTAACCTTCTGAAAACAACTAAACAGGTAAGAACTGCACCTAGCTTCATCATTAACTCCACTGATCATAAAATACCTATATTCCGAATAATATCGGTGCATGGGCACCTCATCAACAAACCAAAATATACATAAAATACACTCACAAAATACCGCTGGAAGACTCCATTTTTACAACAACAACAACAACAGTAGGAAACCAAAGGTGAGGACCAAGCTACCATTTGCAGTTAGTCCGTTGAAAGTTCATTAAAAACTACATATATGTGGATGAATACCCTTCACTGTCTCTGTGTATCAACACAACTTACATATTCTCATAATTGGCACTTGTTATACCACATTGATACTGTACCTTATAATTCAGTATTCACTAATCCTAACAATTGGTTTAAAGATACATTCACTCGAGCAACACACGCTCGCTGTTCTAGAACATAAATTATGGAAAGTCTGAGACACAGTACCCCATAGCTTTTACCAGCATATAATACCAAGCCGCCACAAGTGATACAATACCAAGTGCCTAAACACTCCACAGTAGTAGGTTAGTACCACACTTCACATTCTACAAACATTATCTCACCACGTTCCATCAAAATCGCATCTCCTCTTCCTCCCAAAGTTTGAAGTCAAGTTTTCTCCACCAAAGTTTGAATTAAAGTCCTCCGCTGTTTTCTCACATGCCTATATAGATCTCAGCTTCCCTCTACACATTCATGATACTTCTAGATTGATGCTGGCCATCCAATCACGAGTGGAAGATTCTCTTGTCATTCCAAGACCACGCCCTGAACCTCTTGCGGATCCGAGACAATAACAACATCAACGGACACTGGGGTGTTCCACATGACTCATACAAAGTTTCCAAGTTGAAAATTACACTGTTTTCCCATCCGTTTGTTCAAAACAAATTACTCATATGGCATATGGAGGCCTTCCACCTTAAAATATTAAGAACAAAATATACAACTGAAATAATGATGATGATGATAATAATAATAATAATAATAATAATAATAAATCGAATAATGACTCATAGTTCTTCGTTATTTTTCATATAAAGAAGAATATTTTCATTTGTTTCTTCTTTATTGTCAGTGACAGCGGACATTATGTGATCCATAGGTTGCATAAATTCACCAGATGTGTTTTGCAACGTGTGCTGCTATGTAACAAACAAATAGAATATGTTCCATGAGGTGCCATCTTCCATTAGCACTCCATGTAGCAATCGATGCTCTAGTGAATCTTAAGTTGGTTTCCTTGATACAATGTTAAACATATGTAAATGGTTGATGTATATCAAAAAAAACGGTGGGTGGTAGAGACAAATGGTTCGCATATTTTGAATCAACATGTTTCCGTTGTCTTAGAATGTGTGTTGGTTACCAAGGTATCCACCTAAAGTCATTTTTGTTGGTCGGTGTTATGGGCATGGGCATCAGAAAAATCATATAAAAGGAAGAGAGTGAAGTCAAGTCCTCTCCACCAAAGTTTGAAGTCAAGTTCTCAGCTGTTTTCTCACATGCCTATATAGATCTCAGCTTCCCTCTACACAAACACACACACGCACTCAAAAAAGTAAAGAACACAATTGAAAAACAAGTATTTGATACGAAAGCCTGCGGTGCTCGGAGAGAAGGAGGGCTGAACACTTGCGGAGATGTTATAACAAGGATGAGGTTGAACATTTGGTGAAGGGCTGAAGAGCACCGTGAGCAATGGAACTGATGCCCTCTGTTCCAGTGGAAAGTAAAGTGCACTATACAAGATTCATTGTACTCACTTTGACGAACACGCAGTACTTTGGAAGCGGTGACAGCGAATCCGTCCTGGCCCACACCTCGAGTACCGCACGTCCACTCCCCTTCCTGGTCGGTCTGGACGCTGGCAAAGCGCACACTACAGTCGTTGCTGATGTTCCCGAACGATGGGAACTGTTTCACAACAACAGCGACGCTAGTGGAATCACTGAGAGGACGCCACGACCACTGACATTCCTCGACGGTGTGGTCCAGTGAACAGCTCAAGAGCACCATCGCGCCTACGTCAACGCTGATCTCCTCGGCAACATCCGAGTCACCTGGAACAACAAAACACAACAATGTATGTTTAAACTTCAGTAAGAATAAACTTCCTATTGTTATTGAAACTGTCCATTTAAAACGGAGTTTGAAGAAAACTAATTGGTTCTACTATCTTAGGCTCGAAACGGGATACAAGGTTCCCAAGTACTTGTATCAAATGCGTTTTTGTTGCTGTGACTGCTAAGGCATCCTTGGCACTAGTGAAGAGATTAGCTCTATACCTGGCCTCTTTTGACCTTCGACATCAACCTAGTGCTCATTGCAATTGTGAGCTAAATGAACCCCAGGGCCAAAGGCTATGTATCTCCGAAAATGAAAGTCTTATTTCTAAATATCTCCAACTTCCTTACGGGAAATCGAAGCCATATCCTGTCCCGTGAAATAATCTCACCTTTAACCCTCGATCAGGCAACCCCACCAGTTAAGGTAAAAAGCTATATTTAAGGAAAGAACTATAGAATGCGGATAACTCTAACAATAGTAATCCCTTCAATGTGCCTGAGAAATAAACGTTTATTGTTTTTTTCCACAACTTAAGGGGCTTGTGACGTCAATATCTCATAAACAACGTGTGTCTAAAATCTGTAATAATAATAATAATAATAATAATAATAATAATAATAATAATAATAATAATAATAATGTTATTTGCTTTACGTCCCACTAACTACTGTTACTGTTTTCGGAGACGCCGAGGTCCCGGAATGTTATCCTGCAAGAGTTATTTTACGTGCCACTAAGTCTACCAACACGAGCCCGACGTATTTGAGCACATTCAAATATCAACCGGACTGAGCCAGGATCGAAGCTGCCAAGTTGTGATCAGAAGGCCTGCGCCTTGACCTTCTGAGCCACCCAGCCCGGCTAATTAGAAAGTGATAAGATTGCTAAGAGAGCGGCTGCCGCCTAAAATATTAGCTATCATCCTAAATCTCTCTTACAATGAGTTGAGAAACCACAGAATACCTTTTCTGAGTGAGTGATATGTTATCCCACTTGTCTTATAAATGTGCTAGAGCCTGGAATTGAATAGAAATCGGTCGAGAGGGGACCAACCTCAGTAGGAATCTAACTCACAATCTGGAGTACGATGTGCTATAAGGAGCACATTACGACGAAAACAATTACCACTAATACCACCAAGTGACAAGCAGAGGAACACCGGTGTGAGCAACCTCAGAGGAAATGTGTTCTTTTGTAGAGAACAATTGAAGTTTTAGGTACAAAACGAATATGTCCATACCAACTAAAGTGAATCGGTTATTTTTAAATCCCGTAACTCACTAATTTTCTCGTTTTCGCTTTATGTGAGAAACGAAAACTGATCTTTCTGCATAGAAATGCCACAAATTCGGTGTATAGAATGGACTTGGATCTGAAAAATATTGATGATTACCTGCCCAATGAGGAGGAATTTCAAAGATCCTAGGAAAGTGTGTATGACTGGGACGTCACAGACAGAGAGGTAGAATGAAAATGATGTTAATTTCAGACAAAGTTTCTACATAGTTTCATTTAAACGAACTTATTTTTTCATAAGTTTGTCAACACACTTTGTTACTACCTACAATGTGAACCTTTTTGAGTAGATGAACAATAATATTTAATAATGTCATTGTGAAAAACATGTGCCAATTTATAAATAGAACCTGAATTTATAGTTTATATGTACAGTACTGAATGCACTTACGTTTATGAAAATTGCATCACCAAGAAGCAAACACGTGACAGATTATAACTTTAGGCCTACACCACAGAGTAGGCAAGTGATAATACAAAAATGATTAAGTTTACAGATCTCTACGTGACCTTTGAGCTTGAGTTGTCAGTATTTTATGTAGCCTCCATGCGCTGCAATCAGAGCCTATAAACGTCGTGGCATGGAATCAAAGAGGCTCTGGATTGTTTCTGGGGAATCTCCCTCCACGCAGTTTGTATGCAAGTTCAAAAATCATCGACACTGGTCTCCGGAGGATCGTGACGAACAAGTTGTCGACCAACCATAGTCTATCTCAGACACGTTCGATGTGCGACATGTCAGGCGAAAGTGCCGGCCAGGGAAGCAGTGGCAACGTCGTTTTTCGAAGGAGGCTTGCATATTGCTCGCCACAGGTGGTCGGCATTGTCCTGCTGAAATGCGGCATGTGGAGTTGCCTGAATGATGCGGAGTACCTCCCTCATGTACCGGTTGCTGCTCAGATTTCCCTCAATACGTACACGGTGAGATTGGCTATTGTTCCCAGTGGTGCCCCAAACCATCACACTGGATGTTTGTCTGCTATGCGGCCCAACAATGCAGGCTGACAGACTGCGCTCACCACGGTAGAGTCGAACACGTATGCGGCCATCACTGCAAGACAGGTTGAAGATGGACTCGTCTGAAAATACGACATTCTGCCATTCAACACGCCAGTGACGGCATTCACGTGCCCATTGTAGTCTAAGGCTTTGATGCTTTCTGAAGAATGGAAGCTGAAGCAATGGCATGTGCGCAACCAGTCCAGTCCACAGCAGACGAACCGTCTATGTAGATAGATTCACATATGTTGTAGTGCTCCAGCATCAAGCCAACACTCTTGGCGAAGTAGTACGGTCAGTTATGACCATGCGGACAAGATGGCTGTAATCCAAAGCCGTGGTCATATTGCTTCGTCCAGTACCCGTTCGTCGCTGCGTACGATCTTCTTCTATCCACCGCTTTCATACAGGCATGATTGTCGCAGCACCATGCTCTGTATGAGCCGAAATTTCGCGGTATTACAAAACAGTTTCCCGAAGACCGATCATTCTACCCCGTTCGAACTTGCTCCCATGCTGATATTGCGTTTTTGATGTCAACGAGACATACTGGCACTTGCTTTCACGTTTCCATCTTGCATGACATGGTGTAAAACCGACCTTGTCAGTCACACGACAGGTCTCTGTTGGGCCCACCCCATCTCTTTGCGATCCTAATCCCTTATTTTAAGTTCACTGTTCTACACATTCACCGAGTTTGGATTCATTCGGACCATTCTTTCACGGTGCTGCAATTTTCACAATCGTTATTATATAATGGTCAGATATCGTTAATTCTTTTGAAATCCTTTTAGCATTAACTTTTAAATGTATCTAACAAACATGGTGACATGTTAATCGAGTCCATTACATGCTTCCATGAATTTTTCAATTAAACTTTAAGTTCCAGAACCAAAAAATCTTATAAATATAATCTACATTATTAATTATTCAATTGTGTTTGTTTTCCGAGAAGTTTATCCATCTTGACTTAGTGAGTTCTGAAAATAAACAATTCATATTCGTTCAGTAGGCTTCTCGTATACAAATCCATTTCCTTACAGGCCATGGAGGTCCTTGAACGAGTGGAAAGTCACTACCCATAGCATCGACACTAAGTGAAATAGGGTGATTAGTTGGACCTTGGCGATATTTGCCTACACCGACTAATTAGTCATTCCTAGGCGAATTTCAGAGCCATTTCGCTCTCCAGAAGTGGTTCGTTTTTAAATCTTCCAACCTCCTGGAAAGGAAACGGGCCCATATCCTTCCGGGTGAGTCGAGCGCACATATAACTTCTTACTTAGGCAGCCGCATATACTATAGAAATACATTTAAGTGTATTTTTGTCCGTGATTCTAGGATTTGAGTTTCTTCTAGTTGACTTTTATCGTGGGTTAGGCGAGTTATACAAAAGCTGAAAATAGTTTCCTGTGAATTACTGTCTGTCTGTTACGTCACGTGGAAGTGGCTTAACATAACTTAACGAAACCCGCCATTAAGTTGATAAAAAGGGTTTTGTAATTTAGAAAATAAATTACTCCGTTAGTATGGGATAGAATGGTAGCTTAGAGGAAGATTTAAAATTGAATTTCCAAATCTCTCAATTAAAATTAGATCTATTGAAAAATACAGAGTAAATACAAAATTCCGTCTTTGAAGACGTAATAGAACAACGTCAAAACATGCAGAAATAAGATGGGAACTAACATCTTATCTACCCACATATTCCCACATGTTAAGTGGTGCAGGTGTTTATAAATATATCCAATCCTCTGTACGTCGCACCAGCACAGATACAGTAGGTCTTCTGGCGACGGTGGGATTAGAAAGAACTATAATTGGGAAGGAAGCGACTGTGGCCTTAATTATGACACAGTCCCCGCCTGGTGTGAAAATGGGAAATAACAGAAAACCGTCTTCAGGCTTGTCGTCAGTGAGATTCGAACCCAATATGTCCTGAATTAAAACTGACAGGGCAAGTATTATTTCCGTGGGTTACGCCCCTAGTTTGCACAGGTTTTTTTTTTTTTACAATTGTAACACCCTCATCTCCCCGTCAAACATCCCACACTTTCTAATTGCTCTTTCGTCACACCGGACAAAGGGTGGGTCGCGCAGTACGCATTGAATACCAGCACTGGCATGACATAAGCAACGTAAATGTCACGTCCTCCCATTACTGTCCACATCGAACCAGATACGTCATTCTAAGACCAGTGTGACTCGTGACGCTGCGCAGTGCACGTACAGTACAGTACGTGATGACAAACTAGCTATTGTTTACAGTACAGCTGTACTTTGTGTTGAGGGAGAGTAAGAATCGCCTTGTTGTCGCCGCTAGGTGGTACATGGGACGTTATCGACCATCCCGATTCACATGTTTTCGAATGACTACATCGATGGATGCGGGAGATTAGGATTATTTCATTGCCTGCCATTGCTGATCGGGAACGATCACCGATTCGTAGCATTCCGCAATTGGAAGATAGGACCTTGGGCACGTTTTCCGCGGATCCCACCCACACTACTGGTCAGCCTGTCATTTCGGGATCCATCAGCGCATTGCATTCAATACTCTCCATGACGATGTCGTGTACCACTACACTCAAGACCAACACCTTCAGCCTGCCGATCGCACTCATCGCACGGTATATTGTCGTTGGCTCCTTAATGAATCGGAGAGAGATAAGAACTTTCTGGAATGGTACCTGGCAGATTAATGTGTAAGCGGGGAACGTCAGCAGTCGACGTTTAGGGGCCTTACCTTCTCCCGAAACACCTCTGCGGACCCTGCTTCCCTGCCACGCTCTCCTAGTGTTATTGAAAGACGTCCCTCCTGCCGTTAGACGGAGGATGTGGTACTAACATGATGGGGATCCACCGTTTTCAAATGCTACAGCTTGATGGTAACTGACAGCACAGATGGATGGGTCAGGGAGGACCAGTGCTCTGGCTACGGAGGTCGCCGGACCTCAATCCATTGCATTACTCATATGGGAATATTTGAAGGAATTGATGAACTGAGTGGTACAGGGAAGCGCCGAAGTGCTGGTCACCTGACCGGACGCGTCTCCCACTGCCATCAGTAAGGAGCAGTTGCTCCGGACGTCGCAAGGTGTTGCACGTCAGATTGGACCATGCCTCGAGATAGAGGTTGCTCATGTTGAACTGAAGCGTCACTCTTTGTGTGAAGAAGAGCCTGTCCAGTATGCTCTTCTCTCACCACACTTATTACCTCCACTACGCAATCCCAAGGAATGTAGCAGTGGAAATGAGATTTTTAAAAATGATGTAAATATTTAATATCCTCACCGTTCGTGCGATGTATTTACTGAAGACAAACAATCTGACTTTTTCAGGGACATGCACATGCTCACTCATCCGAAAGTTGGTGTTCTCGTGACGGTTAACGCCAATTGCTATGCGCCATGCAATAAAGTAATAATTACACGTTAGACTTCCACATTCGACTCTACATCTCCATAACTAGTTAAAATACCACCAATTCCTACCTCGAATTTAATCGCTACAATATCCTCTATCATTGTATTCGCTGTACACAGTAGAACCCCGTTTATCCGAAATAAAGGGCGCGGAGCCACTTCGGTTGACACGTTTTTTCGGATGACACATGCTAAATATTTTCGGAAGTTAAATGTCGAAATAAAAATGCATAAACTCTGTTAGGCAAAGGTGCATACTGTTTATTAACATTAAAATGTTTACATAATGTCACTTGTTGTATAAAATCACTGATTTTCTTCTGAATTTTCCCGGTGCAGCGCTGTCGTACAGCTATGTCGCGCCACCGTTCAATTAACAATACATCAGCTGGTGTAGATTCATTTCTTTGTTCAACAAAGCGCAAAGCAATCTGAAATAATTAAACTATTGTTTTGTTACTACTGAAATGAATACTGTATACAGTAATTTTATTACAATACTGTAATTAAAGCGTGTGATACTGTATTTTAATAAAAATTCGAAATCAATCTTACCTCTAATGCATTAAATCTATCATCTAATGTAACTCGATTCTCAGAACTGCTATTGTCAAGGTCGGAGTCGTCTGCTTAATCTTCATGACGAATAATACAGTAATAATCATTATCGTAATAATAATAATAATACAGTAATAATAATAATAATAATAATAATAATAATAATAATAATTCCCGTTTGTTCAAGTAAAAATGCATCATGGAACGAACTGGAGGGTAAGAAACTGTTTTGTTTTATGCTACACATGCATTCTGGTATAAGTCATAATATAAAAATAGGGTTTGCCTAGTAGCTCTCAGCACGTATAGCAAGAGAATTACTAATATCGACGGTTAAGAACGAGAGGGTAAAAACAAAATATTAAAATACAATTTTGCTTGAGTATTTCGGTTAAGCCGTGTTCCGGTTTAGCGAAGTTTGGTTAATCGGGGTTCTGCTGTATACATATAGAGCCGTAAAAAGTTATTTCCAATCTTTTATGTCTTATACAATGTTTCATTGAACGTTTCATAGCAAAGATATTTAAAATTGTAGGTTTTTAGTATTTTTTCTGAGCTATGTTGTCTGATATGAACAGATGGTTATGAAAAACGAACAGCGTTCCGGAAAGGAGTGAGGCAAGGTCCCCCTCTTGTTTTCTATGTTCATATAGAACAGGCGGTAATGGAAATCAAAGAGGAATTTGGAAAACGAATCAAAAATCAAGGAGGGTAAATTAAAGATGAAGTAAGGAGGACATAAAATGCACACTAGCACAAGCAAGGAAGTCCTTTATTAAGATAATATTTACTCACTTTACACCTTGATATAGGAATTGGAAAGATGTCTTTGACGACATTCATCTGGAGCGTGGAATTGTAGGGAAGCGAAACACGGACAATAACTACCTCAGAAAGGAAGAGAATGAAGGATTTCGAAATGTGGTGTTACAGAAGAATGCTGAAGGTGAGATAGATCGAATCACGAGTGAAGATATAATGAATCGAACTGGTGAGAGAACGATTTGATTAAATTTGACCAGAAGAAGAGATACAATGATAGGATAAACCTTACGAAACCCAGGAGTTGTTCACATAGTTTCTAAGGGAAATTTAGACAGTTAGAATGGCAGGGTTAAACCTGGGCATGAATATGACAAACTGATTAGAGTAGACGTAGTAACGTAGAACGTGTTCGGCTCGCCAGGTGCAGGTCTTACGATTTGACTCCCGTAGGCGACTTGCGCGTCGTGATGAGGATGAAATGATGATGAAAACGACACATAAACCCAGCCCCCGTGCCAGCGAAATTAACTAATGATGGTTAAAATTCCCGACCCTTCCGGGAATCGAACCCGGATCCCCTGTGACCAAAGGCCAGCACGCTAACCATTTAGCCATGGAGCCGGACAGTATGTAATAGATACGTAGAAATGGAAAGGTTAGCACAGGATAGGGTGGAATGGAAGCTGCACAAAGCTAGTATATGGACCGATGACTCAAACATGAATATGCTATATCCAGCTATAAAATTATTCGTGCCATTTGTGAGGTAAGGAGTACTTACCAACAGAGGACGACTTTGCGCCCAAGCGTCACTTTGGGCTGGCATTAGAGCATGAGACTCGTCAATTCTCCTTGCGTCATCAGTGTCATATAATGATTTTTCCATTTCCACATTGCGCATAATAAAACTTACATTGAATTTACAAAGTTAATACCAGCAAGAATGCCGAGTTTGTATTCTTTTGCTTGTTGCTATAAAACATGTGAAACCATATTTTTACTTACTTCCCTAATCCCGTCGTCAATAGCGACCAAAGACATAACGATAAAACATATTTCCTTCGCTACAACCGATATAATAACAGGATATTTGCTATAGAGCAAGTGGAAAAATTGAAGATTTTTTTCGTACTACGCTTTGAATCTTCTCGGTAATAAGAAGTAATATTATAGGGTAGTTATTTTATTAGTTAGTATATTACTCACTTTATTGTCGTGTGATCCTTGCGTCGTAGCCTAGACAGTATTTCTTTCGTTTGATTTTTAATTCACAGAATACGTTTATTTTGTTGATTTTCATGTTTTCGTAAAGAATGCGTAAGGAATACAGTGTAGGATTTGTGAGTGTAAGCGAGTATAAAGGAGTAAGAGGGAAGTGTTGGAGAGTTTGAGGGAGATAATTAAGGTTTTCACGTTAGACAGGATTTAAGGCACGTAGGTCTCCTCCAAACAATGTACAGGATACGGTACGTGTACAACAAGGATGGATAAGAAAGGAGTAAGTTACAGAATACAAGTACCGACAGGCTAATGTTGTAACGGGAAGGAAATTGAGGGCAAAGGGACAGAATTCAAGACAGGTATCGGTGAGAAATCGCTATGAATGACTTCAGGTAGCATAGCAGAGGAGAGATAAGGAACAGGGAACTGCTGCAGAGAATGAGAGAATTAGTAGGAAAGTAACACGTAGGAAAGGGTAACGTAGAGTAGAGGATAGGAAAACGGAGGTGGAACAATGTCATGTGAAGGAGAAAAGGGAGGAGGAATTCTTCAGCCGTCAGGAAAGAAAGGCGTGACCTGGAGGGAAGGGAATCAAAGGAACTGGGTGGAGTTTAGGCCTTCTTAATGGGGGACTCCATTGTTAGGCGTATGGGGAAAGTGTGTGGAAGAAAGGGAACCAGGATAGAGTGTTATCCAGGATTTATTTTTAGGCAGATATTGAGGAAAGTAGACGTTAAATAGGAGGGTAAGTAGAAGGTGGTAGTTTTTCACGTTGGTACCAACAATGTAACGCAAGAAGGTGTAGGTAAAAACAGAACTGTTCTAGGATTTACAATCGGTTTGCTGAATTGACCTGAATTAACCCGTTTTTGAGGTCAGTTTAGATATCTTTCTCTTTGAACGGTTGGCACTGTTTTCAATTCCTCAATGAAAACATCCCCCATTTGGAGAAATTTATCTCATTAACATAGCTTGTCGGATTGAAAAAGTACCTTTCTTGAAAATATTGATTACAAAAACAATATTTGCGGTGTTCATAATGACGTTAAGCATGACTCCGTCCATCTTCGTAGTACTGGGAAACCCATTTGACATTAAACTGATAACAAAACTTTAAGTAATGACAACAGAAGTCTGTAATTTTGGAAACTTGTTAAGATAAGAGTTTATTATGTTCGGACGGAGCGTTCTGGTTTTAACAACATCTAAGATCGATGTTTGTCCATGCAAGGTTGAAAAATACGTTCTTAATATATTCCGATTACAATATCTAAGGCATTAAATATGCAAATATTGCATACCACACTTAAAATTAGCGAGAACGCAGCTATAACTTGTTGTCATTAGATGTGGGTGTTGGTCCAACCGTTCGCCTTTGTATGACATTTAAGCTCGAGAGTCCATACTTTTGAGTTCGATAGTAGTTGTGCATTAGGCAAAGACGTTCTTAATTCTCTCCTATAACTCCCTCCTTTCCTTTGCGGGCGGGATTTCTGTTTTACGTGTCGACTTTACAAGGTTTTACACTCGAATGTGTTTATACCCATCAATTAATCAACATTTCGTGTGCTATTACTATCCTAGTGCAGTCCCTGTAGCGTTGATTCTCCAATGACAGTGGGTGGTGTCTGCAGTGTATGGGAAAATTTGTGTTAGTGTGGTGGAAAATGGCGTTGTGTGTGAGCAACACGAACGTTCAGAACAGCACAAATACTCAGTCCCAGAGCCAGGGAAATTAACAGATTAAGATTAAAATTACTCGGGGCCTGAGGACCGAAGGCTAAGGCTCTGATCACTTACCTATGGAGCCGAGTATTATTACATAATAATTCCCTCAGCTGTGGAAATGAAATGATTTTATTTAGAAGCCGTCGTATGCCAATTACGACGTTGGATTCGCACTAACAGTTCGCGCTGCCATAGCTCTTAACAGTCAGCTCTCCTATCAGTGAAACTATATCGAGACAGAATAGACTGCTGAGAACACTTCGGCGAATGAACACCTAATATAATTATCAATGTTCTTTTACATGATGACATGAACGTCATTTTCATTAAATGATGGCCTGTTGTGAAATTTGCCATCTGAAAATGAACATGCGAACTTGAGGTACAATGATCTAGAAAGCTAACCCATCGACTACGACTTATGTGTAACTGGACATTGATATCAAGGATCCTGGACGTGAAACGTGCATGTTTCAAGGCCCACTTTATAAGTTCATATCAAAGAAACCATTTACTTCAAGACTGTCAAACTTTGATCACCTCCTAACATCGAGCAGGAATAAATGCATGCATTATATCAACTAACTATATCACTTGGTTCATCAACAGGAACGCAAAGAGCAACAGATCACGTCTAAAATTCAAATTTTCCCTCGTCTTTAGGTACACTGTTCATGGAAAGTATTACTTCATGTATCCTAACTATATTTTGTGCAAGTCGATTACGCTAGTACCCGTTTATCCAAAAGGTATTATACCGCATTACATACTAAGTCCTTAATTAGTGCTCAGGCCAATTAATACGATAAAATTGAAGAATTAATTCCAAATACATTGAAATAATAGCCCTAATCATCTTATATTTCATTCTGTGACATATGTGGCAACTTGACCGGATGCCAATGACGCCCGTTGTAGGGAAGGGACGTAGTGGAACGTAGATAATCATTATTAGTAGTAGTATTTCTTTCTGTTACGAGAGAAAAGAGTGGCAGCCGTTGTTCCAAGCCAGGACGACCTCGACAAAGTTATATTTGAAGTCAGGGAGAACTCCGGAAGTACAATAGAAACGCTAACGGACGCACTATCTGACGCCCGGCTTCTGGTTAATTTGTGGGAGAAACCTAAGCTGATTGGTGCAGACAGTAAGTGTCTTAATTAAACGAAGTAGACGCGCTAAATCAACCCAGAAATGATAGCATCTTGCTAATGTTTGTAAATGATCAGTCCAGGTGGGACTTGGTGCCTCGATCTACCGTGATAGGACGAGAGTATGTGAATTAATAAGTGCTCTTATACAGGGCAAACTGTTTACTACATTTCAACCCAACTGAATGTCTCCCTTTCAGTAAATAATCCATATAGACTATGAACAAAAAAGGTTAAATATTTCAGCTTTGTTTATCCCATGTAAGTACCTTGAACCAGGAACTCATTCTACCATCAATTCTCACTGCATCCCAATTCTCAAATTAAATGCTTTTGATTGCCTATAATAACCTGCCAGGTAATCCATAGTCCCTCGGTACGGCTAAAATCATTTTCCTCGGTACCCTTTCATGTGTTTGCTTTAAATCTACGATACATAAACATAACTATCCATTCTTCTCGTAGCACGTTTCAAATACTTGGCCCATACTGAAAATCTGGTTCTGACAGCCCCTCTTCGGTGCGAAACCACACTAGTTTTCATCAATCTTACTCTCTACCATAGACGCACACTTCTTTGCAAAATGGCTGTAAACACCTTGCTAGGTATACTGATCAATGGAATACCTCGATAGTTGTTGCAACCCTTCCTGCTCCCTTGTGTAATTCCAATCAGAAGTCAGGCCTACATTACCCAAATTCCATGCTAATCCTATTAATCAATGAAGCCATTTCATCCCTGCTCAGAAAACAGACAGGTGTAAAGATAGCTTCATCCAGGAACTGACTTCTTTCTTACAGAATACTGTTCATCGTAACTTGTTTGAATGGTGAGACGTAGTGGCCATTCGGTTCAGAGGGCTCCAATTTCGATCCCCTGCCGGGGAATGTTGAATTCCTTTGGCTCGGGGACTGGGAATTTGTGCTATATCTAACAAACCTGAAACTCTCACACCACATATAACACTATTCATCGCAAAAACACGCAGTTTCCTATACACAACAGAACTCGCCCACCCTGTTCGGAGGGTCTGCATTAAAAGAGTGACAAGAGGCCACACCAAATGATTTATTTCATCATTTCAGGTCTAATTTTATTTATTTCTGCTGCTGCTTGGCAAATTAGTTAATTTATCATCCTTCCTCTTTCCTCGAGCGTAATTTTATATCCATCGTTGTTCTCTTTCCCATGACTTCAACCGCCGAGAGATTTCCTTTTACGTTCAGAATATTTTCAGGACATCCCTTTCATTTGTCCGATGATTCCCTGGGATCTACAACTAGTTCACCGGATTTTCCCAAAATACCATTCGTCTCCCTTTTCCCTCCCTTTATAAGATTCTTTATTACGGTCCACAAAGCATTTCCTACCGCTTCACCAAGTCCTTCCAGGTTTTTATCGAAATCTTCCCATGGTTTCCTGTTGGACTTTACATTGATTTGTTTCTCTCTGTTTCTGTAATCTACGTACAGTTCCTTATCTACATCAGTTCTTGTTTGGAGCACTTTTTAAGAAGCTTTCCTTTTACGTTTAAAAGCTGCCCTGACTTCATCATTCCACTATGATGCCCGTTTTTTCATCTTTACATGCAGTTCTTCCTAGGCATTCCCTTGCCATTTGTGCTACAGCATCCCATTCTCTCTATATATCCTGACCCTGCTATTATTCTTTGGAACTTTTCATAAATCATATCCATGCACTTCTGTCCAATGCGCTCCTCCTGTAGATTTTCTACCCCTATTTTTTATCTGCAGACAGACTTCACGTCATATATCTAGACCTAGTGATACTTAGTTGTCTGCAGATCAGATAGTACAGTAGTATGCATCATCGAAAATTCCCACGAATACCCACACTTTCCAAAGAGATTACCTAAACTCAAAGTCGCTTATGACACAGTATATTACGGATCTGTTGCCCTAGTCTTTCTTGTACTTCGAGAATGAATTCGTAACTGCTAGTCCAATACAAAAGCAGAAATCCAGTAAAAGCTTCTCATTCTTAATAGCTTCCATATCTTGCCCAAATTTACCAATCACCTTTCCGTATCCTTCAGTTCTATTTCCAACTATCGTATTGAAACAGACAATTAGTAATATCCTATCCTTGCCCTGACTACCATGTCACTCAGTGACTAACAATACGAGGGCGAATCAAAAAGTAAGTTACACTAGATCGCCGCGAGAGCACGCTGTGTGTCGTGACCGTGGGCAATACGGAACAAGATACATTAACTGCTGACTCGTCCGATAGGAAGTTTGGTGTGGTATGCCGTCGTGTTATGTGTGCACAGCGGGCTAGGCTCAATGGCGCGTCAACTGAATGTTCACTCCAAATTGGAGGTGCGTGCAGCGATAAGATTTCTATGGGCTAAACGGCTCAGTTTCACAGACATTCATCGTGACATCACTGCTGTATATAGTGAGCGTGCTATTTCCCTCCCAGGTATTGTAAAGTGGTGTAAGAAATTGACGCCGGAAGCACGGATCTCACGGACGAACATCGCCAAGACAGGCCCGCAGCGTCCAGTACCGCTTCAAATGTTGACCGTGTGGATGGGATCATTAGAGAGAATCGGTGGAAAATACTGCAGGAAATTGTCAGCATGCTGAACATTTCGTATGGCAGTGTGTTCTCCATTGTACACCAGCACCTTGGATTTCGTAAACTGTGTCAAAAATTGGTCCCACGTCTACTCACCGATGTTTACGAGAGACGAAGTTTCCAATCGTCACTGAAATTTTTACAACGGTATTCTGTGGAGGATAACGAGTTTCTGCGCGGCAAATCATCACCGGGGGTGAACCGTGGGTCCACCACTTCGCCCCCGAAACAAAGAGAACATCAATGGAATGGCTGTACACCAGATCACTACCACGAAAGAATACCAAGGTCCAACCTTCAGCAGGAAAGGTAATGGCGACAGTGTTCTTTGACATGGAGGGTGTGGTAAACGTGAAATTTATGCCGAAAGGCACGACAATCAAATCGGCTTCGTATTCAAACATTGAAACGGTTGCGTTAAAGAAAAGCGGAGGGGAAAATTGAGCGCCGGGGTGATTTTGTTGCTCGATAACGCAAAACCTCACGCGGCCCGCCAAACGTCCGAACTGCTGCAGCGATTCAAGTGGGAGGTATGGCAACATCCTCCAAACAGTCCAGACTAAGGGCCATGCGATTATCATGTGTTCGGTAAGCTTAAGAAGGATATCTGCGGACCACGATTTTGAAACGATGAGGAGGTGAAAGCAGCTGTCTCCAGGTGACTACATAGCGCTGGAGGTGATTTTTACGTATCTGGAATCGAAAACTTGGTTGACCGTTCCGAGAAATGTTTGCAGTCTCTTGGGGTCTATGTGGAAAAGTGAACTTATATTGGATGTTGTCACAGCCGTGTTACCTACGTGTAGGTGGTTTCATAAATGGCCCTAACTTGGAAGTGTAACTTACTTTGTGATTCGCCCTCGTACATGTATACTACATTCTCATATGCGCCCTCACATGCTGAATTGACTGAGACAATTCTCATCCTCATATTTCCAATTGCTAAATCTGTCCACATCATTCGTTCATTTATATGCCTAACAGAAACTACATATGTTGTGGACTATCATTTTCCTAATGAACAATCGCGCCCTACACGCTGCCTTTCCTCTTTTTTCGTCTGTTAAAGCCACTTTACTATCGAGTATCTCTCCCACTATATCTCCTATTCACCGAATATCATTCGCTCCTAGCACACCCAGACGCATCCTCTTTGTTGATCCAGCCAGTTTGACTTTCTTCCGTAAGCTCCATTGACACTGATAGTTCCACATCGAATTCTATTTTATTAGCCAAGCTGTTTCCAAGGAGTCCCTGGCAGTCAAATGGCAGTGGGACACCGTCACTCCCATACGTCCGATGCTTCCTTAAAATATTATGAACGTGCCCGGTAATTCCTTTTCTGAAGTAAGATGCTACCCCATTTACACATAGTCCCAGTCAGAATCTCTCCTCTAACGGCTCTTAAAAAGAAAATCATTTTCCCCGAAAAATTTGGAGGAGGTTAATGCCCTAATATTTATATGTTATGGGGAAATATACCTCTTGTCCCTCGTGTAATTAAACAAGTGTTTGACTGTTCTTATAGTAAGAATAGTGTACCTAAAGATTTAAAAACATCACTTACGGAGTTGTTAACTGATAGCTGAGCTGAAGGGGGGAAGTGATAATGGAGCAACCATATTTAAATAGCCATTTATTTACAATGCCTTTTGTAGCAGCAACATGCATACATAAAATATTTTTGGATTCTGAAAAACTCACTTTGTTCGAAGAAGTGAAAAATCAAAATGAAAATTTTTGACGAATTTTCACGTCGAGGTGCCCTTAATGGCAATCCATTATTTTAAACATGCTACGAGGAACTCCCCGCAGGATCATTTTGTTGATATTTGTGAAATAAATGACAAGCCTGTGACGTATTCGACACATTATGAATGAAATATGTCCGCCTTTGTGGTGTAGTGATTAGCGTGATTAGCTGCCACCCCCGAAGGTCCAAGTTCGATTCCCGGCTCTGGCACGTAATTTGAAAAAGTGGTACGAGGGCTAGAACGGGTCCCTCAGCCTCGGAGGTCAACTGAGTAGAGGTGGGTTCGATTCCCATCTCAGCCATCCTGGAAGTGGTTTTCCGTGGTTTCTCACTTCTCCTCCAGGAAAACGCCGGGATGGTACCTAACTTAAGGCCACGGCCGCTTCCTTCCCTCTTCCTTATCTATCCCTTCCAATCTCCCCCCCCCCACAAGGCCCCTGTTCAGCATAGCAGGTGAGGCCACCTGGGTGAGGTACTGATCCTCCTCCCCAGTTTTATCGTCCGACGCAAAGTCTCACGCTCCAGGACACTGCCCTTGAGGCGGTAGAGGTGGGGTCCATCGCTGAGTCCGAGGGAAAACCAACTCTGGAGGGTAAACAGATTAATAATAGTAAGAAGAAGATGTATGAAATATTTAGTTCAGCTGTCACGGGAAATAACAATAATATTAGCTGCCTCTGTGGATCCGTGGTAGAGTGTCGGCCTTCGGATCCCAAGATAGCGGGTTCAAACCCGGCAGAGGTAGTCGGATTTTTGAAGGGTGAAAAAAAGTCCATTCGATATTCCATGTCGTACGATGTCGGCATGTAAAAGATCTCTGGTGACACATTTGGTGTTTACCCGACAAAATTCATTAAATCTCAACCATAGACGCCCAAGAGAGATCCGGTTTACTCTGTCTGCCATCTAGTGGGCCTAGAGTAAAACGGAATGTCGAAATTGACGAGCAGACAGCCAGATGGCGTCAAATCGAAATGTCTGCACACGGTAGCTGAGGCCATACGATTATTATTATTATTTATTACATTAATATTTTAATTCAATATTTTATTTCAATTTGAAACCACTGTACTATCGGTCTCCGGATCATGTTGGACGTTCCTGACCGCAGCATGACCAGTGTCGAAATTCTCCAGCTTATGTCAAAGGCTAACCTTGCTCACAATGTTTTAAAGAGGAACGCTCTACTCTATAAATACTGCAATCGGTAATCAGCTCAGGTGGTATCTAGTCGTTATGAAATGCTACAACCGGGTGAATTCCGAAGGACATTTAATAAATTCCATTGACTCTTTTGTAAAAGTGGTACCCAAGGTAATATCATCACCGTCACTTCCCGTGTATGCATACAGTAGCCTTGACTCTTCTCGGTGTGTTGAAATCTCCGACAACAGTATTTTAACCTACAGTATTATATACGTCGTATATACCACAGGGAATGTCGAGGCTGATAAGGCAGCACTTTTCCTACTGTCATCTTTTCTGACAGGCACATTGTTGAAGTAGGGGTTAAGATTGGAGATGTCGCGCCTTGCAGTCCCATCGCAAATGTATTTCCTTCTTAAATATGAACAGCAGTAATACATATCTAAGTCTGAAAGAAGTAATAAAGTGCCCGGTTGTTTCGTTGAATGGTCAGCGTCGAGATCTTAGATTCAGAGGGTGCTGAGTTCGATTCCCTGCTGCGTTGGGGATTTTAGCTAGGTCTGCTTAATTCTTCTGACTTCGGGGCTGGGTGTGTGTTAATGCCTTTAGGCCTATGTGCAGAATTCAAATCTAATTTAGTACACTTTCTGTACTGAATATACCATGCAAACGGGGACTCAGTCCGGAATGAGCCCCAGAGTCTATAGGTAAAATCTGGGATTGTAGCCTATCGAACTCGGTTCGAATTGATTTTCACACAAAGGCGTATCGTACTTAGATCGTACAGAAAACTACTTCGCGCCCACTCCATGTTTGTTTTGTCGAAAATAATTTTCATAGTCGATTCTGTGTAATTCATTAACATTCAAAAACATTTCATTAACAATCGATAATACCACAATCCAGCAGACGACCTCCCGAAGCTGAGTGGACCCGATTCCACCCCTCGCACCACTTTTCAAATTTCGTGGCAGAGCCGGGAATCGAACCCGGGGTGGCAGCTAATCACACTAACCACTACACCACAGAGGCGGACTCCTAGAACATATAACACAGCTTAACATTTAGAACTTCAAAAATCTGATAAAGTTCAAAATTATTTTAAAGCTCTCCTTAGGTCTAATTAAATTGTAGTAACAGGCACAAATAATTGTAATAAGGGTTATGGAAAGGAAAGCCTCTGTGGCTCAGGTAACAGCGCGCCGGCCTCTCACCAATGGGTTCCGTGCTTCAAATCCCGGTCACTCCATGTGAGATTTGTGTTGTACAAAGCGGAAGCGGAACAAGTTTTACTCCGAGTACTCCGATTTTCCCTGTCATCTCTCGTTCCAGCAACAATCCCCAATTTCGTTTCACTTCATTTGTCAGTCATTAATAATTGCCATAGAGGAAAACGACAGTCTTGATTGAAACGTTAAAATTCAGTTTATTCTTTCTTAATCTGTTTACCCTCCAGGGTTGGTTTTCCCCTCCGACTCAGCGAGGGATCCCACCTCTACCGCCTCAACTTTGGGTCGGGGGATACAACCGGGGAGCACGAACAGTACCTCGCCTCAAGATGGGGGCGTCATTCATTCCATTCCTGACCCGGTCGAATGACTGGAAACAGGCTAAGGATTTTCATTTTCAAGAGTTATTATACAATGTGGTATGTATCATAACCATTTGGGTTACAATAAACTAATACTCACTCCTCACTTTCCGGTGATCTGGACTTAGGGGAAGGATATATTCTATTCTATTACTTTGGTTTAATCAATATAAAATATTCATTGAAATGTGAAGTAACTTAATCATTTGACCAAACTAACTTCGTTGTTGGTGTTGTTGCTAGTTGCTTTACGTCGCACCGACATAGATATGTCTTATGGCAACGATGGGACAGGGAAGGGCTAGGAGTGGGAAGGAAGCGGTCGTGGCTTTAATTAAGGTACAGCCCCAGCAATTGCCTGGTGTGAAAATGGGAAACCACGGAAAAACATTTTCAGGGCTGTCGACAGTGGGGCTCGAACCTACTATCTCCCGAATACTGGATACTGGCCGCGCTTAAGCGACTGCAGCTACCGAGCTCGGTGAAACAATCTTCATAATAACAAAGCATCCTATTGGTTGTGTGGGTATTAAATTCTCAGGAAATAAAATACTGTAGTTCCGATTTGTTATATTGGAACTAAATGCATTGTAAGAGAGATATGTCGCACTTCGGATAAAATACGCGGTACCATAGAAACTTAGTGTGTTTAGGACTACATGTTTCAATTAATTTGTAAGGGAGGAGTTCAGTCATGCGATCCTTGCAAGTGCGATTTTCGTTGGGGTGAAGTTTCTCCCTGGATGCTTTCATACTCTCTCTAAGAAGACGATTGTATCTTTTTAAAACCAGGAAGAAAATTCCAGCTTGAAGTGCACACACATAGACACTGCACTAACACAGGTTATAGCATAGTTTTCACTCAAACATGATGACCAAAGATCCATTCAGGAAGGTCAGTTGCGTGAGAAGATCCATTGTGATGTTATCAGAAGAGCTGAAAGAAGCAAGCGACCGCCGAGGATGAGAGCTGGTTCGAGGATCTCAAGAGACCTTAACATATTGCAGTTACTTGAGGTCAGGCTCGAGGTCCGCCCTTCTCAGTTGCAGCATGTCCCAACATTGTATATCACACTGTGGTAACTTCTAGTTCCCACAGCTTCTTAGTGTATTGTTCTCAGCCATGTGTGAAGGCTGAGGTGGATGTTCTCAGCTCTTCCAGACGACAGCTGGCTCACGTGTATGTTGTCCTACAATGGCTGTTTTTAGGCGCTTTCCGACACTGTTACATCAATATGGAGATATCGATGGGGGCCAAAATAGCCCTAATCATCATCAAATTATGTTTTACATAAGAACTTTAAGAAAGTTTCATGTGGAAACGTAATTATGATGATGATTAATTCATTAATTCATATAGCTATTTCTATCCGGGTGCAGCCCTTGTAAGGCAGACCATCCGATGAGGGTGGACGGCATCTGCCGTGTGTAGGTAACTGCGTGTTATTGTGGTGGAGGATAGTGTTATGTGTGGTATGTGAGTTGCAGGGATGTTGGGGACAGCACAAACACCCAGTCCCCGAGCTGAAGGAATTAACCATTTAAGGTTAAAATCTCTGACCTGGCCGGGAATCGAACCCAGGACCATCTGGACCAAAGGTCAGCACGCTAACCATTTACCCATGGAGCCGGACTATGGCGATGATGATGATGATGATGATCCATCTCCGCACAGACCCTTGCAGGGGTGAAATATACAGGCTTCTCCTATTCGTAACCTTCCACCGAGTTGGAACAAGTGGTTAGCCATTGCCCTCAACCTGGTATTCATTTTTAGTGTAGGCTGAGTGAACCTCAAGGACTATTCCTACTACTTTTTTTAAAAAGAAAATGCTATTTGTTCGGGGTGTCGACCTATAGAGATATTTTGCCCCTCGCAGGGACTACTACTACTGTGTTTGGATCATCAGTCCCTAGATTGGTTTGATGCGGCTCTCCATGTCACCCTTTCAGTAATCGGGCCTAATTTTCCCGCCTGGTGAACTATGTTTAAACACCTCGATTTGAATTTTGCTTTGCTTTTGACAGATGACAATAAAAATCCTTCAAAATATCGCTTCACATAAACTGACACATTTGATTGACAGCATTTGTTTACTGAAAACAACAATGGGTAGGCTGCTTCCGTTTCCAAGATACACTGTGCAATGTTAAGTTTATTCCAGTGGTTTGCAAGTGTTCCTGATTGAAATGTATCCTTTTGAGTAACAGTAATACCGTAAATATTACCGATAAGTACATACACACAGTACATCCAATATTAAACGAAGTGTGCATAAATTATTAACCACTTCGAATATGTACTGTACATTTGTTCTATAAAACCAGGAGTTATGGCCCATAAATCAAGTAATCTGGCTTTTTTAGTAATCCGGTACCTGAGTTCCGAGAGGGCCTGATTAATGATACTGTACTGTATTTTACTTGCATTCATTTCGGTAAAGCCGGGCTGAGTGGCTCAGACGGTTAAGGCGCTGGCCTTCTAACCCCAACTTGGCAGGTTCGATCCTGGCTCAGTCCGGTGGTATTTGAAGGTGCTCAAATACGACAGCCCCGTGTCTGTAGATTTACTGGCACGTAAAAGAACTCCTGCGGGACTAAATTTCCGCACCTCGGCGTCTCCGAAGACCTTAAAAAGTAGTTAGTGGGACGTAAAACAAATAACATTAATCATTATTCATTTTGGTAAATATATGTTTTTCCCTGATAAGTGGTCTTTCTGACCTCAGTATTACTCCAGGAAAGCATGTTTGAGAAAAGTTGGTGTAGAGTATGAACTTCTGTATTCATACTGTATCTTCGCGGACGTGAAAATATCTGAAAATCAGGTGAAATGGGGAAAAATATAGACTTTAAACCAGAGCCAAATATCCTTGGCTGCAAATATGTAAACAAAGTGAAGACATTGTCCTGTCATCGTGACTTGTAAACTCGTATTAGTAGTTAACATTTTCCAGTTTGAGCGAGCAGTGTACTGAAGCTACGGCAGGATGCAACCTCGACTACCTCAAACCTTTGTAGTAAGCTCCTTTTGTGCGGGCTAGGCGCAGCTCGCACAAGTGACATCATAATTCTTCCGGAATCAGTCATTAATACAGCCTACAGTTCATGTCCAAATTTGTTCAGTGCGACGGCAAATGGCTTGCGCTGTTGTTGTTTTTCACTTCTTCACGATTAACATTTATTGCAAAGCGATTATTATGTATCCTAGAGACTTTGACACATGGGGGAGTGTGAAATGTGGCCAGAGGTTTGGTTGCTGATGAAATAGAATATATTTATTTTGTGTGGTAAGATTAAGGTTGTCCGCCTCTGCGGTGTAGTGGATAGTGTGATTAGCTGCCACCCCCGGAGGCCCGGGTTCCATTCCCGGCTCCGCCACGAAATTTGAAAAATAGTACGAGGGCTGGAACGGGGTCCACTCAGCCTCAGGTGGTCAACTGAGTAGAGGTGAGTTCGATTCCAACCTCAGCCATCCTGAAAGTGATTTTCCGTGGTTTCCCACTTCTCCTTCAGGCAAATGCCGGGATGGTACCTAACTTAAGACCACGGCCACTTCCTTCCCTCTTCCTTGTCTATCCCTTCCAATCTTCCCATCCTCCACCAAGGCCCCTGTTCATCATAGCAGGTGAGGCAGCCTGGGCGAGGTACTGGTCCTCCTCCCCAGTTGTATCCCGACCCAATGTCTCACGCTCCAGGATACTGTCCTTGAGGCGGTAGAGGTGGGATCCCTCGCTGAGTCCGAGGGAAGAAACCAACCCTGGAGGGTAAACAAATTAAGAAGAAGAAGAAGTAGAAGAAGATTAAGGTCATTAAGCACTCTCTTCCATGTAACTGAAAAATACAAGATTTACAAGTGGAAAATTCAGAGAAATACAAATTAATCACTGTACAACTACTATATAATAATAATAATAATAATAATAATAATAATAATAATAATAATAATAATAATAATAATAGCGGGAGGTACACCTCAACGCCGCGCATTCAAAATCAGCGCCTAAATGAACTCCTCTATTGGTAAAACAGTGAAACTGAAACTACACCAACTTGGAACTTTAATCAGAAGATGTTACCACTAAAATATTGAATGATTTTGTTATTGTGAAGTTTCCTAAATTGACTGAATTTCTCCTAGTTTTGTTAGCTGTGCATCAAGAAGTTTGGACATTTCTCCACAGATGACACCACTAAAAAACTATGATCATGCACCTTGGTGCAAAGTTAAAGAACTTATGATTTAAAGAAGTTTTGTATTTCTAGGTTTTTGTAACTGATTGATGTTCATTTATTTTTGGGTTGGCAATATTTCATTTTTATTTCCGCCAGTTTTGAATCTAGCCATTCACTAATTTCTGTAATTAATTTTCCACCTATCACAGGTTTCTTGTTCGATTCTGAGTGTAACTTTGAAATTGACCAATTAAATTGAGAGGGTGTGGCAGGTTTAGTCTTGAATGATCTCGAATCTTCCCTGAGGGTTTGTAAACTGGGGATTTTCACATTTCTTGGCCAATTGCTCGACGTCTATCTGAGTGTGTGTCTGCAACCAGAACATCTATAAGGTAATGGCCTCATAACTTTATTCTTTCTTGCTACCTCCGCAGTTTAACCCGAGGGAAAGGCCCGACTCTTTAGTATGTAACAACCTTTCTAAAATGTAACTTTCTTCCAGCTAATGTAAAACCTTCATAAAATCGTTAACTGTAAATCGGCCATAGAGAATGAATTACCCTCTCGAGTTCCCCTTCGTCGTGGATTGAGGTGACTACGTTTTGAAACTTTCCTGTAAGGTGCTAAAGTAATTTATATACGAGTCACCTCAGTAGTTTGGGAATAGCCGCTGTTTCATTGGCCTAGAGCCTTTTAGGTTTTTAAGTGTTCATTATATGGGAGCGCAGTGTGCCTCCATTCACTTTGTGTTTGGGCCAGTTATCTAACCTGTTCTTTTTCCATGAAGACCCAGTAGGTTGGGTATTATATACCCCTGTATAAATCATTTTCAAATTGTACGTTGTGCCTTGAAAGGCCAGAAATTGTAAGTTGTGCCTTGAGTAGGCAGTATGGAATCGAGAGCCTGTTAACTCTCTTTTCTAGATTTGCAATTGTAAAGAGTACCTCTAGAAGGCTGGAAATTGTATTTCGGGAGCAAGTGCTCCATAAATGAGGGGATTTCTGCAGTTGAATAAATTTGTGCTCTTTGTAAATTTGAGCTGGGAGCTCAGAAATTGTAAAGCGAGGGGCTTGAAGCCCAGGATCTGTTAAGACCTCTTATCTTGTCTTTTCCTAGACTTTTTTTAACATTATCACTGTACCTGGTGTTTCATTGTTATGAAAAATTGTTAAGTTTGAAGTTCTGAAAATATAACCTTCAGTTTAAGTTTTAAATTAATTTTGATATTGTAGTTAGACCTGTTCAAGCCCGCACCTTCTTTCATCACCTCTGCGTTCCACGGATACCCCGGAATAATAATAATAATAATAATAATAATAATAATAATAATAATAATAATAATAATAATAATAATAATAATAAATAATGAGGATGGTGCAGGCTCTTCTGATAATAAGACTACCCGAGCTGAGTGGTTCAGACGTTGAAGCGCAGGCCTTTTAACCCCAAGTTCGATCATGCTTCAGTCCCTTGTGTGATAGGCCTACTGGTTTCGATATAGTTTCAATGGATCTTTTTTTTTTTTTGCTATTTGCTTTACGTCGCACTGACACAGATAAGTCTTATGGCGACGATGGGATAGGAGAGGCCTAGGAAGTGGAAGGAAGCGGCCGTGGCCTTAATTAAGGTACAGCCCTGGCATTTGCCTGTTGTGAAAATGGGAAACCACGGAAAACCATCTTCAGGGCTGCCGACAGTGGGGCTCGAACCCACTATCTCCCGATTACTGGATACTGGCCGCACTTAAGCGACTGCAGCTATCGAGCTCGGTCAATGGATCTTCAACACCGTCACTGAATATTGACCTTCACAATACAGTGCTATCTCCAAGAAACAATCCTTAGCAATGTGGCAATCGTTATCTCCATACAAAAGAAGTCTGGATTGCTGCTCGAGCAGGCCATGCTAGTACTGACAATAACCTTCCTGACATCGTGCTCAGACCTTGTATTCTTGAACTATATTAATAATGTCCAATATACAGCATATCGGTTCCAACCATGTAAATTCCAAAGTATTACTAAAAATCTTTAGCAGTGTTCGTATTTCATTTCCATGATATGTTATAACGCAATTATAATTTCATCGATTTAGTCTGAATTTACCATCTCTTAACTCTAGATTCTGGAGTTTAACATTGCAAGAGATTTATTTCACCATCCTCAACTGTAATGAAATCCACAGAACTCTTGGAATTACTGGAAGTGCGCAACGTCTATCCAGTCGTCTTTGCGTTCCTGCCTAACAAAAAGAAAGAAACTTATATTCGTCTCTTTCACCTTATCTTTGAAGCGGTTCCCCAATGGAATCCTAAGAAAATCTCTATTGACTTCGAAACAGCTACGATATCAGCCCTCCGAGAAGTATTTCCGTCAACATGAAGCAATATCTGTGGAGAAAAGTACAGGAATTTGGCCTGACGAGCGACTACAAGGAGAACAAAGATATATGTCTCCACATCCGAATGTGCACTACTCTGGCATTTTTTAAGCCAGATGACGTCAGTGAGGGATGGTTGGCGATATATTCTCATGCTCCCTTTTACAGAAAAACTTATTGGCTTCTTCGACTATTTTGTACACGTATGGCTTGAAAACTGCGAGAAACCAATCACTATGTGGAGCTGTTACAAAAAGCGACATCGAACAACAAATGCTGTAGAGGGATGGCATCACAAGATCAACTCTTTAGTTGGAAATCCACATCCTCGATTCGACGATTTGGTGGTTTGTTTAATGAAGGAAGCAGAAGCGACGAACTGCATGTACCTGAAACTGGAGCTCAGTCTTGAAGGTAAGAGGAGGAAGAAGAAATATGTGAAGAAAGATGACAGGATTGAAATAACTCTTAAGAAATATGAAGAAACTAAAGACATCAAGTCCTGCTTAAAGGCAATTTCTTACATAGAAAATCTTGCGTAATCTTCTTGCTGCTTCAGGTATTCCTAATGTAAATAGGTATGTACAAAGGAACAAAATTATAACGACGCTTACCTAAAACCGACAAAAATAATTGACGAAGCTTAGTTACAGCTGATTTTTAACATTCCAAAATGATTTTAATACAATCATTATACCAGTCCAAAGCCTGGATAAAGTGTCGTGCTAATCAGCATTTTAAAACATATCATTTACTGTCGACCAAATCATTGTATGTACTCGAGTTTGGAGGTTTTAACCCCCTGTGGGTGGGGGACATAGACGAATAAATCCGCGGTATCCCCTGCCTGTCGTAAAAGGAGACTAAATGGATCTCCGAAGGCTCACAACTTGGAAGTGTGGGTTGGCAGGATCGAACCTCCCAAGTTGGGGCCAGAAGGCTAGCGCCTCAACCGTATGAGCCACTGAGTCCGGCATTTCTAATTCTTTCCCATCTCATTTTCTCCTAAAAATATGCTAAAGTGACGTGTAAATAAATAAATAAATAAATAAATAAATAAATAAATAAATAAACAAATTTTAATGAATTAGCGATGGATTAACTTTAGTTTTTCAAAGAATGAAGGGCTGGTGTGGTATAAAACAGTGTCCTTTACCCTGGCCTACCTTTAATTATTCCACGATAAATAAATAGGAAATTTACGTTTTGAATTAGCCTCTGATATTTGTATATAAAAATTCACTTTGTGTTGTATTAGAGTTTAAATGTACGAGCTTGTATATCTGCAGGAATATTTATATCGTGGTAGCCACGGGACCTTTTCGTGATGGTGGTGATTACTGTTTTTGTGAGAAAGTGGAATGGTGCCACCATCCTCCCTTGAAACTAACCAGAAAAAAGTCGAATAGATCCGACTCTCTTTTAGTGGAAAGGAAGGGAAAAGCCACGAATGATGTGAAAATGTAAGACTGCCTGGGCTTGGCAAACATCGTACCGTGGGGGTCGGAAGAGAACAAGAGTTGACCAAGAGAGACCGGTTAGGAAATACTGTAGAATAGAATATATTTATTTATCATCTACAGAATTGTATGTTAGCAAAAACATTACATGACTTGTTCTTCTCCTTCAGACACAACCAGGTGACGATTTCATGTTAACTTTCCCTATACTTTCTGTACATTTATAACCATTTGCCTTATTAGTAACTGTCAAATGCATTACAGCACACAACAGTAAATAATTACACCAGGAAGTTTAGATATAGAATTGTGTTCGTGTCTGAAGGTATCAATCTCTAAACAGCCTAACGCCCGCGAGAGAAAAATGTTGATCTGCAAGCAGCGAGCATGAGATCAGGCAGGTTAGCGGGGATATTCCGAGATTAAACTAATGAGACCCATCCCCTGCTGCAGTGACCGCAAATGTCCTGTGACAACTGGGAAATTTCTGTGACTGGGCACAAGTTCATCTCATTGACCGGAAATGTCCGTGATTTTGTGATGACTGCAAATGTCCGTGACCGCAAATGTCCGGACACCCCTTTATTATCTGCCAATCATATAGAATATTAAATTCAAAATCCGGGACATCTGAGAAATCAACTACTTCATGCTCATCTAGAATTCCTGCACTCTTAGCTGTTTTACTCCGCTATGGAAAGCAAACCAATTAGCAAATGCTGAGCTTATGCATCCATTTATCACCGTCCAGCGAAAATGTAAGTGAATCACAGTTCTCGGGGAACTGCCCAGCAGGTCCTTTCCACCCGCACGATGTAGGAGATTATGAGTAATGCACACAGCTTAGAAATATTTCTTCTATACTAAAAACCAAACCCCATGGCATTACAGCCCTTGAAGGGCTTTGGCCTACCAAACGACCGCTGCTCAGCCCGAAGGCCTGCAGATTACCAGGTGTCGTGTGGTCAGCACGACGAATCCTCTCGGCCGTTATTCTTAGCTTTCTAGACCGGGGCCGCTATCTCACCGTCAGATAGCTCCTCAATTCTAATCACGTAGGCTGAGTGGACCTCGAACCAGCCCTCAGGTCCAGGTAAAATTCCCTGACCTCGCCGGGAATCGAACCCGGGGCCTCCGGATAAGAGGCACGCACGCTACCCCTACACCACGGGGCCGGCCTTCTTCTATATTAATCAAGTTTTAACTATCACACACTGCAAAATCGGGCATGTTGACGTTCAGTACAAATAATTCTACTAATATTCTTCTTTCTAGTGCAGACAGCTGACAATCTATTATAGTATGAACTCCAAATCAAGATCGATAACAACAGTTAAACAGTCTCCCACGTAATTATGTTGAAAAACATATAGAGAGGCATTGACACGACCAAGTTAGAGTTCACAATGCAACAGTTTAATATAGGACAGCAAAATTCGATGGGTTGAAAACGACTTACCTGGCCATAAATGGGTAGGAAAATAGCAGCAGGGCAGTTGTTAGACACATTCGCGCTTCATTATATCATGATTATGGAGTAAAAACTTATGTAAACGAGCTTTTAAGTATGCAGCTTACCTCAATAACAAGAATAATATAATAAACATTGTCATTCCTTTCAGCTGACGTAGCACAGAATATTTTTTTTGCTAGTTGCTTTAGGTCGCACCGACACAGATAGGCCTTATGGCGACGATGGGATAGGAAAGGGCCAGCAGTAGGAAGGAAGCGGCCGTGGCCTTAATTAAGGTACAGCACCAGCATTTGCCTCGTGTGAAAATGGAAAACCACGGAAAACCATTTTCAGGGCTGTCGATAGTGGGGTTCGAACCTACTATCTCTCGAATACTGGATACTGGCCGCAATTAAGCGACTGCAGCTATCGAGCTCGGTGAATTCATACATTTAACGAGAATTATTTTATTAGGCATAGTTTTTGTGTCGGTCACGTTTATAAAATATACTTCTACATATTAGGCTTTCTTTCTTATAATTTTGGTAAGTTATATAAAGAGGGGCCAGCCCCGTGGTGTAGGGGTAGCGTGCCTGTCTCTTACCCGGAGGCCTCGGGTTCGATTCCCGGCCAGGTCAGGGATTTTTACCTGGGCCTGAGGGCTGGTTCGAGGTCCACTCAGCCTGCGTGATTAGAATTGAGGAGCCATCTGACAGTGAGATGGCGGCCCCGGTCTAGACAGCCAAGAATAACGGCCGAGAGGATTCGTCGTGCTGACCACACAACACCTCGTAATCTGCAGGCCTTCGGGCTGAGCAGCGGTCGCTTGGTAGGCCAAGGCCCTTCAAGGGCTGTAGTGCCATGGGGTTTGGTTTGGTTTGGTATATAAAGAGGGAGAGGATGTCTGGACGAGGTGGTAAGGGCGTGCTCGGTTCGCCCGGAAGGACGTGGCTTCGAATCCCCGTCAGGAAGTCGTAAAATTTAAGAAATGAGATTTCCACTTCCGGAGATGAATACGGCCCTGAAGTTCACTCAGCCTACACCAAAAATTAGTACCAGGTTAATTCCTGGGAGCTAACCACCCTACCCCATCAAGGGCCGAGATAACGGATAGTAGAAGCCTTTACCTTCCACCCCGCCAAGGGCCTTCATCGCCTGTACGGAGATGACTTTGCTTTGCTTTTTATATAAAGTGGGAAATTTTGCTCACGTATGTGAGAATTTTATTCAGAATGGGTTGGCAACACTGTACAGGCTTATTTATGTGTCAGACACGTTCCAATGTTTAGTTATTACATTGCTATGGTTAGGAGACAGCCAGTATTGAAGTTGTAGACACCCCGTAGGGCTGTATATTGATATTATCTTTGGTTTTTATAAGTTTTTACAAGAGTTTCAGCAAGTAAGAAAGCCAGTGTCACATGAAAAATTGAAAAATGAAAATCCACAGCCTGTTTCCAGTCATTCGACCGGGTCAGAAATGGAATGAATGAAGCTCCATCTAGCGGCTAGGATAGGAAATGTGCCGGCTGCCGAAGCCTGTCGCACTCCTCTGGGACAATGATTAATGAATGACAGATGAAATGAAATGATATTGGAGAGTGTTGCTGGAATGAAATATGACAAGGAAAACTGGAGTACCCGGAGAAAAACCTGTTCCGCCTCCACATTGTCCAGCACAAATCTCACATGGATTGACCGGGACTTGATGATGATGCTTGTTGTTTAAAGGGCCTAACATCTAGGTCATCGGCCCTGACCGGGATTTGAACCACGGATCCCAGCGGTGAGAGGCCAGCGCGCTGCCGCCTGATCCACGGAGGCTCCCAGTGTTACATAATACATACAATTTTTGCTACGTGTGTGGTGAACTAACCATCCAGCCTCAAGCGCGAAAAAGTGTTGTGAAATTTATTTTGCGTGTGAAGTTGGTGATTTTGATGAAGACTGGGCCCCAAATATTTGCTGTGTACTATGCGTTAGGCTCCTCACTGGATCGAAAAATGGTTCACATCATATGCCATTTGCAGTTCCTAAGATTAGGAAGGAACAGAAGGACCAGTCAACTCATTGTCACTTCTGTTTAACTAACTTAAGAGAAATTACTTGTAAAACAATATATACAGTTAACTACCCTAATTTATCATCTGCAATGAGGCCTGTATGACAGTGATGATGATGATGATGATGATGGTGATGATCGTACCCAATTGTTGAATGCGATCCAGTATGTAGAGTCAAAATAGCATTATCACTGACTGTAATGACGTCTTCAAGTTGGGTTTCTACAGGGCAGTTTGGACAGTGAAATACTGTAGACGCTCAAGATCTTGAATTGCACCACCGTTGCAATCAGCAGTCTGTGTATAAACCCATCTTTTCAGTGTAGCCTTGGTTCAAGGCACTAGTCATTCCAGTCCTTATCCTATTAAGTGTATTCCAGACAGGCAAAGATAGCGAAATATGTGCTGGTGTTCCTTCTGTTGGCCGATTCCAGCCTAGGAATGTGGACTGTTGCTACCAATATTGATTCCTAAGAACACTTGGTGTGGCTGGAGCTGCCTTGAACACCTCCGTGACCTGAGACGCCTTGTGCTCTCTCATGACCAAAGAGAAGATTGCGCTTGTCCACTTCTTGTTTGAGTTTCCCAGTTTCATAACATAGCGAATAATATCCCTGATTTCGTGTCCTTGAGTGATAACTCCAACTCCGACCCAACTAATACTAAAGAACAACGAGACGAGGGACATGACCCTGTATTTTAAGGGATTTGTTCATCAGAACCTCACGTTTTAACTCAAGAAGGTTGTAATGATTTTTTGGGGACTTAAAGTTGTCTTCTTTTTTTTTTTTGCATTTTGTTTTAAGTCACGCCGATACAGGTAGGTGTTATGGTGACGGTGGGATAGGGAAGGGCTAGGAGTGATAAGGAAGCAACCGTGGCCTTAATGAAGGTAAAGCCCTCCATTTTCCGGTGTGAAACGGAAAGCACAGAAAGCCTTCTTCAAGGCTGCCGACAGTGGGGTTCGACCCCACTATCTCCTGAATGCAAGCTCACTGCTACGCGATCCTAACCGTACGGCAAACTCACTAAGTGAAATGAATCAGGTGAGATATGTACAGACTAAAACCCTGAATTACAAGGACCGATTACTTGCAAAGGAATTAGGTCCACCAAGACCAGAACTTTATATAACTCAGGTGTTTAAGGATGGAACATCAACAAAAATGTGTACGAAAAAAGGAAGTTGTCAATTAATTCATTCATTATTTTACTTTCCGTGTATTTTTCTCGGTAGGGAAGAGAATATTGCCGGTGTAAGAGACCGAAAACATTGTGCCACATCTCTTGTAACCGCAACAAACCGCCAATGAAACCATTCCTATCACAATTAAAAGTTACCAGTAAATGAAGAACACATTTAAATAATGTATCGTAAACACATTACTGCACAAGATCACATACTGAACACAGGAGCGTCTAACAATCTCAGTTACCAATTCTCACTTAAATTCGTGATTTTTGTTTGCTTTGGTTTGTTTATTTTTACATGGTTAACAAAATCTCCAATTTCATTTATTGTGTGAAATAATTCGTCACTAATGTTTACTTGACATTCGATTAATCTTCTTAAATTTTCAACTATTTCGAAAGCTTCAGAAGATGTTGGTACGGGCTCTTCAGTTACTTCATCCCCGTTGTCGAGTTCACCTTCATCGGTGTCATTGGATGGATCATGTTTTTGTGTCACTTATTACACAACCTCTTCCTCAATCAGCCCTCAGCACACGGCAATTTCATTGTCAACATCTGAATGTGCGTCGTGACTGATGTCAGTTGCCACGTGTCGTCACCGCTGAGGTACCACTATGTCTAATTATCGTGGTGAGACATCAACATTGTTTTCTTCGTTGTTAAACTCAGTTTTACGGAAAAAGTTTCTAATTGTTTGTAGACTGACCTGATTTCAATCTTTGTTTAACATGTGACTAGCATCTAGCAAATTACCTATTTTCTCTCTAGCGTAGTCGAGAATCTTAAGAACGACCGACCGTCGTCACGTATAGTTGGGAGATCAGAAGAATGCACATGCCAGGTAAGACACGGGGCGAAGGGGTTTTCACCAGCAGAGCCAGTGACGCAATGGTTACCATAGCAACTGCGCTACTACCCAGGCGACTTTATATTATCTTCTACTGGCAGTTCTTCGCTCTTGTCAGCTGTTATCCAGCAAACTGCAAAGTATGAGTCAATGTTCTCGTGTAGCAGATAAGAGCCGATCTGTCTGGGTAGAACAGGAAGTTCGTGCTTGCAGGCCACATTCCTCATTCTTGCATTCTTCTCATCTCTACACAGTACATGCTGTAATATATTCCATGTTACAAGCATGGCAATTTATGTATAATATCAATTTATGTATATTTTATATTGTCCATGTGAAATATTTCAATATTTGTGAAAATATCAAGGCATAATTATTCCTCAATTAATTTCCGGTACCAATGGTGTAAACGTACGGGTTGTAATAATTAGGCGAGTATACAGTATATGTGGGACAGCAAATTTCTAGGACAAGTCAGCTCACTTGTGAATCAAAGAGGGGCGGTGAATCTGGGTAACCGGGCGTGTTGGCTCTGCGGTTAGGAACGCGCGGCTGTAAGCTTGCATCCGGGAGATAGTGGGTTCGAATCCCACTGTCCGCAGGCCTGAAGATGGTTTTCCGTGGTTTCCCATTTTCAGACCAGGCAAATGCGGGGGCACTTAATTAAGGCCACGTCCGCTTCCTTCCAATTCCTAGGCCTTTCCTTTCTCATCGTTGCCAAAAAGACCTATCTGTGTCGGTGCGAAGTAAAGCCACTAACACACGAATCTGGGTGAAATTATAGCCAGGAATACCATGCGAAGTACACCTAAGTGCTAGTGCACTTTTATGAAAACTAGGTAGGAAGAGTACGGAGCGGGAAATAGGCGCAAGCTATATTATGAGCCTGTCTTTGTCCAAGTAACTACGGTGGTTTGACATTGAACGGAGATAAGTGAAGTGAAATTAAGTTGAAAAGGGGAAAAATGGAAAGTGTGCTAGGATATATAAACCTGGGAAGTGTTATTCAGAGGACTCATTCTTTCCAGACGAGGATTATATGCCGTTCCGTCTGCCATAACTGTTGTCAGTGTCTCGTGCTGTCAGTAATATTTGTTAAGTTTGTGAACAAGTGTTATATTTTACTATGCCAAGAGCTACGAACTGATGTAAGACAGTCATGTTGCCATTATAATTTATTTATGGTATAATTGAAGGATGGACTATGGATTTTGTCGTCATTTGGTCTCTGTAACGCAATTAGCGTTCACGAAGTATTGTCAGATTATTGGGCGTGGTAATAGCTTTAAAAGTATCTACCATCAAGTATGCCAGGTTGAAGGGCACTTCACTTCAGCAATTACTACGCCTGTCAGGTATAGGAAGGTGGAAACCTAACATGCACAGGAGAGGATGGTGGTGAAATGCACGCTAGAATAACGCGGTTCGAGTTACAAGTCTTCTTAAAGTGTTCAAACCAAAGACAGCTCTGGAGTTCCAGGACGTGAGGCTCAAACCCAGCGGAGGAATCACCGATCTACTACAGTGAGTAACCAACCCATTTCAAAAAGGGGGAAGTGTGTTAGGGCTGATCTGATTCACAGCAGAAATCTTGTAAATATTCATTTGTATTTTTTATACCCTATGTACTTTTTTCTTGCAATATAGAGTCAAACAATCAGTTTAAATAATTTATGTTAGCCCTGGTTGTATGCCCCTACCATTTTCTGTCTTTTGCAGCGGATATTGGGTAAGGACCCGTCAACAGGATACCAATTTTCCAGACATCATGTACCTGAAATAGAATATTGTATGAACTACCGTAAATAGTAAATTCCTATTATTACTCATATTCTAAATTGAGGGATTCTATGGTGACCCCTAGCGCCCATTTACCGGCACATTCGGCAATTATTATTATTATTATTATTATTATTATTATTATTATTATTATTATTATTATTATTATTATTATTATTATTATTTGGGATCGTGATCAACTCAGTGGCTTAGCCGCTGGCGTCCCACCCAGAAGGCTGAGTTTCGAATCCCGGTCGGTTCCTGGGTTGAGATTTTCATCTCAAGAATCACGTGGCGTCAGGAAGAGCACGCGGCCTTAAAAACCCCAGCGAAATCCAAAATGAGCCTGGGTGGTTCCAGTTACCCTAGAAAAAACTGGAATAATGTGACGAAAGATTTATTATTATTATTATTATTATTATTAATATTATTATTATTATTATTATTATTATTATTATTATTATTATTATTATTATTATTATTTACGAGGCTACGTGGCTCAGGCGGCAGCGCGCCGGCCTCTCACCGCTGGGTTCCGTGGTTCAAATCCCGGTCACTCCGTGTGAGATTTGTGCTGGACAAAGCGGAGGCGGGACAGGTTTTTCTCCGGGTACTCCTGTTTTCCCTGTCATATTTCATTCCAGCAACACTCTCCAGTATCATTTCAGTTCATCTGTCATTCATTGCTAGTTGCTTTACGCCGCACCGACACAGACAGGTCTTATGGCGAAGATCGTACAGGAAAGGCCTAGGAGTTGGAAGGAAGCGGCCGTGGCCTTAATTGAGGTACAGCCCCAGCATTTACCTGGTGTGAAAATGGGAAAGCACGGAAAACCATCTTCAGGGCTGCCGACAGTGGGGCTCGAACCCACTATCTCCCGGATGCAAGTTCACAGCCGCGCGCTCCTAACTGCACGGCCAACTCGCCTTGTCTTTCGTTCAGTAATCATTGCTCCAGAGGAGTACGACAGGCTTCGGCAGCCGGTATAATTCCTATCTTCGCCGCTAGATGGGGGCTTTATTCATTGCATTCCTGACCCGGTCGAATGACTGGAAACAGGCTATGAATTTTCAATTCATTATTATTTTTAATAATTCATGTATTTAGTGTTTTTTATAGTTTAGTTTATTGTAAGTCGTCAAGCTATAATTACTTTCAGTTGTGATACAAGTATAATGATGATAATTATTATTATTGATTTTCAAAATATTACAAACCTCTTCTAAGGCTGGGGCTAATAAACGTAACAGTATGATTGTTATTTTTCAATTGTCATCCAACAGTGGAATATGATGTTTTGTTATGTTATGATAACTACATATATATACATACATACATACATACATACATACATACATACATACATACATACATACATACATACATACATACATACATACATACATACATACATACAGTAACGTGTTGGCGGGGTAAATAAGTAAATAAATGCGTACAGAACCTGGTAGCAACATATTTCTAAGATTTTTTAACTAAGCACTACAATTACACACTTACACGGTACGCGCGCTCTCTCTCTTCCTCAGTTTCTCATGTTCCATCTACAATGACACACGCACAGAGTCATCGATTATTTACACTACACTCACTGAGCCACTCAGTCACACTCGTTAGTGCTGTCACGGTCCACAGCCTACACGTCAGTCTCGCAGGTCGGGATAGTATCCGCTGTTCACTCAATCCGTCGAACCCCGTTCGCAGTCCGCACACGTCGGCACCCAGTGTTCCCTTCGCGCTGCTCCAGCACACTCCAGGTTCTCCTCCAGTAGCCGGCCTCAAGGGACACACACACACGACATCAGGGAAACAGGAACGAGTCCTCGGCTCCAACAGGCAGGTAATCCATCAGGCTGACATCTCAGCCCAGACTATCACTGACTGCGCTCTTCGCTAACTCACACTAGCGAACTCAATCTAGCTCTCGTTCACTCAGTCACTAACTCTGACTGACTCTCTACAGTCAAGTAACTGCTCTTATATACCTGCGCCAGCCCTTCTAGAACAGTCCGGATGCTCGACGAACCCAGGAACCTCGCGAAATGGAAGACTCCAGATTAATAGTCGAGTAATTTCCGTCGTCCCATGCGGCGCGACCACGGACAGACGAGAGAAGGGCCCGCCCAGCACTTAATCGCTGCTTGTGATTGGCGCGGTCGAACGTAAGGGGGGCTGGGGCCGATACAGTGACGAGCTCGGCCGATAGCAAGTTGGCATGGCGGACGCTATAACCATTACAATACATACATACATACATACATACATACATACATACATACATACATACATACATACATACATACATACATACATACATACATACATACATACATACATACATACTATACCCTTAGAGTGCAATATGTACATCTTCATTATAGACTGTTATGCCTTTCAGCATTCACTCTGCAAGCCTCTGCGAATTAACTAAAGCCATTACAATCGTCTTTCATGAGCTCTGAGGCCTCGTTCAGTTCCTTACGTCTTATCTTTAAATCATTAGAAACTGGGTCTAACCATTGTCGTCTTAGTCTCCGTCTACTTCTCTTACTCTCCATGACCGATTCCATTATTCTTCTTCTAGATAACCTATCCTACTGAGCGAGCTGGCCGTGCGGTCAAGAGTACGCAGCTGTGAGCTTACATTTGGGAAATAGTGGATTCGAACCATACTGTCGGCAGCCCTGAAGAAGGTTTTCTGTGGTTTCCCATTTTCACACCAGGCAATTAGTTAAGGCCAAGGCCGATTGCTTCCTACTCCTAGCCCTTTCCTTTCTCATCGTCACCATAAAACCTATCTGTGTCGGTGGGACGCAAAGGCAATTGAAAAACCTATCCTCCTCCATTCGCCTCACATGACTCCACCACCAAATCCAATTTATGCGTACAGCTTCATCAATCGAGTTCATCCCTAACTTAGCCTTTATCTCCTCATTCCGAGTAATCTCCTGTCGTTGTTCCCACCTGTTTGTACCGGCGATCATTCTCGCTACTTTCTTGTCTGTTACTTTTAACTGATAAAAAAAATCCTGAGCCCACCCAGCTTTCACTCCCGTAAAGCGAAGTTGGTCAGAAAACGGACTGGTGTAAAGATAGTTTCGTCCGGGAGCTGACTTACATAATATTGTTGATTGCAACTGCGAGCTCACTGTATTAGCTTTTCTGCACTTTGATTCAATCTCACTTACTATACTACCATCCTGAAATAATACACATCGTAAATACCTGAAATGATCTACCCATTCCAGCTTTGTATCCCCAATGTGACATTCAGTTCTCTTGGATTGCCCTACTGACATCAATTTAGTCTTTGGGAGGCTAATTTTCATTGTACCTATTATCATGTTCCAAGATGTTAGACTGTAGGCTTTCAGCACAATCTTCCATTAAGGCCAGGTCGTCAGCATAGGCTAAACCGCTTATTACATTTTTACCTAACTGGATCCCTCCCCGCCACTCAATACCTTTCAGCAGATGATCCATATAAACTATGAACTGGCCTTGTCCAAACTAACCTAACACCATGGCACTACAGCTCTGAAGGGTCTTGGCCTACCAAGCGACCTCTGCTTAGCTCGTAGGCCTGCAGATTGCGAGGTGTCATGTGGTCAGCACGACGAATCCTTTCGGCCATTATTCTTGGCTTTCTAGACCGGGGCCGCCATCTCACCTTCAGATAGCTCCTCAATTCTAATCATTTAGACTGAGTGGACCTCGAACCAGCCCTCAGATCCAAGTAAAAATCCCTGACCTAGCCGGGAATCGAACCCGGGGCCTCCGGGTAAGAAGCAGGCACGCTACCCCTACACCACGGAACAGCCCCTGTCCAACCCCTGAAAGTTCTTTGAATCAAGGACTCATTAATTCTCACCGTAGCCCAGTTGTCAACACAAACGCCTTTGAATGTTTTTAGATATCTACCTTTAATCCTTCATTACGGCTAACATAGTTTCCCTCGATACTCTGTCACATGCCTTCTCTAGATTTACGAAACATAAGTATTCTCGCAGCATCTTTCAATAATCTAGCGCATATTGAAAATTTGATCCTGACATCCCCTCTGTGGTCTGAAACAACACTGGTTTTCATCCAACTTACTTTCAACCACTGATCGCACCTTCCTTTGCAAAATGTCTGTGAACGCCTTGGTAGGTATACTTATCAATGAAATACCTCGATAGCAGTTGCAAGCCTTTCTGCGCCCTTTCTTATAAATAGGGGCAATTACGGATTTAATCTAATCAGAAGGAACCATCCTAACATTCCATTTTGTATTCACAACGAACGAGACGTATTATTTCTATTATTATTAGTAGTATTATTAATACAGATAATGTGTATTTCGTATTCATATTATTAACATTATAGTACTATAGGAATTTACAATGATAAAGATACAGCGGCTAGATCGATGTAACAATCAAAGCTAAAAACGCCAAATACCAAATGCCTTGTACGCGGTGGTCGTGTTAGTAGTACACGCGAGCACAGAAATGGTGTCCTGGTATAAACAAAGCATGGTATACCCCCACCTCCACGCTTAACGCATTGCTGCAGGTAGACAGCCCGCTACAAGACTGCTGTGATTGAAATGGGCACAGTGGTGGAGTATAGCAATACACACACTGTGCCTTCAGTACTACCCGTTCACTCCCTCCCCACCTTTTCGGTACTGGACTGGCCTTCGACACTACCCCCTTCACTCCCTCTCCACCTTTTCTGTACTGGAGTGGGGCAGTGTTGATTGTTTATGTCGGGACACCATTTCTGTGCTTGCATGTACCAGAAAGTCAGTTTTAAATAAACGAACTGAGAAGGATCAAGTTCTCCTACTTTCCAGCAGTTTTGGCCATCCCTAATGCTGTTATTTGGGTTGCCTATTCGAACAAAGTGGACGGTGATTTGGGGACATAGTATTCTGTAGATGGCCTTAGATTTCTATAATATTTTTGCTTCCATTATAAAAGATACAGAAGTAATTAAACTCTAACATTCAGATATATTCATATACTGATCGTGTTAGTAAAATAGGTTTGTACAGCGACAAATTATGTTCGTGAAGTCAGAATCTCCTTTTAGGTTTAAAGTGTTTTATGTAACTTTAAAACAGCGATTTCTACCGTGTATATCCAAGGTAATTCTAGGTAAGCTAACTGCTCCAAGCAGCCTAGCTATTTTACAGCAAATTAATGTCCGGCTCCATGGCTAAATGGTTAGCGTGTTGGCCTTTGATCTAAGGAGTCCTGGATTCGATTCCTGGCCGGGTCGTAGATGCAAACCTGAATCGGTTAATTCCGATGCTCGAGGACTGGGTGTGTGTACCGACTTTGAACATTAGATATCATCATAGGTAGGAACCCATCATCTTATACATGCAGGCTGCCTATAGGCATCAACTAGATAGACATGCATCAGGCCTCTCTGGAGGCTGTACACCATTATTACTATTATTATTAATTATATCTCTGCCATTTATTTTTTGGAGATAGTGAGTTCAAGCCCCACTGTCGGCAGCCCTGAAGATGGTTTTCCGTGGTTCCCCATTTTCACACCAGGCAAATGCTGGGGCTATACCTTCATTAAGGCCACGGCCGCTTCCTTCCAATTCCTAGGCCTTTTCTATCCCATCGTCGCCATAAGACCTATCTGTGTCGGTGCGACGTAAAGCAAATAGCAAGAAAAGAAGAAGGAAGAAGATGTTTTGGAAACATGATTATTACCATGAAATTTAGGATATGTTAATTGACCATTCACCCAAGTTTCATTGAAGGTTGTTACGTCTAACCATATTTATTCCCTTGTTATAGCAGAGTAGACTGAATTCGAAATATTAATCATTTTGTCAAGAATTTCAAACAATTTGAAATATCATCAATTTGAAGCACATGACAATGTTATTGACTCGCGTAAAGAATAAGAACATCACAGTAGTTTTCAATGCACACTAATCATTAACCTGTGCACTGCAAATATATCTGGAGAAATGTCGCAGTCCATAAAGTACATCTTACTGAGTAATGTTTATTGGAAAACCCGAGAAAAATATAGGAAATCATGATGGCCTGGAATCAGACCACTCAAGCAGACCATGTCTGCCAGATCCTCTCGTGCAACTCATTCCGCCACGGAGAGCGATCATTGTCAACATTCAGTGCATTGCCACTGCTGTTGGTTCTTGATAAGACTTGGCATATCCTGGTCAACAACTCAGTGTATAAAGTCTCGTGCGTAGGTGTGTCCGTACAGCGCTAGTAATTAGTCGGTCATACACAACATGTTGCATATCATCCTAGCATTTCACTGAAGTCCGGCTCCATGGCTAAATGGTTAGCGTGCCTTTGGTCACAGGGATCCCGAGTTCGATTCCGGGAAGGATCGGGAATTTTAACCATCAATGGTTAATTTCGCTGACACGGGGGCCGGGTGTATGTGTCGTCTTCATCATCATTTCATCCCCATCACGACGGGAAGGTCACCCACGGGTGTCAAATCAGAAGACCTGCACCTGGCGAGCCGAACATGTCCTCGGACACTGCCGGCACTAAAAGCCATACGCCATTTCATTTCATTTGACTGAAAATGAAATGGGAAACAGTGAAATACCTCTTCTAGGATGGCCGAGAGTTCTTAGGTACCGAGCGAGTCACTAAGCGGTTTGGGTCACGTAGGTGTTAGCTTGCATTCGGGGGATAGTGGGTTCGAACCCTACTGTCAGTAACCCTGAAGATGGTTTTCCGTGGTTTAACATTTTGGCACCAAGGAAATGCTGACGCTATACATCAATTAAGGCCATAGTCTCTTCCTTTCACTCATAGCTCTTTCCTATCCTATCGTCGCCATTAGACCTGTCTGTGTCAGTGCGACGAAAAACAAATTGTAAAAAATGTTAATATTATTATTATTAATATTATTACTATTATTATTATTATTATTATTATTATTATAATGTTATTTGCTTTACGTCCCAGTAACTACTTTCACGGTTTTCGGAGACGCCGAGGTGCCGGAATGTTAAAAATATTCTTTAATAATAATAATAATAATAATAATAATAATAATAATAATAATAATAATAATAATAATAATAATAATAATAATAATAATAATAATGTTATTTGCTTTACGTCCCACTAACTACCTTTACAGTGTTTGGAGACGCCGAGGTACAGGAATTTAGTCCCGCGGGAGTTCTTTTACGTGCCAGTAAATCTACCGACTCGAGGGTTACGTATTTGAGTACCTTCAATAACAACCAGACTGAGTCAGAATCGAACCTGCCAAGTTGGTGTCAGAAGACCAGTGCCTCCTCAACCGTCTGAGCCAATCAACCCGGCCAATATTCTTACTTGTTATTATTATTTTTATTATTATTATTATTATTATTATTATTATTATTATTATTATTATTATTATTATTATTATTGTTATTCAGCTTGCATTCGGGAGAGAATGGGTTTGAACACCACTGTTGGCAGCCCTGAAAATGGTTTTCCGTGGTTTCCCATTATCACATCAGGCAAATTCTGGGGCTGTACCTTAATTAAGACCACGGTCGCTTCTTTCCCACTCCTAGCCCTCCTATCCCATCGTCACCATAAAACCTATCTGTGCCGGTGCGACGTACAACAAATTCTAAATAAGTATATATACCGTATGTTATTATTTCGTCACTTTTCCCACACCGTGACGAGATAGCGGATGCGAACTATGTCACACAAACGAACTGGGTCTGTCTTAAGTTTGGATACTCTTCTTAACGTCTTTTGGTAACGTGACATTCTGAATCTTCTACTTGCCAACTAGAGGTGGTATTTCAAAACTAAAAGCTAGCCTATTGGATTTCTTGAAGATCTTATGGTAATTGTTTCTCAGCAACTGGATGGTAGATTCTAGAAGTTAAGACAACTAATATTTATTTATTTATTTATTTATTTATTTATTTATTTATTTATTTATTTATTTATTTCGGATTGATATTGATTTACGTGTCTGTTTCTCCTAAAACTTTAAATTTTCGCAGAGCGTTGTTGATGGACAAAATGAAAAAATATTTTGGACTATTTCTTAAAGCAATATTGTCGATATTATACCATTTGTCTACATAAATTGCTCAGAAACGGCTCGTTGCACATCTTTGGGCAAATAATAATAATAATAATAATAATAATAATAATAATAATAATAATAATAATAATAATAATAATAATAATAATAATAATAATAATAATAATAATAATAATATCCGCCTTTGTGGTGTAGTGATTAGTGTGATTAGCTGCCAACCCCGGAGGCCCGGGTTCGATTCCCGGCTCTGCCACGAAATTTGAACAGTGGTACGACGGCTGAAACGGAGTCCACTCAGCGTCGGGAGGTCAGCTGAGTAGAGGGGGTTTCGATCCCCACCTCATCCATCCTCGAAGTGGTTTTCCCTGGTTTCCCACTTCTCCTCCGGGCAGTAGCCGGGATGGTACCTACAGTAACCTAAGGCCACGGCCGCTTCCTTCCCTCTTCCCTGTCTATCCCTTCCGATCTTCCCATCCCACCACCCTGGATGTAAACGGATTAAGAAAGAAAAAGAGAAATAATTATAACAACAACAACAACAATTCCGTGTGGCTTGTCATTAATCTGATGGTGCCCTTGTAAAGCAGAACCTCTGATCTGCGTATGTGGGGAAATAGTGTGTTAATAGTATTATGTGTGGTGTATGAGTTACAGGGATGTTGGAAATAGCACAGACACCCGGTGCTCTAGCTAAGGGTATATTAACCGTTTAAGATTAAGATCCACGACCCGTCTGGGAAACGAAATCTGGACCCTCTGAAGCAAAGGCCACCACGCTGACCATTCAGCCGAGGAGCCGGACATTTCTGAAAATCAACGTTGTAGTCGGATACGGCCTACGCTTATACATCACGGTAGCACGGTTTCTTTACTCGACCAGCCATGTTTCCGTCAAAGTTTATAGCCCTTAACGATGATGAGAAGTTTTCCGTTTACAAACCCCCATCTCCACGGCTGCGGAAACACAAGTAAATGACCGACTAGTGGAAGTGTGTCCTGATCTCTCTTGTTAAAGACCCACATTAAAACGGAGAAAAGGTAAACCGTACCAACCTCGATTTTGTTGAACATATTCCTCGTGGCGTTCAATGAGAGACAATCTCGGCGCTATTTATATTCACCCACATTCAGTCCCCTCGTCAAGGGAATTATCCGTTCACGATTAAGATCCGATGACCTGGCCACGAATCGAACCCAGGGCTCCGGAGACCCGAAGGCATAGATGCCGATCAGTTAGCCACAGAGGAAAATATTGTGAAAAAGTAATTACTGAGAATTCTAGTTACAAGAAAGCAACCTACTACCATGGATGGTCACAGCTATATGCTGTAACTGGAGAAAATGGCTTCATTTTAAGTTATTCACAAACGCAGGCGTTGACTCTGAAGAGGAAATTAGATTCCAATAATGTCTCCTAGTTTCTTAGCCTTAGTCTTCTTTCAATGGAGTGACTTCCATTACCGTCCTATCTCTTTATCACCAACGTTAGTGTTTACGCGGAGGCAAGGTCCTATCAGGGTAAATTATGATGCGGAAATAGCGCCAAAGTAATTTATAAAAGATTGTCATTAGTGGAGAAAAACTTTTCTTCAAAATCTTTACTGTCGCATTACGATATATGATTTGGGGAGTATGAAGAATATGTGCAGATTTTTTTTTCGGTAAATCCCGATGAGTCTTTGGAAACTGTTGTACAACACAGAACATGCGAACACACGCAATATACACATACAGATGATGACTGTGACATCCTTCATTATTAATGTGCAACAAAAAAGGAATAACAAATAACAATATGCTAATCTGATCCCGCCAATCGTTGGTCAAGGTGTGAAATTCCTATTGTATGCAGACAAGCGAGGCATATCGTGCATACTTGTTGGGTGATGACAAATTAAAAAGACAGAGGAGACCGGAGAAAACTGACCAAGTCTCTCCCCACTCTAATTTGTCAAGCCCAGTCCTTACAAACATTAAATTTAGTGGTGAAAGGCAGTGTATAACCTCTTAACTTACTCAGAGACTAAAAACAATGTCACTATTTAAATACCATGTTATTTTCTATGTGTTTAACGTTCATTCAACTATTATCTATCTTTCTTGAGAGAAGCTGGTGTGCCTGAATTTAGCTCTGAACAGGAGTTCCTCAATAAACCAATAAATTTACTGACAGCTGACGTGGTAGCTGACGAAGGCACATTTTTGATCGGTCCAGCCTTTTTGAAATGGAACTTGTCAGGATGATCAATTTATTAAGACATCAGAACATCGCTGCACGCCTGTCGTTGTTATACAGGGTGTCCACATCATGACAAAATGAGCGATTCTGAAGGTGAATTTGGAAGTATCCTCATGTTTACTAATAAGAGCTTTTAGAGAATATCCACCGGAGGATAAACTCAAGAACTTAAAAGAAATGTCTACAACATTCTGAGGAGAAGCTATGGAATAATGAAATGTGCGTGGGTACGCTTTCACCAAGAAGGAATCTCAACCCTCCCTGGGGAGAAACTATACAGATGTCAATAATGTAACAGTACGTTTTCGCGAATTGTTGATCTCAAAAAACACAATTGCATGCACTCGGAGGTGAGACTACACAAATATAAAACATGCAGTAAAACGTTCTCGCGAAACAAACTAGGAAATTTCCTATATAATAAAGGTATTCAGGACCTGCTGAACTGATGAGTTATACAGAGCACTCTCCTTGCATTGCAAGGGGCCATAGCCCTCAGGGGATTCACAAGACTATTTATTTGTTTATTTATTTATACTTCTGTATCATAATCTGTTTTTATGCAGATAATTTACATAGAAATCTTATTTCTATGAAGATCGTTTATTTTAATGTGAGTGTTTGTTTTTAACGTTATTACGTGCTGTAGTTTTATGTCCTCATTAGGGTTTTTGAGATTTTATTAGTCGCTGAAGAAGAGAATGCATCTGTTCTCGAAACATGTACAATGTTATAATGTAGTAAATAAGTAAAACGAACAGGCCTACTATTGTATATTAATTCTATTGGCAGGCCGACCATACCTTAGCTCTGTTTCCCAGGTTTGATGGATATTCATATCCTGTACGTGTAAGTAAAGTAGGTGGAGCGTAAAATTTTGTTCGTGTTGTCACAATCTCATATTCGGTATCAAGTGAGTTATGCAACTTTAAAATAGGTCGGTATATTTCTACAGTACATATGCAAGGTCACTCGACGTCGTCATCAAATAATTGCTCCAAGCCACCCAAGTATTTTTCAGCAATTATTCTATATTATCCGAGAAATATCATCTGGACTCCATAGAGGTATTAGGATTGATGATAGGAGCAAGAGGCACCATTACCTAATATTTCACAACTTTTGCAACATATTTAATCTGGATAACCAATTCATTAAGGACATTGGGTTAGCAGCCCTGAAAGGCTCGTTAAGATATCATTTATACTTTTTGTCCTATAAGCCTAAGGAGTTCCTCGTGGGTTTCAAAATTATTGATTGATACTATTTTTACTGAGTAATAGGTATAATATGGTATACTAATAACTTATAGGCAATATATTTTACACGACCTTTGAAGTTGTCAATCCACATTTTATGTAAGTTTTTTTTAGCAGCCTCTGTTTTATTTTACAAGTTGCTGTAGTCGCACCGACACAGATAGGTCTTATGAAAACGATGGGACAGGAAAGAGCTAAGAGTAGGAAAGGAAGCAGCCGTGGCCTTAATTAATGTACAGCCCCAGCATTTGCCTGGTGTGAAAATGGGAAACCATTGAAATCCATTTTCAGGGCTGCCAACAGTGGGGTTCGAACCCACTATCTCCCGCATACTGCGTACTGGCTGCAGCTATCGAGCTCGGTTTTGGCAGCCTCCAAGTGGGGGAAGCAGAAATAAATGCATTTCACTCTCTCTAACACAAGACTGATTTTACAGTGAATTGATTATTACCATTTTATTTATGCTATATGATTAGATCATTCATCCAAGTTTCACTGAAATCTGTCTAGTCCAACTCAGACAAACCGCACAAGTCCCTTGCCACTGTCTTCTCATGAAGACGGTCACAGCTCGAGTCTCGGTCAACGCAAGTAAGCCTTTGAAGTCGAAAAGCACGAACTTGTGGCTCGAATTCCACGTGGCTAGAATCGTGATAACATCCGACACGTAAAACTACAGAATTCTCTTGTTTTTAAACACATCAACTCATCTATCTCTCTTAGGCACTCTCAAACGACATTCGACTGTGCTCGGATTCAACACCAGTTCCTTGGGCCCAGCAGGCGGGTGCCAAATCAACTGCGTCGCTCAGCGAGCCAAACAAGTGGTCTTTATGTTAATAATAAGAATTATTTATTTTCTACGTCCCATTAACGACTTTTGCGGTTTTTTGGTGACGCTGAAATGCCGGAATTTTGTCCCGCAGGGGTTCTTCCACGTGCCAGTAATTCTACCGAAATGAGGCTGACGTATTTGAGCACCTTCAAATACCACCGGACTGAGCTAGGTACGCACCTGCTAAGTTGGGGTCAGAAGGCCAGCGTGTTCTTATGTTACCACATTTAGAAGGATTTCTACAGTAGACTAGTGTAAGTTGTCTATTTCTCCAGGGAGACACGAAGTGATAAACAAGATGGGGACCATTCCTCACATTCCAACCTAATGCTGGAAATTCTCCAGTGCCTACAGCATATCTACACTTCACAAGTCGCGACAAGGGTGGTCATTAGAGGTACTGACTGTCAGCGTTCAGGGCGATGAGACATGTTCCGTGATAAGGATAAGAATGCAAAGCTGAGTAGTTCGGTCACGAGCCACAGTGACGTTCTGTGCCAATAGTGATTTTGCTAGTCTATTCCGTACACTTGTGGACATTAGTACGACAAGGTTATTATAAGATGAAATGAAAATACACAGCCTGTTTCCAGTCATTCGACCGGGTCAGGAATGGAATGAATGAAGCCCCCATCTAGCGCGAGGATAGGAATTGTGCCGGCTGCCAAAGCCTGTCGCACTCCCCTGGGGCAATGATTAATGAATGACAGATTAAATGAAATGATATTTGAGAGTGTTGCTGGAATGGATGATGACAGGGAAAACCGGAGTACCCTGAGAAAAACCTGTCCCGCCTACGCTTTGTCCAGCACAAATCTCATGTGGAGTGACCGGGATTTGAACCACGGTATCCAGTAGTGAAAGTCCGGCGCGCTGCCGCCTGAGCCACGGAGGCTCTATTATTAGATATGTTCTGTATATATAAACTTGAGGGACTAAGTGACATTTTATAAATCAACAAGTATATGAACAAGAAAACGATTTATACAGAATGAAGTCTTCTAAATCAGTCATAGCAAGCCCAAATGCCACCAGAACACAAACAGTGCAGCAGTATGGTTTACGTTGACGACCACCTGTTTATGTCCGTACGTAAAACGTTACTCTCTTCTAAACGTTTTGTTCAATACATATAATTGTAGGATAATGGTAGTAAGTAAAAAGGCTAGAATTTGATATAGGGTAACTAGATGCTGTATTTTAATAATAATGATAATAATAATAATAATAATAATAATAATAATACCAAGTGAGTTGGCTACGGAGTCCGCCTCTGTAGTGTAGTGGTTAATGTGATTAGCTGCCACCCCCGGAGGCCCGGGTTCGATTCCCGGCTCTGCCACGAAATTTGAAAAGTGGTACGAGGGCTGGAACGGGGTCCACTCAACCTCGGGAGGTCAACTGAGTAGAGGTGTGTTCGATTCCCACCTCAGCCATCCTGGAAGTGGTTTTCCGTGGTTTCCCATTTCTCCTCCAGGCAAATACCGGAATGGTACCTAACTTAAGGCCACGGCTGCTTCCTTCCCACTTCCTTGTCTATCCTTTCCAATCTTCCCATCACCCCCGCAACGCCCCTGTTAAGCATAGCAGGTAAGGCAGCCTGCGCGAGGTACTGGTCCTCCTCCCCAGTTGTATCCCCCAATCCAGAGTCTGAAGCTCCAGGACACTGCCCTTGAGGCGGTAGAGGTGGGATCCCTCGCTGAGTCCGAGGGAAAAACCAACCCTGGAGGGTAAACAGATTAAGAAAGAAAGAAAGAAAGAAAGAAAGAAAGAAATAGTTGGCTACGGGGTTTCGGTCATGTAGTGGTCAGCTTACATTCGGCAGATAGTGAGTTCGAATCCCTTGAAGATGGTTTTCCGTGTTTTCCCATTTTCACACTAGGCCACTCCTTAATTAAGGCTATGGTTGCTTCCTTCCCAGTCGTAGCCAATTCGTATCCCATCGTCGCGTTGCAGAAGTACCTATGTCTGTCGGTGCAACATGAAACAAAATTTAAAAAAGAACGTAAACCGCATCCTAAGTTGTGTATTAAATTGAAGCGCAAAATAAAGGCTATCACTTTTGTTTTATTATTATTATTATTCGCTGAAATCTGATTGATATTTTATTTCATTAGAGCTTACTTATACTGAACGTTTTCATAGTAAGTTAGACATTGTATATTATTTCCTAAAACTCTGCAGCAGGAATAAATTGTCCCACTGAGAATTAAAATTCTGACGCAAGGTAGGAGATCCCCATATCCACAGATTGAAACGCAGTCATTCTTCACGACGCGTCAACCTCCACTCAACGCAGTCTTATAGGTGGATTGGCGATTGGACTGAGCTTCGAGCTCGGGACACGAAGCGCTATGTGTAGTCTCGTGGCAAAACGAGATCGAAAGTCACCACTGGCCGTTTTTGACTACGCCTTTCTAAATAATATTATTCATATGAAAATATAGATCATGTAGGAGGATTAATCAACCCATAAACTTGATAATGAGGATCTTCTGTAATTCCACATCCACGTATCGACCCTTACGGTTACGCAGTTGAGGAGAGGGAAGTAAAGGTTCCCGCCATCCACAACCTCGGTGCTAAGTAGGATAGAACTGTTAGTTCTATGTCCAGCTGCCTTTGCCCTCAGGAATGAACCTGGTGCGTATTTCTTTTATTTTATTTTATTTTATTTTATTTTATTTTATTTTATTTTATTTTATTTTATTTTATTTTATTTTATTTTATTTTATTTTATTTTATTTTATTTTATTTTATTTTATTTACGTTTGCTTTAGATCGCACTGACACAGACAGGTCTTACGGCGATGGTGTGACAGGAAAGGGCCAGGAGTGAAAAGGAATTGGCCGTGGCCTTCATTAAGTATATTCCGAGAGAATTTTGTCTGGTGTGGAGTGGGGAACCACGGAAAATCATCTTCATGGCTGCCGACAGTGGGGTTCGAACCCACAACCTCCCGAATGCAAGCTGACAGCTACGTGACCCAAACAGCGCAGCTACTTGCTCGGTGAGCTTATTTATGTTGCAGGCTGAGTGAACCTTAAGGTCATGCTCCTTTTCAGAAGGAGAAATCTTGGTTCCATCGAGGCACATACGAACATGAAGCCTTGACCTGCAAAGACAAATTCTGCTCAACCAAATATATTGCGGCTATGGGAGTGTCACTTGGTCAGCGTATTACTCTGACTTTCTGTAGCTTCTCATATCTGTCAAGCTGACCTCACGAGGCTGATTACCCTACGCGCAGGATTATAGTCCTTGGACGAGGCAGGAATCGAACCACGGAATTATTTGGCTGTGCAGTTCAGGTCGCGTAGCTGTGAGCTTGCATTCGAATTCCACTGTCGGCAGCTCTGAAGAGGGTTTTCCGTGGTTTCACATTTATACAGCAGAAAAATGCTGGGGCTGTACCGTGATTAGAGCCGAGTTTTTTCTACAATAAAAGTGTTTCAAGGAGAGTAGAGAAGTTTTCTATGGCTTCAGTTAACACAATGGAAATCTTTATTTCATACATAATGAGATTTTCTCCTTGCTATTGTTTTAATTCTGCACTAACATGTATAGATGACTCAAGGGTGGGAAAGAATAGCTACGACAGTTGTTTGGTGTGAGAATGGGAAACCACGGAAAAATGCGGGTTCGAACCCACCACTTCTAAAAGATCTAAAATGGGACACTCACTTAGGTATGATTACTAAAGCATACACATTTTCTGATTTGACGATCAGGATACTAAATGGCACCCGTTCTCAGGGAAAGGCACTGGGCTGCCTATCGGTATGCGAGCCGTACCAAACAGGGCTTGTCAATGTTCGTTATATGTTCATGTTATTTCAGTCATAGAAGTAGTGTGATTAGCATGATAAAAATGGGAGACGCTGGTGAGCAAAAGGAAGAAGACCACGATCATGTGCCATGTACAATGCGTATACGAATAAGAGAGCAAAGAGTGAGTTTAACATTCGACTAGAAATGCTCTGTTACGTTAGTAGGATCGATTGTTCGCGTAAAATAAAAGCTGTACCGTAGGAAACGAACTATGGTAAATATTAGTTTGTAAATAGGGAAATTGATAGTAGGAATGTATTACCTTAAACGAGTTTTCACAAAAATGCTAGATGTTTCAAGAAAATACTCCAATATTATGTAAATTTAGTGTAAATCTCTATGTAATAGTGTTCTATTCACAATGTTAAACTAGTAGTAAGTTACTGTACCTCTCATTCTACAGTACTGTAAATCATACTTTAAGATTTGGGAAATATTTAAGTTATCTATGAATTTGTATGTGATTGCGCTGAAGTTATTATCCTCGTGACGGATTATTTTGTAAATTTTGGGTGAGTCTGAGTGACTGGATTGTAATTGAATCGGTTTCTTATTCTGAAACTGCACATGTCACATGTTTTGCAAACTTGAGTTATGGTCAGGAACTCACTTATTAAGTGTAGAGCTGGCATTTCCAGGTAAAAGTACACATGTAAATTTATTTCTGACACGTCTGCCTATACCCGATGAATGTGGTTTGAACCTTCGTAGGTGGTATGGTGGTACATACTTTCAAATTTGGGACCAGTATTTCAAATATCGTAAGTCTTCCTACACAGTTTGCATATTCAGAAGGACGAGTGCCTATTGATCAAATGAAATTCCAAGACATAAGGAAGATAACGCAGTTCATTCCAGCAGGCCATAGTGATTTTTACAATGAGATTCTCAAGTGGCCTACTACTACAGAAGGGAACGAAATAATTTTAGGTCAGAAAATGTAAATTAGTGACTAGAATACATTCCTGTGTGAAAAAATAGAAGTAATTTCCCATTATTTCGGAGAACAACAAATATCACGGAAGCAAAAATCTTAATCAAAGTCAAAATTTGAAAAACCAGTATTTTGTTTTCATAAAAGAACAATAACATTAATATTCTCTAACACTTAGTTAGGAGTTTCGTTTCTTACTCCTTTGTATACTGGCTTAAAATAGTTATTTTTGTATACCTCAAAATTCTGTTTTTCTGACATGTGATGTTTTAAAAAATAGACCGAATTATGTTACGCTATCGGCAAAGGAAAGTAGCTGTGAGCTTGCATTCGGGAAACAGTGGGTTCGAAATCCACCGTCGGCAGCCCAGAAGATGGTTTCCCGTGGTTTCCCATTTTTAAACCAGGCAAATGCTGGGGATGTACGTTAATGAAGTCCACGGCCTCTTTCCTATCCCATCGTCACCATAAGACCTATCTGTGTCGGTGCGACGTACAGCAAATAATAAAAGAGTAAAAAAGATAACGGAAAATGTTGTTATATTGCGCAAATTTCGTATTGATGTTTATGCGATGGCTTTTAATTGTTCGGTTACACTACGGGTGTGTAATTTCTTATTTATTGTGTTACACTACTCGAATGTAATTTTTAATTGTTATATTGCACTACCCGTGAATAATTTCTATTTGTTATATTACTCTGCTCGTGCGTAATTTTTAATTGTTATGTTACACTACTAGTGCATAATTTTAATTGTTATGTTACAGTACTCGTGTGTAACTTTCAATTGTTATATTACAGTACTTGTGTGTGATTTTTAATTACCGGGTGAGTTGGCCGTGCGGTTAGGGGCGCGCAGATGTGAGCTTGCATCAGGGAGATAGTGAGTTCGAATTGCACTGTCTGCAGCTCTGAAGATTGTTTTCCCTGATTTCCCATTTTCTCACCAGGCAAATGCTGTGGCTGTACGTTAATTAAGGCCACGGCCGCTTCCTTCCTTGTCCTAGACCTTTCCTGTCCCATCGTCGCCATAAGACCTATCTGTGTCGGTGTGACGTAAAACAAATTCTACACAAAATTGTAATTGTTATATTACTGTACGTGTGTGTAATTTTTAATTGTCATATTACAGTAGGCCTACTCGTGCGTAACTTTTAATCGATAACAAATACAGTAATTTTGTGTAATTTTTAATTGTCATGTTACAGTACTTGTGTGTAATTTTTAATTGTCATGTTACAGTAGGCCTACTCGTGCGTAACTTTTAATCGATAACAAATACAGTAATTTTGTGTAATTTTTAATTGTCATGTTACAGTAGGCCTACTCGTGCGTAACTTTTAATCGATAACAAATACAGTAATTTTGTGTAATTTTTAATTGTCATGTTACAGTACTCGTTTGTAACTTTTAATTGTTATATTAGAGCACTCGTGTGTATCATTAAATTGTTATGTTACACTACTCGTATGTAACATTTAATTGTTATATCACAGTACTTGTCTGTAATATTTAATTCTTATGTTACACTACTCGTGTGTGAGTAACTTGTAATTGTTATATTACAGTACTTGTGTTTAATTTTGAAATGTTATATCACAGTACTCGTGTGTAACATTTAATTGTTATATTACACTACTCATGTGTAACATTTATTTTGTTATGTTACAGTACTCGTGTGTAACTTTTAATTGTTATGTTACACTACTCGTGTGTAATTTTAATTATATATTACGCTACTCGTGTGTGTTTTTAATTGTTATATAACAGCACTTGTGTGTAATTTGAATGGTTATATTAAACTAATGGTGTATAATTTTTAATTGTTATGTTACACTACTCGTGTGTGTTTTAATTGATATATAACAGTATTGTGAGTAATTTTAATTGTTACATTACACTACTTGTGTTTAATTTTGAATTGTTATTTACACTACTCTTGTGTGTTTTTAATTGTTATGTTACAGTACTCATGTGTAATTTTAAATTGTTATATTGCACTATTCGTGTGCAATTTTTAATTGTTATGTTACAGTTCTCGTGTGTAATTTTTGTTATGTTACAATTCTCGCGTGTAACTTTTGTTATGTTACAGTACTCGTGTGTAATTTTTAATTGTTATGTTACACTGAGGTTTCCACTTCCGGAGGTGCATATGGTCCTGAGGTTCACTCAGCCTACATACAAAATGAGTACCAGGTTAATCCCTGAGGGCAAAGGCGGCCAGATTTAGAGCTAAACACTCTACCGCACCAAGTGCCGAGGTTACCCCTCTCAGGGGCTTCATGACCAGTACGGAGATGACTTTGCTTTTTTGTTACACTACTCGTGTCTAATTTTTATTTGTTATGCTACACTACTCGTGTGTGAATTTTAATTGTATAAGTTATTGTCCGCCTCCACGGCTAAGTGGTTAGCATGTTGGCCTTTGCTCCAAGGGGTCCCGAGTTCGATTTCTGGTCGGGTCGGGGTATTTAACTTTCATTAGTTAATTCTTATGGCTCGGGGCTGAGTGTTTGTGACGTCTTCAGCAATAAATTTCATCGTACAGTAGGTATCGCCCCATCCTCACCGACGCGCAGGTCGCCTATACGGCGTCAACTCGAAATACCTGCACCAGGCCTGTCCGGAGGCCACACGCCATTATTATTATATATTACACTACTCATGTGTAATTTTTAATTGTTGTACTACACTACTCGTGCGTAATTATTAATTATCAGGTTTACTGTTTCTTGTTTTAATGTATTTCTTCGTTTTTCTGCTCTCATTGTTATGAAATTTCTTCTTCTGTGAGATGCCTTATGATGATATTATTATTATTATTATAAATATTTATTTTTATTGTATAAATATTTTTTCTGATAATAACGTACTACTTTTGGAATGAAAGGCCATACTATTTAAAAGAAATACAAAATTGCTCATTTAAGGGTTAATTAAGGTACATTCAATTTCTTGCAATATTTTGTTTACCGGGCGAGTTGGTCGTGAGGTTAGGGCCGCGCAGCTGTGAGCTTGCATCCGGGAGAGAGTGGGTCCGAACCACACTGTCGGCAGCCCTAATAATAGTAATTCCGTGTGGCTATTGTTAGCCTGGTGCAGCCCTTTTTTTTACAATTTGCTTTACGTCGCACGGACACAGATAGGTCTCATGGCGACGATGGGATAGGAAAGGCCTAGGAGTGGGAAGCAAGCGTCCGTAGCCTTAATTAAGGTACAGCGTCAGCATTCGCCTGGTGTGAAAATGGGAAACCACCGAAAACCATCTTCAGGGCTGCCGACAGTGGGGCTCGAACCCACTATCTCCCGGATGCAAGCTCACAGCTGCGCACCCTTTTAGTGAAACACGTAGAAGATTTACTGTGTATTAATTCTACGGGACCCACAGTGAGAAGTTTGATCCATTGCCATGTGTGAAGACGTTCAGGAGATGGCCTCAACTCTCGGAAAAGAGAAATGACAACAGTGCTTCACCCCTCTGAACCCACGTGGAAAACGCTGAAACTTTAGGTGAGTCCCGGTAGTTCACATTTTTGGTATTTGTTTTACATCACACCGACACAGACAGGTCTTATGGCGACGATAATATCCGTCTGGAAAGGAAGTGACCGTGGGCTTAACCCTTAAATGCACAGCATCGCATATATGCAAAGGAGAATTTACTTGTTCGTTATATATGTGCTTTTCGATTTTAAAACTGTGCATTTATTTCTGCCTTACAGAATAACTCGCTAAGGGTCGCTAATGATTTAAAAAATTAGCAATCTTTTATTTTATGATTTTTTTTGCTTATCAGTCGGAGTGAAGTGTAAACTTTGAACAGTTAAGGTAAAACATATGTTGTTTACTTCAGAGAATTCGGGAGCAAGGACATCCGTAAGATTGAAGTTTGACAGTAGCTACAGTAATTGTACAGCTTTGTATATACCGGTACGTAAAACATCCTAAATTAAGTGATCCAAATAAATAAATAAATAAATAAATAAATAAATAAATAAATAAATAAATAAATAAATAAATAAATAAATAAATAAATATTTATTTTTATTGTATAAATATTTTTTCTGATAATAACGTACTACTTTTGGAATGAAAGGCCATACTATTTAAAAGAAATACAAAATTGCTCATTTAAGGGTTAATTAAGGTACATTCAAACGCACAAAAACTATCTGCTGCAGAAGATGACTTTCTTTCAAAATCCTCATGTTTGAAATAGGATGAGCATATTGTGCAGGTGGTAGGATTCTATTAGTTATCATCTCTTTGGCCACCGGTATTCTACAGTTTACGAATATCCCCGCGTTTCGAGAATGTATAAAGGTAAATATTTCATTGTCAAGCAATTTTTGTGCGATTGAGTGTACTTCTCCAGCATTTGCTAGGTTTGAAAATGGGAAACCACGGAAAACCATCTTCATATCTCCTGACAGTGGGGCTCGAAACTACTATCTCCCGAATGCAAACTCATAGCTACGCAACCAACTCACTCGATAGTTCATGTTTTCTATCAAAAGCCCTGCTAGGAATTACATATGAGCGGTGGGCGCCAACAGGGGCTCAGAGCATCAGCACTCTGCCGTCTGAACAACCCAGCCACGCAACACGAAGTTTTCTCCGCTGTCAGTAAACATGCCAGCGATGTTGTCAGAAGCCTGGAACTCCAAGTCGCACATGACCATAAGAAGTATGAGTATACAGAAGAGATCATTAGGTCATCTGTTATAGCAGTAAACATGATAGTAGAGGAAGTCCTCCTGCTCGACCGTTCCGGACTAAGTAACACCGAGCTCATTGAGTCACCTTGAATCTGGAGCTTCCGCTACACGTCATACAAGGTAACTGTGGGAACACACGCCTGCTTCCTTCAAGGAGAATCATCACCACGATCGTCAGAGATTCAGAATGTGTCAGCTGTCATAGATGAGCAAGTGCGTTCATTATAACATGTCTCCAAAGTGTGAGTCACCAAAAATGAAGTCTATGTTTTAAAGGCATCTGGACGTAAAGCCTGCGTAATTTAAAGACCACTTCGTAGGTTCATATTTAAATGTACTATTTGTTCCAAGACTACCAAACTTCGCTCACACGTTTATATTAACTAGGGAAAATGCGTGCACAATATCAACATCTGTCTCACTTAGTTCATCAACATGGATGCAAAGAGCATCAAATTACACTTAAAAATATTATTATTCTCCTTCTTCTTCTGCTTACCTCCAGGGTCGATTTTCCCTCGGAATCAGCGAGGGAACCCACCTCTACCACCTCATGGGCAGTGTCCTGGAGCTTCAGACTCTGGGTCGGCGATACAACTGGGGAAGATGACCAGTACCCGCCCAGGCAGCCTCACCTGCTATGCTGGACAGGGGCCTAGCGGTGGGATGGGAAGATTGGAAGGGATAGACAAGGAAGAGAGAAGGAAGCGGTCGTGGCCTTAAGTTAGGTACTATCCCGGCATTTCCCTGGAGAAGAAGTGGGAAACCACGGAAAAACCTCTTTCAGGATGGCTGAGGTGGGAATCGAACCCACCTCTACACAGTTGAGCTCCCGAGGCTGAGTGCACCCCGTTCCAGCCCTCATACTACTTTTCAAATTTCGTGGCAGAGCCGGGAATCGAACCCGGGCTTCCGGGGGTGGCAGCTAATCACACTAACCACTACACCACAGAGGCGGACAAAATATTACTCTATGCCTAGTAATGATTTAAAGATTATAACACTAGTACTTACGATAAAGGCTTATTAAAATGGGCTCTCAAAAAGAAAATATTTTTCCGTCAAGAAATTGGAGGTGGTTTGTGTCATATAACATATTTTAGAAAAAAAAAATACTTTCTGTAAGTCTTCTTTGTATCTTTTAAGCAATTAATGAAGTGTACTGAATTTGACTGTTCTGCCGCACTGTTCAGGAGAAAAGTGTACCTAAATATAGTAAGTATCACTTTTGGAAATGTAATGTTAGCCGACAACCGAGTGAGAGTGACAGTGGTGCTACCGTATTTAAACAGCCATTTAAAACACGCTTTTGTTCGAGGAACATACTCATACCATATGTTTTTGGATCGAGCTCGATAGCTGCTGTCGCTTAAGAGCGGCTAATATCCAGTATTCAGGAGATAGTGGGTTCGAACTTCACTGTCGGCAGCCCTAAAGATGGTTTTCATTGATTTTCCAATTTCACACCAGGCAAATGTACCTTCATTAAGGCCACGGCCGCTTCTTTTCCACTTCTAGTCCTTTCCTGTCCCATCGTCGTAATAAGACCTATCTTTGTCGGTGCGACGTAAAGCAACTTGTAAACCTGGGTTCAGGAAAGAAGCGAAAAACCAAAACGTGAATTTTTGTAACATTTCACGTCCATATGCCCTTAAAATTTCGAGATATGCTGAGATATAACTAGTTCTTATATTATAAGAGCTTTCCAGTCTGTCAACAAAGGCCAGTAGTCTTGATCGAGCAACAACTCACAGAAATAGAAAGTATGTCTCTACATATTCGTAAAGAGTGACCGTAAATCAAACTGGTGGATGTAAGTGAGTGCGTCCTTTTACCTGTGGTTCTGTTCTCAGTGCATTCAAAGCAGGTTTTCTGAATGAAAAATCATATCCAAGTAGTTCGGATTCCACTCACTCCAAATCGCATAGCTTATTATATAAGCTAAATAGTCACGCATGGACCACGTTTGCTTTACAAACTAAAGTATATCCGTATAAAGTAAATCAGGCCAGCTAGAAAGGACTATACCTGTAGTCACTCAGCCATTAACGATCTCGGGCCCGTCAAGATGACTGCTGCTCCAGAAAGCTCATGATCAGAATCAGTCCTATTCTTTGGCTTTCTTAACGAGGGACGCAACTGGTCATGGGTACAAAAATCAACATTTTGAAAACTAAATATATTTGCATGTTGTGAAAATTTCAACCTTGTAGTTCAGCAGGAAGCATTTAAATACCTGATATTTATTTCTGAATTAATAGAAAAGAAAATTTAAGCGGTGTTTTCTAAGCTTTCAAGTTTTCGACACGTTGCTACACTTTCTTCAGAAAGTGAGAGAATGATTAGAAATTTTCAGTCGTAAATGAGTTGCTAGATGTCTTGTTCTAGAATAATTTTGCATGCATTCATATATTCGTAGATTTTGTAGGACATATATTGCGATATTGTGCTGTTCTGACCTGTTTCCAAAGTTTAAGTCACCAAAGACGTTTTATATTTGCCTATCTTTCTTTCTTTCTTTCTTTCTTTCTTTCTTTCTTTCTTTCTTTCTTAATCTGCTTACCCTCCAGGGTTGGTTTTTCCCTCGGACTCAGCTAGGAATCCCACCTCTACCACTTCAAGGGCAGTTTTCCTGAGCGTGAGACTTTGGGTCGGGGGATACAACTGGGGGAGGGTAAGTACCTCGCCCAGGTGGCCTCACCTGCTATGCTGAACAGGGGCCTTGTGGGGATATGGAAAGATTGGAAGGGATAGAAAAGGAAGAGGGAAGAAAGCGGCCCTAAGTTAGGTACCATCCAAGCATTTTCCTGGAAGAGGAGTGGAAACCACGGAAAACCACTTCGAGAATGCCTGAGGTGGGAATGGAACACCTCTCTACTCAGTTGACCTCCCGAGGCTGAGTGGACCCCGTTCCAGCCTGCGTACCACTTTTCAAATCTCGTGGCAGAGCCGGAAATCTAACCCGGCCTCCCGGGGTGACAGCTAACCACTACACCACAGAGGCGAACTATTATTTTTGCCTATTTGTTCATAATTCTTCATATCGTTTAAGATAAATATGTCAATTTAAGGCTGCAAAATATCTGTCTGATAGCATCAGTAGTTATGTTGTAATATGTACCTATTTCAGGTCATACAATTAGCTTTTGTCTGTAACTGTACTGCCGCCATTATGTATACTGAGGTGACTGTACTCTACCATGTTGTCACAAGCGAAGCTTATGTTGATATCTATGCGAAGTTCCTATGTCTGAAATTGTTAGTTCTGTGCATTTTAAAACCTTGAGATGTATTCTCGGTTACGTCCCCCCTTAATCGGATAAGCTCCCTGACATGTCATTAGTTCCGCACGAGACATGAATGAACCCCGTGCTCATCCTGAGACTAGGGCGTGCCGAAAATCCCATGCAGTGCCTCCGAGCAGAAAGGCAGCATTACGGGGTTAGTGTTATTGGCAGGCATGAAATCGTAAAAATAGTAAAAATTCACACTTATAAAATAATTGGTAATACATCGAATGATAAATTAATCTTACCTTTATTAGCTTATAAGTCTGTACTGGTCTATGTGAATTTATTTTGACTTTTAATTGTACAATGTATAATGTATAATGTACAATGTATAATGTATAATAATATGAAATTTGACTTCCTGATTCTATCGTGTCACGAGGTTGGAAATTTCTAAAGCTCTTGTGAAATTCTCAGCTCGAAGATTGCAGCCGTGCAGCTCATGGCTTAACAATAGTAGTTATTGCTTGTGCTTGTTGTTTAAAGTGGCCTAACATCTAGGTCATCGGGCCAATAGTAGTTATTAAACGCCTGCAGCACTGCCAGTTACTGCCCCGCTACACATGTTTCATACAAATGTTTGCTTCAACCTTCAGAGAAAATACGTATGTAATGCGGGTCGGTATTTACCTACCCTACCGCTCATTAATTTCAATACACCATGACTCTTATCTGGTATTTAAGATATGAACACAAAACAAAATTTATTTCTCCAAAAATATAATTATATAAAATTAAACATGTGTAATATAAACAGAATAATTATATTTTACTTTCATCAAAGTATCCTCCTTGGATTTAATGACTACCTCACAAACTCGAGACAAGTGGTCAATCACTTTTCGCAGGTATTTTGAATCTATGATTCCACACATCCTTAACTACATTCCAGAAATACCCCTTACTGGATACAAGAACTGTCCGCTTCATCCCAGACAATTTCAATGGGATTACAATCCGTGCTTTGAGAGGCCAGACCATATCTTTTAGAACTTTGTGTTTTTTCTTTGATGCAGTGTACTTCTTACAGAACGCTGACCGATGTTTCGATGTTTGTAAGGAGAACCCCTTCTCCTTTAATCGCAATCCGCATGGCATTGTATGATCCTGAAGTATGCGATGGTAGTGCTGCCTATCCATACGTCCTTCTATTTTCACAATGTCTCCAACTGTATATCCTGCAAAACACACCCAAACCATAACAGAACCCCCACCGTGTTTAACTGTAGGTATAATGCACTGCTGGGCCACCTTTTCTCCTTCACATCGGTAAACAAATATCCTCCTTCTGGTTCCAAAAATATTGAACTTCGATTCATCTGTGAATAACACTTTATTCCCCTCTTAATGTCTTAAATTACGAAGTTTTCTAGCTCATTAGTCTATTCTTTTTATTTATGGGCTTCAGAAGGGGTTTCCTTGCTGCTACGCCTCCTTTTAAGTCGGCTTCAATCAGTCTCCTTTGTATTGTAGCAACAGATATTTGTTTCTTGTTCATTTCTACCAATTCTGCGCGAATGTTTGGCACTGTTTTGAACCTATTTCTGTTACTAATAATTCCGATGAATTTATCATCACTTTAAGTGGTTTTACGAGGTGGTCCTGGTCGTGCTCTCTACTTATTGCTACCTGTTGTCGTTTTTTTTGGTGGATGGTGTATTGTACTCCCCTATAGACAAGCTACATTGTTTCGCAATTTGGCGAATTGATAAACCTGCTTGTCTGAGTTCTACAATAATAGCAACCGTTTTTCTATGGACATTTCTATTCTTGGAGCCATGATAACGATATGCACACTGTCACTAAGGAACTGAAATGCTGGAACCATATAGTAGGCCTATGTAGTTGCATCTTAGCAATGCTTGTAGTACACTGCGAACATCACAACACTTCAGGGAACAACAGAGGTGCATCGATTAGGCCTTCAGTTGTCAACTAGGTAAACAAACATAACAGTTCAGGAATCTATTGTTTATGTACACAAGATTATTTTGGGGTAATATTACATCTAGATGAAAACAAACACATAGACCTGACATGATTACAAGTGTTGTAGGCCTACTATTCCTTTGCTTACTCAAGGGTAACCACGGTATTACACCGTATCTACAGGGAATTAGATGTAAATTATTAGATGTATTGAAATTAATGAGCGGTAAGGTACCTTGAAAGTCATAAAAAAATTCACTTCATGGTTTTTACTTCTTTCAATATAGTAGGTTTTATTGTATCCATAAGTATAATACCCGGAGGCCCGGGTTAGAGTCCCGGCTCTGCCACGAGATTTGAAAAGTGGTACGAGCCCTGGAACGTGGTCCACTCAGCCTCGGGAGGTCAACTGAGTAGAGGTGGGTTCGACTCCCACCTCAGCCATCCTGGAAGTGGTTTTCCGTGGTTTTCCATTTCTCCTCCAGTCAAATGCCGGGATGGTACCTATCTTAAGGCCACGGCCGCTTCCTTCCCTCTTCTATCCCTTCCAATCTTCCCATCCCCCACCAAACTTTTGTTCAGCATAGCAGGTGAGGCCACCTGGGCGAAGCACTGGTCATCCTCCCCAGTTGTATCACCCAACCCAGTGTCCGAAGCTCCAGGACACTGCCCTTGAGGCGGTAGAGGTGGGATCCCTCGCTGAGTCCGAGGGAAAAACCGACCCTGGAGGGTAAACGGATAAAGAAGAAGAAGAATGCCGGTCTGAGTAGGTCAGACGGTAGAACGCTGACCTTCTGAGTTCAAGTTGGCGGGTTCGATCCTGGCTGAGTCCGGTGGTATTTGAATTTGCTCGGGTACGTCAGCCTCGTGTCGGTACATTTACTGGTACGTAAAAGAACTCCTGTGGGACAAAAGTTTGGCACCTTGGGGTTCCCGAAAACCCTAAATGTAGTTATTGGGACATAAAACCAAAAACGTAGATTTAGGTCAAAAGTCTAGTCTAATGTCGTAACTCTCCTTGCTGAAAGAGTACTGTTGTACTGGGCGCACTTATTCTGAGAATTCTCCAGGAGTTCAATGTAACGTCATCAACAGACCTTTAACAGCCATGGTCTAGGCTATGGCGCTGTCAATGAAGTTTTCCGCCTAGGTAAATATGATACTCCACTATACATTATATTCTCGTATAGGTTTTACTCAGCCCTGAGAATACAACTGAGAAGGTGAATAGGATTCAATTTCACTCTCAGCTATCCCACAGATGACTTCAACTCCAAGTGAACGCTCGGATGCCACGTTGACGTACAGTCCTCAACTGCAACCTCAAACCTGGTCCCAATGACAACTGACCACGCTGACATTTTACCACCAGCACCACCAACAGCAATGAGTTCACGCCATAGTAACACGCAAACCTCATATCAAGGTTAGATGGATAACGATCATGAGATTCACACACCAAGCGCCATGATCCCACGGTTCTTAAGTCACCTCAATCCTACTTACGAATCTGCTTTTGGCAATGGAATTACAGAAATGCTATTATCTGAATCGTGTTGTTGGTTCCGACAGTCAGTTTCTAGTACACGGTTCTGAGATTCGGTATCCCAGTAGCCCTAAGTGACTAAGACATCTGACCGAGCGAGTTAGCCGTGCGCTTAGGGTCGCGCCGCAGAGAACTAGCATTCGGGAGATAGTGGGTTCGAACCCCACTGTCGGCTGGCTTTAAGATGGTTTTCCGTGGTTTCACATTTTCTTACCAGACAAATGCTGTGCTTGTATCGTAATTAAGGTCACGGCTACGTCCTCTCCACTTCTAGCCCTTTCCTACTCCATCCTCACCCTAAGTCGGTGAGACGTATAGCAGACTGTAAATAAATAAATAAATAAATAAATACCAGGACTTCAACGGTTGTAGCTAAACAATTACAGTTCATAAAAGGCTGAAACTATATTTAAGTCTGGCACCCGTTTTCACAAACATTTCCCACAGTAAGTTAAATGACATTTGAGCAGGTTTCGATCCTGTCACATTCACACATAACCGATTCATTCTTCTTACACATCACGGATTCTTGAGAAACGACGTCAGAAACAAGTGATGCTGGAGCTAAAGAAAATTATGCTGAAAAGGTACAAGAGAGTAATATGTTGATAACAAGTGCTTGACATGGTAAGCCAGAGCGTGGCGTAGATTTGCTCATAACGGAAACCTTAACACGCAAGTTTCTGTCGTGTACGTGATGTTTAGATTTTTTGACTGCTGATATGATGTCTGAGATTGTACAAGTGTAGAAGGGACAGAAGAAAATTGGGTACAAGAGTCATACAAGGCAGTGAACAATATCGTAATAGAGGATCGAGAAGGCAGTGACTGATGATGTTCGCGAGTAATTATCTTGCTCAATTTTTGCTATATAATAGAGGTTCGTAATCGTTACATTAGTGTATGAGTGATCAGAAGTAAATATTTAGATCACCTACTACATTCTTGTAAGTAAGATACCTGACATTATATCCGTCGTCTTTGTGAGAAGTGAAGAACTATACAGATAACCTAAAACCCCTTGTTGACCTACTCAAAATGGCCACCTCTGCTGATAGAGGTCGGCATCTATCGAATTCAATGAATGAAGAAATAAATGATATTTTTCCTCAACAGGCACCATGCAAGCCAACAAATAATAACAACACCGTAATAACCCTCCACATCCTAACAGTGTATCAGGTAACCAAATGACAACCATCACAACTAGTAACGAACGTAATTCAAGGTTGAACGATTCTGCTGCAATATAGTCGTACCTCTCCAAAGAACACGCTATTGCAATCGAGTCTCATGATGGAATCAGTATCAAGGATTATGTGCTATCTTTAGGGAAACTTACAACCCCTAGTAACATTCGGTTTGTTTCACGTATATCGAACGGAAGGATATGCATCTTTCTCTCTAGTAAGAAAACTGTTGAAGATCAGATATTGACAAACCCTAAGATCTTAATAAACAATATATCACTGGAAATACGACCCCTTCTAACCAAAAACAAGCGTATAATAATAATAATAATAATAATAATAATAATAATAATAATAATAATAATAATAATAATAATAATAATAATTTCGTGTGGCTATTTCTAGCCGAGTGCAGCTCTTGTAAGGCAGACCCTCCGATGAGGGTGGGCGGCATCTGCCATGTGTAGGTAACTGCGTGTGATTGTGGTGGAGGATAGTGTTATGTGTGGTGTGTGAGTTGCAGGGATGTTGGGGACAGCACAAACACCCAGCCCCCGGGCCAATGGAATTAACCAATGAACGTTAAAATCCCCGACCCGGCCGGGAATCGAACCCGGGACCCTCTGAACCGAAAGCCAGTACGCTGACCATTCAGCCAGCGAGCCGGACAACAAGCGTATTATATTATCCAACGTCTGCCCTGTGATCCCAAACTATGTTATCGAAGAGGAGTTGTTAAAACTCGGTGTGAAAATCATGTCTAGGATTACCCCAATTAGAACAGGTTTGTCAATTCCAGGGTTCTCTTACATTTTAAGCTTTCGAAGACAAATGTACATTCAAAATGAAGACTTTGATATTGGATATTCCGTCGCTAAGGGGGTGAAAAGGGGGATGAAATTTTAAAATGAGTGTATCTATATCTCAAAACATTAAAAGTTTACAGATGCAAAAATTGGTATTTAGAATCTTCTTTAAAAATAAGGGAACATGTATTTTTTTGTTTTCAGAAAATCCCAATAGGAGGGGTGAAAAGGGTGAAAACGGGGGAAAATGGGTTGAATGCCTTTAATCAGGATACCGGTACTTATATCTCAGAAACTGAAGATATTACAGATCTGAAAATTGGTACTTTTGATCTCTTTTAAAAATAAAGAAACACGTATTTTTTGTTCTTGGAAAATCCAATTAATGGGAGAATGAAAAGGGGGTGAATTTTTAAAATGAGTGAATCTATATCTCCAAACTTTGAAAGTTTACAGATGTAAAAAATGATATTTAGAATCTTCTTTAAAAATAAGGAAATACGTATTTTTTTGTTTTCAGAAAATCACAATAGGAGGGGTGAAAAGGGTGAAAACGGGGGAAAATGGGTTGAATGCCTTTAATCAGGATACCGGTACTTATATCTCAGAAACTGAAGATATTACAGACCTGAAAATTGGTACTTTTGATCTCTTTTTAAAATAAAGAAACACGTATTTTTTTGTTTTTGGAAAATCCAATTAATGGGAAGGTGAAAAGGGGGTGAATTTTTGAAATGAGTGAATCTATATCTCCAAACTTTTTAAGTTTGCAGATGTAAAAATTGTTATTTAGAATCTTCACTAAAAATAAAGAAACATATATTTTTTTGTTTTCGGAAAATCGCAATAGGAGGAGTGAAAAGGGGTGAAAAAGGGGTTGAATGCCTTTAAGAGGGTACTTATATCTCAGACCCTGAAGATATTACAGACCTGAAAATTGGTATTTTGGATCTACTTTAAAAGTAAAGTAACACGTATTTTTTCGTTTTTGAAAATTCCAAATATTGGAGTGTGAAAGGGGGGGGGTGAATTTTTTAAAATGAGTGTGTCTACATCTTAGAACTTTAAAATTTACAGATGTAAAAATTGGTAGTTAGAATCTCCTCTAAGAATAAAGGAACACGTATTTTTTGGTTTCCTGTAAATCCTAATAGGAGGGGTGTAAAAGGGTGAAAAATGGGTTGAATGCCTTTAATGAGGATACATATATCTCAGAAACGAAAGATATTACAGAACTGAAAATTTGTATATGGGATCTCCTTTAAAAATAAAGAAACACGTATTTTTTAGTTTATGGAAAATCCAATTAATGGAGGTTAAACAGGAGTGACAAGTTGGGGTGAATTTTTTGAAAGACTATATCTACAGAATATCTTGGAAACGTAAAATGTTACAGACGTAAAAAGTGGGTGTTTGGAATCTCCTGTAAATGTAAAGAAACATAGGTGATTTGTTTTAGGAAACTCCACTTAAGGGGAACTCAAAAGGGGTGAAATTTTAAAATGAGAATTTTTACAGTATATCTAAAAAACTTAACATTTTACAGAAGTGAAAAATGGTATTTTTTATCTCTATTAAACATAAAGAAACGTGTATTTTTAGTTTTCGGAAATACCACTTGGGTGGAGGGGGGGGGGGTAAAAGTGACTGAAAATGGTGTTGAATTCTTTTAATTAGGCTACTGATATCTAAAAATTAAGATGTTACAGACGTGAAATTTGATATTTGCAATCTGCTTTAAAAGTAAAGAAACACGTATTCTCGGAAAATCCAATGAAGTGGGGGGGGGGGGGTGGTTGAAAGAATTGAAAAATTAATTGACTTAATTGTATGAGAATACATACATCTAATAAAAACTAAAGTTGTTACAGACGTGAAAATTCGTATTTGGAACTCCTTTAAAAACAAAAAAAAACGCGTTTTGGTGGGGAAACTATCTTGGAGGGCGGGAGTGTAAAGGAGTTGAATTCCTTTCATGAGGACACATAAATCAAAAACTGAAGAAGTTAGAGTCGTGATAACTGGTATTTAGAAGATCCTTTACTATTAAAGAAACAAGTATTTATTGCGGGAAAATTCACTTAAGGGGGGGGGGGGAGTATTGTGAAATGAAGTGAAAAAAGTAAATTATTTTTATGAGGATACTTATATCTCAAAACTGAAGGTAATAGACGTGAACATTGGTGTTTGGGATCTGCCTTAAACATAAAGAAACAAGCATTCTTTTGATTTTTTTGTGGGGGGGGGGGGGGTTGGCGGTAAATAAACTTAACGGCGGTGGGGTGTAGAAGGAGGTGAGACCAATTGATTTTACTGTTATTAATGTACTTGTAAGGATCCTCCGTTGCTCAGGCGGCAGCGCGCCGACCTCTCACAGCTGGGTTCCGTGGTTCAAATCTCGGTCACTCCATGTGACATTCGACCTGGACAAAACGGAGGCGGGACAGCTTTTTCTCCGGATACTCCGGTTTTTCCTGTCATCAGCCATTCCAGCAACACATAATAGTGATAATAATAATAATAATGATAATAATAATAATAATAATATTCCGGACCATCGTCAAATGTGCGGACCGCGCTGGAAACGGCTCCTGGACGGGTAATGACTAAGAATGCAGTCCGGCCGCGGGTTCAGTGCCGCCAAGGCACCCAATATGACACCACGCCGGATCTCCTGAAGGATTTTATCCATATTAAAAATGATTATACGAAAAGATGGCAAAGATTTACGAACCCAACTGACCGGGAGGAATACCTGAGTCTAGCCCGGGAAGTACGAAATCGATTGCTGGAAAGGAAGATTGAAAATGGGAGGAAACGTGCCGTAAAATAATAGAAAACCAGTCAGATCGGGAATTTTGGTGGATTCTCGCAGAAAACGAGTCAGATCGCAAATTTCGGCGGATTATATATCTAAAACAATAAGCATTCAATTATAAATTTCAGTATAAAGCGTAGCGAAGCACGGGTACCTTGCTAGTAAGTTTATATGTAAATATTCAGTAGAGTTTATGTACACATGTGAGATGGAGGCACTTCCGTGTATGTAAATTGTACATGTACAATTTAAGGAAAATAAATAATAATAATAATAATAATAATAATAATAATAATAATAATAATAATAATAATAATAATAATAGTGACCACTTCCCGTTACTACTCAATAATGAAAATTCTTCTGTCAACTCATTTATTAACAACCCTAAGTGGAACTTAAATAAGGCAGATTGGACGAAATTTAGGCAGACAGTCAATAATCACTTAAAAGACTTAACCCCTCCAAATGGTTTCCCTTCTAAGCACATAAATACCATTGTTCAATATTTCACAGAAGTTCTTGTTAAATCTGCAGACGTGAGTGTTCCAAAAGTAATCTCAAATTGATTTAAGAAAACAGTACCTTGGTGGAACGACACTTGAAAGGAGGCTATTAAAAATAAGAATCACGCTTTCTACCTCTACAAAAGAAAACCCACACCTGAAAATAAAGCTCAATTTCAGAAATGTAGAGCAATCGGTCGAAAAGAAATTAAACTCAGCAAAAAGAATTCATGGCCATCATTTGTCTCCTCGCGAAGTTCCCAAGCCCCACAAAAGGAAATGTGGAATAAACTTCAAAGAATAAATGGCAAATATAATCACTTCTACATTACTTCCCTCAGAAACTCTGTTGATGGAACCTTCATAAACTAACCTCAAAACATCGCTAATAAATTAGCTGACACATATGCCGAGATCTCTAATGACGATACCGAATTTCTCCATACAAAGAAATCCAGTGAATCCGTTGATCTAAGGAAAGCCATCTCTGACCCCAACTATAATCTAAACGATGCTTTTCAACTACAGGAAATAATTATTGAACTTGACAAATGTGGCAAATCTAGTCCTGGTCCAGATACGGCCCCTTATGAATTTCTAAAACAGCTTCCACTAAATGCAATAAATTATCTCCTGGCCATTTTCAACCACATATGGAGCTCTAAGACTTTCCCTAATCAATGACGCAATGCCATTGTAGTTCCAACACCCAAACCAGGGAAGGACAACTTAGTTGCAGAAAATTATCGTCATATTGCTTTAACTAATCCGATGCGTACACTCATGGAGAAAATAGTCAACAAAAGATTACGCAGGTATCCCGAGCATATAAATTTCTTCAGTAATGTGCAAAACGGGTTCCGTAGAGCACACTCCAGAACAGACACTTCGGTAAGTCTGGAATCTGAAATACAGAAAGCGTTCCTCAATAACCAACACCTAATAGCAGTCAGTTTAGATATTAATAAGGCATATGACATGGTATGGAAAGGCTATGTAATCAAAGTACTAACGACACATAATATATCTGGAAATATCCTATATTTCGTTTTATAATTTTCTCCAAATGCGCCGAATTCAAGTTAGAGTAAACGGAATGCTGTCAAAGGAACTAGTAAACAACAGTGGAGTCCCACAAGGATCAGTTATCAGTGTAACACTGTTTCTTGTGGCAATTAATGGTATAGTCTCTAACGTCCACTCGCCAGTTAAGTCAATCTTCTGCCCAGGGAAAAACATTACGACGACTCAACTCCTATTACAAGAATCAATTGTAAATATTCAAAACTGGACTGAAACCACAGGGTTCAGATTTTCTAAAACTAAAGCCAAATGTATTCACTCCTCTAAAAATAAACATACCAACTCTAACCCTGAATTATGTATGGAAGACCATAAAACTGAATCAGTTAAAACTACTTTCCTGTCCCATCGTCGCCGAAAGACCTATCTGTGTCGGTGCGACGTAAAGCAAATAGCTTCCCTACTGAGATCACTTTAGGCATGGAATTGCCAATTTTCGTATCATGCTCTCTGCACCATTTTCCCAAGCTCCAAACTATTAGATTACTGGCTTTCGATGCAGTCTGTCTTTAAGACTAAGTCGTCGGCATAGACCAAACTGCTTACTACATTTCCACCTAACTGATTCCCACCTTGCTACTTGATGCTTTTCAGAAAATGTTCTCTGTAAACTTTGAACAGCAAAGGTGAGAGATTACAGCCTTGTCTAACACCTGCAACTATCAGGAAACACATTATTATTAATAAGAAGAAGAAGAAGAAGAAAAAGAAAAAGAAGACGAAGAAGTAGTAGAAGAAGAAGAATGTCTAGTCATGTTATCGGTTTTACGTCGCACTACGTAATTGTAGGGCTTTTGGTGACAGCAACATGCCCTCGACACTGTTGCCATCGGAAACCCGAATTCGCTTGTAATCTCCGCAATGCTGTGACCCATGCGCCATGCGCCGATGATCATCCCACGTTCAAAATCGGTTAACTCGCGACGTGTTGCCATCTTCTCGACGCTGGTGCCTGTGACAGACTGCTCAGCTACGCCGCAACGCTTAGGGGTCATACGCGGCACATTTTCTACTTCCCATGATATTTGGCCACTCATTGTGCTATTGCTCTTATTACGATATTATTTTTATTAGGGTGTTATAGCCGCTTTAACTCCAAGGTCTTATCGCGACTCTTACATATGATTACAGAATAATAGCAATAACAATAATATTGTAGTTATAAAAAAGGTATAAGGGAAATATAAATAAGTATAATGTAATTAGATTTTGGAGTGCAGACCAGTGTCCTTGAGGAAGTTGATGACCTGATGACTCAGTGCTGGAGAAGCCAGTGTCACTTCCATTTCCTTAGGTATGTTGTAGTGTTGGCGCCAATGGTCATACAATTGACATTCTGAGACGATATGCTTGACAGTGAGAGAGCAGGTGGGAATTTGTTTCTTTTCTAGGAGATAGTTGTGGGTGATCTTCGTGTGACCTATCCTTAGTCGGGAGATAAAGACATTCATGTCTGGTGAGGTTTTGGAGAGGATATATTCTCGTAGATATCATTTTAATTTTTTGGAGGTTGTTAGTGGAAGTTTTAAGCCAGTTCATTTTCCATTGTTCGTGTAGTTTGATTTTGATATAAGCGATGATATCAGAATGTGGCGTGGCAATTTGACGGTCTTATGGTGACGATGGGATAGGAAAGGCCTAGGAGTGGGAAGGAAGCAGCTGTGGCCTTAATTAAGTTACAGCCCCACCATTTGTCTGGTGTGAAAATGAGAAACCACGGAAAACCATCTTCAGGGCTGCCGACAGTGGGGCTCGAACCCACTATCTCCCGGATGCAAGCTCACAGCTGCGCGCCCCTAACCGCACGTCCAACTCGCCCAGTAAGGTTGTGTCCAGGAGGGAGGTGGCTAAGTTCTGGTCTGGGTGGCGTTCCCATGGTCACAATAAGGCCCCATTGTCCGACTGCAGGGAGCGCTGACAGGTGCACGTTATGTGGAATTTTCTCAGACCATTTGCCTCTATTTCTGGTCCTAGAGTACCCTGATGGAGATGCCGTGTTTCAACAGGACAATGCGCCATATCACCGCTCTGTGCTGGCAGGCAGGTGGTAGGAGGAGCACTCGAGTGAAGTTACGACCATGGATTGGCCCTCCAGATCCCCGATCGTAATCCAATCGAGCATTTATGGGATGCTGTCGATGCTGACGTACGCTCCACGAACCTCGCACCAACTACACAAGACGAACTGCGGGTAGCACTGAGAGATGCGTGGGGCCAGATCCCTCCAGAACAATTCCAACACCTTGTAGATTCGATGCCTCGCCGTATTACTGACGTTTTGAGGGCTCGCGGAAGAGCATTCAATGTCTTTCCATGATTTTTGGCCACTGAGTGTAGTCAGTATGTCGTCGTCTTCGGCCAAACTGCTTACTACGAGTATATCTCCACACGAATAAATCCTTCCCAACCATTTTACACCTTTTCAGTTATAGATTAATGTATCTTAGACTGTAGCATGAACAACAAAGGTGAAAGGTTACAGCCTTGTCCAATCCCTGTGACTACTGTAAACGAAGACCTCATTCTACAATCGATTGTCACTGTGGCCCGATTGTCGACAAAAATGCTCCAGCAGTTACATAAAAACCAAAAAAAAAAAAAAAAAAAAAAAAAAATTACAGTTATAAAACCAGACTGGACTAGCCAGTGAGATAATACAGAATATCAGGTGAACGTGTCTAATACTATACAATTTGTACCGGGCTGAGTGGCTCAGATGGTTGATCCCCACTTGGCAGGTTCGATCCTGGCTCAGTCCGGTGGTATTTAAGGTAAGGTATGAGTATATTCTGCCCGAAGGCAGGTCCGAGCCTCCACAGAGGTGTGCCTGAGCCGGAGTTTACGTACGGTAAGGTGGCCAGTTCCTTTCCGCTCCTCCATTCCCTTACCTCCCACCAACAGCGCGTGGCAATCCATCCAAATCTTGACCACGCCCAATGTTGCTTAACTTCGGAGATCTCACGGGATCCGGCGTGTCTACACGGTTACGGCCGGTGGTATTTGAAGGTGTTTAAATACGTCACCCTCGTGCCGGTGGATTTACTGGCACGTAGAACAACTCCTGCGCGAGTTTCATCCCAGCTCAGTCCGGTGGTATCTGAAGGTCTTTAAATACGCCAGCCTCATATCGGTAAATTACCGATATTTAAAGAACTCTTGTGGGAGAAAATTCTGGCATGTTGCTGTCACCAAAAGCCCTACAATTACGTAGTGCGACGTAAAACCGATAACATGACTAGGCATTCTTCGTCTTCTTCTTCTTCTTCTTCTTCTTCTTCTTCTTCTTATTATTATTATTATTATTATTATTATTAATTTGTTCCCTGATAGTTGCAGGTGTTAGACAAGGCTGTAATCTCTCACCTTTGCTGTTCAAAGTTTACAGAGAACATTTACTGAAAGGCATCAAGTAGCAAGGTGGGAATCAGTTAGGTGGAAATGTAGTAAGCAGTTTGGTCTATGCCGACGACGTAGTCTTAAAGACAGACTTCATCGAAAGCCAGTAATCTAATATTTTGGAGCTTGGGGAAAAGGTGCAGAAAGTATGATATGAAAATTGGCAATTCCATGCCTAAAGTGATCTCAGTAGGGAAGCTATTTGCTTTACGTCGCACCCACACAGATAGGTCTTATGGCGACGATGGGACAGGAAAGGCCTAGGAGTGGGAAGGAAGCGGCCGTGGCCTTAATTAAGGTACAGCCCCAGCATTTTCCTGGTGTGAAAATGGGAATCAGTAGGGAAGAAACCTAAGAGATCCCATTTTCACCCCAAGCAAATCCTTGGACTGTAGAATAATCAAGGCCTGGGACGCGTCCACCTATCTGAGTCGCTGCAAATCTGGAATAGGTGGATCATTTCAAGCTTTTAGGATGCTCTCCTAGGATGACAGTAGGCCTACTGTATGAGTGAAACTGAATCAGGTGAGCACATAGCTGCAATCAGCAGTATTCTGTAATAAAGAAGTGAGCTCTATTACAAAACTCTCTTTACATCGGTCTGTTTTCAGACGGACATTACTGCACGGGAGTGAACGCTGGATTCAGGATATATTATTAATAACTAGGAAGTAACAGACAGCCTCCGTGGCTCAGGCTGCAGCGCGCCGGCCTCTCACAACTGGGTTCCGTGGTTAAAATCCCGGTCACTCCATGTCAGATTTGTGCTGGACAGGTTTTTCTCCGGGTACTCCGGTTTTCCCTGCCATAATTCATTCCAGCAACACTCTCCAATATAATTTCATTTCATCTGTCATTCATTAATCATTGCCCCAGAGGTGTGCGACAGGCTTCGGGAGCCGGCACAATTCCTAACCTCGCCGCTAGATGGGGGCTTCATTCATTCCATTCCTGACCCGGTCGAATGACTGGAAACAGGCTGTGGATTTTAAGTTTCAGGAAGTAACAAACATAAAGCAGCGAGAATGATTGCTGGTACAAAGAGGTTGGGACAATGGCAGCAGGAACCCCGTAAAGGGGAGCTAAGTTAGGTACGAACTCCATGAATGGAGCTGAGCAACATAAAGCGGCTTCGGTGGCGGGGTCATGTGCGGCGAATGAAGAAGAATAGGTTGCATAGGAGAAAAATGGACTCAGCAATAGAGGGACGATGATCAGACTACTGCAATCCACAGCCTGTCTCCAGCCATTGGATCGGGTCAGGAATGAAATGAATGAAGCCCCATCTAGCGGCGAGGATAGAAATTGTGCCGGATGCCGAAGCCTGTCGCATTCCTCTGGGGCAATGATTAATGACTGACAGTTGAAATTAAATTATACTGGAGAGTGTTGCTGGAATGAAAGATGACAGGGAAAACCGGAATACCCGGAGAAACCGTGCTTGGTCCAGCACAAATCTCACATGGAATGATTGGAATTTGAACCACGGAACGCAGCGGTGAGAGCCCGGTGCGCTGTCATCTGAGCCACGGAGGCTCACTACTACTACTGCCACTAGAAATGTTCGTTCAGTAACCTGAAGGAGTAGGGCGGGCCCCCTACAGGGTTACTCCCCCTCTCAGGCCAATGAAACGTTGATTTGAGGTGCGAAGGGACTGGCGGTCGTGGCCCACAAAAGGGCATTCGCCTTGGTGCAGGAGAATGGAAAACCACGGAAAACCATTCCCAGGACAGCCTCCGCCTCCCTAGTCGCTGGGTAGCCGAACCCCACTTTGCCCGGTCCTGGTGAGACTCGGTTTTTAATTATTTAATAGTGTGGGACTAAAGGAGGCCATAGATCTAGTTGGGTTTGGTGAGACTGCTAGTTCATCACAGAGGTTTGAAGACTGAACGCAGGAAGGCATAACAGTCTATAACGACTGATATATATAATAATTTCGTGTGGCTATTTCTAGCCGAGTGCAGCCCTTGTAAGGCAGACCCTCTGATGAGGGTGGGCGGCATCTGCCATATGTGGGTAACTGCGTGTTATTGTGGTGGAGGATAGTGTTATGTGTGGTGTGTGAGTTGCAGGGATGTTGGGGACAGCACAAACACCCAGCCCCGGGCCATTGGAATTAACCAATGAAGGTTAAAATCCCCGACCCGGCCGGGAATCGAACCCGGGACCCTCTGAACCGAAGGCCAGTACGCTGACCATTCAGCCAACGAGTCGGACATAACGACTGATACAAAACAAACACAAATTCCCTAGAGAAAGTGTGGCCTGCGCGCAGTGAGTCAGCACTGTGACGTTCGTGCTCACACTAACTGCGATAAGTCACGGACAGGAGATTCAGGGCGCTAAAATGTTCTCATATACACTTCATTTAACGTTTAAACACAGAGTGTAATATTATAACTACAGTATTCAGTTGGATTCCCCCAAAAGTGTTCTAATGAACTAGTAAGTTAATGCAGATTAGTTAATCAATTATCTGTTCACAATCCAGTCCTCGATGACTGTTTAGGAGGTATGAGGCTCTGCACTCCATCACGATAACCACTGTGGAGGAAAATTCTATAATGATTCCTTACTTCATGCGTTTGTTGACGTGAAGGGCCGTGGGTTCGATGTCCCGTCAAGTAGTTCTGAAGGTCTGAATTGAGACCTCTGCAGGGTGGGCAGTGGGGGTGGGGGAACTGCGGAGGGATATCCTAGGGGTCACTCAGCCGAAAATTAATACTTCTTTAATATCCGGCTCCATGGCTAAATGGTTAGCGTGCTGGCCTTTGGCCACAGGGGTCCCGGGTTCGATTACCGGCAGGGTCGGGGATTTTAACCATGATTAGTTAATTAATTTCGCTGGCACGGTGGCTGGGTGTATGTGTCGTCTTCAACATCATTTCATCCTCATCAGGACGCGCAGGTTGCGTACGGGAGTCAAATCAAAAGATCTGCACCTGGCGAGCCGCACTTGTCCTCGGACACTCCCGGCACTAAAAGCCATACGCCATTTAATTTCTTTACTGCGTTAATTCCTGGAGCCAAAAGTGGAGCTAACTTCTCTGTTCCACTTAGTCGTCGAAATAAGACCTGTCTGTGTCGGTGCGACGTAAAGCTACTGGCAAAAAAAAAAAAAAAAAAAAACTATGTTCCACTTAGTACTGAAGTTACAAAAAGTGCAATCAATTACCATCTCCAGGGACCGCCGAGTTTTATACAAAGATGACTTTTGATTTTCCTTACAACTTTCTAGACAACGAGTGAATAATAACAGTTTACACTACCAACAGAAAAGCACAAACAATACAATAATCACTTGGTGTTCACACTCCTGTAAGTACATAGGGCTAACGAAGAGAAGATCCCGGGATAGATCCCTGTACTGACCTGTGCGCATCCGTTTTCACTACCATGTACGTCACGTGACTGCATTCCGAGACTGGAATGCTTGACCAAAAATAGTGGAAGCAGTAGTTCGCGATCTAAACAAATGTAACGTTACTTCAGGCTAGAACATTCAACTCCAGTACTTTCATTTGCTGTCAGATTCTCGTTAAAAGATTTATGAATGCTTAGGTTCCCAAATTAAATGACTACCGGTATGAGAGGACGAATTGTGAATATGTGTCGTAATTTAACGTCAACGTATTTCAAGTCAACCAGAAGCATCATTAATTACATTCGTGTATACAATTGGAATGTTATTTCTAAATCATCATCATCATCATCATCTGTTTACCCTCCAGGTTCGGCTTTTCCCTCGGACACAGCGAGGGATCCCACCTCTACCGCCTCAAGGGCAGTGTCCTGGAGCTTCAGACTCTTGGTCGGGGGATACAACTGGGGAGTATGACCAGTACCTCGCCCAGGCGGCCTCACCTGCTATGCTGAACAGGGGCCTTGTGGAGGGATGGGAAGATTGGAAGGGATAGACAAGGAAGAGGGAAGGAAGCGACCGTGGCCTTAAGTTAGGTACCATCCCGGCATTCGCCTGGAGGAGAAGTGGGAAACCACGGAAAACCACTTCGAGGATGGCTGAGGTGGGAATCGAACCCACCTCTACTCAATTGACCTCCCGAGGCCGAGTGGACCCCGTTCCAGCCCTCGTACCACTTTTCAAATTTTCGTGGCAGAGCCGGGAATCGAACCCGGACCTCCGGGGGTGGCAGCTAATCACGCTAACCACTACACCACAGAGGCGGACTATTTCAAAATCCTGTTCAAAAATTTAAAAAATCCTTGATTTTGTCTGTATTTACAGCCAGAAAGTAAAATGGTACCCATTTCTGTTTTAGACTGAGTGAATCTCCAGAAGAAGTAGTCTTACTCGTAGACCGTTGAACACAAGTACAGTCATCATGAGCAACAGTAGGTCGATGTAAACAAACGCTGTCACCTAGTTGGTGCAGGCGATCCGATTACCGAAACAGTGCCTTCTCGTTCAGTGGTCAACAAGTTATTGCTTAATTATAATGCTCGAAAAGTTTTGTATATTAATATATTACGAATTGGCATGGTATGTTTCACGGCACCTTAAATACTTTCCGTATGTTCACAGTAAGAACTGTAGGCCAGTGTCTGAGACACACAGTGACGCTAAACCCCGATCAGATTCAATGTTTGTCCAATAAGAGGCATTTGTCTTGTCGCTCAGTTTAACATCACATTTAAGGTCGGTGGTGTATAGACAGCTCGTGTAGGACTGAGGTAAACATTGCAAGTATGTCTATTTTTGCTGTCCGCCCCGCGGTGTAGGGGGAAACGCGGCCGCCTGTCACCCGGGTTCGATTCCCGGCCAGGTCAGAGGTTTTTAATTGTAATGATTAATATACCTGGCCTGGGGACTGGGTGTTTGTGACGTCCTTAATCTTCCTTTCCTCACACACAACATTCCACACTACCGCTATTCCAATTACACGCAGGTTCAAACAATATGGTGCCAGTAGGGGCAAAAGATCCACATGGGTCGACGCCCCGAACAAATAGCATTTTAATAAAATAAAAAGTCCATTTTTGCTACAGACCGCATTCGAACTGTGACACTGCTGCAAGAAGGATGAGGACAAGCGGATGTCACCGCTCGTGTTCGAGTGAGTCAGAGTAATGTGTCCAGAGTTTGAGAACACCTAAGGGAGACACAAACGATTGGTGATAGAGAACGGACGGGACGCCCACCCAAAACAACTTGCAGGGACGATCGGTATTTATTGTTTTCATCTCGTCGTAGGTCCGCTGCTATTGCCACCTCGTTCCACCAAGATCTTCGGCGGGTCACCAGACTGAATGTGTCCCACCAGACAGAGCGAAATCGGCAGCACGCCTCTAGGGGGCCTGGTCAAAAGCTCCCCTTAAACCACACTATAGGGCAGCTGGTGTGAGGTGGACAACAACTCATAGCCCATGGCACCAGGAGCACTGGAAGTGATCGCTCATCTCTTTTCTCATAAGGTCATCATAATCTTACACCCGTACAACAGAAGCATAGAGATGCAACGAGCTCTCACCCTGGGATCATGTTTGGTCGACGTACGCCTCTAATTCCTATCCAGGGTATCATGACTGTCTGGCACACAGAGACAACATCCTACATGCTCTTGCATCGCAACACATCTGAAGAGCTCGCTACATACCAAATCTCCTTCTGCAATGTTACAAAGAATTGGCATATATTCTACCTCTCACTCTGAAACGAACAAGTATTCCTGGATTTCAGTACAATCATACTTTGGGTAATTTACGTATATACTACTCACCAGTGAACTTCCAAACCTCAGGCTGTTTCCACAGATATACTATGACATCATTACCTCCGTGTTGCCTGGTTATATGTAGGCTACATCTTCACTGGTGGCTCTAAATACCAGGGCGTCGTTGGATTTGCGTATTACAAGAAAAAGGCATGTACTCTTTATATGCCAAGTGAGGCATCCATCTACAGTGCTGAGATATTTGCCATCAGAGAAGCCTTAGGTTTTGTTGGCGGAGGAACTTCCGGTCTGCACTCGACCTCTCATCGTCGGCATGGTCTCCCTCCGCTTTTCTTACACTCCATAGCCGAGACCATTATTCCCCTACCTAATCTATCCTCGTCCATTCGTCTCACATGACCACACCCGGATGCCGGTTTATACACACGTCATCATCCATCCAGTCATCATATTTTAAATCATCTTTTACTTTCCCGATTTCCACGGTCCATCACTTTCATAGAGGAGTAACGCCATTTCTTTTCTCTTTTCTTTTTTCATTAATTTTATGTTGGGAGGAGGAAATAACTCTCCCGTTTTCACTTTTAAACAACAACAATTACCACCACACTCCAAGTACATAGCACTGTTGATTATGATATCTTGAGCCTCTTGAATGAAGCAACTTTAAATACGAGGGTCGAGTCATAAGTCATGGCAACTATTTTTTTCTCGCGAACAGGAGACAACACGAAAAATCTAAGATATGCATTTGGAAATATAGGGCGTGTACTTATGCATAGTGCCTGAAGACAAATTCTGACTTCAGGAGATTCTCGTAGGAAAATGACAGAACACAGGCCATTGGTAAACATTGTTTTATTATGGTATAGACAGCAATTGCTGTATGTTCTTGCAATTCCGCTAGAGTCCAGCGGCTGTCCTCATGTATACACTGATTGATCACCATTATCCGTACATATTTGTCCATGGACACTGGACGGCCTGGGCGAGGCAAATCGGCAGTTGATACTCTACCCCGCTTAAACGTCCCCACCCGCCTCGCCACTGTTCTGGAGGGTATGGCATGCACACCTAATGCTTCCCGCAGCTCTGCATGGCATTGGCGTGCATTTCTGCCGCGAAGAACTGATATTTTAATATACGATCGTTGCTCCTGCTTGTTGACTTCCATTTTGTGACACTCTCATTCACACACTGAACTTGGGGGCATGCTTAGACCCACACTGTTGTTTACATACACCATCTAGTGGCATCATACGCAAGTACATACCGTACGTTTCCAAATGCATATCTTAGCTTTCCCGCGTTGTCTCCTGTTCGCGAGAAAAAAATAGTTGCCATGACTTATGACTCGACCTACGTACTTAGTCGCAATTTGAAGTCCTTGGTAAAAAAATAAAATGTTAACGCGTGCCGTAGTCCCAAGATTATGTAGCTCTTTTCAGGAGCACCCGCAATGGAGATGAGCCGTACGTACCTTTTTAGAAACATATTTTGTTAAGAATGAAGTATTTTTCTTTCAGTGATGACTCAGTTAATGTAAAACACGTTCATTTTTACAGATGTTTCGATTTTAATTTTTTAAATGTTATTTGCTTTATGTCCCACTAACTACTTTTACGGTTTTTCGTAGACGCCGAGGTGCCGGAATTTAGTTGTTCTATGTGCCAGTAAATCTACCGACACGGGGTTGACGTATTTGAGATTTGTTGTAAGGCCGTGTTCATAACTATATCAAATGTAGGCCTACCCTTCCCCCAATCATATCTCACACACGTGCTAAATCTTGCGTCACAAGTTTAGGGATATTGTTCGTCATTTGTGAGTCAGTATTACCAGCTCACTGCGTTCACACTTCAAATACTGTTCTCAATGAGTGTAGGCGCTCCCCACCCAGCTCTTACATATTTTGTAGTCATAAGGCGAGCTGAAAGACGTACACTAAATGGTGTGACAGGAGTGTAAGCATGTTGTGCCCCATCCTGGAGACCTCACTTTCAAATCCTGGCTTTCAGGATTTCAGTTCTAGTTCGAGGATTGGAATGGGGTTAAATAGCCTCGTGAAGTCAACTGTTAACAGTTTGATATGGAAGATATCTAAAGCGGTCATGAACACCGAAGTGCGGTCCACTTCAAGCTAGCTTGGAGATTTACGTGACTGTTGATATCGTGAACTATCAGTGTGGCATGGAATCTGACCCATACAAACGTGACTTTTCACGCCGAGATTCGAACTGCGGCAGCTTTGGTGAGACAATGTTACTCGAAAAACGTTTCCCACTAGGAGACTGGCCAATGTACACAGGATATCCGACTGCACAGTAGTTGTCTGGATATTTACTGCAATAGGCTGTATGGGCCATCATTTTGCTATGCCGTTGTCAATGGATTAGGAAACTAGCTTCTTACTCGGTAGGCAGACATCTGCCATGTATGGAGAAATACGTGTTACTGTGGTGCAGGATAGTGCTGTGTGTGGTGTATAAGTTTCAGTTCTGTTGGGGACAGCACAGAAACCCAAACCCCGAACAAAGGAAATTGAACCCGGAGCCCCAAGGACTGGACTCTGACCACTCATTCATGGAGCGAGACGTAATAATAGTAATTGTTAAGGAAATATCGTGGATCACAGAGGTGTAAGAAGCGGCTGGGGTGACTGGGCGGACAAGGAATTAACTAGAGCATAATTTAACACAACAAATTTTGAAATGTTATTTATTTCCTTTTTTAAATTTATAATTTATAATTTGATAAATAGAACATCTGAAAGAACAATTCTGATAGGTTGATTAATATTAGAGAAAGAACCAGTAGAAGTGTTGACAGCTTTGGAACATGAACAAAACAATGTTCAGAAACTAAGGTTAGCCAATGGTAAAAATTAATTTTCCCTTAAGAATTAATTATTGTTTATCCCGCCAGAGGGGGCACTTAGACCGATGGCAGAGATAAATCTAACAGTTGAAAACCAAAACTATCTTGCACTACATAAGTTCAAGGTAGATTACCTAGATGGCCTTATCGAATTTCGTGTGGCTATTGCTAGCCTCGGCCCCGTGGTGTAGGGATAGCGTGCCTGCCTCTTACCCGGAGGCCCCGGGTTCGATTCCCGGCCAGGTCAGGAATTTTTACCTGGACCTGAGGGCTGGTTCGAGGTCCACCTACGTGGTTAGAATTGAGGAGCTATCTGACGGTGAGATAGCGGCCCCGGTCTAGAAAGCCAAGAATAACGGCCGAGAGGATTCGTCGTGCTGACCACACGACACCTCGCAATCTGCAGGCCTTCGGGCTGAGCAGCGGTCGCTTGGTAGGCCAAGGCCCTTCAAGGGCTGTAGTGCCATGGGATTTGGGAGGGGGGGTATTGTTGGCCTGGTGTAGCCCTTGCAAATCAGACCCTCCAATGAGTCTGGGCAACGTTTTCCGTGTACAGGAAATTGTGCATTTGGGTGGTGGAGGATAGTGTTATATGTGGTGCATGAATTGCAGTAATGTAGGGAACAGTACAAACACCCAATCCCCGAGCGAAGGGAATTAATGGGTTAAGATTAAAATGTCTCAGCCCAGCCTGAAATAGAACCCACATCCCCGAGGACGAAGAGCAAGGTACTAGGCACTCGACCATGAACCCGGAGATTTGTGATTCTAGAATAATATTATTGCGAGTTCTTTGTCAATATGGATCACTCCGCAGGTGTTCTATCTCAACGGACGTGCGGTCACTCGGACCGCTATGAAACACAACTGCTTATTATCACGGCCACATTGATACTAACGGCAGCAAAATGAACATGGGTATACACCTGATTAAGTCAAGAAGGTGCAAGTACTACGAGTAAAAACGAGCAAATCCTGAGAGGAAAAATGAGTTTATATTTCTGTTTCCATCACACAGACCGCGTCCATGGTTGAGGGTTAAAGCTCGAAGTACAGATACCTCCACCACCACAAAGTACACAGTGCGGTTGTCTACGATGTCCCAACTCTCTTGAATGAAAATGAAATGGCGTGAGGCTTTTAGTGCCGGGAGTGTCCGAGGACATGTTCGGCTCGCCAGATGCAGGTCATTTGGTTTGACTACCGTAGGTGACCTGCGCGTCATGATGAGGATGAAATGATGATGAAGACGACACATACACCCAGCCTCCATGCCAGTGAGATTAACCAACTATGGTTAAATTTCCAGACCCTGCCGGGAATCGAACCCGGGACCTCTGTGGCCAAAGGCCAGCACGCTAACCATTTAGCTATGGAGCCGGACACTCTCTTGAATGAGTTAACAATATAAGACATATCTCTTTTGTTTACTTTTATTTTGACGCGGCAATTTGATGGGGAATCTGACATCTGGGCGACAGCCCAAAATGCAAATGATTGATTGATTGATTGATTGATTGATTGATTGATTGATTGATTGATTGATTGATTGCCGAGCGAGTTCGCCGTGCGGTTAGGGGTGCGCAGCTGTGAGCTTGCATTCGGGAGACAGTGGGTTCGAACCCCACTGTCGGCAGCACTGAATATGGTCATCTGTAGTTTCCCATTTTCACACCAGGAAAATGCTGGGGCAGTACGTTAGTTAAGGCGAAGGCTGCTTCCTTCCCACTCCCTGTCCTTTCCTATCCCATCGTCGCCATAAGACCTATCTGTGTCAGTGGGACGTTAAGCAACTTGTAAAAAATGTATTTATTTATTTATTTATTTATTTATTTATTTATTTATTTATTTATTTATTTATTTATTTACTGAAATCAGGCTACATACATTCGAACCTTCGTGTGGCGAAATAATGTGCTCACATTCGGGTTTCTCGCTCCAGCACTAATGATTGGAAGTGTCAAACATGATATAAAATCTGCCACTCGGTGAGTCGACTGTGGGCTTCGCAAAAGTGACGATTTTGAGGTGTATGACTTAGTTTGCGATAAAGAACTCCAATACTAAAAGAATTATAATGTTACTGGCTTTACGTCCCACTGACTACTTTTATGTTGTTTTTTTACAAGTTGCTTTACGTCGCACCGACACAAATAGGTCTTATGGCAACGATGGGACAGGAAAGAGTTAGGAGTGGGAAGGAAGTGGCCGTGGACTTAATTAAGGTACAGCTCCAGCATTTGCCTGGTGTGAAAATGGGAAACCGCGGAAAACCATGTTCAGGGCTGCCGACAGTGGGGTTCGAACCCACTATCTCCCGAAACTGGATACTGCCCGCACTTATGGGACTGCAGCTATCGAATTCGGTCTTTTATGGTTTTCGGAACGCCGAGTGCTGGAATTTAGTTCCAGAGGAGTTATTTTACGTGCCAGTAAATCTACCGACACGAGGCTGACGCATTTGAACACCTTCAAATACCACCGAACTGCGTCAGGATCGAACCTGCCGAGTTGGGGTTAGAAGGCCAGCGCCTCAAGCGTCTGAGCCACTCAGCCGGCAAAGCTAAAAGACTTACGAAGGTGGTTAAGATGTCTAAAGATAGATAATATGGCCCCTTGTATGTGCTATGGTATTATAACAAAATGGTTCGAATCCAAAAAGTATAACTCGGTAAGAGATGGGCCCAAAATTTGATGTTGGGAATGTTCTTGCCAAATTGACCCTTCTACCGTACAATTATAAATTCCTGTTCCACGTGTGGTGTACCATCATAAACCATTCTCTGAGTCTGAAATGATGGTGCCACAACGGGTTCCCTGAGACCCTATAAAGGCAAAGATATACTGGGGTCGAAAATGTGAGAATTTCTGAATATGCTACATGTCGACATGTGAACGTATATTCGGGCCCACGCTGTATGTATATTTGAATAGAGAACGTAATGGTACCATCGTGGTAGACTCCCGACAATTGAGGCGGAATTTACATCGTGTACGAAATTTCGAAAGTTACCAACTGTTTTCAAACATCACTGTGCTCAATATCATTGGAGAAATGAATTTGAATAGGGCTGAAAAGTGCCACTGACCTGGACCCGTGGTGTAGGGATAGCGTGCCTGACTGTTACTCGGAGGCACCGGGTTCGATTCCTGGCCAGGTTATGGATTTTTACCTGGATCTAAAGGCTGGATCGAGGTCCACTCAGCCTACGTGATTAGAATTGAGGAGCTATCTGGCGGTGAGATCGCGGCCCCGGTCTAGAAAGCCAAGAATAACGGCCGAGAGGATTCATCGTGCTGACCACACGACACCTCGTAATCTGCAGGCCTTCCGGCTCAGCAGCGGTCGCTTGGTAGGCCAAGGCCCTTCAAGGGCTGCAGTGCCATGGGGTATGTATTTTGTTTGAACTGTGCCATAATAAGTCTTTTCAAATTATAACCGCACGGAAACATGACACAGTGAACGCGCTAACGAGGGAACTACCCCAGCTCGAACGGCTAAAACCGACTGGAAGTGCACTTAACATACGAAGATATGTCTGTTCTACTACCCATAAAGGGCATTTATCTGTAAAACCTCGCATTAGTGTACAATCGATGTTTGGAAGTTACAGCGTACAAAGAGTGCAGAAACACAATTCGCAGCAGAAACTACCTTGCAACAGGCACTTCGGACCATTATAGTAACAAGAAACAGATGTGGTGCAGTATCATCTGACAAAAGGTTGAACAAGTGCTTGCAACAAGAACTCTTAACACATGCAGTACCGTGTTGACATAGTCATCTTTCCCACAATAGAATATACTGTGTTCTCCTTTATTCGACGTGTAAATGTGGAGTTTCAATGAAAGGATTAAAACACAGCGGAATGGAACAGTATGCACACTTAACGAGGGCAACATGTAGACATACTACATTATTTACAATGTTCACGCATTGCAATAGTCCAAGCTCAAATGCCACAGTAATCACATTATCAAACGAAGCAACAGTAACATGCACATCTTAACCTGCTGTTTGCCATGCATATGTTAACATAGGTCTGTATCTTGGTGAAGATAGATGGTTGTGGATCACGGAGTGAAGACGGATGATGAAGTATCGATCATGTAGCGTCGCTTGCGTGGTATCTATTTGCAAACGTACAAAATCAACAAGACGTCTGACGTAGAGCTTGTATTGCCTAAAAAAAACAATATACATCCAGAGGTTCACAGTCTCTGGTTGTCTTTGGTGGCAATATCTTTAATGTGATATTTTTATTTGGAAAACATTCTTCATTGACGCTGTAGTCCTTCTGTCCTGACCAGGAATCGCAAAGTAATAGACCTCTCTCACCAACACGTTCAGCGAGGACCGAATTAAAGAAGCTCTTCATGTGTACTTTAGTCATTTTTCCACTTTTACTCGCTTCAACATGGATGTTCCGTGGACACATTGCTGTCAGTTTCTTTGCAACCTGCTGACCAAACATTCCATCCTTTTCCAGCAGACAAATGTAAATCTTGTTCGCTAATTTGCCATTCATGGACACGGTTACATCAATTGTGTAACTATGCGTAGAACTATGCACAGACTGTATCAGACCAATTGTTGATTTTTCCTCTCTGTTTGAAAGTGTTACAGAAGTCGTAGTTCATAAACAAATTGGCTCTGACCACTATTCCACACGCATTCCTTCATTATATTCCCGTCTTGAATAAACATGTTCACGTCTGACACAAATGTTTCTGCTGTTCGTATAATAACATGATCTTCTTCAAACTCTTTGCGAGCTATGAACATAGTGATATGCCTGGGCGAACTATTATATTCGTCTTTGAAGGCCCTGACAAAATGCAACGAAGCTTTAGAATCGTCCTGATAAACTGCTCTAGTGGCCTTCAGAGCCCACGCTTGAATGCGCCAGTAGTGGACCACTGATCCATTATCTCTAGCTCTGTCAAATTGTGCTTCTACAGGCTCTTTTAAAGCCTTCAATTTTAATGTTTTGTTTCCCTTGAACAGACCTGGGTCTTGCCTTTTGCGCGTGACATAATATAAAAATACCTTGCAGTTTGATTTCGACCTAATGCAGCTATAACGCTTCATTAGTTTCTGATAAGAATTGTAACCGCGATTATAATAATCCTCATAAATGTTGTCCAATGTCCGGTCATCAGTACTCCGTATCACACTTGTTCGTACACGTTTTGGGGGTGAAGGAGCGAAATCACTGTCACGTGTAGTTCCTTCCATTGCTGGATTGTCGGTACGGTTGGAACCCTCATACTCATGTGCTGTTTCTTCTACGCCGTCCGCCTCACAGTCACCATTACTCTCCAATGTGTCGGAATGTAGTTCTGTTACAGATCCATTGTATTTCTGCGTTATGATATCATATAACATGCATACAAATGGCCCATCCTCCACTCCACTTACATCTTCAGTATCCGGTGTGTAGCGCCGGCGTACCTTTTCGCGCAGCAACTTCACAGCATTCACAGGGTTGATTGACTTTCACCTACTCATGTCGGATGTTTGTGTGTGCACTATACTACAACACACTGCAACTAACAGGCAATGCGTGTACAGCTCCAATGCAGCGCCGCCTGTGCGCTGTCAGATGGCGCTGGCGACCGAACACGTACTTTTACAGATGACAGGCCTTGATAGCTATTGACATTGGTACAACTGTATACTTTACGCCCACTTTCTATCGGTTTTAGCCGTCCGACTCGTTGGCTGAACGGTCAGCGTACTGGCCTTCGGTTCAGAGGGTCCTGGGTTCGATTCCCGGCCTGGTCGGGAATTTTAACCTTAATTGGTTAATTCCAGTGGCACGGAGGCTGGGTGTATGTGTTGTCTTCATCATCATTTCATCCTCATCACGACGCGCAGGTCACCTACGGGTGTCAAATAGAAAGACCTGCACCCGGCGAGCCGAACCCGTCCTGGGATATCCCGGCACTAAAAGCCATACGACATTTCATTTCATCGGTTTTAGCCGTTCGAGCCGGGGTACTTTCCTCGTAAGTGGTATGCAATGATACGGAGTCGGACGGTTCGCGCATGCTCGGACTATACAATTAACCGTCCGTATCGTTAGGTGACCACCCAGACAATTCATTTCGCATAAATAGAACATGGAAAACAGCAGTAAGAGTTACACTTCTTACCGGTAACTCCGACGTCCTACTTTCACCGTGAGAGTTGTCACGAAAGCCCAATGGTACAGCCTCTCACCTGTCCTCACCCACATATTTATTTATTTATTTATTTATTTATTTATTTATTTATTTATTTATTTATTTATTTATTTATTGTCGAGATACTGAGCCTTTCATACTTGAGTAAACATCTAAATAGTGCTAAGTGAGCAAACTAAAAGGTAATTCTGTGAAATATAACAAGCGATTATTATGAAGGGATGAGTAGTAATATCGTGCTCTTGAGCCTGAAGAGCATCCACGCTCAGTAGTCAAGAAGCCACATTAAACGCCTTCACCTTGCGGTATTTTTGAATTGTGATTAGGTACTATTTTTGAACTGAATACATGTTCGAACTGCTGGAAGAGTGTCTGTGACATTGCAGACTTCATGAAACTAAACGACCGTACACAACTGGATCTCATCCTGAAAGCCGGTCTTTAACGTGCCTGTTAATCTAGTCAAACAGCCTTCTTGTATGTTACGAAAGCCCGCGGAGGAGTAGAAGGTAAATGTTTCCACTAGTACTCATTTCTGGTGCAGGCTGACAAGAGGAGGTCGTCATGTGGTTTTCTAGAAAAGTGTTCAGTTCCCACTGTCAGTCCGCTAGCCACGGACACAAGTCGGAATTATCTTCGGGAATAAGACTACAAAAGTTTGAGGATAGATTTTAAACGTTAAATTTTGAAGATAATAAGGCCCATTGTAAAAAACGCTCGAACAGGGCTAATCGTATATTTTAATGAAGGGTAAATCCTGAAAATTTGAACACTTGTCTAGAAAACCACTTGGCGACCTCGCCTTATGAGCGATCCCTAGGGCCATGTGCCCCTCTACAGGCGGAAAGTCTCATTTCTATATGTCTCGATGAACGAACAAGTAAAGGAAATGGCGTATGGCTTTTTAGTGGTGGGAGTGTCCGAGGACAAGTTCGGCTCGCCAGATGCAGGTCTTTCGATTTGACCTGCGCTTCGTGATGAGGATGAAATGATGATGAAGACGACACATACACCCAGTCCCCATGCCAGTGGAATTAACCAATTGTGGTTAAAATTCCCGACCCTGCCGGAAATCGAACCCGGGATCCCTGTGACCAAAGGCCACCACGCTCACCATTTAGCCATGGAACGAACAGGTAATCGACCATGTCTTTCACTAGGTGATCCCTTCTCACATTCAAGAGCCGCTAATTTCCGACTTATACTCGTGCCTGCAACCTTCAGTACTGGGGGGGTGGGGGTGAGAGTCTAATCAGCGGTGCGATATAACCACCATTTTCTCATCATCATCAGCAGCAGATGCAGCAGCAGCAAATGTAGTAATGGTGGGGGTAACTGATGTAGTTTATTTTCTGTTCTGGTTGTTAGGAACGTCGTAGTGCTCGGACCACTGTAGGCTTAATTATATAAGTCTAAATGTTGTCGAACAACCTATGGATTCATCTGTAGCAATTCTCACACCCATGGGGTTGCACCTATTGACTTGGCTCTACATTACGTACCCTATCCCCTATGCGGAGGTATGGACTCACCATTGCACGGGTGGTTGTGTGGTCTGTTGTGTGAATATGGAGAGAGTTGCCATCGACGCAAATACGAACACCCAGTCCACGAGCCAGAAGATTTAAACAGACAATTCGAACTCGAAGAGAACAGGGCTACCACCTTCCTGATGTATAGATCAGCATCATAAGGAGGTACGTTGAAGCCCCGCGTTCGATTGCCGAATATGCCACGAAAAATATAGACTTGGAGGTCTAGATTGGAAGCTACGACACTCGTGAGGACAGCATTGAAGCCATCTTATCGGATATTAGTAGCAGTTTGACCACACAGGACAATATCCTAACCAGGGACAGGCAACCATTAGTCTATTAGGCAACTAGCACCAAAGATTTATTGGTTAAGGTAACCTAGGAATTGAAGAATAAACTTTCGTGATTTGAATGCGTAAGAACAAAGATCCAACTATTTAAATCAGCTCTAGATCCCTGAATTTTTCACGATTCATGTCTTGGAACACTTAGCTGACGAGATAGGTGGATGACTGCTCGGTTTATAGACTAGTCTAGTGGATGACTGTTTTTGTTCTTTGCTTACACGTGACACAGGATGTAGAAGTATGAATAGAACTGTTGAACGAAGACATTTCACAGGGATCATACCAAGTGCAGCTCTCTTTCTCACGACGAACCAATTATAAGACAAAAGCCTTGTAGAATGTCCTGAGATGGAACTGCCAGAAGAAGACGTTCTTGTTATTGCTAGCAGAAGATTTGTTTTCCTCGTCACTTTCCCACCTTTGTGCGGGGATCGGCGAGGCACCTAAGCTCAATTTCGGACTTGTATAATGTTTAAGGACGGAGATCTCGTCTGTCTACAATAATCCAACTGAAAATTCCATCCAAAATCCGTGGGATTTGGACCGACAAACTTAGGCTGGGAGCCGAGTGGTGGCGGCTTAACGTCGCAATAACACATCGAAGGTTTTCGGCGACGCAAAGATGGGAAAGACCTAGAATTGGGAAAGTAGTGGCCGTGGCCCTAATTAAGGTATAGCCCCAGCATTTTTCTGTGTGAAAATGAGTAAAAACAGAAAGCCAGAAATTAATAACTGGTTAAATAGAAGGCAGTTCGGTTCTAGGAGAGGTTATTCCACTGAAGCTCAACTTGTAGGATTCCAGCAAGATATAGCAGATATCTTGGATTCAGGAGGTCAAATGGACTGTATCGCGATCGACCTGTCTAAAGCATTTGATAGGGTGGATCATGGGAGACTACTGGCAAAAATGTGTGCAATTGGACTAGACAAAAGAGTGACTGAATGGATGGCTCTATTTCTAGAAAATAGATCTCAGAGAATTAGAGTAGGTGAAGCTTTATCTGACCCTGTAATAATTAAGAGGGGAATTCCTCAAGGCAGTATTATTGGACCTTTATGTTTTCTTATATATATCAATGTTATGAGTAAAGGAGTGGAATCAGAGGTAAGGCTTTTTGAGGATGATGTTATTCTGTATAGAGTAATAAATAAGTTACAAGATTGTGAGCAACTGCAACGTGACCTCGGTAATGCTGTGAGATGGACAGCAGTCAAGTGTATGATGATAAATTGGGTTAAAAGTCAGGTTGTGAGTTTCTCAAATAAGAAAAGTCCTCTCAGTTTTAATTACTGCGTTGATGGGGTGAATGTTCCTTTTGGGGATCATTGTATGTACCTAGGTGTTAATATAAGGAAAGATATTCATTAGGGTAATCACATAAATGGGATTGTAAATAAAGGATACAGATCTCTGCACATGGTTATGAGGGTGTTTAGGGGTTGTAGTAAGGGTGTAAAGGATAGGGCATATAAGTCTCTGGTAAGACCCCAACTAGAGTTTGATTCCAGTGTATGGGACCCTCAGCAGGATTACTTGATTCAAGAACTGGAAGAAATCCAAAGAAAAGCAGCTCGATTTGTTCTGGGTGATTTCCGACAAACGAGTAGCGTTACAAAAATGTTGCAAAATTTGTGCTGGGAAGACTTGGGAGAAAGAAGATGAGCTGCTAGTCTAAGTGGTATGTTCCGAGTTGTCAGCCAAGAGATGGTGTGGAATGACATTAGTAGACGACTATGTTTGAGTGGCGTCTTTAAAAGTAGGAAAGATCACAATATGAAGGTAAAGTTGGAATTCAAGAGGACAAATTGGGGCAAATATTCATTTATAGGAAGGGGAGTTAGGGATTGGAATAACTTATCAAGGGAGATGTTCAATAAATTACTAATTCCATTGAAATCATTTAAGAATAGGCTAGGAAAACAACTGATAGGGAATCTGCCGCCTGGGCCACTGCCCTAAATGCAGATCAGTATTGATTGATTGATGGATTGATCGCCATCATCAGGTGGAATTTGATTCCACCATCTCCTGAATGCAAGTTCACAGCTACGTGTCCCGGATTCCGCACCCAAATCGCTCCGTAAGGTTTCTTCCTTTACATATTGAACCATTCGTAAGTGAATCCAACCTCAATTATAATTAATTGGAATCTCTCAAAATGGACTGGCATGTCAAAGGATACCGCTAGAGTAGCAATGTATCTAACTTGTGCCCACCTCAATTCTTCATTGACCGGGCGAGTTGGCCGTGCGCATAGAGGCGCGCGGCTGTGAGCTTGCATCCGGGAGATAGTAGGTTCGAATCCCACTATCGGCAGCCCTGAAGATGGTTTTCCGTGGTTTCCCATTTTCACACCAGGCAAATGCTGGGGCTGTACCTTAATTAAGGCCACGGCCGCTTCCTTCCAACTCCAAGGCCTTTCCTATCCCATCGTCGCCATAAGACCTATCTGTGTCGGTGCGACGTAAAGCCCCTAGCAAAAAAAAAATTCTTCATTGACGGAGCCTCCGTGGCTCAGACGGCAGCGCGCCGGCCTCTCACCGCTGGATACCGTGGTTCGAATCCCAGTCACTCCATGTGGGATTTGTGCTGGACAAAGTGGAGGCGGGATAGGTTTTTCTCCGGGTACTCCGGTTTTCCCTGTCATCTTTCATTCCAGCAACACTATCAACTATTATTTCATTTCATCTGTCCGTCATTAATCATTGCACCAGAGGAGTGCGACAGGCCTCGGCAGCCGGCACAATTTCTATCCTCGCCCTGACCCGGTCATTGACTAGAAAACAGGTTGTAGGTTTCATGCTCAATGGTCATAGTAACAGGAGATCCTTACTTTCACGTTTCCCTAAGAAGAAGAAGAAAGGTTGACAAATGCCAGAGATTTGATTCTACTGAGTGTTGAGCTTGCGCCATTCGAGTGAACGTCAAGAGACAGACCAGTAGATTAATAATTGTGACAGGGTGGGATCGACCTAAAGGTTTTTCTATTTAACCAGATCATTACGACAGCAATAAAATCGTTGTGGTGGGTGAGAACAGGGAATTCTGAAGGTGACGATTTATTCAGGAAATCCTTCTCTCTACTTACGATGAAGACGCTCTATTCTGATGGAATTATGATGATGCTACACTCACGGCCTTGTGGCATGCCTCAAGGTCAATTAGCGTAGTCTATTGTTGGACAAAGGACAGAGGCAGTGGGAAAATTGAGCTAAAGAGGTAACGCTGGGAATTCTTCTTATGGTCCCTGAAATATGCGGACATTTCACAGCTCTTATAATACTGGGTGCTGGTTGCACGAGAGCATGTGCTGCTGTTGGAAGTGAGACACTCGTCTTCCCAAAAAAAAATGCCGTTAAGGAGAATATAAGGCATAGTTATAGCTACTCTCATTAGGTGGAAGTGAATTCGTCACTCGAAAGATCAAGAATTATTGATTACCGGGCGAGTTGGCCGTGCAGTTAGGGGCGCGTAGCTGTGAGCTTGCATCCGGGATATAGTGGGTTCAAACCCCACTGTCGGCAGCCCGGAAGATGGTTTACCGTGGTTTCCCATTTTCACACCAGGCAATTGCTGGGGCTGTACCTTAATTAAGGCCACGGCCGCTTCCCTCCCACTCCTAAACCTTTCCTATCCCATCGTCGCCGTAAGACCTATATGTGTCGATGCGACGTAAAGCAGTTTGTAAAAAAAGTACCACACACATAAATAAATATATAAATAAATAAATACATACATACTGTACACCTTCATTATAGACTGTTACAGGGTCTCTCCAATGCAGAATACCGTTAATCGCAATTGCAACCTCACTGCATTAGCTCTGTAGCAGCTGAATTCAATTTCACTTAGTATAATACCATCTGTGTATCAAAATATTTTTGCAGAACGTTAACTGTCGGAAAAATATACTACACTGAGTGGCCAAAATTCATGGGAAGAAACTGATTGTGATGTTAATAACGAGTTACTGCTCCGCGAGCCCTCAAAACGACAGCAATACGGCGAGGCATCGAGTCTACAAGGTGTTTGAATCGTTCTGGACATCGAACCGCTGACTTCCCGGCGGGTTAAGAAACTCCTCCCCGTACAAAAATTCATGACCTTGACGTCCCTTCTCCTTAAGATGCTCAGCATTGCATATACTGAAAGGAGAATTGACTTTCTTGCACAGTTCAGTGCTCGATAGATTTAAACTCACTGCTTCCCTGAAAAGCTAGCAAAATTGTATATGTCCTATACTAATCTGGAAGAAATACGCTTTCTAATGGTGAAAGGATTACTGAAATTGATTGAGTACTTCCTGAGATTACCCTCTACAAACAAACTTACAAAGGTTTTCTCTTTGAAATACTGTATTAATACAGATTATATACAGATATATTTACCATCTGTAAGGCTTGTATATAAATTTCCGAGTTGATATTTTAATGCTATTTGATATGAATATATCCATTTGATTTTATGAAACATGTAATATTTTTGTGCCATTACTCAACTATTTCTCTACTGTGCGAATAAAGCCAGTAACTGACTACTCAACAAGTTCATTGAGGTGTTCGAGCATATCTCCATATTCCAAGTAACTGACTACTCAACAAGTTCATTGAGCTGTTCGAGCATACCCCCATATTCCAAGTAACTGACTACTCAACAAGTTCGTCGAGCTGTTCGAGCATACCTCCATATTCCAAGTAACTGACTACTCAACAAGTTCATTGAGCTGTTCGAGCATATCTCCATATTCCAAGTAACTGACTACTCAACAAGTTCATTGAGCCGTTCGAGCATACCCCCATATTCCAAGTAACTGACTACTCAACAAGTTCATTGAGCTGTTCGACCATATCTCCATATTCCAAGTAACTGACTACTCAACAAGTTCATTGAGCTGTTCGAGCATACCTCAAATAACTGACTACTCAACAAGTTCATTGAGAGGTTCGAGCATACCCCCATATTCCAAGTAACTGACTACTCAACAAGTTCGTTGAGCTGTTCGAGCATATCTCCATATTCCAAGTAACTGACTACTCAACAAGTTCATTGAGCTGTTCGACCATATCGCCATATTCCAAGTAACTGACTACTCAACAAGTTCATTGAGCTGTTCGAGCATATCTCCATATTCCAAGTAACTGACTACTCAACAAGTTCATTGAGCTGTTCGACCATATCGCCATATTCCAAGTAACTGACTACTCAACAAGTTCATTGAGCTGTTCGAGCATATCTCCATATTCCAAGTAACTGACTACTCGACAAGTTCATTGAGCTGTTCGAGCATACCCCCATATTCCAAGTAACTGACTACTCAACAAGTTCATTGAGCTGTTCGAGCATACCCCCATATTCCAAGTAACTGACTACTCAACAAGTTCGTTGAGCTGTTCGAGCATATCTCCATATTCCAAGTAACTGACTACTCAACAAGTTCATTGAGCTGTTCGAGCATATCTCCATATTCCAAGTAACTGACTACTCAACAAGTTCGTTGAGCTGTTCGAGCATACCTCCATATTCCAAGTAACTGACTACTCAACAAGTTCGTCGAGCTGTTCGAGCATACCTCCATATTCTAAGTAACTGACTACTCAACAAATTCATTGAGCTGTTCGAGCATATCTCCATATTCCAAGTAACTGACTACTCAACAAGTTCGTCGAGCTGTACGTCTATGTTGTCCCCGTATATCTCAAATAAATTATTGCTCCGGATGAGACTCAGCATTCAGACGTGTTCAGTTCTTTCTAAAGTAAGATGGTGGGCTAATATCTGGGTAACATGTTCGGATGAAAGGAAACCTTACGGCAAGGTGAACCAACAACTATAAGTAAACACATGAAACCAAATTTATCACACAAAATGTATTACAATAAGGCATTACACACAAGAAATAACACTAATTAAGCTCGTATCTAAAGGACTTTACGATGGGTGACCGCACGATGATTATTTAAGCTTATTTGGATGACTAAATTTGTATCCCATATCCGTGTCACATCACGGTGAGATCCTAACCGCTGCATGACTGTGCACTTGGGAATCGATCTATTTCTACTTTCTAACCCTAATTTAGTGGGATTATTAAATTAAACTAACAAACAAAAAACACCTTGTAGTAAAAATCACATTTCACGCCTAAACTTGTGGATCCAGATCATACATATAACACATAAAATGACAACGCAACTAAAACATTCAAATGGAACAAGAAAACAGTTATTGGAACATGGAACCACTAGTTACAAACATGTGAATATCAACACACGTCGCATATCTAACCGAAGTCACTTATTCTATTATCAGAATGAGCAGGATCTTGCGAATTGGACCAAATTTGACGGTAGGTCGTGTAGATATATTTCAACACTGGCAGTAACACATAATCCACAGGTAAACAATGATGATACAAGCATTCTAAACTGCAGTATCTAGCATCTGCAAACCCTGTCAACGTGGTTATCATGAACATGGCAACACATCCAGTTACACGCGCTGAGTCATGTGCTATTTGAATGGGTGCATGTGCAGGTTATGTTTAATTATTTTACTTATTTTAAAGTGATTAATTCCCAACGTGTAGCTGTATTGTTTGCATAGAGTTGTGCGCCAACAGCTTCTCTCACCATATTCACTTCCGCGGTCTTTAGTGGACGGGTTGCCACATGAAGCATACCATGCTGACGTAGTCTCCTCTCTACATTCTAGAACAAACTGCAATCAGGATGTCGTCTATTGGAACATAGTATAGCTCCTTGTCGTTCATGGCGACGGACTCTCCAAATATAAACAGCATATCCATATAACTTGGTAGTTGTATTGTTATGCTTTTAACTAGACTGAATGTTTACGTCTTAGAGCTGTTTGCACCTTGAGCACTACAAAGAGTTCTCATGTTTCGTTTCAGCGAATATGGTTCTCGGTTAGTCTCCATCCCCTGAAACTTTCCGCAACTTCTCTGACTTTTTCTTCTGCTGCAGGGTATGTATCTGAAGCATCCGGTACATCTCCATAGCTTTCTTGTCTTAAATTTCCGTGTACATTTCCTTTTCTTTTCAAATTCCCTGTCAACATGTTAGTACTCATAAGCACGGATTGCATTCAAAGACAAACAATATTATCACCCGTCCTCGCTGCTCTCACATACAGCTGAAGAAGTGTAAACCCTAGCAGGGAATGTTTCTGCGGAGTATAGCCACCACGAAATGAGTGAGAGCTTGCAGTAATCATTGCGGTACAGGCAATAAAATCGTGAATGCTCGATGATGTGTCATGCTCAACACTAAGTATGAAAATCGAAACATAGTTTGAAATGCGCATCTATCGGAAAATACTCGCATATCAACAGTATCGCCATGTAGTGTTACTTCGGAATGGTAGTTAAAAGGCATCTTCAGTACAGTGAGGTAATAATGACGTTCATTAGGTTGTCAAACATAAGGCTGGTGTTTAAATACTGCTGATATTGCGATTTGTTCTATGTTTTAAGCTATATTTTGGAAATTTGAATGGTCTTCTTATATAAACACTGAGGGCTGGATTCAGTGTTTGGATTATTTCTAGTCCTAAAACGGGCTGTGTTAAATCGAGTAAGATGGCGAACCGCATCTCTTCTCTATTTCTACCTCATCAACTGAGGGATGGAATTTGTCCAGCTTTATACGAGAGACTGATCCTAACTTGTTGCGGTATTCGTGGAGACGGTTGAGGCATTTGTAATTGCATGCGACGCTCCACATTGATCCATATGTATTTTTACTTTATAATACAAAATGCAAGTATTACACAACTGAATCTAAGTACATATATTATAACACAAACACTTATCGTTCCATGAGTCTTTAAATAAAAATAATAATAACAACAATAATAATGTTATTGGCTTTACATCCCACTAACTACTTTTACGGTTTTCGGAGATGCCGAGGTGCTAGAATGTTGTCCCACAGGAGTTCTTTTACGTGCCAGTAAATCTTCCGACACGAGCCTCACGTATCTGAGCACTTTCAAATACTACCGGACTGAACCAGGGTCGAACCTGCCAAGTTGGGGTCAAAAGGCCGGCGCCTCAACCGTCTGAGCCACTCAGGCCGGCTTATAGTCATCTGGGAGAGCATTGTTGCCCAGACGCTGGATTCATGAAATCGGTTGCGAACAATCTACGAACAGTTCTAGACCACGTTTAAGAATGGATTTCATTGGTAGTAACAAATAATTTGTTAGCTGAAGAGAAAACACTATTTTTAAACAGTTGCTCCACACTGACCACTTTCTCTTGTCTCTCAGGTCAGGTTGAGCTTGGTAAGTTTCCTAATATTTAAAAGGTCTGTTGTTGTTTGGTTTATTTTGACTCTATTCGTTGCTTTTTGTCAACATAGAAACAACACTAACAATCTCAGTGGCTGTGGTTCACACAAAAATGTAATAATTTGACCGAGCATCAAGTTAATAATAATAATAATAATAATAATAATAATAATAATAATAATAATAATAATGTTATTTGCTTTACGTCCCACTAACTACTTTTTCGGTCTTTGGAGACGCCGAGGTGCCGGAATTTAGTCCCGCGGGAGTTCTTTTACGTGCCAGTAAATCTACCGACACGAGGCTGACATATTTGAGCACCTTCAAATACCACCGGACTGAGCCAGGATCGAACCTGCCACGTTCGGGTCAGAAGGCCAGCGCCTCAACCGTCTGAGCCACTCAGCCCGGCGAGCATCAAGTGTGAATCATGGAAAGAAATAGAAATATTTTAAACTATTTAATGGTAACTGCCTGGTGAGGTGAATGGAGGATGACGGATTACCTAGGAGAATAATGGACTCGGTCATGGATGGTAAGAGAAGTAGAGGGAGACCAAAGGGCTGATGGTTAGGTTCGGTTTCTAACTATTTAAAGATAAGAATTGGGACTAAACGAGGCAACAGAGCTAGTTACGTATACACTGATCAGCCAGAACATTATGACCACCTACCTGATAGCCGGTATATCCGCCATCGGTACGGATAAGAGCGGCGACACGTCTTGGCATGGAAGCAATGAGGCCTTGGTAGGTCGTTGGCACTATATCTGCACACACAGGTCACCCAATTCCCGTAAATTCCGGGCAAGGGGGGCGGGCGATGAGCTCTGACGCCACGTTCAATCACATTCCAGATGTGTTCCATCGGGTTAAGATCTGGCGAGTTAGGGGGCCGCATATAAATTGCAACTCGCCACTGTGTTTCTCGAACCATTCCATCACACACCTGGCATTGTAACATGGCGCATTATCTTGTTGAAAACTGCCACTGCCGTTGTGAAACATGATCGTCATGAAGGGGTGTAAGTGGCTGCAACCAGTGTACAATACTTCTCGGCCGGCACGGAGACTTTCACGAGGTCCACTGGCCCCATGGATGCCCATGCGAATGTTCCCCACAGCATAACTGAGCCGCCGCCAGCTTGTCTCCCTCCTGCAGTTCAGGTGTCATGGAGCTGTTCCCCTGGAAGACGACGGATTTGCACCCTCCCATCGGCATGATGAAGAAGGTATCGGGATTCATCAGACCATTCAACGCTCTGCCACTGCGCTAAAGTCCGGTGACGATGGTAACGTGCCCACTTCAGTCGTAGTCGCCGATATCGTGGTGTTAACATCAGCACATGCATAGGCCGTCGGCTGCGGAGGTTCATCCTTAGGATTGTTCGGTGCACCGTGTACTCAGACACACTTGTACTCTGCTCAGCATTAAAGTCTGATGTTAGTTCCGCCAAAATTCGCCGCCTGTCCTGTTTCACCAGTCTGCCCAGCCTACGATGTCCGACATCTCTAATGAGGGGTGGCCGCCCAACCTCTCCATGTCTGGACGTGGTTTCACCTTGGTTTTGCCACTAGTTGTAGACACTCACCACAGCACTCCTCGAACAACCGTGCAGTTCCCTAAATACTTGTGCCGAGCCTCCGGACCATCACAGTCTGCCCTCGGTCAAACTTAGATAGATGGCGCGTCTTCCCCATTCTACTCACGGACAGCACACTCACTGATACTACATGCACCGTGCGTGTGTCTGACTAGCAGTCATTCCTCGTCAGGTGACGCTGCTATCGCCTGGACGGGTTTTTATCGATAGTAGGTAGGTGGTCAAAATGTTCTGACTGATCATTGTATATCATTGTGGAGTAGCTCAGTAAACTCACAGAGGATTGTGGACTAATGTTGTAAAGCATAACAGTTTATAACGAAGATGTATGTATGTATGTATGTATGTATGTATGTATGTATGTATGTATGTATGTATGTATGTATGTATGTATGTATGTATGTATGTATGTATGTATGTATGTATGTATGTATGTATGACTGGTAATCTACTTATCGAGGAAAATTCTCCTCGAAGTTCATTATAGGCATTTCCTTGCTGTGAAGCTTTCAGATCTTCTGGGGACGTTCTCCTAATAGCGATTGTATTATTCCAGAATTCCAGAAACTAGTAAATATCTTACAAGAAACCAGTCTTAAGAACAGCCCGGACATATTAGGAGAGACAATAGACCTCAGATTCATAATCACATCCCACTATTTTCTTCCAAACGATGTGGACTATTAAGCGATTCAAATAGTAAGTCGCAAGAAAGAAAACATCTACAGTATGTTCCAGAAGACTGGAAAGAAATTATCATAAATGCAAAGAGGAAATGTCCTAAATTTAGAGTCACCTCAAGTTAAACTTTCACAGTTCTTTTCCGCAAGGAAATTGGAAGATTCTACCACAAATTAGAAATTTAATTTCGTGTAGCTATTTCTACCCGAGTGCAGCCCTTGTAAGGCAGACCCTCCGATGACACGAACTAGAAGAAGGGCATAGAGTGAACCTCTTCCTGTTTGCATCATAATAGACGGTTGCGAGTTAAGAGATGTTGCCCCCTTCACAATACGTTTCAGATAAACCTATAATTATGTTGTTCCTTCCCGAAACATAAATATGGAAAAGAAGATTTATGGTCGAAAATTGCCCCCTTTTTCTTCTGTCAGCCATGAGAGATTGAGGAGTGTGAGTTCAAACGATGCTATTTTCGCTTCAATGTTTTTAGTATTTCGTCTATGCATTGCAGTAGTTGAAGACTATCGAATGCTATGAGCAATCCAGACCAGAAAGATGTAATTCCTTAAAAGTAGTACCCTACACGATCATGGATACATTCCATGTGCCATTTATTATCTGTTTCCTTGCATATCTCCACAGCTTTCTTTTGGTGGAAACATCGTAGAGAACAAGAATATGTTTAAAAAGTCAAAAAATTATGAAAATTGACCATTTTATAACATATAAATTACTATGTTACACCGTGAAAGACAACGCCCACTTTCACAGA